>NW_027361838.1:20917500-21647500 GCF_039654945.1 Dendrobates tinctorius | reverse complement strand
AGGGGGCTACCCCAACTCCTGCTACATAACTAAGACCTGTACTACCTTATATTATACCCTGATATTAGCGCGTTTTACCGCACAATTGGTGGTCTTGTATTTCTTTCTATGTAGCTACATAGTGGGCCCCAAGAATGATTTTCTCTGGTGGGCCCAAGGTGTTCCAGTCCGACGCTGCATGGCTCCATCCATTCTCCCAATAATGCAGTGAAGTAGGCCTGTGCCCTTAGCAGAGAAACACCCCCAAAACATGTTTCCATCTCCATGCTTGACAGTGAGGACCGTGTTCTTTGTGTCATAGGCAGCATTTCTCTACCTCCAAACATGGCGAGTTGAGTTAATGCATAAGAGATCAATTTTTGTCTCCTCTGACCACAGCACCCTCTTCCAATCACTCACAGAATCATCCAGGTGTTCATTACCAAACTTCAAACAGGCCTGCACATGTGCCTTCTTGAGCAGGGGACCTTGCAGGCACTGCAGGATTTTAAACCTTTATGGCATAATGTGTTACCAATGGTCTTCTTGGTGACTGTGGTCCCAGCTGCCTTGAGATTATGAACAAGTCCCCCCCCATGCAGTTTTAGGCTGATCTTTCACCTTCCTCATGGTCAAGGATTCTCCATGAGCTGAGATTTTGCATGGCACCCCAGATCAATGTCGATTGACAGTCATTTTGTATTTCTTCCATTTTATTACTATTGCACCAACAGTTGTCTCCTTCTCACCCAGCAGCTTACTTATGGTTTTGTAGCTCATTCCAACTTTGTGCAGGTCTATGATCTTGTCCCTGACATCCTTATGAAGCTCGTTGATCTCGCCCATGTTTTAGAGGTTAGAGTCTGAATGATTGAGTCTTTTTATAAAGGTGACTATGTAAGACAGCTGTCTTTAATGCAGGTAACGAGTTGATTGAGAGCGTCTAACTGGTCTGTAGGAGCCATAACTGTATCTGTGGTCTGACCTCCGACCGGCTCCCCCGCTGGCTATTGCTGATCGCGCGAGAACGTCCTGGGTCGTTTCTCGTCGGCCGCTTCCTGCTGGGCTTCCTGCTGGCACCGACGAGCGACGCGTGAATGCGGGCGGGAGGACGTCTTCATCACCGCGTCTGACAGGTAAGTAACGACCGCCGACCGCTGCTGCATCGCTGGTGAGATCTGCCTGTTTTTTTTTTTTAATCAGATAAATTTTTATTAAATGATAACAAGTATATCATATGACATCAAGCAGTTGTTCACATTTAATCATAAATTTTTATTAACAAAACTCCCCCCCTTCCCCCCCATCCCCCCCCTCCGAGACCCCTTCAGTGTCTTCCTCATTTCTATTCTGATACTCTTTCCCACCTCCATATATACTTGTTTATTATGAACATCATCTATATCATAATACATCCTCCCCACAAATCTAACTCCTTTCTACCCATGGCTGCCATATCTTATGAAATACATCCAGTTTATTTCTTTTAGTATAAATACTTTTTTCCAATGAAATTATATGCTCCACTTGCGTAAGAAAGTCTCGTCTATTCGGAGGCTCTTCTCTGATCCAGAACCGAGCGATCAACTTCCTTGCTATGAACAACAGTCTAGCAATCGCCTGTTTGACCATGGATACTGCTACTAATTCCTCTACATACCCTAATATACAGACCAAAGGGTCTCTGGGGACTGCACAACTATATATCAATTCAATCCGACTCAATACGACTGTCCAGTACGTAGACAATCTAGGGCAATGCCACAGCATGTGCAGCATGTCTGCCCGTTCCTGCGAACATCGTGGACACTCGGAATCGGACCTCAAACCCATCTTGAACAGTCTATCAGGAGTTCTGTAAGCTCTATGAATTACGTATAACTGAGACATCCTCCCAGGTTCGCTCATAGAAATCTTAGGCACATATTCTAAAATAGATTCCCATCTATCGTCATTTATCTCTCCCAATTCAACCTCCCATTTCGCTCTAGACTTGATGGGATGTTTGACTAGAAAAGTGAACAATAAATCTCTATACACTTCTGAGATTGCCCCCCTTGTCGCGCTGTTCTCCAAAATGGAGGCCAGCGTGATATCAAACTGGATCTCAATAAGTTTTCTCCGACATTGAGACCGATACGCATGCTGAATTCTTTTATAATGAAACAAATTTGAATGCGGTAACTGGAATTCTGTCTGCAGCTCCATAAATGACTTAAGTCTTCCCTGACCCATTAGCTGTCCCATCCTTCTGATTCCTGCCTCTCTCCAGGGCCCAAATCCTTCCATTTGCCTGAATTCTGGCAAATTTATATTATCCCATACAGGAGAGTATTTGGTAAGGCCCGTGACACCCCTTATCTGTTTAACTTTTTCCCATACCTTATGAATTAGGAGAACAGTAGGAAACCGAGAGCCTAATTTTAAAAACTGCCCCCCTTCTAAACTCTCTCCCAGAGGCCATTTTCCAAACAAATATCTCAAACTACTGGGCGATTGTCCCTGTCCCTTCTCCACCCCCCATCCTCCGATATGCTGGCATTGTGCTGATAAAAAATATACCCAGGGGTTGGGAAGCGCCAAACCTCCTTCCTCCTTCGGCCTCTGCAAAGTTTCTTGTTTAAACCGTGGGCTTCCCCCCCCCCATATTAGTTCACCAAACAGCGATTTAATTTTGTGGAACCTACTCTGCGAGATCCAAATTGGAGAATTATGCAGTACATATAACAGCTGTGGCATCACAATCATTTTTAAAAGGTTCACCCTTCCAATTACTGAAAGATGTAATTTATTCCATGCTGATATTTTGGAACGAATTTTTTGTAGCAAAGGGCTTAGATTAAGTTCTTCAAACCTAGTCAAAGGAAGGGCGATTTGTATCCCCAAATATTTAAATTTCGAAACTACCTTCAATTTTGCAGACCTTCCCACCTCCCCCATATCCCCATCTACCTCATCAATGGGCATTATGCACGATTTGTCCCAATTGATTTTGAGTCCGGAAAATTCCCCGAATTCCTCAATGCCACCGCGTTATCCAAATTCTCCCCTGAGTCCTCCAAAAATAGCAAAATATCGTCGGCATACAAAGACACCCTCTCCTCCTTCACTCCATAGACAAATCCTTTTATCTCTTGTGCATCCCTTATTTTAGTGGCCAGAGGTTCCACGGCGAGGGCAAACAGCAACGGAGACAACGGGCATCCCTGCCTCGTACCCCTATGTAATGAGAAACTATCAGATAATTCACTATTCACTCTAATTTTTGCCGTTGGAGAGGAGTATAGCAACCCCACCCACGATATAAACTTGGGCCCAAACCCAAGGCCCATCAAAACCGACCATAAGTACTTCCATTCTACACAATCAAAGGCCTTATGGGCATCCAAAGACACTACTACTCTCTTTCCAGCATTTTCGGCTGGAATTTGCATATTTAAATATAGCCTCCTTAAATTGATTGCTGTAGATTTATTGGGCATAAATCCCGATTGATCTGGGTGGATTACTTTATCAATCACGTGGGTCAGTCTGTTGGCCAAGGCCTTCGCCAGAATCTTTACATCTGCCGTAAGGAGTGAAATTGGTCTGTAGGACTCCGGATTCAATGGGTCCTTATCAGCTTTAGGAATGACCACCACAATGGCCTCTCTCATAGATGTAGGTAACATTCCCCTCTCCAACGACTCATTAAATACCTTCTCCAATTTGGTTATTACTTCTTCATTAAAAATTTTATACACCTCTGCCGGAATGCCATCCGCCCCCGGGGCCTTATTTCCCGCCATGTCCGCCAGTGCCACCCTCAACTCCTCCGCTGCAAGCGGCCTATCCATCCATTCTCTGTCTTCATCCCCTAGTCTAGGAAGCTTAATCGCCCCAGATACCTGTCCATCTCCTCTTGACCTTTATGTATCTTTGAGGAGTATAGCTCACTATAAAATTGTTTAAATACATCCAAAATTTGATCCCCCTTTGTAACCACATAACCGTCCTTAGATTTAATTGCATACACATGTGAGGATTCCCGTTGTGCCGAAGCTATCACAGAGAGCAGGTGCCCCACTTTTTCACCCTCCGCATAAAATGCCTCGTTCTGAAATGCCCGCCGTCTCTCCGCCTTACGGATGTGAAGTTTATTAACTTCCGACTGGGCCGCTCTCATGCGGGTCTGCGTAGCTTTAGTACACTGCGCACCCAATACTTCCTCCGCCGCCCTTAATTCCTCCATCACTGCTTCATCTAGATTTTGAGACCTAGTCTTATATCGAGACACTTCTCTGAATAAAATCCCTCTCAAAAACGCTTTCATATTATCCCAGACTTCATGACCCTCTGCACTACCTTCGTTAATTCTAAAGAATTCTCCCAGTTCCTCTCCTATCTTTCCCATATCCATCATCCGTAGCCAAAAGGGATGAATTTTCCAACCCATACCTGTCAACCTCCCCCGTTCTCCCAATTGTAGAGATATCACCAGTGGACAATGATCCGATAGGACTCTGGGCAAATATTCCACTTCCTGTACCAAGTTATCCATCCCCTCATTTCCCAAAGCCACATCAATGCGAGATAGGGAGCCATACGTCGCCGAGTAGCACGAGTAAGTGTAGTTCTCCATATTCCGAACTCTCCACAAGTCTATCCAACCAATTTCCCTCATGTAATTTCCAAAAGGTGTCACGTTCCCTCCCTCTCTGCTCCCCGCATGTTTACCCTTATCCCAATGATCATTTGCAATATTATTCACATCACCTATTACCAGCAACGGGACCCCAGTCCATTTCCCGGATAAGTCCAGAATTTCCTGTATCTTCTTTCCAGAAAATGGTGGAGGGATATACAAAGACACAATACATAATAGTCTATTCAATATCTTACATACAATAAACACATATTGCCCATCCTTGTCTATTATAGCCTCCACTTCATATGGAGTAGAAGTGTGGATCAACACCGACACTCCCCTAGCATAGGCTGAGTACGTCGAGTGATATGCCTTCCTCACCCACCTTTTTTGTAACATAGCTACTTTGTCTTTTACCAGATGTGTTTCTTGGAGGCAAATCACTGAGGGCCTCAGCTTCAGCAGATATTGTAAAATTGCGGCCCGTTTTGAGACGTTAGCGAGACCCCTAACGTTCCAGCTTAAAATTTTAATTCTACCCCCCATGATATGTTGCAATACCAAACATTTGACACGTTATACCTGAAGTCTCGGTCCTCCCCCCATCCCTCCCCCCCACCCCCCCCTTTCCCGCCTCTACCCCCTGTCTCAACCTTCCAACTGAAATAACTCTCATCCTTCTCCCCCACCCGAAAAAAACAGCTATCTCCCACAACATTTAAGCCGAAAAGAATTCTCTCTCCCTCTCTATTTGAGATCTAGGAGGGCGTTTTTACAGCCTAACAATACAAACTCTGCACTCCAACTACTCTCCCGTCCACATTTATCAAACTGCAATAATCGTTGCGCCGCCGAACACAACCCACATAAACCAACATGGCATTACTTCATCTCAGAGATGACCATTAACTTGTCAAATTCAAACTAAATCACAGTTAGTCACTATTTCAACATCACTCAGAGTGTGCTTCAACGGGACTGTCCCGCTCTGATATTCTTTATGTTAGAGTCAAGCCAGAGTGTCGCCTCCTCTGGATTTTGAAAAAAGTGTACTCGATCCAAAGCTACAACTCTCAGCTTAGCTGGGTAAATCATTGAATAGCGCACATCCATATCTCGTAGTCGTCTTTTAACTTCTCCAAACGTCATCCGGAGCTTCTGAACCGCTGCAGAATAGTCTGGGTAGATGGAGATGCGATTGCCATCTATAGTAAGTTCCGCACAGGTCCTGGCTTTCCGCAGCAGAGTATCCCGGTCCCGATAGTTCAGAACTTTGGCCAAGATGACTCTTGGGGCTGATCCTGGGGGCAGGGGTCTAGTGGGCACACGATGTGCTCTTTCAACGGAAAACATTTTAGTGAGACCATCCCCTCCTACAGTGTTTTTCAGCCATGACTCAATGTACTCAGTGGGGTTATTTCCTTCCGCTTTTTATGGTACCCCCACAATCCTCAGATTGCTCCTACGGGAGCGGTTCTCCAGATCATCGGTTTTAAATTCCAGTTCAGCTATACGCTGCACATACTTTTTTTCCCTTTTCAACAGATCATTAACCTGGTCTTCAGCGCTCCCCACACGTTCTTCCACCACCTCCATTCTCTGTTCAACTTTGCGCACTGCAGCATTAATCGCAGCCATCTCTCCCTTTAAATCATCCACACGACTGTTCAAAGCCACAAGGGCAGACTTGTTGTAAATTACCACAGAAAATATATCTTTGAGCGTCGGCTCTGCTATATCTAATGTGTCCGGCTGTTCAAGCTGGCCAGCGCGTGCAGCCACAACAGGGGATCTCTGTTCCTCCCCACCACTCTGTGGCTGGCCCCCTCCTTCCTGCTGTTTCCCAGGGATCTGCGTTGTGTCAGGTCTCTCACCTTCAGCCGCTGACCTCTCATTAGCAGTCTCCTCTGACCTCGCAAAGCATTCCAGCCGAGCGATCACCTCCATCCGTCTTTGATATGCCGCGCTCGCTCTTGCCGCCTCCTCTGCAGCCTCGGCGCCATCTTGGGCCTGAGCGCTTCCCGACGCTGCCAGCTCCTTCTGTCTCCTGCGCGTCATCCTTGTGCAGGACTCCTCTCCACCAGACCGTCCTCCACTCACTGCTACTCCCCGGATCTCTGCACACTCCTTGGAGCGATTTCAGCGTTCGGCGGCGCCTCAGGTATCCTTAGTAAGGGAGATTGTGGCAGGAGAGCTCCACTGCACGTCCTCTCACATCGTGCGCTAGGCCACGCCCCCCCCGAGATCTGCCTGTTTGGCAGCTCACTAGCGACCATTTAGCGATGCACCAGCGATCCTGATCGGGTCGTATCGTTGTCGGGATCGCTGGTGCATCGCTAAATGTGACGGTACTCTTAACGGTTGGTAGGGGATCAAATACTTATTTCTCACTGAAAAATGCAAATAATTTATATAATTTATACAATTTGATTTTCTGGATTTTATTTTTGATATTCTATCACTCAATGTTAAAATTAACCTACCCTTAAAATTATAGACTGTTCATGTCTTTATCAGTGGGCAAACTTACAAAATCAGAAAGGGATCATTTGCTTATTTCCTTCACTGTATGTATACAGCTTGGATTTAAAAGCATGTATTCATTAGGAGTGATGTTTTAACCATATAAGGGTTTTCCTAAGTGTTTAGTTATAACTTAAATGAGATTTTTTTCCAGGATGTATAATACCTCCTAGAAGTTTAATTGATATAAGTGAATTCCCAAAGCTCCCAAGACGTAATCAAGCAAAAAAGCTGCTGAATCTACTGAGTATTGTGGCCACAAACAGACTAGAATAAATAATTGATTTGTGTAAGTGATACTAATGCAATAAGAAACCATCAGATTGTAACAAATACTTGCTGTACATAACACAAAGCATAAGTACACAGCACCCTCCCCACTACTTTATGTTGTTATGTGTTGTCAGTGGTAGAAGTTTGCACATTATGTAGTCTGAGATATCACATTTACATAGGGATGCAGAACATTCACTCTGCTGATGCTTTCTTTCCAGCAAGTATAGCAGTAATGAATGACCTACTTCCCTGGGGGCAACATGTGGCCTGCGATACTGGTCTGTTCTGCCCCTAACTATTTGGACACAGACATGGGGTGCTGTTAGGGAATAACTAGTATTATTATTCGGGCACACGATAATAGGTATTGTTATTAGTGAGATTAAAAGTCTATATTCCATTTTACGTTACTTGAAGACACAATCTAAGCACAACTGTTAAGTATTCAATTAAAAAAAATATTGAGCTTCTTTGGACAGGATCTTTCACCAGTTTTATCATGTTAATTTGGCTAAATCATGGATTAGTGGCCGTAAAACTGAGTAAAGCATAGGTTTTATTTGTTTTCATTTTTCATCTCGTTTGTTGAGATGTTAGCTAGTCAAATTTAGCTTCTAATTTATACTACGACCAAGGAGGAGTTAGCACAGATTTGACTCTGGGATTGTGTTCTTCCCTTGCATTACATTGATCAAACATAAGCAGGAGGTGTCATGTAGGAGAAAAAAGAAAACGCTCTCATAGAGAGTCAGAAAAGGCCTTCTCCTGTGAGACATGTAATGACACAAGTATGCCACTAGTCACTACGTCTGAACAAGTCGCAAGGATTGGTAGTCAGATACCAGGAGGGCTTGTCATGAAGAAAGGGGTAAAGCAAAGGCATCATCAGGTCACAGACCGAGGTCAGAATACCGGAGAAGTAGCAGACCAAGAAAAAAGGACACGGAAAACAGATGGTCAAAGGCAGTGTTCAAGGTGGGGCAACAAAAATCAAATAAAGGAACACAGAGAACAGAGTATGCACACAACATTTGAGCTTAGCTACAACTGGCAGAAATCAGAGGAAGACAGCCATTTAAATGGTCTGGGAATCATTCCGAACAGGAGACAGCTGTAGGAAACCCTGCACACTGCGGGCTTGATTGGATGACTGGACTGTTACCCACCTTACTGAGAGCTCAGTATGCCTAAGCCACAGATTGGATGGCCAATCTGTCTATCACAATACAGACAGCTCAGCACTCCCCTGCCCCAGATTGGACAGGTGAGCTGCCACTCGGCACACTGAGTCGAGGAATCGTGACAGTACTCCCTCTTCTAGGGGTTCCACCAGACCCCTGTTTCTTAGGAAACCTAGAATGGAAGGTTCTGACCAGACGTTTGCCCTTCACAGCTCAGTCTGGAACACGGGATCTCTCCTCTGGTTCATATCCATTCCAATGGATGAGATACTGTAGGGAATTACAGACCTTCCGAAAAGCCACAATTTTTTTGTACCTCGTCTTCTAAATTGTCATTGTCCGAAACCAGGGGAGGCGGGGATGAGGGAGACAAAATCGTAGGGATAAACTCATTTAATTGGGATTTTTTGGAAGACATTAGGAATGTGAAGGGATGGATCCACTGTTTGACCACTTCCAGAATCTCATAGGGACTAATAAACTTCAGACCCTACTTCGTCGATGGTACTTTAAGTTTAATATTTTTGGATGACAACCAATCCTTATCACCTACCTTAAAGACAGGACCTGTTGAACGTTTTTCTTGAATCTGAGCAGCCCCCATATTCTTTTGAACCTTCCTCCAGACATCCCCAAGTTTCTGTATGGTGACCTCCACACAGGACATTCATCACTTATCCTAGAAAATTAATCAAAATGGGTATGAAAACCATAATTGCAAAAAAAAAAAAAAAAAAGCGAGGTTCCAGTGGACTGATTGACTCAACTGTTAAAGGCAAAGTAAGCAAAAGGTAAAAATGAGGACTAGCCCCCCTGCTGAGCAGCAACGAAACACTTTAAAATTTGTTCAGAGATTGATTTGTCCTTTCTGTCTGACAGTTGGTTTCAGGGTGGTAAGCAGAGGACGAAGGCAAATCAGTGATGAAATCCATAGACAAATGAGTCCACAGTCTTTCTGAAATTAGCAATGGATCTAATTCTTAGGCTGTCCGATTATGACAGACTTTAGCGCATGCGCAAAACTTTACAAGCTGATAGCCAACAAAAGAGTTAAGAAATAGCTTTCTGCATAGCTGTGACCCCAGGATGACCACTCAAGACAGAATCTTGAAACTCTTGTAACAGATGTTACCTTAAATACACAGGTACAAATTGTTAGGCCGACGGAACGCACCAAATAATAAAGAAATGATAATGAGGTGCGTTCGCAGCCTGGGGTCCACCGTGCAGAGATGGTAACCTGCTGCTCGGTAATGGCGAATGCTATCGGGCGGTATAAAAGAAGAACACACTCCGGTTAACGTCACCCGGTGTGTACAGGGGCGGACTCTGTTTCCTCACAGAGCCACACTACTGCAGAACATAAATGCCGGAGCCTGTAGAAGTTCACAGAGCTCGGCAAAAGGGAGTGCACAGAATGCGGTCCCAGGGTCTATCTGCCACCGGCATAGGGTAACGGAACCCAGCAGGCCGTTGCCGAGGAGATCGATTCTTGGCGCAGGAGACACACGCCCGAATATAATCTCCGACATCACGGGCCATATGCGGCCACCAGTACGTCCTCGCTAGGAGATCAGATGTCCTCTTGGTCCCAAAATATCCACCCACCCTAGATGAATGAGCCCAAGAGAGAACCTCTGGTCGCAAATTAGGTGGAACGAAAGTCTTGCCCGGGGGCCCAGACTCTAGCGAAACCGGGACCACAGTTCTCGGGTTCTCTGGAGGAACAATTAACCGAGGCTCCTCCTCCTCAGATCACACTATTGAGCGGGAGAGAGCATCGGCTTGAATGTTCTTCCCGGAGAGGAAATGGAGGGTGAAATGGAACCGGGAGAAGAACAGGGACCATCTAGCCTGGCGAGAATTTAGCCACTGGGCGGTTTGCAAATATACCAAATTCTTGTGGTCGGTGAAAACTTGGAAGGGAAAGCTAGCCCCCTCCAGGAGGTGTCTCCACTCTGAGAAGGCCAAATTTATTGCTAGCAACTCACTGTCCCTGATGGAATAATTCCTCTCCGCCGGTGTGAAGGTCTTAGAGAAAAAGAAGCAAGGATGCTTCCAACCCTGAGCATCCTTCTGAAAAAGGACCGCTCCAGCACCGACGGATGAGGCATTCACCTTCAATATAAAAGGCTTACCTACATCGGGGCGATGAAGAATAGGAGCGCTAGCAAAGTGGGACTTTATAGAGAGGAGGGCCTTGGAGACCTCCTCCGACCATAATTTGGGATTTGCCTACTTCTTTATGAGGGCAACCAAAGTTGAAAAATGGGGAATGAACTGGCAATAATAGTTAATGAACCCCATAAAGTGCTGCACCGCTTTGAGAGAATGGGGTTCCTGCCAGTCCATCACCGCCTGTAGCTTGGCAGGATCCATAGCCAACCCCTGGGCAGAGATAACTGGGCAGAGATGATATAGCCCAGGAAAGGCAAGGACTCCTGCTCAAACACACACTTCTCCAACTTGGCATAGAGGGAGTTTGTTCATAGGAGGTCGAAGAATCTGCAAATGTCTCTCCGGTGGGAGTCAATATCTGGAGAGAAGATGAGAATATCATCCAGATAGACTACAACCGAGGTGGAGAGCATATCCCAGAAGATATCGTTCACAAAATCTTCGAAAACGGCCAGGGCATTGCAGAGCCCGAAGGGCATCACCAGGTATTCATAGTACCCGTCCCTGGTGTTAAAAGCCGTCTTCCGTTCATCCCCCTCACGAATGTGAATCAGGTTGTAAGCACCCCGCAGATCAAGCTAAGTAAATACCCTTGCTCCCCACAACCTAACGAAGAGCTCGGATACCAGGGGCAGAAGATACTTGTTCTTAACGGTAATGGTGTTAAGACCCCTGTAATCTATGCATGGGCGTAGCTCTCCATTCTTCTGCACGAAGAAGATCCCCGCCCCTGCATGTGACACTGACTTCCTTATGAATCCTCTTGCCAGATTCTCCTGGATGTATTGGGTCATTGCCTCTGTCTCCAGGAGATACAAGGGATAGACTCAACCCAGAGGAGGCTTTGCGCCAGGCAAGAAGTCATAGGGGCAGTGAGGTGGAAGGGTCTCCGCAGCCTTCTTGGAAAACACGTCTGCATAGGGCCAATAGTGCTTGGGGAGAGAGGAAAGATCTGCGGGTACCTCTGTAGTGGCAACCTGAATGCACTTCCGCAGACATCTACCCACACAAGATTCACTCCATCCCAGAATTCTCCCTGTGGACCACTCAATATGAGTGAAGTGATACCGTAACCAAGGTATCCCCAACAGGACCTCATCAATTCCCTCGGGAATAACTAGCAGAGAGATAATCTAATGGGACGGAGACATGAACAGAGTAAATGGGATGGTCTGGTGTGTTATCTGTGGGCAGAGTCGACCCATTCACCACTCGTACGGTCACTGGTTTGGCAGAATCACCAAGGGTATTGCGTGCCGTTGGGCAATGGTTGATGACATGAAATTGCCCTCGATCCCGGAATCCACGCACAGCTCGACCGTGTGAGTGGATGGGCCTATGGTAATTGTGCCCTGGAAGGACAATTTGGGAGAAAACGTCGCCGTGTCAAGTGTACCTCCTCCTACTACCACTAGACGCTGACGTCTCCCTGACCGCTGGGGACAATTCCTGGCATAATGTCCCGGCTGCTGGCATTCGAGCTACCCAGGCCTTAGACCTCGCTCGTAGGGATGAGCGAGCATATTCGTGGGTATTCAGTACTCGTCGAGTAATGCGGTACTCGAAACATAGCGAGTATTTCACTACTCGGCTCGCTATTCGGTTCTCACGCCCAGCAGTTGGCAATCACAGTAATGCCGCACCCTTCTTGGTTGTGGGCGGCATTACTATGATTGGCAGGCCACCCAGCTTCCTATGAGTCAATCATAGCCTGGCACTAAGTTCTGCCTGCCGCCGCCATTTTCTGCACATTGCATGCAGAACACAGCTACTGTAGGGAGAGTGTGAGCAGCTGCTAGGGAGAGTTGTGTTTTTTGGTTCAAATCAGCTAGAAATCCTCTGTCAAACTCAAAAGCTCTTTTCAGAGCTGAAAGTATAAGGTCAGGGACCGAGTAGTGACCGTTTTCCCAGCTTTTTTTTTAGGTCACATTTACCCCTGCAGGGCAGGTTTTTTGTGCTGCTGCCGTGCTGCATTCACAGCGAATAGCACGCATGATACTGCACAACTGACACGCAGCCAGCACCGCTGTCTTGTGTGGTGTCTGGGGTGCATATTCTTGCCTTAAACCTCAGGGCAGTTATTTTGTGCTGCTGCCGTGCTGCCTTCACATATTCACAGCAAATGGTACGCACGCACGGTACTGCACAACTGACATACAGCCAGCACTGCTGTCTTGTGTGGTGTCTGGAGTGCGTATTCTTGCCTTAAACCTCAGGGCAGGTTTTTTGTGCTGCTGCCGTGCTGCATTCACAGCGAATAGCACTCATGATACTGCACAACTGACACGCAGCCAGCACCACTGTCTTGTGTGGTGTCTGGAGTGCGTATTCTTGCCTTATACCTCAGAGCAGTTTTTTTGTGCTGCATTCACATAATCACAGCAAATAGTACACACACATGGTACTGCACAACTGACACGCAGCCAGCTGTCTTGTGTGGTGTCTGGAGTGCGTATTCTTGCCTTAAACCTCGGCAGGTTTTTTGTGCTGCTGCCGTGCTGCATTCACAGCGAATAGCACTCATGATACTGCACAACTGACACGCAGCCAGCACCACTGTCTTGTGTGGTGTCTGGAGTGCGTATTCTTGCCTTATACCTCAGAGCAGTTTTTTTGTGCTGCATTCACATAATCACAGCAAATAGTACACACACATGGTACTGCACAACTGACACGCAGCCAGCTGTCTTGTGTGGTGTCTGGGGTGCGTATTCTTGCCTTAAACCTCGGCAGTTTTTTTGTGCTGCTGCCGTGCTGCGTTCACAGCGAATAGCACGCACGGTACTGCACAACTGACACGCAGCCAGCACCACTGTCTTGTGTGGTGTCTGGGGTGCGTATTCTTGCCTTAAACCTCAGGGCAGTTTTTTTGTGCTGCTGCCGTGCTGCGTTCACAGCGAATAGCACGCACGGTACTGCACAACTGACACGCAGCCAGCACCACTGTCTTGTGTGGTGTCTGGGGTGCGTATTCTTGCCTTAAACCTCAGGGCAGTTTTTTTGTGCTGCATTCACATAATCACAGCAAATAGTACGCACGCACGGTACTGCACAACTGACACGCAGCCAGCACCGCTGTCTTGTGTGGTGTCTGGGGTGCGTATTCTTGCCTTAAACCTCAGGGCAGTTTTTTTGTGCTGCTGCCGTGCTGCGTTCACATAATCACAGCAAATAATATGCACGCACGGTACTGCACAACTGACATGCAGCCAGCACCACTTTCTTGTGTGGTGTCTGGGGTGCGTATTCTTGCCTTAATCCTCAGGGCATTTTTTTTGTTTTGTGCTGCTGCCGTGCTGCATTCACATAATCACAGCAAATAGTACGCACGCATGGTACTGCACAACTGACACGCAGCCAGCACCGCTGGCTTGTGTGGTGTCTGGGGTGCGTATTCTTTCCTTAAACCTCAGGGCATTTTTTTGTGCTGCTGCCGTGCTGCATTCACATAATCACAGCAAATAGTGCGCACGCATGGTACTGCACAACTGACACGCAGCCAGCACCGCCTTCTTGTGTGGTGTCTGGGGTGCGTATTCTTGCCTTAAGCCTCAGGGCATTTTTTTGTGCTGCTGCCGTGCTGCATTCACATAATCACAGCAAATAGTACGCACGCATGGTACTGCACAACTGACACGCAGCCAGCACCGCTGTCTTGTGTGGTGTCTGGAGTGCGTATTCTTGCCTTAAACCTCAGGGCAGTTTTTTGTGCTGCTGTTGTGCTGCGTTCACAGCGAATAGCACGCACGGTACTGCACAACTGACACACAGCCAGCACCGCTGTCTTGTGTGGTGTCTGGGGTGCGTATTCTTGCCTTAAACCTCAGGGCAGTTTTTTTGTGCTGCTGCCGTGCTGCGTTCACATAATCACAGCAAATAATATGCACGCACGGTACTGCACAACTGACATGCAGCCAGCACCACTTTCTTGTGTGGTGTCTGGGGTGCGTATTCTTGCCTTAATCCTCAGGGCATTTTTTTTGTTTTGTGCTGCTGCCGTGCTGCATTCACATAATCACAGCAAATAGTACGCACGCATGGTACTGCACAACTGACACGCAGCCAGCACCGCTGGCTTGTGTGGTGTCTGGGGTGCGTATTCTTTCCTTAAACCTCAGGGCATTTTTTTGTGCTGCTGCCGTGCTGCATTCACATAATCACAGCAAATAGTGCGCACGCATGGTACTGCACAACTGACACGCAGCCAGCACCGCCTTCTTGTGTGGTGTCTGGGGTGCGTATTCTTGCCTTAAGCCTCAGGGCATTTTTTTGTGCTGCTGCCGTGCTGCATTCACATAATCACAGCAAATAGTACGCACGCATGGTACTGCACAACTGACACGCAGCCAGCACCGCTGTCTTGTGTGGTGTCTGGAGTGCGTATTCTTGCCTTAAACCTCAGGGCAGTTTTTTGTGCTGCTGTTGTGCTGCGTTCACAGCGAATAGCACGCACGGTACTGCACAACTGACACACAGCCAGCACCGCTGTCTTGTGTGGTGTCTGTGGTGCGTATTCTTGCCTTAAACCTCAGGGCATTTTTTTTGTGCTGCTGCCGTGCTGCGTTCACATAATCACAGCAAATAGTACGCGTGCACGGTACTGCACAACTGACACGCAGCAAGCACCGCTGTCTTGTGTGGTGTCTGAGGTGCGTATTCTTGCCTTAAACCTCAGGGCAATTTTTTTGTGGCAGCACCGCTGTCTTGTGTGGTTACTGGGGTGCGTAATCTCACCTTAAACCTTAGGGTAATTTTTTTCTGCTGCTGCGGCACTGTTTGTAAAACACAAAGCAGTACTAGGCTGTAGTGTTACCTTCCACAAAGCACTAACTGCTTCTTGTTCCCCAATATCTGCATCTGAACATCTGCAACTATGGCAGAAAAATCAAAAATTCCTAAAAAGGCTGTTGTGAAGGGATAAGGACGTGGACGTGGGGTCATTGGTGCCCAACAAGGCACAGAGTCTGGGAGATTGAAGAAGGTTGATGCATCTAGTTTACTGGCGAAATTTCCCGGTCTGGAACATAAACGGGCCTGGAAGCCAGAAGAACAAGAGCAGATATTGTCTTGGATGGCTGATAAGGCCTCCACAAAATGTTCTAGCAGCACACAATCGTCCATGACAAAATAGTCTACTGTCCATACAGATAACGCTGGGTCATCCTATTCTCAACCTGTTCCTAGTTCATCACCCGGTCAGGAGTCATAGGAAACATTTGACCCCAACCTTGGTCACTCCGATGATCTGTTTGGTCCATTTTCTTTCGTTGCCTCTGGCCTCTCACCGTGCAACATTGAAGAGGAACGTGAGGGGGTATCGTCTGTTGAAGAAGGCCAAATATTTGAAACCCCACGTCCAGAAGAAAGCCACTTTCATCCACGTGATATACCGGGTGAAGGGGTGGAGGCTGATGATGACACACAGTTGCCATCTGTCCAGTCGCCAATATCAACACGGAAGGAGGATGACATGGACGATGAGGTGGTCGATGAGACCACCGATCCAAACTGGGCCGTTGGCACGCATAGCCAGCACAGCAGCACAGAGGATGAAGGTGGATACGTAGCACCAACAAAGACACCAAGGGCTACTGGTTTGAGCAGAGTGCGAAGTGTGTCAGTTGTTGCCAAGAGCAATTCCTCTGTGCCCCAAGTCAAGGCAAGGGTGCGTTCAGACACTGTCTGGAAAATTTTTTATGACAGTCCTTCTGAACCAAATGTTGTCATCTGTAGCATCTGCCATAGGAAGCTGAGCAGAGACCAGGGCAAAGGCAACCAAAGCACCACCAGTATGCGGAAACGGCAGCCAAGCACCCTAGTCAGTGGGCTGAACAACAGGGTACCTAATCAGTGTCTGCGACTGCGGGTCAAACCACTGCCATGTCGCCTGTGATATGGCCTCACCGATCTGCTGGGCAGGAAGCAGGTGATCATCATACCTCTTGCTCACATGCTGCGGTTGCACAGACACAGGCCACAACAAGCTTATCCACTTGTTTGTCCCAGGAAAGCGTCCAATTATCCGTGCCTCAGATGTATGAAAGGAGGCGAAAATACCAAGCCACGCACCCACAAGCACAAATCCTGAACGCACACATTGCCAAGTTGCTAACAGTGGAGATGTTGCCGTTTAGGCTTGTGGGGACACAGTCTTTCCGTGATCTTTTGGCTGTAGCTGCCCCATGATACTCGGTTCCCAGCCGGCACTATTTTTCCCGGTGTGCCGTCCCCGCATTACACCAGCACATCTTAAACAATCTAAAGCTTGCTCTCACTAACGCCGTAACCAGGAAGGTCCATCTTACAACAGACACGTGGACAAGTACTTGTGGCCGGGGACGATACATCTTTGTCACGGCACACTGGCTGAACCTGGTGGAGGGTAGGACAAAGTCTCAAACTGGACCATCAACACATATCCTACCCATGCCACAAATAGCGGGCCCAACCTCAATCAGGGTTTCCGCCTCATCATATACTTCCAGTCTCCCCTCTTCCTCCTCCTCCGCCTCGTCATCCTATGCTGAATTACCCTCCACATCACTCCCAAGTTGGGAGCTGTGCAGCAGCGCATCGGCAAAGCGACAAAACGCTCTGCTGAAGCTGATCTGCTTAGGTGACACACCACACACTGCAGCAGAGCTTTGGCAAGAAATAAAACAGACCGATCAGTGGCTCTCCCCACTGCAACTCCAACTTGGTCTGGTTGTCTGCGACAATGGGTGTAACCTGGTGGCAGCTTTAAAGCTCAGTAAGCTGGTACACGTGCCATGCATGGCTCATGTGCTGAACCTGGTTGTGCAGAAATTTATAAAAACATACCCTGACTTGCTGTACCTACTTGAGAAGGTGCGCCGTATTTGCGCCCATTTCCGCCACTCCTCAACCGCTGTTTCCGGTCTTGCAGCGCTTCAAAAACAATTTAATTTGCCAAACCACAGACTCATTTGCGACCTGCTAACACGGTGGAACTCAACATATCATATGTTGGCAAGGGTAAGTGAGCAGCAGAGGGCACTTTCTGAATACCAACTTAAACATGCCCGTCACACTGAGACTCAGCCAAGACACATAACAACTGTCGAGCGGGTGTGGATCACTGATATTTGTGAGGTGCTTGATAACTTTGAGTACTGCACCAAGCTTGTGAGCGGTGATCAGGCTATTATCAGCGTAACCATCCCTATGCTATGTCTGCTGAAAAAAATCGCTGCAGAATCAAAAAATGGAATCTTTGCGTGCCCAGCAGCTGGGTATGGAGCAAGATTTCACAATGGGTGATCCTACCCAGCACAGCCAATATCATCAGGTAACATTGGGGGATGAAGAGGATGATGAAATAGAGGAGGGAGAGGACTTCTTTTTCAGTGGTACCGAGGGGACACGTCATGCTATAGAGGGGAATCCAAACCCCATCTTCATGTCTGTCCAGCATGGGTGGGCTGAAGAGGAGGAGGTGGAGGAGGAGAGTCAGTGTGAGGAGAGGATGGGTTTTGTTCCTCCTTCAGGGGGTCACAGAAAATTTGCCTCTATGCAGCTTGGCATACATGGCACACTTCATATCTGACTGTCTGTGCCAAGACCCTCGCGTAATCCACATTTTCAATAGCAACCTATACTTGTTGGCCACCTTTCTAGACCCACGGTACAAAGACAAATTTCCTTCGCTACTGTTGCAGTCACCAAGGGGTTTCACAATGGAATCCTTCAAGAAGGCAGTTGTGGATAATTTGATGGCAACAGCACCCTCAGACACCACTGCTAGCAGAGATACCAGCTCTGTGCAACAGCATGCATTAATGGGGAGAGATACGTCAAGCAGGTCCAAAAGAGGTGGTGGTAAAATGTCCACAAACTGGGCCATCTTCAATAAACCGGCTCATCACCAATGACTAGCTGGAACAGTAGCAATGTCAAGGAGGGAGAAGTTGAACAAGATGGTCAACGACTATCTAAGTGACCATACCTGCGTCCTTCCTGACGCTTCTGTACTGTTTAGTTACTGAGTATCCAAGCTGCATAGTTGGCCCAACCTCTCCTTCTATGCCTTGGAGGAGCTGGCTTGCCCTGCTGCTAGTGTGATGTCAGAGCGTGTTTTCAGTGCCGCTGGGGCAATCATCACAGATACACGCACACGGTTGACTACAGAGAATGCAGACAGGCTGACTCTGATAAAATTTAACAAGGACTGGATTTCGCAACAGTATTTAAGCCCTCCAGATGACAGTATCCCAACCTAAAGTCACCCAACAAGTTTTTTTTTTAAATTGGTGATCACATCCATCCTATTCCCTTCCCATACAAGCCCCTTTTCTTCTTCTTACACATGTTTTCAAAACCTGCTTCTGACACATGTACCTCATGGTCAATAAGCTAAAAACAATGTTACGTTAATTAATATTTCCCATCGGAGGCACTTGTGATGAGAGTGAGACCCTTCTTCCTTCATCAACCATGCTATCATGCCCCCTGGGCTAATTTTTGGAGACACTATGGCTATGCCTGGACACTGGGCACGGCCACCTCTATGCTAGTAGTCCTGGCTTTATCATAATGGTTTGGCCCTTCAGACCTACCTTGATTCCTTCATCAACCATGATACAGCCCCTAGGGCTAATGTTTTGAAGACACTAAATCTATGTCTACACATTGGGCAGTGGCACAACAAGGACAGTAGTCCAAGCTTTATAATTGTGAATCCCTTATGATGATGATGATGAGTGGCTTCTTCCTGCGTTAGCCATAACACAGCCCCTACCCCTAGAACAGATTTCTCTCCTTACACCACTTACACACTTAGCTGTCAGTAGATTGCCTCCATCATCACTCGCTCTTACGGTACTTCTGATATATCACTGGCGCTGCGTAAGTGGCGTATGACTCCCGCTCTTCCGGCAAAAAACCAAAGGACTTAAAATAGTGTTTGTACATTCTAGTGAAGCAGTGGTGTAAAAACAATTGTGCAGCCCTTGACCAGGTGCCCCCATGTTATATACATTTGTTTACAGCATACATTTTTTAACATTTATACATTTTTTAGCGTTTTCCTCAGCCTCCAGACCGCTTTGAAGGGTCCAGCAGACAATTACTCGCATTTTCCATTGACTATCATTGGACTCGCTATTCGTACCTGTATTGCCAAGTTTTTAACACTAAGGTTCGGATACGGCTTTAAAGAAGGCTACTACTTGCGATATAATGCGATTTTATTTCAAGGTACAAAATTAAAGGAATAGTATGATTGGATAGTATGATTGCGTACACTTTTGTATTTTTCAAGATACAAAGGTTAAGTACAGATAAAGATTGAATACATATAATGATAAAGTATATATAAAGATTAACTATATACATTATACTCATATCATCAATCACCAAGAGGCTTTTAAACATCCGTCTGGAATATCAGAGAAGCAACGCCAAGACAGAGAACCTCTGGGAGATTCAATACACTGCATGGACATCCCCAATTATGCAGGTATCAACACTGTACATGTTGTGAGGTGCCAAGGGGAGAGGTACTAGAAAACAGGTATATTTCTCCCCGTTTCATTTCATATGTCTCCCTGTACTGATGATGAAGCCAGTTTATTTCACTGTAATCCAGTCCGGGTTTCCTTAGTGATCAACATGGAAAGGACTGGTAGTTCCCCTCCACTAATTCAATCCAGGTTTTGGTTTCCTGACTGGTCCAGCTGATATAATCAGGAGGAGCTGGGATCTCTCAGTCTATCTCGTCTGCTGAGCTGGGAGCTGACACAGTAAGATTACATGGACTTCTTTGCTGTTATATAGGTTTATTTTGTAGTTAGCCTGCTATTGTTAGTTAGTGGCCAGATGGCCTTAGATGTTTTATTTCATGTTTGGCATGTGTAACATTGAATAACAAGTGTGCACAATAAATATGCCGTGTCAATATCCATGTGGAACTTGCTAGTCTGCTGAAGTGACTCCATAGCCACACGCTTGTGCCAGAGCAAAGATCCCAGCTGAGCTATCTATTCCCACAAATGGTGTTTCGAATGCGGGCAACTGTGGCTGCTGGACTGTGACTGCAGAGAAAACGCTGTGTATGTCCTGGCTGAAAGCTTCTGTGCTTTTGAAGAGCCAAGAGTCCAGTAACATGGAGGAACTAGTGAAGCAGTTATTGTAAGCAAATGTGCAACAACAGCAGACTAATACTTGCTTCCAGAATGCTCTGGAGCAGCAACACCAGATGCAGCAAGAGCAGTTGGAGGCAATAAAACAGGCCTTGGTTCGGCAACCCCGAGATGAGGGAGACCGTGCACAAAGCGCAGCTAGTGCGCAGAAAGCCGTACAGAAGACTTTGCTTAAAATGACCGCAGACGATGATGTGGAAGCATACCTCACCGTGTTCAAACGTATTGCAGAACGTGAGCACTTACCGCTGGACAGATGGGCTGAGGTAGTTGCTCCATTTCTGAGCGGAGATCCACAAAAGGCCTATTACGATCTGAGTGGAGCGGATGCTATGGACTATATCAAACTCAAAGGCGAAATCCTGGCAAGGCTGGGAGTAAACAAGTATGTACGCGCACAGAGGGTGCATTTATGGACTTTTGTGGAGCATCAGCCAGCCCGCTCACAAATGCATGACCTCATCCATCTAGTAAAAAAATGGCTGCAACCAGAGGCTTTGACGTCCGCACAGATGGTGGAGCGTGTTGTTCTAGACAAGTACCTGCGGTCCTTACCCGCTAAGATCCATAGGTGGGTTGGACAGGGTGACCCAACTACCGCTGACCAGTTGGTGAATATGGTCGAACGCTACAATGCTTCTGAAAGCCTACTCCAAGGGACGTTAGCACCCCACTGGCTCCCCAAGAAATCGCTGGAGGGTC
Organism: Dendrobates tinctorius; assembly: GCF_039654945.1. NCBI lineage: Eukaryota > Metazoa > Chordata > Amphibia > Anura > Dendrobatidae > Dendrobates > Dendrobates tinctorius. The sequence goes on along the minus strand of NW_027361838.1, from coordinate 21,625,874 downwards.
CTGCGAAACCTACTTCCTCTTCAAAAGAAGAGAACGTCACAATGAAGGGTAGCAGACCTACAAAGGACTATGGAGGTGGTACGGGCTCACATCAAGCCAGCAGATCTCGTCTGGGATCTCCATCGAGGAGGCAAGGGCCTATACAATGTTGGTGATGTCACGGGCTTGGCCATGTAGCAGCTAACTGCCCGATGACTACAGAGCCAATGGACTGTAACACTATGAGGCGTCTTTCGTTATATGTGCAGTCAGTCTGTGTGGCGGAAACCCTCACGGGAAATGAATAACACAAGTGCCACGTCGAGGTTGACGGTTATAGTGTGAATGCCGTCTTGGATTCCGGCAGTCAAGTGACTTTGGTACATGCCAGTTTGGTGGACTCTAGCGCCCTAACGAACTTAACCGTGGGCATTAGTTGCATCCATGGGGATACTAAGAACTACCCCACTGCCAGTGTTACTCTTGCCACGCCAGTAGGGACCAAAAGACATCAGGCAGCAGTCATAAAGTCTATGGGACACAGTGTAATCCTGGGGAGAGACTTTCCCTTATTTTGGGACTTGTGGAACTTCAAAAGTGGCATGAACCCTCTAGTTGAAGACGGTACTCCGGAGCTAGCCCCTGAACCATTGAATATCGAACGGAAAAGAACGATGATTAAAAGGCTTTTATCACTAATGTAAGATAAACTTTATTATTTAGAACCACAGATAAAATATTACATATCACCAATTAGGGGATTAAGGGGAAGTAAACATACACATATGTATAATGTGATTACACATCTAAAAAGACGCACATAACCAGCACCTGAAGGTATAACCTATACACCTCCAATTATATAACTATCCACAATTAACAATTTTGCTGAAAAATAGTACATCAATCTCAGAATGGACACTACAATATTATGTCCTCATATCCTACAGCCAATTTAGAAAATTCATATTGAATGACTATTATATCATGCCTCCACCACCGAGAAACTAACCGCTATATATACAAAGGGCGTAATCACTTATAACAATAAACCTTTTATGGTGTGGTACCTAGATGTAGCCACTATCCTGGCTAATCACCCATAATGTTATCTACAATACCGCCAACAAGTGGCCACTAGACATGCCGTAGTGATTATCACCAGCAATAGCCGCTGTGTACAAAAAATCACTTCACACCATAATGGCCATTATCAGCAATGGCCGCCACATATATAGATTACGGTCCATATTAAATTAATTATTACCGGCAGTGGTGGTCAGGAGGTGAACAGGTGCCTGGGTAGCGCGTCCGCCCCGACGCGCGTTTCGGACCTGCCTTTTTCAAGGGGCCTGACCGGTATGTACACCAGCGTCCTTAAATAGTGTGCCCAGACGCCGCGAGGTTGGCGTTACCGGAAGTGATGTCAGCGACCCGGAAATGACGCGCTCTGTCACCGAGGCAACCACAACACCAGTCAGCACCGGCGTCACACAGTGGGAGTGGCCGGGGCAGGCCAACCCCACCATGTAGAGACGCCACATGCGGACAGGGGCAGCGGTGACAAGGGGACAGGCGCGTACAGAGCCGCTGGCATCAACCCACAACTACACGGAAAACATACAAAAAGCATATTTATTATAATATATACATACTATCAATTATACAAAGGACCAACAAACATCTATAAGGATACTACCATATATATTTTTTATGAGATATAACAGCTATTGCACCATAAACAATAATCATTGCATATCATTATTAACCTAAGGATATATATAATATAAACATCCTGATCCTTAGACTTCTTCATTTCTTGGCAACAATTGTTCACCCACAAGGGGCTAGATTATCTATGATGTCCATATATATACGGTTCACTTTGTCCGTCCTTATAGATCCCAACACTAAAATAATGGAATAAAACATTAAAAGAAAAAAATTAAAATGGTGATATCACACATCATAGGCGATGTTTACCCACAGAGCAGTGTTCATAAGAATGGGGCATAACTGATGTTTTCATTGAGTCCAGATGGATGGACTGATCCAATTGTCCATATCCATCTGGACTCAAGTTGGGCCAACTTCTTGGAAATCCCACCTCCACGGATTCCTGTCTCAACCATGTCGATACCCCTCACCCTAAGAAGGCTGCCATCGCAGCCATGATATCTCCGAAAATGGCGTGGAATGGTCTTTAATGATGTTATATCCTCCGCGGTCGCTGCTGCCTCTATGCCCAGAACATGTTCCCGCACTCTAACCTTTAGCTGTCTAGTAGTCATACCCACGTAGATCATATTACATGGGCAGACAGCATAATATATTACATTTTTACTGGTACATGTAATATATTTTTTTATTTTAAACTCCCGAGATCCATTTTGGGTAACAAAGACTTCTGTGCGATCAATGTTTGGGCAAGCGACGCAGCGACCGCACGGAGTACTACCACAACGACCAGCCATTTGATCTAAGAAGGTGACCATTGGCTCACCCACATAGTGGCTTTGCACTAACTTGTCACGCAAATTTCTTGATCTTCTGGCCGCGACAGCAGCCCTATCCGGCAGGAGACTCGACAAGACCGGATCCGCCTTCAATATGTGCCAAGATTTATCCAGAATCTTACGCATACGTGGGAAGTGTGAATGATAATTGGTAACAAACCTCACTTTACCCGATTCTTTACTGGATTTTGTACCATATAGAAGTGTGTCTCTTGACGAGTATCTGGCCCTATTAAATGCCTTTTTGATCATTCGGTTACTAAAACCACGTTCAAGCAGCCTTTCCTTTAAATCTTCCGCCTGCCTGAAAAAGTCTTCATTGGTCGAGCACAACCTGCGTAATCGCAGGAATTGTCCGGTGGGAACCGACTGGACCATATGTCCCGGATGGGAAGATGATGCATGGAGCAACATATTGGTAGCAGTTGGCTTACGGAAAATATCCGTTTGTATCTCACCCCTATGATCTTTCTTCAAGACTATATCTAGGAAATCTATTGATACCGGATCATATTTGTAGGTGATGTAGATATTTAAATCATTATTATTCAAGGATAGCATAAAAGACTCGAGATCATCTCTAGGCCCCTGCCAGATCAGCAGTATGTCATCGATGTACCGCGTCCAGGAGAGGACGCGGCACATCGGCATCTGCTGATCTGGCAGGGAGAGGTCCCTCTCCCACAGCCCCAGGAACAGGTTAGTGTAAGCAGGGGCAAAAGATGCCCCCATAGCTGTTCCCTGGAGCTGTAGGAAGAAAGACCCCTTAAAATCAAAAAAGTTATGCGTCAATGTAAAACGCAATAACTCGATCACCAACTCTTTAATCTCCGTAGGTAAATTGGACATACCAAGAAAAAATGTTGTAGCCCTAATGCCATCCTCATGTCTGATGCTGGTGTACAGGGATTCAACATCTCCTGTCACCAGCATCATGTCATCTTCCAAATGCAAGCCATCCACACGTCTCAACAGCTCACCCACTGCCGGTAATAATTAATTTAATATGGACCGTAATCTATATATGTGGCGGCCATTGCTGATAATGGCCATTATGGTGTGAAGTGATTTTTTTGTACACAGCGGCTATTGCTGGTGATAATCACTATGGCATGTCTAGTGGCAACTTGTTGGCGGTATTGTAGATAACATTATGGGTGATTAGCCAGGATAGTGGCTACATCTAGGTACCACACCATATAAGGTTTATTGTTATAAGTGATTACGCCTTTTGTATATATAGCGGTTAGTTTCTCGGTGGTGGAGGCATGATATAATAGTCATTCAATATGAATTTTCTAAATTGGCTGTAGGATATGAGGACATAATATTGTAGTGTCCATTCTGAGATTGATGTACTATTTTTCAGCAAAATTGTTAATTGTGGATAGTTATATAATTGGAGGTGTATAGGTTATACCTTCAGGTGCTGGTTATGTGCGTCTTTTTAGATGTGTAATCACATTATACATATGTGTATGTTTACTTCCCCTTAATCCCCTAATTGGTGATATGTAATATTTTATCTGTGGTTCTAAATAATAAAGTTTCTCTTACATTAGTGATAAAAGCCTTTTAATCATCGTTCTTTTCCGTTCGATATGCTATATTTGATGATAGGCATAACTAATCCGAGTGGACACATGGGGACTTAAACTAATTATATGTAATGACTATTACCATGTGTCCTAGTCATACTTGGTATATTTATCTAATTGTTACTGTGTTTTGCACAGGTTTCTTGTGTGACATGGATTTCCAGGCCAAGGAGAAAGCCTGGCTTTCACATATCGACCAGGTGTTTGGGGGAGAAGGGTCCAACATACAGCAGAGCAGTGATGGGAAATGGGATGATCGTACGGTGGTACTACAAAACATGGTAGTCAAAAGAACTAAACTGTGGTGGGACCGCACATTTTTGGAGAAATATTTGAATAAGAAAATTATCCCTAGGGGCCTGCGAGTCAGGGTTATCCCTACGTTTCCGGTGGAGGACAGTGGATTTGTGTCTCGGTGGGAAGATGTATGCAATGAATGTTCTAGATCTCTTATGCAACTTCTAAGCGAGCATAACACTAAAATTATTACTCAATGGGTCAGATGGGTCTATTCAAAATCTTGAAGAAGAACTCAAATCTATTGGTACGGTTGAAAAATTGAAAACCTTTCATAGTAATATGGATAAGACTTTGGAAACTGTTGTAAAGAAGATACAGGCCACACAGTTGAATAAAATTAATCGTGATCGTCGTGATTACGAAAATAATACAGTGTATTTATGGAGGAAGTTTCCATCACATGGCCAGCAATTAGGTCGTACTCCATCCCAAACGTCAGTCTCATCTTTAAGCGACATGTCAGAAAGATCAGGGTCATCTATGATTACTGGATCAGGATTGATGAGACGGAATCAAAGAGAACGCACGTTTCATCCATATAGACGTCATGATCGCTCTCCCGTATCTACTAGATATGGTAACAAGGTAATTAACCTTAGTGATCATAAATTTACTGTGACTGATTTGAAGTTATTGGAGAAGGGCCTTTCATTTTCTCCATCTGCATCCTTTGATGCATTTTTGGCAATTAAGGACTTACATCTATTTGCCCGCTCATTGATCTATAAAAAACATTTTTTTGATGGCAACCTCTCCAATTTATTTCCCACAGAGGAAGAACAAATAGCGTTGCAGACATTGGAGGATTTAGCCGCCGAACACAGTGTTCCAGAGGGAGGTAAGGTTCCACCCTCGATACGGCCCAAATCTAAGAGGTTTCCCCTTATATCATCATGTCCCAGTGTGGACTTATTTGTACAAATTGTAAGTAAAGAATTTTTGGAAATTCCAAAATATATTCGTGGTGATAACCTTACAAAAGAAGAACGGGAACGTCTGCGTGTCCTTCAGGACTTAAGGGATGTAGTTTTTAAACCGGCGGACAAGGGGAGTAATGTAGTAGTTTGGCCAAAGGTGTTATATGAAAAAGAAGCCTTTCGCCAGTTAGATAATAAAATCTGCTATAAAAAACTCACATTTAACCCCTTGTCCGCCTATTCCCTACAACTACATACTATTATTAATAAAGCAAGGGAAGCAGGAAGCATCACTAAGGAGCTGGCTGATGCCCTGATGGTTGTGGAACCAACTATCCCGACCTTTTATTTACTCCCTAAGGTCCACAAGGACGCGCAGACGCCCCCAGGCCGGCCCATTATATCGGGTAGAGGTAATTACCTGGAGCATGTAAATAGGTGGATAGACTCCAAACTGCAACCGCTAGTGGAGGGGTTGCCATCATTTCTTAAAGATACGGGTGAGCTGTTGAGACGTGTAGATGGCTTGCATTTGGAAGATGACATGATGCTGGTGACAGGAGATGTTGAATCCCTGTACACCAGCATCAGACATGAGGATGGCATTAGGGCTACAACATTTTTTCTTGGTATGTCCAATTTACCTACGGAGATTAAAGAGTTGGTGATCGAGTTATTGCGTTTTACATTGAAGCGTTAACTTTTTTGTTTTTAAGGGGTCTTTCTTCCTACAGCTCCAGGGAACAGCTATGGGGGCATCTTTTGCCCCTGCTTACGCTAACCTGTTCCTGGGGCTGTGGGAGAGGGACCTCTCCCTGCCAGATCAGCAGATGCCGATGTGCCGCGTCCTCTCCTGGACGCGGTACATCGATGACATACTGCTGATCTGGCAGGGGTCTAGAGATGATCTGGAGTCCTTTATGCTATCCTTAAATAATAATGATTTAAATATCTACATCACCTACAAATATGATCCGGTATCAATAGATTTCCTAGATATAGTCTTGAAGAAAGATCATAGGGGTGAGATACAAATGGATATTTTCCGTAAGCCAACTGCTACCAATATGTTGCTCCATGCATCATCTTCCCATCCAGGACATATGGTCCAGTCGGTTCCCACCGGACAATTCCTGCGATTACGCAGGTTGTGCTCGACCAATGAAGACTTTTTCAGGCAGGCGGAAGATTTAAAGGAAAGGCTGCTTGAACGTGGTTTTAGTAACCGAATGATCAAAAAGGCATTTAATAGGGCCAGATACTCGTCAAGAGACACACTTCTATATGGTACAAAATCCAGTAAAGAATCGGGTAAAGTGAGGTTTGTTACCAATTATCATTCACACTTCCCACGTATGCGTAAGATTCTGGATAAATCTTGGCACATATTAAAGGCGGATCCGGTCTTGTCGAGTCTCCTGCCAGATAGGGCTGCTGTCGCGGCCAGAAGATCAAGAAATTTGCGTGACAAGTTGGTGCAAAGCCACTATGTGGGTGAGCCAATGGTCACCTTCTTAGATCAAATGGCTGGTCGTTGTGGTAGTACTCCGTGCGGTCGCTGCGTCGCTTGCCCAAACATTGATCGCACAGAAGTCTTTGTTACCCAAAATGGATCTCGGGAGTTTAAAATAAAAAAATATATTACATGTACCAGTAAAAATGTAATATATTATGCTGTCTGCCCATGTAATATGATCTACGTGGGTATGACTACTAGACAGCTAAAGGTTAGAGTGCGGGAACATGTTCTGGGCATAGAGGCAGCAGCGACCGCGGAGGATATAACATCATTAAAGACCATTCCACACCATTTTCGGAGATATCATGGCTGCGATGGCAGCCTTCTTAGGGTGAGGGGTATCGACATGGTTGAGACAGGAATCCGTGGAGGTGGGATTTCCAAGAAGTTGGCCCAACTTGAGTCCAGATGGATATGGACAATTGGATCAGTCCATCCATCTGGACTCAATGAAAACATCAGTTATGCCCCATTCTTATGAACACTGCTCTGTGGGTAAACATCGCCTATGATGTGTGATATCACCATTTTAATTTTTTTCTTTTAATGTTTTATTCCATTATTTTAGTGTTGGGATCTATAAGGACGGACAAAGTGAACTTTATATATATGGACATCATAGATAATCTAGCCCCTTGTGGGTGAACAATTGTTGCCAAGAAATGAAGAAGTCCAAGAATCAGGATGTTTATATTATATATATCCTTAGGTTAATAATGATATGCAATGATTATTGTTTATGGTGCAATAGCTGTTATATCTCATAAAAAATATATATGGTAGTATCCTTATAGATGTTTGTTGGTCCTTTGTATAATTGATAGTATGTATATATTATAATAAATATGCTTTTTGTATATTTTCCGTGTAGTTGTGGGTTGATGCCAGCGGCTCTGTACGCGCCTGTCCCCTTGTCACCGCTGCCCCTGTCCGCATGTGGCGTCTCTACATGGTGGGGTTGGCCCGCCCCGGCCACTCCCACTGTGTGACGCCGGTGCTGACTGGTGTTGTGGTTGCCTCGGTGACAGAGCGCGTCATTTCCGGGCCGCTGACATCACTTCCGGTAACGCCGACCTCGCGGCATCCGGGCACACTATTTAAGGACGCTGGTGTACATACCGGTCAGGCCCCTTGAAAAAGGCAGGTCCGAAACGCGCATCGGGGCGGACGCGCTACCCAGGCACCTGTTCACCTCCTGACCACCACTGCCGGTAATAATTAATTTAATATGGACCGTAAACTATATATGTGGCGGCCATTGCTGATAATGGCCATTATGGTGTGAAGTGATTTTTTGTACACAGCGGCTATTGCTGGTGATAATCACTACGGCATGTCTAGTGGCCACTTGTTGGCGGTATTGTAGATAACATTATGGGTGATTAGCCAGGATAGTGGCTACATCTAGGTACCACACCATAAAAGGTTTATTGTTATAAGTGATTACGCCCTTTGTATATATAGCGGTTAGTTTCTCGGTGGTGGAGGCATGATATAATAGTCATTCAATATGAATTTTCTAAATTGGCTGTAGGATATGAGGACATAATATTGTAGTGTCCATTCTGAGATTGATGTACTATTTTTCAGCAAAATTGTTAATTGTGGATAGTTATATAATTGGAGGTGTATAGGTTATACCTTCAGGTGCTGGTTATGTGCGTCTTTTTAGATGTGTAATCACATTATACATATGTGTATGTTTACTTCCCCTTAATCCCCTAATTGGTGATATGTAATATTTTATCTGTAGTTCTAAATAATAAAGTTTCTCTTACATTAGTGTTAAAAGCCTTTTAATCATCGTTCTTTTCCGTTCGATATGCTATATTTGATGATAGGCATAACTAATCCGAGTGGACACATGGGGACTTAAACTAATTATATGTAATGACTATTACCATGTGTCCTAGTCATACTTGGTATATTTACCTGAACCATTGAAGCAAGACGACGGAGAACCCATCTCAGAGAAAGTACTAGAATCTGTGGACTCTCCTCTGGCTGTGTATGCAGGCGAGGCAGACCAGATAGAGGATGTTTTAGAAATGCCTGATCTTGAGGTGGCCCGTGGTAAGTTCGGGACCGCTCAGCACCAGGATCCTACTCTAGCAAGGACGTGGGAAAACGTAAAGGTCTCCGAGGGAAGACCATTGTACCCAGGGGCTCAAAACGAGTTCCTACACATGGCAGTGCAGCAGGATATGCTGTATCACATAGACAAGGTGCGAGGAGTGGTGGTAGAACAACTAGTGGTACCTAAGTCCTTTCGCCAGGTAGTTTTGGAGTTGGCACATAAACATCCCTTGGGAGGACACCTGGCGGTAGAAAAGACAAAACACCGTATTCTGCAACGTTTCTTTTGGCCGCGTCTGGTGGGAGACGTGACCCAGTACTGTCGGTCTTGTCCTACGTGTCAATTGACCGCACCTATGTCACATTTTAGAAGCCCTTTAGTGCCCTTACCAATAATAGAGGTGCCCTTCGAGAGGATAGCAATGGATATAGTCGGTCCGTTAGTTAAATCTGCCAGGGGTCATCAGTACATTTTGGTAGTATTGGATTATGCCACGCGTTATCCCGAAGCAGTGCCCTTGCGGAATGCCAATGCGAAATCAATTTCAAAGGAGCTGGTTAACATGTTTTCCCGCACCGGCATTCCGAAAGAGATACTTACGGATCAAGGGACCCCCTTTATGTCTCGTATACTTAAGGATTTATGTAAACTACTAAAAATCTCCCATTTGCGTACCTCAGTATATCACCCTGAGACTGACGGTTTGGTGGAGCGCTTTAACAAAACCCTAAAGGGAATGTTGAAAAGAGTGGTGGATAAGGACGGGAGAGATTGGGATGCCCTACTACCATACCTCCTGTTCGCTATACGTGAGCTACCCCAATCCTCCACAGGCTTTTCACCTTTTGAGTTGGTTTATGGGCGGTGTCCTAGAGGCCTGTTAGATATTGCCAAGGAGACTTGGGAACAAGAGGTGACTCCTTATCGCAGTGTAATTGAACACATAACACTTATGCAGGACCGAATTGCAGCAGTTTGCCAATAGTTAAAGAGTGTTTAGAGCGCACACAACATGCCCAAAGCACGGTATACAACCGAGCGGCTAAAACACGAGTCTTTCAACCCGGAGACAGGGTGTTGGTATTGGTACCTACCGTAGAAAATAAATTTCTTGCGAAATGGCAGGGACCATACGAAGTACTGGAACGAATAGGTGAAGTAAATTATAAGATACACCAACCAGACAAGAGAAAGCCCAAACAAATATACCACATAAACTTGCTTAAGGCCTGGCGGGACAGGGAGAGTCTGGTGGCAGGAGCTGCCCTTGAGGATGGGCCTCGAGGGGCACCACCTTCTAAGGTAAAGGACCCCCAGGTAGCTCTGCCAGAAGTGGGTATTGCAGACACGCTATCCGAAAGCCAAAAACGAGAGACCAGGGAGTTCATACAGAGGAACGCAGATGTTTTCTCGGAACTTCCTGGCCGGACTCACCTAATTAAACATGACATTGTTACTGATCCACAGGCGCGGGTACGGCTAAAACCATATCGAATTCCGGAGGCTCGGAGACAAGCCATTGCCCAGGAAGTGAAGAAGATGTTAGAGCTCGGGGTCATTGAGGAGTCCCGGAGTGATTGGGCTAGCCCTATCGTACTGGTGCCCAAACCCGATGGGACTATCCGATTTTGTAATGATTTTCGGAAAGTAAATGAAGTATCGAAATTCGATGCCTACCCGATGCCAAGAGTCGATGAACTGATAGACTGGGTTCGGCCAGGTACATATCCACTATTGACTTAACAAAAGGTTATTGGCAGATTCCCCTCACGGAATCAGCCAAAGAGAAAACTGCCTTTGTTACACCCCAGGGATTATTCCAGTACCGAGATATGCCATTTGGGTTGCAATGGTGCCGCAGCCACCTTCCAACGTCTAATGGATATTGTCCTAAAACCCCATGGCCAGTATGCGTCCGCATACTTGGACGACATCATTATCTTTAGCGATGACTGGGACACGCATTGGTCAAAAGTACAAGCCGTCTTAGACTCCCTAAAAACAGCTGGGTTGACTGCCAATCCCAAGAAATGTACGTTGGGATTGGAAGAGGCTCGCTATCTGGGATATAGCATAGGGAGAGGCATCGTGAAGCCTCAAGCCAATAAAGTGGACGCCATTCAAAATTGTCCACGACCGGTAACCAAAAAACAGGTTGGAGCTTTTTTAGGGATCGGTTATTATAGGCAGTTCATCAAACATTTTGCGACCATCGCAGCTCCTCTCACAGATCTGACAAAGGGGTCGAAATTAGAGTTGAGCGAAACGGGTCGAAAAATTTCAAAAGTCGCCGACTTTTGGCAAAGTCGGGTTTCATGAAACGAAACCCGACCCTAGGATGAGGTCGGCCACGAAAGTCGCGTTTCAAAAGTTTGTTTTGCGCTCTTTTTCAGCCAATCAGGATCCACGGACACTGTGGGCAACGTGATGACATAGGCAGGGGTCACCACCATCTTTCAGAAGGGCATGCAAGTGATTGGCTTGCTTTGGTGGGCGTCACAGGGGTTATAAAAGGGCGTGCATGCCGACCGCCATCTTACTTCTGCCGATCTTAGCATAGGGAGAGGTTGCTGATTCTGTAGGGAGAGCGTTAGGCAGGGAAGAAGAAAAAAAAATTGCTTCTGCTGCTAGCTATTTTGCCTGTACAACACACCAGTCACTGTGTGTGCAGTGCAAGGGGAGGCTATATTGTGGTGGATCAGCGGTGTTGGTTGTTAGGCTGCCTTCTAAGGCTTCCTGACAGCTGCATTGCTGTTTACCCACTGCTCTGCAAACTACTTTTTTAAAAGCAATCCCAATTTTTTTTTTTGTCCTGCTGAGGTACTGAGCGTGCATTTTTTCACACCATACAGCGTCAGTGGGCCTCACACAATCCAAAAGTGTCCAGTGTCCACTAGTGTCTGCAGAAATTCAAAATCTCCCTTATCCTGTAGTCACTGTTTTCACACCTGTGCCATCGAGCCTGTGACATAGCGCTCTGATATTCAGTGGGCCTCACACAATCCAAAAGTGTCCAGTGTCCACTAGTGTCTGCAGAAATTCAAAATCTCCCTTATCCTGTAGTCCCTTTTTTCACACCTGTGCCATCGAGCCTGTGACATAGCGCTCTGATATTCAGTGGGCCTCACACAATCCAAAAGTGTCCAGTGTCCACTAGTGTCTGCAGAAATTCAAAATCTCCCTTATCCTGTAGTCCCTTTTTTCACACCTGTGCCATCGAGCCTGTGACATAGCGCTCTGATATTCAGTGGGCCTCACACAATCCAAAAGTGTCCAGTGTCCACTAGTGTCTGCAGAAATTCAAAATCTCCCTTATCCAGTAGTCCCTTTTTTCACACCTGTGCCATCGAGCCTGTGACATAGCGCTCTGATATTCAGTGGGCCTCACACAATCCAAAAGTGTCCAGTGTCCACTAGTGTCTGCAGAAATTCAAAATCTCCCTTATCCTGTAGTCACTGTTTTCACACCTGTGCCATCGAGCCTGTGACATAGCGCTTTGATATTCAGTGGCCTCACACAATCCAAAAGTGTCCAGTGTCCACTAGCGTCTGCAGAAATTCAAAATCTCCCTTATCCTGTAGTCCCTTTTTTCACACCTGTGCCATCGAGCCTGTGACATAGCGCTCTGATATTCAGTGGGCCTCACACAATCCAAAAGTGTCCAGTGTCCACTAGTGTCTGCCGAAATTCAAAATCTCCCTTATCCTGTAGTCCCTTTTTTCACACCTGTGCCATCGAGCCAGTGACATAGCGCTCTGATATTCAGTGGGCCTCACACAATCCAAAAGTGTCCAGTGTCCACTAGTGTCTGCAGAAATTCAAAATCTCCCTTATCCTGTAGTCACTGTTTTCACACCTGTGCCATCGAGCCTGTGACATAGCGCTCTGATATTCAGTGGGCCTCACACAATCCAAAAGTGTCCAGTGTCCACTAGTGTCTGCCGAAATTCAAAATCTCCCTTATCCTGTAGTCCCTTTTTTCACACCTGTGCCATCGAGCCTGTGACATAGCGCTCTGATATTCAGTGGGCCTCACACAATCCAAAAGTGTCCAGTGTCCACTAGTGTCTGCAGAAATTCAAAATCTCCCTTATCCTGTAGTCCCTTTTTTCACACCTGTGCCATCGAGCCTGTGACATAGCGCTCTGATATTCAGTGGGCCTCACACAATCCAAAAGTGTCCAGTGTCCACTAGTGTCTGCAGAAATTCAAAATCTCCCTTATCCTGTAGTCCCTTTTTTCACACCTGTGCCATCGAGCCTGTGACATAGCGCTCTGATATTCAGTGGGCCTCACACAATCCAAAAGTGTCCAGTGTCCACTAGTGTCTGCAGAAATTCAAAATCTCCCTTATCCTGTAGTCCCTTTTTTCACACCTGTGCCATCGAGCCTGTGACATAGCGCTCTGATATTCAGTGGGCCTCACACAATCCAAAAGTGTCCAGTGTCCACTAGTGTCTGCAGAAATTCAAAATCTCCCTTATCCTGTAGTCCCTTTTTTCACACCTGTGCCATCGAGCCTGTGACATAGCGCTCTGATATTCAGTGGGCCTCACACAATCCAAAAGTGTCCAGTGTCCACTAGTGTCTGCAGAAATTCAAAATCTCCCTTATCCTGTAGTCCCTTTTTTCACACCTGTGCCATCGAGCCTGTGACATAGCGCTCTGATATTCAGTGGGCCTCACACAATCCAAAAGTGTCCAGTGTCCACTAGTGTCTGCAGAAATTCAAAATCTCCCTTATCCTGTAGTCACTGTTTTCACACCTATGCCATCGAGCCTGTGACATAGCGCTCTGATATTCAGTGGGCCTCACACAATCCAAAAGTGTCCAGTGTCCACTAGTGTCTGCAGAAATTCAAAATCTCCCTTATCCTGTAGTCCCTTTTTTCACACCTGTGCCATCGAGCCTGTGACATAGCGCTCTGATATTCAGTGGGCCTCACACAATCCAAAAGTGTCCAGTGTCCACTAGTGTCTGCAGAAATTCAAAATCTCCCTTATCCTGTAGTCCCTTTTTTCACACCTGTGCCATCGAGCCTGTGACATAGCGCTGTGATATTCAGTGGGCCTCACACAATCCAAAAGTGTCCAGTGTCCACTAGTGTCTGCAGAAATTCAAAATCTCCCTTATCCTGTAGTCACTGTTTTCACACCTGTGCCATCGAGCCTGTGACATAGCGCTCTGATATTCAGTGGGTCTCACACAATCCAAAAGTGTCCAGTGTCCACTAGTGTCTGCAGAAATTCAAAATCTCCCTTATCCTGTAGTCCCTTTTTTCACACCTGTGCCATCGAGCCTGTGACATAGCGCTCTGATATTCAGTGGGCCTCACACAATCCAAAAGTGTCCAGTGTCCACTAGTGTCTGCAGAAATTCAAAATCTCCCTTATCCTGTAGTCACTGTTTTCACACCTGTGCCATCGAGCCTGTGACATAGCGCTCTGATATTCAGTGGGCCTCACACAATCCAAAAGTGTCCAGTGTCCACTAGTGTCTGCAGAAATTCAAAATCTCCCTTATCCTGTAGTCCCTTTTTTCACACCTGTGCCATCGAGCCTGTGACATAGCGCTCTGATATTCAGTGGGCCTCACACAATCCAAAAGTGTCCAGTGTCCACTAGTGTCTGCAGAAATTCAAAATCTCCCTTATCCTGTAGTCACTGTTTTCACACCTGTGCCATCGAGCCTGTGACATAGCGCTCTGATAGTCAGTGGGCCTCACACAATCCAAAAGTGTCCAGTGTCCACTAATGTCTGCAGAAATTCAAAAACTCCCTTATCCTGTAGTCCCTTTTTTCACACCTGTGCCATCGAGCCTGTGACATAGCGCTCTGATATTCAGTGGGCCTCACACAATCCAAAAGTGTCCAGTGTCCACTAGTGTCTGCAGAAATTCAAAATCTCCCTTATCCTGTAGTCACTGTTTTCACACCTGTGCCATCGAGCCTGTGACATAGCGCTCTGATATTCAGTGGGCCTCACACAATCCAAAAGTGTCCAGTGTCCACTAGTGTCTGCAGAAATTCAAAATCTCCCTTATCCTGTAGTCCCTTTTTTCACACCTGTGCCATCGAGCCTGTGACATAGCGCTCTGATATTCAGTGGGCCTCACACAATCCAAAAGTGTCCAGTGTCCACTAGTGTCTGCAGAAATTCAAAATCTCCCTTATCCTGTAGTCACTGTTTTCACACCTGTGCCATCGAGCCTGTGACATAGCGCTCTGATATTCAGTGGGCCTCACACAATCCAAAAGTGTCCAGTGTCCACTAGTGTCTGCAGAAATTCAAAATCTCCCTTATCCTGTAGTCCCTTTTTTCACACCTGTGCCATCGAGCCTGTGACATAGCGCTCTGATATTCAGTGGGCCTTACACAATCCAAAAGTGTCCAGTGTCTGCAGAAATTCAAAATCTCCCTTATCCTGTAGTCACTGTTTTCACACCTGTGCCATCGAGCCTGTGACATAGCGCTCTGATATTCAGTGGGCCTCACACAATCCAAAAGTGTCCAGTGTCCACTAGTGTCTGCAGAAATTCAAAATCTCCCTTATCCTGTAGTCCCTTTTTTCACACCTGTGCCATCGAGCGGTGACAGCGCTCTGATATTCAGTGGGCCTCACACAATCCAAAAGTGTCCAGTGTCCACTAGTGTCTGCAGAAATTCAAAATCTCCCTTATCCTGTAGTCCCTTTTTTCACACCTGTGCCATCGAGCCTGTGACATAGCGCTCTGATATTCAGTGGGCCTCACACAATCCAAAAGTGTCCAGTGTCCACTAGTGTCTGCAGAAATTCAAAATCTCCCTTATCCTGTAGTCACTGTTTTCACACCTATGCCATCGAGCCTGTGACATAGCGCTCTGATATTCAGTGGGCCTCACACAATCCAAAAGTGTCCAGTGTCCACTAGTGTCTGCAGAAATTCAAAATCTCCCTTATCCTGTAGTCCCTTTTTTCACACCTGTGCCATCGAGCCTGTGACATAGCGCTCTGATATTCAGTGGGCCTCACACAATCCAAAAGTGTCCAGTGTCCACTAGTGTCTGCAGAAATTCAAAATCTCCCTTATCCTGTAGTCCCTTTTTTCACACCTGTGCCATCGAGCCTGTGACATAGCGCTCTGATATTCAGTGGGCCTCACACAATCCAAAAGTGTCCAGTGTCCACTAGTGTCTGCAGAAATTCAAAATCTCCCTTATCCTGTAGTCACTGTTTTCACACCTGTGCCATCGAGCCTGTGACATAGCGCTCTGATATTCAGTGGGTCTCACACAATCCAAAAGTGTCCAGTGTCCACTAGTGTCTGCAGAAATTCAAAATCTCCCTTATCCTGTAGTCCCTTTTTTCACACCTGTGCCATCGAGCCTGTGACATAGCGCTCTGATATTCAGTGGGCCTCACACAATCCAAAAGTGTCCAGTGTCCACTAGTGTCTGCAGAAATTCAAAATCTCCCTTATCCTGTAGTCACTGTTTTCACACCTGTGCCATCGAGCCTGTGACATAGCGCTCTGATATTCAGTGGGCCTCACACAATCCAAAAGTGTCCAGTGTCCACTAGTGTCTGCAGAAATTCAAAATCTCCCTTATCCTGTAGTCCCTTTTTTCACACCTGTGCCATCGAGCCTGTGACATAGCGCTCTGATATTCAGTGGGCCTCACACAATCCAAAAGTGTCCAGTGTCCACTAGTGTCTGCAGAAATTCAAAATCTCCCTTATCCTGTAGTCACTGTTTTCACACCTGTGCCATCGAGCCTGTGACATAGCGCTCTGATAGTCAGTGGGCCTCACACAATCCAAAAGTGTCCAGTGTCCACTAATGTCTGCAGAAATTCAAAAACTCCCTTATCCTGTAGTCCCTTTTTTCAGACCTGTGCCATCGAGCCTGTGACATAGCGCTCTGATATTCAGTGGGCCTCACACAATCCAAAAGTGTCCAGTGTCCACTAATGTCTGCAGAAATTCAAAATCTCCCTTATCCTGTAGTCACTGTTTTCACACCTGTGCCATCGAGCCTGTGACATAGCGCTCTGATATTCAGTGGGCCTCACACAATCCAAAAGTGTCCAGTGTCCACTAGTGTCTGCAGAAATTCAAAATCTCCCTTATCCTGTAGTCCCTTTTGTCACACCTGTGCCATCGAGCCTGTGACATAGCGCTCTGATATTCAGTGGGCCTCACACAATCCAAAAGTGTCCAGTGTCCACTAGTGTCTGCAGAAATTCAAAATCTCCCTTATCCTGTAGTCACTGTTTTCACACCTGTGCCATCGAGCCTGTGACATAGCGCTCTGATATTCAGTGGGCCTCACACAATCCAAAAGTGTCCAGTGTCCACTAGTGTCTGCAGAAATTCAAAATCTCCCTTATCCTGTAGTCCCTTTTTTCACACCTGTGCCATCGAGCCTGTGACATAGCGCTCTGATATTCAGTGGGCCTTACACAATCCAAAAGTGTCCAGTGTCTGCAGAAATTCAAAATCTCCCTTATCCTGTAGTCACTGTTTTCACACCTGTGCCATCGAGCCTGTGACATAGCGCTCTGATATTCAGTGGGCCTCACACAATCCAAAAGTGTCCAATGTCCACTATTGTCTGCAAAAATTCAAAATCTCCCTTATCCTGTAGTCCCTTTTTTCACACCTGTGCCATCGAGCGGTGACAGCGCTCTGATATTCAGTGGGCCTCACACAATCCAAAAGTGTCCAGTGTCCACTAGTGTCTGCAGAAATTCAAAATCTCCCTTATCCTGTAGTCCCTTTTTTCACACCTGTGCCATCGAGCCTGTGACATAGCGCTCTGATATTCAGTGGGCCTCACACAATCAAAAAGTGTCCAGTGTCTGCAGAAATTCAAAATCTCCCTTATCCTGTAGTCACTGTTTTCACACCTGTGCCATCGAGCCTGTGACATAGCGCTCTGATATTCAGTGGGCCTCACACAATCCAAAAGTGTCCAGTGTCCACTAGTGTCTGCAGAAATTCAAAATCTCCCTTATCCTGTAGTCCCTTTTTTCACACCTGTGCCATCGAGCCTGTGACATAGCGCTCTGATATTCAGTGGGCCTCACACAATCCAAAAGTGTCCAGTGTCCACTAGTGTCTGCAGAAATTCAAAATCTCCCTTATCCTGTAGTCACTGTTTTCACACCTGTGCCATCGAGCCTGTGACATAGCGCTCTGATATTCAGTGGGCCTCACACAATCCAAAAGTGTCCAGTGTCCACTAGTGTCTGCAGAAATTCAAAATCTCCCCTGTGCTATAGACACCTTGTACCTTGTTTTACATTATGTGAGAATCATGTGGGAATAGTGGATGAGGGCAGGTATATCTCGCCCAGATTCCTTTCCTATGTGGCCTAGTCTGGTCAGTATCGCACCTGCTTACTAATGGATAATGGGAGGTGGATATAAAAGGATGCAAGGTGGTTGTGTGAGTGTCTCAGCCTGGGAACACAGAGAGCCTGTCTGTGTGAGAGACACACGTGAGTGGAAGCAGTGCCCACTGCAACTGTGGTTTGGCTGGACGGGAGAAGCCCGCCAGTTGGTAGTTAGGTTGTCCATTGTTTAGTTAGTGCCGGACAGGCAAGGATTTGTTTTATGTTTTATTTCCTTTTGCATTGCTTTCACCGTTAATAAACCTGACCCAGGGTCAGTTATACACGAATCCCAGCTCTGCGCCTGAGTTTCATGCTGAATGCACGTGACCTTTGACCCCAGCAAAGGCGATCCCGGAGTGTTTTATCACATTGTGGTGGAGAACGCGGGCATCACGTTGCAAGCATGAGCATGGAGGACGTGGTGAAAGCGCTGGTACAGTCCAGCAAGAAGCTAATCGGGTGATGATGGCCCAGCTGAAGGAGTTGGTGGACATGACAGTTACCGATCGTTCGCTTCTCCAGCAGGTGGCGCAGCGCTTGGCAAGCTTACCTGAGCTTAACCTGGAAGCCGAGTCGAGAGTGATTCACGTGAGTCGGTACTGGCAGAAGATGACGACCGAAGATGACGTCGAGGCATACCTGACCACGTTTGAACGGACGGCGGTGAGAGAAAAATGGCCGAAGGCACGATGGGCCGGCCTGATTGCCCCGTTTCTTTCCGGTGAGGCCCAAATGGCTTATTATGACTTAGAACCTGAAGCTGCGCAGGACTTTGACAAATTGAAATCCGAGATCTTGGCCCGGCTGGGAGTGACGACCGCTGTCCGTGCACAGAGAGTGCATCAATGGACTTATCAACCGGATAAACCACCGCGGTCACAGATGTTCGACCTGATCCACGTGACGAAGAAGTGGCTACAACCCGAGGTGTTGACAGCGCCAGAGATAATTCAGAGAGTCGTCATGGACAAGTACCTGAGAGCTCTACCGCCAGCCCTGAGGAAGTGGGTAAGCCATGGAAATCCTACGACGGCAGATCAACTGGTGGATCTGGTTTAACGTTACTCCGTGGCGGAAGGACGCCGAGACGACGCTACCCCACCTCGTTCTTCATCATCTCCACGGGGAACCGGTAAGACTGTTCCAGGGAGTAGGGGAGATGGAAAAATCCCTAAGACAGTGGGGGAGGAAAACGGGACTGCCCGCACTGCGAGTCCGAGAGTAACGAACTATGGTCTAAGCAAGGGGCCCGTTAGGTGTTTCCGCTGCCAAGAGATGGGACATATTGCTGCGAACTGTCCGGTCACTACTGAACCCATGCAGTGCGACGTCACAGACTCTAAAAACCGCATGTCTATGGTTGCACGGGTAGTGAGTGTGAATGCCGGTCAAAAGGATGTGGAAAAACACTTGTGTGATTTAACTGTTAATGGCAAAAATGTGGTGGCATTGTTAGACTCGGGAAGTGTGGTGACTCTGGTGAAGGCCAGTCTGGTGTCCATCAGACAAATTTTCTGTAACGTGTGTGCATGGAGACACCTGTTCGTACCTCACCGCGGTCATATGCATTTCTACTTCCTATGGGTCTGTGCAACATAAAGTGGGACTCGTCCCGGCGTTATTGCATGATGTTATCCTGGGCCGGGATTTTCCCCACTTCTGGCAATTGTGGGAGAATCAGTTGATGCCCTCGGGTAATAGTGTACATGATTCTTCTCCCAGGGCGCGTGTGGGTCCCGAACCCCTGGAAGAGGTCTCCCCGGAAGACTCGGGGGAAGAGTCTGCTGGAAATGACCTACAGTTCCCGTTTTCAGTCATGGCGGGTGATACGGAGGAGACCGGGGAAGAGGAGGAGGCCGACAGCCGTCCACCTCCCCGTTTGCCGGATTTGGAAGTTCAGAAAGATGACTTCCAAAGTGAGCAAATAAAGGATCCTACCCTTTCTCAGGCTAGGACAAATGTAAAAGTGATAAATGGGGTACCCGTTGAACCTGGCTCTAGGCTGGCATATCCTTACATGGTTCTGGAGAATGATTTACTCTATCAGATAGAGAAAAAGGGGGAAGATACGGTGCAACTATTAGTCGTGCCAATACCCTACCGGCGGCAGGTGCTGGACCTGGCCCACGGACATGTGATGGGAGGTCACCTGGGAGTCCAGAAAACCACCGAAAGGATATTACACTGTTTTGTTTGGCCAGGCATGCATCACGATATTCGAGTATATTGCGAGTCTTGTCCTGACTGCCAAGCCTCTGCACCTAAGCCCCGGTTCTGTAGCCCTTTGGTACCCCTACCTATTATTGAAGTCCCGTTTGAGAGGATTGGGATGGATTTAGTTGGGCCCCTTCCACGGTCTGCACGTGGACACCAACATATCCTGGTCATCTTGGATTATGCCACTCGTTACCCGGAGGCCATCCCTTTGCGTAACACGGCCACCAAGACGATTGCCAAGGAACTGGTGCATGTGTTTAGTCGGGTCGGTATACCAAAACAGATACTCACCGACCAGGGGACCCCCTTTATGTCCAGGGTAATGAAGGAGCTCTGCCGATTGTTACAAATTGAACCGTTACGCACATCCGTGTATCACCCTCAAACAGACGGGTTGGTCGAACGGTTCAATAAAACTCTGAAGCAGATGCTGAGAAAGGTGATAGACAAGGATGGGAAGAACTGGGACTATTTACTTCCGTATTTGCTTTTTGCCATCAGGGAAGTACCCCAGTCTTCCACGGGATTCTCGCCTTTCGAGTTATTGTACGCCCGACGTCCTCGCGGACTGTTAGACGTTGCAAAGGAAACCTGGGAGGGTCAGGTCACTCCGTTTAAAACAGTGATAGATCACGTCACACAAATGCAGGACCGTATTGCGGCTGTTATGCCTATCGTCAAAGAACATATGTTACAGGCTCAAGGAGCCCAAAAAAGAATCTATGATAGGGGCGCCAAGATCCGTACGTTTGCACCCGGAGATAGGGTGTTGATCCTGGTCCCCACGGTGGACAGTAAGTTCCTGGCAAAGTGGCAGGGCCCCTTTGAGATCAAGGAAAGAGTTGGTGAAGTAAACTACAAAGTATACCAGGCAGGTAAACGGAAACCTGAACAGATTTATCATGTAAATCTGATAAAGCCCTGGAAGGATCGGTCTGCCTTGTCAGCGGAGCTGGCCCGTCCTGTCTGCTCGCATACCGTACCGGAGGTACGGGTTGCAGAGACTCTCTCGGAGCGGCAAAAGACGGAAGTCAGGCAGTTTCTACTTCACAACCAAAAGTTTTTCTCAGAAAAACCCGGGCAGACTATGCTAATGAAACATGACATCGTAACGGAACCTGGTGTCACAGTTCACGTAAAGCCCTACCGAATCCCGGAAGCGCGCCGTGAAGCCGTTTCCCGAGAAGTGAAGGCAATGTTAGAGTTAGGAGTCATTGAGGAATCGCACAGTGCGTGGTCCAGCCCGATTGTGCTAATTCCTAAACCGGACGGCACCATCCGCTTCTGCAATGACTTCAGGAAACTGAATGCGGTCTCAAAATTTGATGCCTACCCCATGCCCCGGGTCGACGAATTGATAGATCGGTTAGGAAAAGCCCGGTATATTATGACCCTAGACCTAACAAAGGGGTATTGGCAGATCCCTCTGGTGGAGGCTGCCAGAGAAAAGACAGCATTTGCTACGCCGGAAGGTTTATTTCAGTATGTGTATATGCCGTTTGGACTGCACGGGGCACCGGCGACCTTCCAGAGACTGATGGATCGAGTCTTGAGGCCACATAGGCGGTATGCTTCGGCCTATTTGGATGACATTGTCATTTACAGCTTGGACTGGGAGACTCATCTCCAGAAAGTACAAGCTGTGATTGACGACCTGTGGGAGGCAGGTCTAACCGCGAACCCCAAGAAATGTCACATCGGGCTAGAAGAAGCCCGGTATTTGGGGTATGTAATTGGGAGGGGTGTTGTTAAACCCCAGGTTGATAAGATTCAGGCGGTTCAGGACTGGCCACAACCTGTCAACAAGAAGCAGGTGCAAGCCTTCCTGGGGATCGCCGGTTATTATCGCCGGTTCATACCCAATTTTGCAGCCATCGCTACCCCCCTGACGGATCTTACAAAAGGGAAAGACTCCGTCATGATTAAATGGAGTTTAGCGGCTGAAGAAGCCTTCCATAGCCTAAAACGGGCACTTTGCTCTCAGCCCGTACTGGTGACTCCGGACTTCCGCAGTGAGTTTGTGGTACAAACGGATGCCTCTGATACCGGTATCGGGGCTGTACTCTCACAAGTGAGGGACAGAGTGGAACACCCAGTCCTCTATCTCAGCAGGAAGCTGAATAAACATGAGCAAAGGTATGCAGTCGTAGAAAAAGAGTGCCTCGCCATTAAGTGGGCTCTAGAGGCCCTCAAATATTACCTGGTGGGCCGAAAGTTCAGGCTGATCACTGACCATGCCCCTCTCAAGTGGATGCACTTGAACAAGGAACGGAATAGCCGGGTGACCCGGTGGTTCCTTGCCCTGCAGGCCTACACTTTTACGGTGGAGCACCGCCCAGGGGTACAGATGGGAAATTCAGATGCCCTGTCCCGAGTGCACTGTTTGGCGGGTGTCATTGCTCGACCGGAGTGGTCTGAGCAGAAGGGGGGGATATGTGAGAATCATGTGGGAATAGTGGATGAGGGCAGGTATATCTCGCCCAGATTCCTTTCCTATGTGGCCTAGTCTGGTCAGTATCACACCTGCTTACTAATGGATAATGGGAGGTGGATATAAAAGGATGCAAGGTGGTTGTGTGAGTGTCTCAGCCTGGGAACACAGAGAGCCTGTCTGTGTGAGAGACACACACGTGAGTGGAAGCAGTGCCCACTGCAACTGTGGTTTGGCTGGACGGGAGAAGCCCGCCAGTTGGTAGTTAGGTTGTCCATTGTTTAGTTAGTGCCGGACAGGCAAGGATTTGTTTTATGTTTTATTTCCTTTTGCATTGCTTTCACCGTTAATAAACCTGACCCAGGGTCAGTTATACACGAATCCCAGCTCTGCGCCTGAGTTTCATGCTGAATGCACGTGACCTTTGACCCCAGCAAAGGCGATCCCGGAGTGTTTTATCACAATTACTATATAGTTTGTTGGATTTTGTCTACATTTCTACAAAAAATGAGGAAGGCTGGTGGAAGAGGCCGTGGAATTGGGCAGCGGTTGGCAGCTGGTAATGATGGTGTTGGTGGTGGATCTGATGGTAGTGGCAAGAGCAAAATAGGACCGAATGCAGGAGGTGTTGAGCCTGCGTCATCGTCTGGCTCCATA
Source organism: Dendrobates tinctorius (assembly GCF_039654945.1). Taxonomy (NCBI): domain Eukaryota; kingdom Metazoa; phylum Chordata; class Amphibia; order Anura; family Dendrobatidae; genus Dendrobates; species Dendrobates tinctorius. The sequence goes on along the minus strand of NW_027361838.1, from coordinate 21,602,283 downwards.
AGGCTTCGAAGGCTTAGTTTTCTAGGAGTTGGCAAATCGCTTTTAAAGCCAGAGCATCAGAAAAAAGTTTTGTCTTACATTGCTGACTCAGCCTCCAGCTCTATCGCCTCCTCTTCTGAAGTTGTAAAAAGTAAAAGCACTGAGTCGTCATTGGAGGCTCGTGTTCATGAACCACACCTTTCCTTGTGTCCTTCACCCCAACCAAGATTGAAGGATGACGCAGGCCATACTACTGATTACTCCATGGAGCTGTTTTCACATACCATGCCTGGATTATCAAGTGAAATGGTGAATTACCCAGGCCAAGATGAATCTGACATGGAGTGCACTGATGCACAGCCGCTGATAGATGATTCTGCTGGTACATTCACTCAGAGCACTACATTGTCCTCGCAGTGTACAGAGCCAGATTCTGACCCTGATGAGACTCAGGTGCCCCTTCCCGCACACTATACCACCATACACGGTGACACAGAGGAAGGTGCACATGACATTGAAGAGGAGGTGATGGATGACCCAGTTGTTGACCCAGATTGGCATCCATTGGGGGAAGAGGGTGCTGCTTCCAATAGCTCAGATGAGGAGGAGCATCCACAGCAGACATCGACATCGCAACAGCTGTTATCTGGCAGGCCCGGAGCACTCCAAAGACAGGTTCCAAAAATCAAAAGAGTTGCTGGACAGCTTGTCCAGACGGTCAAAAGATCACAGCGTGCTAGGCCGCAAAATGTCTGCCAAAGTAGGAAGAGTGCAGTGTGGCACTTTTTTGAACAAAATCCTCATGATCAGGCCAAGGTTATCTGTAAGAAGTGCGCAAAGACCTTTAGCCAAGGGAAAAATCTGAAAAATTTGAATACCAGTTGCATGCTTAGACATTTAACCAGCATGCACTTGCAAGCGTGGACACAACACCAAACCTCAAGTGCCACATGTGCAACTGATCACAAAGAAGGTAGTCAACAACGCTACATTGTTTCCCCCACTGTAAGCCCACCGGTTAGCACAGCAGCAAATGTTGAGGTGTCGTTGCAAGGCCGCAGCAGTCAGGGAATCCCACTGTTATATCAACGAAATACTGAATCTAGGCCATCAGAAAGAACACCAACTCCATCACCATCATCAACCCTCTCTCAGTCCGCCCTGTCCACCGCTACTTCCACCATATGCAGCTCTCAAGTCCAGCTCACCCACCCAGACACTATGAGTAGGTCAAGAAAGTACTCAGTCTCTCATCCGCGTACACTGGGTTTGAACGCCCACATTGCCAAACTAATCTCATTTAAGATGATGCCCTATCGGTTGGTGGAAAGCGCAGCTTTCCGCGAACTCATGGCCTATGCAGTACCACGCTATGACCTACCCAGTCGCCACTTCTCTCGCAAAGCCATCCCAGCCCTCCACCATCATGTAAAAGACCGCATTATCCATGCACTCAAGCAGTCAGTGAGTGGAAAGATGCACCTCACAACTGATGCATGGTCCAGTCGGCATGGCCAGGGCCGTTACGTGTCCATCACTGCGCACTGGGTTAATGTGGTGGATGCAGGGTCCACAGGGGACAGCGGTGGTGGGACAGTGCTGCCTAGCCCACGGTATAGGAAACAGTTGGCTGTAGGCGTTCGACCCTCCTCCTCCTCCTCCTCCAGAAGCGAAAGCTCGTCCACAGAGCGCAGTCATACGAGCACTCCATCTGCAGCTGCCACTGTTGCACACGAGGTGTCCCCCTATCGAGCAGCTAGTGGAAAGCGTCAGCAGGCTGTGTTGCAGATGATGTGTTTGGGCGACAGACACACCGCCGAGGTGCTGGCCGAGTACTTGAAGCGACAAACTGAGTCATGGCTGGGCAGTGTACATCTTGAGGCAGGCAAGGTAGTTAGTGATAACGGCCGTAATTTTGTGGCAGCCATAGCCCTTTCAAAACTCAGCCACATACCTTGCTTGGCTCACACCTTGAACCTGGTGGTGCAGTGCTTCCTCAAAAATTATCCGGAGTTAACAGCCCTGCTCCAGAAGGTGAGAAGACTGTGCGCGCACATCCGCCGGTCGCCTGTACACTCCGTTCGTATGCAGAAGCTGCAGCGATTGCTCCACCTTCCCAACCACCGCCTCATTATCGACATTGCAACAAGGTGGAACTCCACCCTGCACATGGTGGAGCGGCTGTGCGAGCAGAGGCAGGCCTTAATGCATTTGTGGGAGGATACACGGCCAGGCACTTTGAGAGCAGACATGGAGTTGACAGGTGTGCAGTGGTCGAAGCTGAAAGACCTCTGTAAAGTCCTTCAGTGTTTTGAGGAATGCGCACGGCTGGTAAGCGCAGACGACGCCATCCTAAGCATGAGCATCCCACTTATGCGTCTGCTCATGCAAACTTTGACACACCTTAAGGAGCAGGCGTCTGCAGCCAATGTTGATGAGGAGGAAGAGGAGGAGGGAATCCTTGATGACATTCAGCCATTGTCTGCTCAGGGACCTCTCCTGGACGAGGTGGAGGAAGAAGAGGAGGAGGATGATGAAGATGGGGATGATTACTTAGGGGAGGAGGATGCATCTCGTGGGGCAAGTGAAAATGTTGGCGTGGCAAGGTCTGGTGCAGGGTTTGTGCGTGACTGGAGGGATGTGGATTTGCCAGAAAGTGCTCCTCCACCCAGCACTCGCAGTGCATCATTGACACCGGGAACATTGGCCCTCATGTCAGATTATGCCTTGCAGATCCTAAAAAGGGACCCCCGCATTGCCAAAATGATGAACGATGACGACTACTGGTTGGCCAGCATCCTGGATCCACGCTATAAAGGCAAATTACAAAACATCATGCCACAGGAGAACCTTGACCTAATATTGGCTAATAAACAAGCAACTCTGGTAAATCGGTTGCTTGAGGCATTCCCAGCACACAGCAGCGGTGATGGTTCTCACACGAGCCGTACGGGCCGGGGGCAGCTTGGCAGAGGTGTTCATGGTGCACACAGCAGAAGTGGCGTTGGAGACAGGGGTTTCATGACAATGTTGTGGACTGATTTTTCAAGTACCGCTCACACAACTGGTAATACTGCATCGATGGAAAGTGACAGGAGACAGCAGTTGTCAACTATGGTTACAAACTACTTTTCCTCCCATATCGATGTTCTCCCACACAGGTCATTCCCCTTTGACTATTGGGCCGCTAAACTGGACACCTGCCTGAATTGGCACAATATGCCTTACAGGAGCTCGCTTGCCCAGCTGCAAGTGTGCTATCGGAAAGAGTCTTCAGTGCAGCTGGATCAATCCTGACAGAAAAAAGGACCTGTCTGTCAACCCAAAATGTGGATGATCTAACCTTCATTAAAATGAACCATGCATGGGTTTCCAAGGATTTTGTCCCACCTTCCCCTGATGACACATAGGGTGACAGAAAAATGGCTTGCTTTGGTCCACCTCTTTCTGGGACTTGACCTATTTCGCCTTTTGCATCAGCTGAATGTCCAACATCAACATATGCCACTTTCTAAAACTCCCTAACTGTGCTGCCTCCCCCCCCATGGCCGGGGTCACCACCTAGCGCACGACACCGTGCGAGTGCTGTTGCCCTGGACAGGTGGGTAGGCCGACTCTTGGGCGAGGGCACTGGCACAGGGTCCCTCATAGTGCAATCAAGTGTCTCTGACGGTGGTGGTGCACACCCGCCGTCAGACACACCGCCGTACTATGAGGGGCCCAGTGCCAGTACCGACGCCCACGAGTGGGCCCCCCTTGCTTGGGCAGGGCCCCAGCATTTGCAATCTTTACCTCTCCCTGCTCCTCCGCTGTGTAGTCTGGGTCGTCAAATCCATACTGGGCCTGACACCGTCTGAGCCTGCCTCCTGATGTATAGACATATATTTTGAATGTGTACGCTATCCATACATGTTATCCGGGGATACGGTACCCTTTCTCACCTTTGTGCAATCACGTGCAAGCCATACTGGGCCTAACACCGTCTGAGCCTGCCTCCTGATGTATAGACATATATTTTGAATGTGTACGCTATCCATACATGTTATCCGGGGATACGGTACCCTTTCTCACCTTTGTGCAATCATGTGCAAGCCATACTGGGCCTAACACCATCTGAGCCTGCCTCCTGATGTATAGACATATATTTTGAATGTGTACGCTATCCATACATGTTATCCGGGGATACGGTACCCTTTCTCACCTTTGTGCAATCACGTGCAAGCCATACTGGGCCTAACACCATCTGAGCCTGCCTCCTGATGTATATAGACATATATTTTGAATGTGTACGCTATCCATACATGTTATCCGGGGATACGGTACCCTTTCTCACCTTTGTGCAATCACGTGCAAGCCATACTGGGCCTAACACCGTCTGAGCCTGCCTCCTGATGTATATAGACATATATTTTGAATGTGTACGCTATCCATACATGTTATCCGGGGATGCGGTACCCTTTCTCACCTTTGTGCAATCACGTGCAAGCCATACTGGGCCTAGCACCGTCTGAGCCTGCCTCCTGATGTATATAGACATATATTTTGAATGTGTACGCTATCCATACATGTTATCCTGGGATACGGTACCCTTTCTCACCTTTGTGCAATCACGTGCAAGCCATACTGGGCCTAACACCGTCTGAGCCTGCCTCCTGATGTATAGACATATATTTTGAATGTGTACGCTATCCATACATGTTATCCGGGGATACGGTACCCTTTCTCACCTTTGTGCAATCACGTGTAATCCATACTGGGTGTGAGAACGGCTGGCGAGCTGTTAAGCAAGCTACAGCACCTGTGGTTTGCACACGTAAGTTTTTCATTTTTTCAGGAATGACTGTTAGGCCTAATTCCGGAACTGCGGTTGACCTGCACTTACTGGGAAATCATCGTTCGCGGGTAATAATTTTAATAATCAGTGATCCACATCACTAACGTTGTTCAGCGGGTTATCTGCACCTGTAAGCGACAAACGCTGGCCTTTTCAGTGTAGCGCACATGCAGCCACGGACATGTAAGGGCATGACACACCAGTTATTGGCCAATCTCATGTGCCAGAGCCTCACGTGTCCCTCTAGTAAGCCGGACTCGGACCGCGGGGCATGACGGAGTCTCGTTCGTTAACGGAATTAAGCTTGCAATGTGTGCATCTGTTCTGTAGCTGGCATGGTTGAGGTTTCCCAGGTGGAGTCGAATTTAACCGTAGGCTCCACTCCTGGTGGTGCCCTTCTGGACATTCCTTTAAGGTTCAGCTTTGCAACCATACTGCCCACGTAAAACAAACACTTTGCCTTCATGAACGCTGTTTGGAGGGTCATGACCCGTGGGAATAACGCCGCCCAATCTGTTAACCTGCTAGAGAGATCCTTCGTTGCTCCCAAGAATGACATCACACTCCCTAGGAGGAAGGTAATGCCACTGTGGCGACCGTACTCCTGGGGGCGACACAAGTGCACTGATGCCCAGCCACTGCTCGATGAATCTGCTGGTACATTGACCCAGACCACTACATTCCCCTCGCACGCTACACGGCCTGAATCTGACCCTGATGAAACTCAGGTTACCCTTCCCATATACAGTTCCATCTTACACGGTGACAAAGAGGAAGCTGCAGATGAAAGTGCAGGTTCGGCCCACCCGCCATCAGACACACCACCGTACTATCAGGGGCCCTGTGCCAGTGCCGTCGCCAACGAGTGGGCCCCCCCTGCTTGCTCAGGATCACAGCACTTGCAAGGTTGAAATACTGTGCAGTGAGATGGAAGATGGGGACGACGAGGAGTCCAGACTAGTACAGGGATTCCCTAGCGAGGAGACTTATTTGTTTGTTTTCAATGTTGGGACAGCAATTTTTGGGGAGCACTATACTCTGGAGAATGATAGATGGGGCCCACCATACACTGGAACATTCCAAAGGTGGACATCAGACACTGGAGCAGCATTTACAGGGCCCATTATACACTAGAGCATTAGAAATGGGGCCCATTATGTTTGGAGCATTATTTGGGCCCATAAGACAGTGGAGCTTCATCCATGGGGACCAACATATACTGTAGCATTATGTGGAGCTCATCATATACTGTTTCAAACATTATATGGGACCAATGATTCTGTATGGAGAAATAGATGGGCCTCGTCATGAGATGTAAAAAGTGAAGTATTTTTCATTGTACTATACCGCTATTTCTCTGCCGTTTCGGAGCATGATGAGTTGTGGTATGTGTTAAAGGGGCGCTCTTTCGCCCAGGGCACATGAAAACCTGGAGCCAGCCCTACCCCCCCACAACTTTAGCCAAATAACCCCCATTTTTCAGTGCGTAACTTGTATTATGAAGTTAATTAAGGTTAACAAGAATAAGTAAGAAGAATTGATGCTTTTGGCATTCAAATGGGCACTGTAGGTGTGTTTCCTGTCCTCCTCTCACTGCCGACTTCTATTCCCCATTGACTTACATTGGGTTTCGTGTTTCGGGACGACCCCGACTTTTCCCTATAATCGGCCGATCTTGCTCGACCCGACTTTTGGAAAAGTCGGGTTTCACGAAACGAAACTCGACCCTAAAAAAACCAAAAGTCGCTCAACTCTAGTCGAAATCTGTCACAATAAAGTGGAACGCAGAAGCAGAGGAGGCCTTTCAGCGGTTGAAAACAGTCCTCTGTGACCAACCAGTGTTGGTTGCACCAGACTTTAAACGGGAGTTTATTGTCCAGACGGACGCCTCTGGGGTGGGCCTCGGCGTGGTTTTGTCTCAAGAAGTAAATGGCGAGGAACACCCAGTGGCCTATCTAAGCAGAAAACTTACGAGATCAGAAAAGAACTACAGTGTAGTTGAGCGGGAAGCCCTGGCTGTGAAATGGGCCCTGTGCACCTTGCGCTATTATTTGCTAGGTCGCCAGTTTAGGCTAGTGACGGACCATTCGCCCCTAACGTGGATGTCCCGGGCAAAAGAAGGCAATGCGCGGGTGACACGCTGGTTCTTAGCATTACAAGGGTTTAAATTTTCCGTTCAGCACAGGGCGGGCACAGCGCACAGAAATGCAGATGCGTTGTCTAGAACACACTGCTTGGTGACTCGTCGTGTCCAACCCCACGGGCTCGAACAGAGGAGGGGGGTGTGTGAGGTGCCAAGGGGAGAGGTACTAGAAAACAGGTATATTTCTCCCCGTTTCATTTCATATGTCTCCCTGTACTGATGATGAAGCCAGTTTATTTCACTGTAATCCAGTCCAGGTTTCCTTAGTGATCAACATGGAAAGGACTGGTAGTTCCCCTCCACTAATTCAATCCAGGTTTTGGTTTCCTGACTGGTCCAGCTGATATAATCAGGAGGAGCTGGGATCTCCCAGTCTATCTTGTCTGCTGATCTGGGAGTTGACACAGTAAGATTACATGGACTTCTTTGCTGTTATATTGGTTTATTTTGTAGTTAGCCTGCTATTGTTAGTTAGTGGCCAGACGGCCTTAGATGTTTTATTTCATGTTTGGCATGTGTAACATTGAATAACAAGTTTGCACAATAAATATGCCGTGTCAATATCCATGTGGAACTTGCTAGTCTGCTGAAGTGACTCCATAGCCACACGCTTGTGCCAAAGCAAAGATCCCAGCTGAGCTATCTATTCCCACAATGTGTACAGGTATCCAAGTTGTGCTTCTGTCTTAGTCTTGTTTCTCTGGCCTTATATGCAAAATTACACTTATGTGTAACTTGCTTCACCCAACCCTTCCAGTGGCCAGCCTTCAAGGTTGGTTGAAACAGACAACATGGCATCATCAGACAATGGGTCGTAAACCCTTACAATATAAAAGCCACATGGTTTCAGATAAAACCACCACAGACAGAGGTTAAATAAATCTTAATGTTTTACAATGACAAACAACAAACATAGATAAACATAGAACTGTTTGTGAAGTGAAATGGTTTCAGGTAATAAACAATAGTTCTCAAGATTGTATCACTATGAGAATTGTCTCTGTCTGTAACTGTTTGACCAGAAATGCAGCTCTGTCATGGTCTGAATTAATGCATTCTGTATATTTCAATATGGACTCAAAAATAGCCATTTTTATATTCGCACTACAGTACCAAATACCCGAGTATTAGGGTATACTCGGTACGAGTATAGCGAGTCTGAATACTTCAGTACTCGCTCATCCCTACTCGCTCAAGAACCCTGCATAGCTTCCTGTGGCTCAGACGCCTGAACTGGAGATTCCAGAGGTCTGGCGAAGGTGGGAGCCAGCCGAACCCTCTGCCTACACTGGGCTCGCTCCAACCCTCGCTCGTGAAAACGAAGGTCGATGCGAGTGGATACTGCTATTAGCTCCTCCAGTGTGGCGGGAATCTCCCTAGTGGCCAAAGCGTCTTTCACATGGTCAGCCAGCCCCCTGCAAAATACAGGGATAAGAGCTTTATCCGGCCACTCCAGCTCAGATGCTAATGTCTGGAAGTGGATGGAAAAATGACTGACCATGGATGAACCCTGAGACAGTGCCAGCAGTTGGAGTGCCGTATCATGGGTGACTTGATGTCCCAAAAAGACCTGTTTCAGAGTGCTCAGGAAGTGGGAGGCACTCTGCACCATATGATCGTCGCGCTCCCACAGCAGGCTAGCCCACTCCAACACCCTGTCCGACAATAGAGATATTATGAATCCCACTTTAGCCTGCTCTGAGGGGAAACCTGCAGCCAGAAGCTCCAGGTGTATCGCACACTGACTCACGAATCCCCTACATGACTTGCTATCACCAGAGTACTTATCTGGGAGTGGGAGGCGTGATAAGGTCGGAACAGGGGTGGCCATGGACAAACTTGCTGCAGCTGCCCTAGCAGCCTGAACAACTGCAGTGGTAACATCCACAGCTGTGTGTTATAAATGAGTCACCGAAGGAGGAAAAAACAAAAATACAAGCTAAGTCCAGAAAACCGGAGAGGTTGGTAGCTATCGGATTGCAGACCCCTGATCCTATCCACAACAACTAACAGTAGCCGTGGGGGATTCCTACGATGCCCTAGACCCCTCGATCACAGCTGGAGAACTAAATAGGCCTAAAGAAAGAAAGGGGAAATCTAAACTGCCCCAGAGCAGACCCCAAAGCAATAGGCAGCCCCCAACATATAATGACGGTGAAGCAAGATGAAAACACTATCACCGATAGAAAGATAGGTTGAGCAAATGATGGGGCCCAAGCTAACTAAAAAGGACAGGATAGAAAAGCTGCTGTCTGCAATCCGCAAAAAACCCTACCAAAAAATGACCCAACCGTCTGATAGGAAAAACAGGCCCTGAAGTCGCTAGGACTTCAAAAAGACTATATCAGCACTCAGGTAAATTCTGAAGACAGAGCAAAGAGACAAACTGATCAGAGACAAAAATGGAACTCAGCACACCCCCAACCGGGGATGGCTGAACTCCAAAAAACAAGGTAAACAAAACAAAACTAATAAGTTCAATAGCAGAGCAAAAACTTATCTTTGAGAAGCAGGAATCAGACTGGTCTCCAAGAATCCAGCAGAGAAATCACCAGCGACTCAGAAGGGCGTCGGCTGCCTTATATCCAGTCAGCAGTTCCTGTTACCCAGTCATCATCTACCAGATCAGGTGTTTGGAAATCAGCCTCACTACCTTCCTTCACCAGAAGAGGGAGTTCATCAGAGATTGACAGTGAAGGGGAAAATGAACTCACAACAGTACCTCCCCCTTGAGGAGGGGTCACCAAACCCTCATCCACGCCACCAGGACGATCAGGATGGGCCCAATGAAAGGACGAACCAATCTTTCGGCATGAATATCGGATGCAGGGACCCAAGAATTATCCTCCTGGCCATAACCCTTCCATTTAACCAAATACTGGAGTATCCGTCTAGCCAGGCGAGAATCCAGTATCTTCTCAACCTCATATTCCACATTACCTTCAACCAATACCGGGTCAGGAGGTGCCACCACAGGAACTACTGGCTCAACAAACCTCTTTAACAGAGACTTATGAAACACGTTATGGATCTTAAATGTAACAGGAAGAGCCAATCGAAAAGAGACTGGATTAAGAATCTCCAAAATCTTGTAAGGTCCAATAAATCTAGGTTTAAACTTTGGAGAAGCCACCTTCATAGCGATATTCTTTGATGACAACCAAACCATATCACCCACCTTAAACTGGGGACCAATGGTCCTATGCCGGTTGGAAAACCGCTGGGCCTTTTCCTGGGAGAGAGACAACTTATCCACCAATCATCCTGATCAGCAGAAATAAAACATCTCAAATACGACTCCAAAGTCTGGTTTGTTCTCTCCGTCTGCCCATTGGTCTGAGGGTGAAACGCAGAGGAGAAGGACACTGAATTCCCAGCTTGGAACAGAAAGTCCTCCAAAATCTAGACACAAACTGAACTCCTGTCAGATACAATGTTCTCAGGAATCCCGTGCAAGCGAACCACCTGTTGCAAAAACAAGGGCACCAACTCTGAGGAAGATGGCAACTTAGGGAGTGGTACAAGATGGACCATCTTAGAGAATCTATCACAAATCACCCAAATAACAGTCATTCTCTGAGAGACAGGCAAATCAGAGATAAAATCCATTGAAATATGGGTCCATGGCCTCCTGGGCACCGGCAAAGGCATCAACAACCCACTAGAGCGAGAACAAGGTTTAGACCGAGAGCAAGTCCCACAGGACCGCACAAAATTCCTGACATCACGAGACAAGGCAGGCCACCAAAAAGACCGACTCACCAAATATCTACTACCAAAAATACCTGGATGACCAGCCAATGCAGAGCAATGAACTTCAGACATCACTCTCTTCCTCCACTGGTCAGGAACATACAATTTTCCAATGGGACAACGCTCAGGTTTTTCCTCCTGAAACTCTTCCAGAGCACGTCTCAAATCGGGCGAGATGGCAGAAAGAACTACCCCCTCACCTAAAATGGTAGCAGGCTTGGTCACAACAGGAGAATCAGCAAAGAAACTCCTAGAGAGGGTGTCTGCCTTGACATTCTTAGTGCCCGGAAGAAAAGAGACCACAAAATCAAAACGTGTGAAAAACAAGGCCCACCTAGCCTGTCTAGGATTCAAGCGTTTGGCCGACTCCAGGTAAATCAAATTCTTGTGGTCAGTAAGGACCACGACTTGATGTTTAGCTACCTGGGGAGAACTTTAGGGAAAAGAAAGCACAGGGATTCATTTTAGATGTTACAGGATCCTTTTGGGACAAAACAGCTCCTGCACCAATCTCAGAAGCATCCACCTCTACCTGAAACGGGAGTGAGACATCAGGTTGCCACAAAACCGGAGCAGAAGTGAACCTTCGCTTCAGCTCCTGAAAGGAAGAAACAGCCTCCGGAGACCAATTCAGCACATCAGCACCCTTCTTAGTCAAATCAGTCAATGGTTTGGCAATACCAGAAAAATTAGCTATAAATTTACGATAAAAATTAGCAAAACCCAAAAACTTCTGGAGGGCCTTCAAAGAAGTGGGCTGAAACCAAACATAAATGGCCTGTACCTTGACCGGGTCCATTTCAATAGTTGACGGAGACAAAATAAATCCCAAAAATAAAATCCTCTGTACACCAAAAAGGCATTTCGATCCCTTGACATACAGGGGATTCTCCCTCAAAATCCGGGAACACAGTCCGAACATGTTCCACATGAGAGTCCCAATCCTTGGAAAAGATCAAAATATCATCCAGATAGATGATCAAAAATTTATCCACCAAGTCTCGGAAAATATTCATGAAGCACTGTGTTAGCACCGCTCCCCGTTTCGCCGCTCCCGCTGCCATACTCACCGCTTCCGCTTCTGGCCCGACTCGCTCCTCTGACGCGTCCTGGACGTGCGCCTCCGCTCCCCTCGCTTTCCGGCGGCCAGCGTCCCGACGCTCTCCTCCACTTCCCTCGTCCGCGCGCACTGTGCCTCTGCGCACGCGCCGGAGGGATAAGCCGCACGCCTCTGCCATCAGCCACCTGCCTGGCGTGACCTGACCCGGACCGGCCTCCCGACCTATCAGAGGCCACCACCAGGTATTTCAGGCCGCCCTCCCTTAGTGGAGGCGCCTGATTATTGAGTTACCTCTCGGTTGTCTAGGCCGCGCTCTCTGCTGCTAGCTCCTTGCAAGCTGCGCGCTAGTTAACCCCCTTGTGTCTTGTGCCTCCTGCTAACCCCTGTGTCTCCCGCCTGTGTCCCCAGTGTTCCTCTGATACTCCGGCCTGTGCCTCCTGCTAATCTCTGTGTCTCCTTCCCTTTTCAGTTCGCCTCTTCCTGGGCCCCCGCCATCCTCCTCCGTCCTTCTCCTTCTTCCTCAGCCTCTGGACCCTAGTCATCCTGGTTCCTCTCTGGATCTTCCTCTGTTCCTCATCATCTGCTCACCCTCCTGAGCCGACCCCTGGTCATGGCTGCCGCGGCGCTTGAACTTCCCGAGTCTGTTCCCTAATGGTCCCTGTATAGGGGTCGGTCCACTTGGTGCACTCGCTCGGGGAGGGCTCGGCGTCACGGCCCAGTGGGTCCACTCTCACCACCTGCGTCCGCAGTGTAACACACTGGAAGACAGAAGGGGCATTAGTGAGCCCAAAAGGCATCACCAGGTACTCAAAATGTCCCTCCGGAGTATTAAACGCCGTCTTCCATTCATCCCCATGCTTAATGCGAATAAGATTATACTCCCCCCTGAGGTCAAGCTTTGTAAACCAGCAAGCACCTTTAACTCTCGAGAATAGATCAGAAATCAGGGGTAACGGATACTGATATTTAACAGTAATTTTGTTGAGGGAACGATAGTCAATACAAGGCCTTAATGACCCATCTTTCTTAGCCACGAAAAAAAAACCCAGCACCTAAGGGTGAAGAGGATGGTCTAATATGACCCTTCTCCAACGACTCCTTAATATAGGATTGCATAGCCTCGTGCTCGGGTACAGATAAATTGAAAAGTCGACCCTTGGGAAATTTACACCCAGGGCTCAGCTCAAATGCACAGTCATAACTCCTATGAGGAGGCAAAGACGCAGACTCATTCTCACTAAATACATCATAAAAATCAGCCAAATAGTCAGGAACATCATGCGACTGGGGAGAGGTGGAGAAAACAGGAGCATCACTAAGGGCACACCGACAACCCCAACTCACCACAGACACAGACTTCCAATCCAAAACTGGATTATGGATTTGCAACCAGGGAAACCCCAGAACAATGGTATCATGCAAATTATGCAACACCAAAAATCTGCAATTCTCTTGATGGTCTGGGGCGACCCGCATTACCACCTGGGTCCAAAACTGAGGTTTATTCTTCGCCAAAGGAGTAGCATCAATACCCCTCAAAGGGATAGGCGTCCGCAGAGGTGTCATAGGAAATCCACAACGTTTAGCAAAATCCAAGTCCATCAGGTTCAGAGCTGCTCCCGAATCCACAAAAGCCTTAGCGGAAAATGTGGACAGGGAGCAGATCAGAGTAATTGCCAGAAGAAACTTAGGTTGAACACCACCCACAGCAAATGTGTGTGCAAAACGTTTCTCTCGTTTAGGGCAGACAGAAATGATATGCAAGGCATCACCACAGAAGAAACACAGCTTATTACGCCTTCTGAACTCCTGACGCTGCGCCCCAGACAAAACTCTATCACATTGCATAGGTTCAGACATTTGATCAACAGGTGGCAACACCTCTCGTGCGGTTTTGCGTTCACGCAAACGCCGATCAACGTGAATGGCTAATGACATAGAATCGTCAAGACCAGAGGGAACAGGAAATCCCACCATAGTATCTTTTACGGTTTCAGACAAACCCTTCCGAAAGAGAGCTGCCAAGGCACCATCATTCCAGGTAGTAAGGACCGCCCACTTTCGGAATTTTTGACAGTACAACTCTGCAGAATCCTGACCCTGGCTCAATGCCAACAGGGCCTTTTCAGCCTGATCAATAGCATTAGGTTCATCATACAACAACCCCAAGGCTTGAAAAAATGCGTTCACATTAGTAAGAATAGGATCATCAGGTTTCAAAGAAAACGCCCAATCCTGGGGATCGCCGCACAGCAAAGAGATGACAATTTTAACCTGCTGCGTGGAGCTCCCCGACGAGTTAGGCTTCAAGGCAAAAAATAATTTACAATTATTCTTAAAATTCAAAAATTTAGACAGATCCCCAAAAAACACATCAGGAGTAGGGATCTTTGGTTCAGCAGCATGTGAATGAGCAAGATAGGCGGAAATTCCCCGCACTTCAGCAGTGAGCTGCTCCACACGATCAGACAATTGCTTCATCTCCATTGAGAAAGAAAAAAAAATTCCCCCTGCGGCCTCAGAGACATAGAGGAAAAAATATACACAAAAAAAAAATTCTGACAAACTCTTTTTTTACAATTCTGTCCTGCTATTGTGTACCCTAGGATCTGCGGTATGGCTGGTGATTCTGTTATGAATGAGTCACCGAAGGAGGAAAAAACAAAAATACAAGCTAAGTCCAGAAAACCGGAGAGGTTGGTAGCTATCAGATTGCAGACCCCTGATCCTATCCACAACAACTAACAGTAGCCGTGGGGGGTTCCTACGATGTCCTAGACCCCTCGATCACAGCCGGAGAACTAAATAGGCCTAAAGAAAGAAAGGGAAAATCTAAACTGCCCCAGAGCAGACCCCAAAGCAATAGGCAGCCCCCAACATATAATGACGGTGAAGCAAGATGAAAACACTGACACAGATAGAAAGATAGGTTGAGCAAACGATGGGGCCCAAGCTAACTAAAAAGGACAAGATAGAAAAGCTGCTGTCTGCAATCCGCAAAAAACCCTACCAGAAAATGACCCAACCGTCTGATAGGAAAAACAGGCCCTGAAGTCGCTAGGACTTCAAAAAGACTATATCAGCACTCAGGTAAATTCTGAAGACAGAGCAAAGAGAAAAACTGATCAGAGACAAAAATGGAACTCAGCACACCCCCGACCGGGGATGGCTGAACTCCAAAAAGCAAGGTAAACAAAACAAAACTAATAAGTTCAATAGCAGAGCAAAAACGTATCTTTGAGAAGCAGGAATCAGACTGGTCTCCAAGAATCCAGCAGAGAAATCACCAGCGACTCAGAAGGGCGTCGGCTGCCTTATATCCAGTCAGCAGTTCCTGTTACCCAGTCATCATCTACCAGATCAGGTGTTTGGTAATCAGCCTTACTACCTTCCTTCACCAGAAGAGGGAGTTCATCAGACTTCGACAGTGAAGGGGAAAATGAACTCACAACAGCTGTGGTTGTGCACTCAAGAGCCACCAACCTGCCCTCCAGCTGCTGGATGTACAGTTGCAGTCGCTGTTCATCCGCCATTTCTAGCCAGACCCTGGCGCTAGTGTAATGTTAGGCTGACGGAACGCACCAAATAATAAAGAAATGATATTGAGGTGCATTCGCAGCCTTGGGTTCACCGTGCAGAGATGGTAACCTGCTGCTCGGTAATGGCAAATGCTATCGGGCGGTATAAAAGAAGAACACACTCGGCTTAACGTCACCCGGTGAAAAAAAGGGGCGGACTCTGTTTCCTCACAGAGCCGCACTGCCGCAGAACATAAATGCCGGAGCCTGTTGAAGCTCACAGAGCTCGGCAAAAGGGAGTGAACAGAATGTGGTCACAGAATTCTGCCCCAAGGACATGGGGTCAGAGTCCCTCTAGACCTTCTGAGCATGTGGCCTCGCCACTGCGGACGCCACTATAGATGCAGACTACTGTGGAGTGCTGACCAAGTGAGCCGTGGTGTATAGACAAGCCACTACTTGGTGCTGCAGCCGGTCTCTGACTCAGCCTCCTTCCTACGCCTCAGCCTGGGCGCTGACAGGCAAGGCTACACAACACATGCATACCAAGGGTAGGGGTTTCTTAATAAGTCATTCACCAGAGACATTCATACATGCATACAACTCTCACTCCACATGGACTATACTAGCGCACGGCCGTGTGAACCTTTTATAGGCGAAGCCTTCCGGGACCTTCCTGATGGCCCAATCCAAGCTGCTTGAGGACCTGAGCACTTGACCTCTGACCACCAATGAGCGGTCATCTCACGGGCATGCTCAGATGGAGAAAAGCAGAACTTACTCCCAGGATCGTCTGATTGCCTCTGACTCATGCATGGTGCTATAACTGAGCCTGAAGGAGCAGCCAGACATCTAGCATTAGCCTGGAAACGATGCTGGGACTGATGCCTCTGCTAAGCAGGAACCTCTGTGGCTGCAGAAGAATGGGAGACCGCAGAGGACAAGGCTTGAGATTCCCCCTGTGTAGTGGTGGAAACTTGATGCCTAACACAAATAATTTGAACCCTGGAGCAGCGGAAGAAGCCAATAACTGGACTTTACAGATTTTTTTTCTTCCAACTTACCATAGAAACCACAATACCATGAAGAAGACTGGAGGTTCTGGAGAAGAAATTGAATCAAGGCTGCATGATAAAGCATCACTCCTCACATTTTTTAACTACGTCCTGAACGTGATAGAAAAATTAAATCTAGAAAAAAAAAAAGGACCTTCTGGCCTGTCTTGGGGTTAACCGTTTAATTGATTGATTCAATGTAAGCTAAATTTTTACAATCCAACACCACGGGTATTGCTTCATCCAAAAACGTCTTCTTCAAAAGCTAATTTGACAGCAAGCAGTTCGCAATTCACAACATCGTAATTTCTCTCAGCAGATGAAAATTACCTTGAGAAAAATGCACATGGCCGGAAGTTGGTCCGAGTTTTGGATGACTGAGATAATACAGCCGCTACCTGAACCACTGAAGCACACATCTCCACTTTGAATGGTCTCTAAAGATGAGGTTAGATTAAATCTAGTGTGGACATGGAATACTATTTCAATTTATTAAATGCCCCAATAGCATCCAGCGAACAAACCTTAAGATCGGGCACCTTACGTGTGAGATCAGTAAGAGGTTTAGCATCTGAGGAAAACCCCTAATAAATAAATTTTCTATAGAAGGAAAAAAGAGGGAGAGCAGCACTTCTAGTGGCTCAATAAGACAAGGATTTTATTTATCAAGCAATAAAAAAGACAAACGGTTAAAAAGCGTTTCTGGTGTGCAGGATCCTCAGTATATTTCTTGAATCGAAAAAGTACATTTTTCCAATTTAACAAACAAGGAATTTTCCCTAAGCTTTTATAAAACAAAGCAGACATGTTCATAATGCGAATCCAGATCAGAGAAAATCATCAAGGTATACCACCATAAATCTTCCAATACAATCAGAAAAGTTATCATTCATAAAGTTTTGAAAAACTAGATTTGCAGTGGTATTATTCTCCTTCCATTTCAATATGATCACTTGCACAGTGCTCCTTGGGATGTTTAAAGTTTTGGAAATCATTTTGCATCCAAATCCGGCTTTAAACTTCACCACAACAGTATCACGGACCTGCCTGTTGTGTTCCTTGGTCTTCATGATGCTCTCTGTGCTTCAAACAGAACACTGAGACTATCACAGAGCAGGTGCATTTATACTGAAACTTGATTACACACAGGTGGATTATATTTATCATGATTAGTCATTTAGGACAACATTGGATTATTCAGAGATCCACAATGAACTTTTGGAGTGAGTTTGCTGCACTGAAAGTAAAGGGGCCGAATAATATTGTACGCCCCAATTTCAGTTTTTGTATTTTCACAAAAATTTTAAATAACCAATACATTTCGTTCATCTTCACAATTGTGTCCCACTTGTTGATTCTTCACCAAAAATTAACATTTGATATCTTTATGTTTGAAGCATGGTATGTGGGAAAAGGTTGAAAAGTTCCAGGGAGCCGAATACTTTTGCAAGGCACTGTATATGCCCTTCTAAAGGCCCCATCTCACATTATGAGATTGTTAGCGAGATCGCTGTTGCGTCACCGATTTTGTGACGCAACAGCGATCTCCCCAGCGATCTCACTACGTGTGACACATAGCGGCGACCTCCACCCCGCTGGATATCGCTGATCATGCTCGAATGTCTCAGGCCATTTTCTGATCATTGGCATCCCGCTGGACAGCATGCATCGCTGTGTTTGACGCCGACGAGCGACCTCATTGGCGACGCAGATCTCAGGGACACAGGCGTGGGTCGTCAGAATAGCTGCTGTATGACAAGGTACCAACGACCACTGAGGTTGTTATACGGATCGCCGGATCATTGCTGCATCGTTGAGTAGATCTGTCTGTTTGATAGCTTACTAGCGACCATTTAGTGATGCACCAGCGATCCTTACCAGGTTGTATCGTTGTCGGGATCGCTGGTGCGTTGCTTAGTGTAACGGTACCTTAAGATCCAGTTTTGAAAACCATTTAGCCCAAGTAAGCTGATTATATAAGACTAGATGGTGGCCCAGTTCTATCGCATTGGGTATTCTAGAGTCTCTGTTAAAATAAAAAATAGTTATATACTCACCTTCCGACGGCCCCCGGACTCTTTCTCTCCTCTCCATGCTCCCGGCATCTTCCGGTCCCAGTAATGCTTTGCGCGAAACACCGCTGATGACGTCACGCTCACATGAGAGTGACGTCATCTCCGGCCCTTCTCACTAAGCATTACTGGGACCGGAAGATGCTGGGAGCGTGGTGAGAGGCGGGACAGAGTCCGGGGGCCGTCGGAAGGTGAGTATATAACTATTTTTTATTTTAACAGAGACTCTAGAATACCCGATGCGATAGAATCGGGCCACCATCTAGTGTATTATACTCCTGTTACACTCGGAGCTGCTGTCACTGTTCTGCTGTTACCTAATGTATTGCACTCCAGTTACAGCCAGAGCTGCTGTCACTGTTCTGCTGTTATCTAATGTATAGTAGTCCAGTTACACCCAGAGCTGCAGTCACCGTTCTGCTCTTACCTAATGTATTATACTCCTGTTACAGCCAGAGCTGCAGTCACTGTTCAGATCCTACCAAATGTATTGTACTCAAGTTACACCCAGAGCTGCAGTCACTGTTCTGCTGTTACCTAATGTACTCCTGTTACACCCAGAGCTGCAGTCACTGTTCTGCTGTTACCTAATGTAGTGTACTCCAGTTACACCCAGATCTGCAATCACTGTTCTGCTGCTACCTAATGTATTGTACTCCAGTTACACCCAGAGCTGCAGTCACTGTTCTGCTGTTACCTAATGTACTCATATTACACCCAGAGCTGCAGTCACTTCTGCTGTTACCTAATGTAGTGTACTCCAGTTACATTTAGATCTGCAATCACTGTTCTGCTGTTACCTAATGTATTGTACTCCAGTTACACCCAGAGCTGCAGTCACTGTTCTGCTGTTACCTAATGTATTGTACGAAAGTTACACCCAGAGCTGCAGTCACTGTTCTGCTGTTACTTAATGTACTCCTGTTACACCCAGAGCTGCAGTCACTTTTCTGCTGTTACCTAATGTACTCCTGTTACACCCAGAGCTGCAGTCACTGTTCTGCTGTTACCTAATGTAGTGTACTCCAGTTAAACCCAGATCTGCAATCACTGTTCTGCTATTACCTAATGTATTGTACTCCAGTTACACCCAGAGCTGCAGTCACTGTTCTGCTGTTACCTAATGTATTGTACGAAAGTTACACCCAGAGCTGCAGTCACTGTTCTGCTGTTACCTAATGTATTGTACTCCAGTTACACCCAGAGCTGCAGTCACTGTTCTGCTGTTACCTAATGTATTGTACTCCAGTTACACCCAGAGCTGCAGTCACTGTTCTGCTGTTACCTAATGTATTGTACTCCAGAATATATACAGGACTGTGCCTGTGTAATGAGCGACGCAGCAGTGATGCCGTTAACGGCTGTAATGTTCCTGTACAAAAAGCAATGCAGCCGTGTTGCCGCGACGACTAAGCAACTGTCGCTGATTGGTCGCGGCCTAACTGCCGCGACCAATCAGCAAGGCGGGATTTCCATTACAGACAGAATTAGACAATTATATAGTAGATATATAGTAGATGGGGATGAGTGGATGTGGTTAAGTATTCTTAACCGTATTTTTGTTTAATTCACAGAAATTGAGACAAGGACGGAGACCCCCACCTTTCTTTTTAAGGCTACTTTCACACATCCGGTGTGTGGGGTCCGGTGGCGTGCGGCGAAAAGCCGGGCCGCCGGATCCGGCCTGCAGCCGTGACACCGGATGTGTGTGCGGCGAGACGATACGGCTCGGACATTATTAAAGGAGCCGCAGGACGAGGTGGACAGAGGCAGCCAATGAGACAGCTGCTGAAAGGGAGGTGAGGGGAGGAGAGGATAGGAGAGGGGAGGGGAGGAGAGGGGAGGGGGTGGAGAGAGAGAGACATGGGGGTTAACACTTAGTGTCCAGGCAAGAGAATCTCTCTCTCTTGCCGGGCACTTGTGGGTTTAACCCCACAGAGAGATCTCTCTCTCTCACCCAGACACTGTGAGTGTTAACCCCACAAGTGCCCGGCGAGAGAGATCTCTCACAAGTGTCCGGGTGACAGAGAGAGATCTCTCTCTCCCTCGCCGGGCACTTGTGGGGTTAACATTCACAGAGTCCGGGCATGCGCTGTGGAAAAAGCCGGTCCGGCGCTGACAAAAAACGTTGCAGGGAACGTTTTTTGCAGATGCCGGACGGCTAATTTATGCCGTGTCCGGCAACAACCGGACACGACGCATAACCATCCGGCACGATGCGGTGACCATGAAAGCTTATGGGACAAAACCGGATCCGGTGCTGGATCCGGTTATTAAAAATTTCGCCGCATCGTGCCGGATGACAAAAACCGGATGTGTGAAAGAGGCCTAAGAAAGAAAATCCCAGCAGCTACAGGTATTCTTTCATGGCGGTACGTTCAAGATCTGATAAATTATACAGGTGAGCTTTAGGTAATTTGGCATTAGGAATACAATTTATACAATTTTACATGTACAGATGTACAGTAATTCATGTCTGAATTAAGTTTTCACACCTTAAAGAAAAAAAAACTTAAAAAGTTTATTTGCTTTTTATATTGTTGAATAAAGTCAGAAGCACATAACACGTATAATATAATGATGATAATGAACATAATTTCTATGTGTTATACATTAAGAACAAATTGGGAACCAGCCCAGTCTTAGTTTACAGAACAATACAAATCAAGGAATCATCCAACAAAGCAAAACTAATGTCTTAGAAACTAAAAAAAAACCTGTTTAAATAAATGAGGTTAAAGTCGTATATTGCATACGTAACAAATAGGTCAGACCATTTTGGGTTCACTGCTAAAGTAAAGTATTGTGAGAATCCATTCAGTATACTCATGTTGATGCACTTCACATGCAACATTTGTTTTTTTATGGGCACTAAAAAGTGATTTTACTTGTGTTGTGTGATAATAGCCATAATGCAAGCAGTTGTCTGTGCTAAAGAATTTCATATAAGAGGATTTCCATCAATATCTGCTTCCTAATGGGGCACATACAGACATATCTTTATCTTCTCTATTATAGTATACATACTATGTAAGGTGGCTATAGTGTTCATTGATTTAGATATTCTCCACTACTCTTTTTTATTTTTACAGAGACAATCCAACATTTTCTAATAATACCCATAATTATATAGTCACCTACTGATAACCCACAGGTATCCCATTGGTCTCTTTGCTTCCTTTTTTTTTTTTTTTTTACATGGATGTGAAAGCCCTGCAGCCAATTACTCAACACACTTGTCATATGCCAATTTCCACCAAAAAAGAAGCAATGGATTCGTGGTGGGGCAACTGTACAATAGGAGCAGCGAGTGATCTGAAGGTAAGTGATAATCCCATCTAATATTTATTAAAAAATTAACAAATAGATAGTCATTCTACATTATGAAATGTAAGAGTCACACATAACACAGGTTTGATGATGCGTTTTTTGTTTTTTGTTTTTAAACTCTGTCTATAGCCGGAACAACATAGCATAAATTAAAGGCATTCTTGATGCAGTTTTCGATGCAATTTTTTGTAGTTAAGCCATTTTGAACTTAATGGGTAAAAACTGAAAAAAAGCCCCGAAATAATTGACATGCTGTGTTATTTATGTAACGCACCACAGGTCAAAAACGCAAGGTAAAAATGCAGTGTTTCTAAAATCAAATTCATTTTGCTGCTTACTGTCAAATGCTGTGTTTTTTCTGCAAGAAAAAAAACGCTACATGTGAAGAAACCCTAATATCTGTTTATCTGCATTCAGACTATTTTTAAGCATTAGGCTCCTCTATGTTTTTACTATCATTTATTCACAACTTACAAGAATATTTGGACAGTCCATAACACCACCAATAACACTTGATTGACTAATGTATAAAATTAGAGTAAAGAAGAGTTCACTTGTTGACCAAAGCAAACTGCTTTTACCCTGACTACATTGGCCGCTATGGGCAGCAATAGTTTTATATACAGTTCACTAGAAAGGCCAAGCATTTACACCTTATCCAGTTTGGTCTTGCATTTTCATGGTTATCCGTTTGCTAACCAATATAGAAGGCATACAACCTTTGAATACCATTGTGCACTTTATATATTAAATGCATCTACATAAAAAGGTAAGGAACTTTGAAAACATGTTAGTTTACTTGTACTAACTATGAATTACAGTCTATATTTTGGTTCGGAAATATACTCTCAATTTCTGTGGCTTCTATTGAAACTGTCAATAACTCCATTAGTAGTCATGGCCAAAAGTACTGAGATACCTACACATTACACCTATTTGAGCTTTTATGACATCCAAATCTAAATCCATAGGCATTAATATACACTTGTTATTCCTCTTTTCAAGTAAAACAACTTTGCCTCTTTTGAGAAGGCTTTGTACAAGATGTTGGAGGGCGTATGTGGGAATTTTTGCCCATTCATTGAGCAGAGCATTTATGAGGTCAGACACTGATGTTGGACAAAAAAAGCCAAAAATTGCAATCTCTGTTCTAGTTTATCCCTAAGATGCTTGACAGGGCTGAGGGTGGGGCTTTACGTGGGCTTGCAAAGTTTTTCAACACAAACTACAATGTTTTTATTGGGGCATAGTCATGAAGCAGAAAAGGACCTTCCTAAAACTGTCCCATAAAGTTAGAAGCATTCAACTGTCCAAAATGGTGTGCTGAAGCATTTTTCTTCAATGGAAACAAAGGGCCTAGACCAACCTTATCTCTCTTCCACCAAACATCACAGTAGGCACGATGCAGTCAGGCATTCACCAACCCCAGACTGGTCCATAAGACTGCCAGATAGAACAGTGTGATCTATCACTCCATCCAAGTTTCTACTACTTAAGAGTCCAATGTTGAGTGCCTTTTACCACGATATCTGACATTTAAAATTGAGCTTAATGATGTAAGGCTTACATGCAGTTACTCAAGCTTGGAAACCCCTACTATGAAGTTCCCAGTGCAGTTTTTGTGCCATTGGAGGTTTGGACTCTGCAGGTATTGAGGCAGCACAGAGTTGATTATTTTTCTGCAATATGCTTCTCTACACTTGGAAGCTTTGCTCTGTAACTTTGCTTGGTGTGCCACTTCGCGGCTTAGTTGCTATGGATCCTAAATGCTTCTACTTTTCAATAATACAACTCCTAATTGTTGGAATATTGAGTAGAGAAGAAATTTCATCATCTGGCTGGATACAATAGTGGTATCCTAATACAGTGAGCTCTTTAGAAAGACCCATTCTCTCCCAAGTGTTCGTAAAGGCAGACTGAGTGAAGATGAGCTGGATGTTATATAACAGAGTCAATGGGACTGAATGAAAAACCGTTTGATTAGTCGTGCTGGTGCGATCGGGGTGTGTTCCGTAAACAATAGGCCTATTTATGAAAAAAACACATGCTATTCATACGGTCATAGCTTTTAGGCATCTTTTAAATGGTTTAGGTTTTTAAAAACCCCTGTTTGGAGAAATGAAAGCGTGTGTCACGTCATTGAAGCAGCTCCTCACAGAATCATCTCCAAACTAGGCACTGTCCAATCAAAATTCTTCAGGGAAAAAAAAACTCTCCAAAAATCCTTGAGAAACCTTCAAAACTGCTTCTGGACACCCAAACTCCTCCAAAAACTGCCCAAAGAAGGAGAATTTCATTTGGAAAACAGCAGGGAATACCCTAAGAAACATAGCCTAAGAGTCCTGCCGTTTACCCGAGCCATAGCATCCAGGAGACACGTTATAATATAGACTTACTATGTTGGGGGGTTGTGTGAATGTGAGATTAGAGAAACAAATTAAATAGCTGGAATAGGCGTCGTGAAATTTACAAGTTCATGGTGTTTTTCCATAGTGACAGATTCTATCTGACTCTAACAATGGCCTTAGGAGTGACATATCGATCATGTCTTCGAAACAGAAAAGAAATGATAGATCAATTTAATGTAGTTTCCCTTTTTCTCACCCCTTACTATTACTAGCCTTGTACCCAATATTCATACATGAAGAACAATATAAGGACTACAATTAAGACACTCATTTAAACTGACCATTAAAATTCTACTATATATCGTCAAGATAAATTATGTCCATATACATCTACTTTTGTCAAGACAATGTGAAGATTTTTTGGACTAATAAAAACAATGTAAGCTTTACACATGTATCACTATAATGCTGTGAAGCCATATCTTGACCTTTATTTTGGTGATTATCCTAAAAATGGGCATTATTTTGACATTACTCATTTGGGTGTTGACATGCAAATGACAATGAGCAATTATTTAAAACCTTCAGAATGTGACTGGTGGCTGATTTCTTCATATTTTTAAAAGATCTATAGTCAGCTGTACAGGGGAAATGCAGTATTACGTTGTTCCCATTCACAGAAGTATGGGCAAACATATGAAAATGTTGGTGTTTGTGACCTCCAGAGTTGTAGACTATCATTGTTGGCAAGTCTCTATTGTGGCTTACAAGGTGGGTTCACAGCAGAAATCCCCAACTATCTCCCCTCATATGACTTCCATATGCCCTAATAAGATACATGAACTAAGAATAACTTAAGGGATTGAGTATTCAAAAACAATTGTTTATGTAGGTTTGTGTAACAAGGAAGGACAGTGTAGATGTGTCCTAGTTCACATGTTCAGCAATAGTCAGGACAATGAGCACAAAGTCGGGAACATTTGT
The DNA here is from genome assembly GCF_039654945.1 of Dendrobates tinctorius. Taxonomy (NCBI): domain Eukaryota; kingdom Metazoa; phylum Chordata; class Amphibia; order Anura; family Dendrobatidae; genus Dendrobates; species Dendrobates tinctorius. The sequence continues at coordinate 21,577,207 of NW_027361838.1, read as the reverse complement.
AATATTGACCTCAGCAATTTTAGATAATCTAAATTCAATTTATAGGGAACCTTCATGTGATTAATGCTGCCGAAAATACAGGCAGCATGAATCAGGAACAGGTTCCCTTATCACGAATACTCTTGTTTTCTACTGAAATGCTAAGGCTTTTCAGAAAAGAACTTGCTTTCAACATTGGACTCTGTACGAGGTGACGGAAATGACTAGCCATTGAGGCCGGCACTCATCACCCCATTCTGCATGATTGATGGGCCTCTCCTTATACATACACACGTGGTGAAAATTGTTGGTACCCTTCGATAAATGACAGAAAAACCCACATTCGTAACAGAAATAACTTGAATCTGACAAAAGTAATAATAAATCAAAAATCTATGAAAATGAATAAATGATAGTCAGACATTGCTTATCAACCATGTTTCTACATAATAATTTAAAAAAAAACTCATGAAATAGGCCTGGACAGAAATGATGGTACCCCTGAAAATAAGGTGACAAAAGGGACATGTTAAATCAAGGTGTGTCCACTAATTAGCATCACAGATGTCTACAATCTTAGAATCAGTGAGTGGGCCTGTATAGAGGGCTACAGATACTCACTGTGCTGTTTGGTGACATGGTGAGTATCACACTCAACATGGACCAGAGGAAGCAAAGGAAAGAGCTGTCTTGGGAGATTAGAAAGAAAATTATACACAAACATGTTAAAGGTAAAAGTTATAAGAAAATCTCCAAGCTGCTTGATGTTCCTGTGACTACAGTTGCACATACTATTCATAAATTTAAGCTCCATGGGACTGTAGTCAACCTCCCAGGATGTGGCTGCAGGAAGAAAATTGCTGACAAATCAAAGAGATGGATAATACAGATGGTTACAAAAGAGCCCAGAAAAACTTCTAAACAGATTAAAGGTGAACTTCAAGCTCAAGGAACATCAGTGTCAGATAGCACCATCCGTCTTTGTATGAACCAAAGTGGACTTCATGGGAGATGACCAAGGAGGACACCATTGTTAAAAAAAGATCATAAAAAAGCCAGACTGGAATTCGCCAAACTGCATGCTGACAAGCCATAAAGCTTCTGCGAGAATGTCCTATGGACAGATTAGACAAAAATGGAACTTTTTGGTAAGGCACATCAGTTCTATGCTCACAAATGGAAAAATGAAGCATATCAAAAAAAGAACACTGTCCCTATTGTGAAACATGGAGGAGGCTCTGTTATGTTCTGTGGCTGCTTTGCTGCATCTGGCACAGGGTGTCTAGAATCTGTGCAGTGAAATCTCAAGACTATCAAGGGATTCTAGAGAGAAATGTGCTGCCCAGTGTCAGAAAGCTTGGTCTCAGTCGCAGGTCATGGGTCTTGCAACAGGATAATGACCCAAAACACACAGCTAAAAACACCCAGGAATGGCTAAGAGGAAAACATTGGACTATTCTGAAGTGGCCTTCTATGAACCCTGGTCTAAATGCTATTGAGCATCTTTGGAAAGAGCTGAAACATGCCATCTGGAAAAGGCAACCTTCAAACACGAGACAACTAGAGCAGTTTGCCCTTGAGGAGTGGGCCAAAATACCTGTCGAGAGGTGCAGCAGTCTCATTGACAGTTACAGGAATCGTTTGATTGCAGTAATTGCCTCAAAAGGTTGTGCAACAAAATATTAAGTTAAAGGTACCATCATTTCTGTCCAGGCCTATTTCATGAGTTTTATTTTATTTATTTTTTTAAATTCTGTGGAAGCATGGTTGAAAAGCAATGTCTGACTTTCATTTGATCATTTTAATAGATTTTTGATTTCTTACTTTTGTTAGATTCAAGTTGTTTCTGTGACCATTGTGGGTTTTTCTGTCATTAAGCGAGGGGTACCAACAATTTTGACCATGTGTGTATATAGACAGAGAGCTGTCAATCATGCAGAGCCATCAATGTCCTTGTCAATTTCACTTGGGCTCCTGTGGCTGATGTGGGTACAAACACAATAGCTGCCCAATCAGAATGACGGATTTAACCGTCATAGATAACTAATTTATCAGCACTCATAATGGATAAACCTATTATATAGCCTTAAAGGGTTGATAATGTAAGCAGTTCATACTTTAAAAGCTAATGTGACAGATCAGATTTAAAGTGAACCAAGAGCAGCATAACTCACTGGCTCTGCCACTTCAAGCAGATATATGTTAAACTAGTCTTAAAAACTGTCCAGGGACCATGCCACCTGGGTGACTATTTCAAGACCCAAGACCCCAGTGGCTTCTCCCCGCCCCGCTCTGCATGAGTGGCACACACCCACATTGGGAGAGACCTGTCACTTTAGTTGAGCACAGAGTGGAGAAGCTGCCAGGGACCGGCCTCTTGGACTAGTCATTATACAGCATGGTCCCTGGCCAACTTTAAAATGTATGTTTTCTGTGAGAAGCCACAGTATTTCAGAGTAAAACATAATTGAATGAATGATGGAGCCGGACTCTGAACCTTGCTGTCCATATTTTGGGCAGCATAATTCTGCTAACAGCTTCCCTTTAGGGGGGCAAAGCTTGTCCAGTTATCTGCTATCATCCCAATTTCCTAAACTCAGGCCATGCTCTCCTTGTCAATACACTTGTAAAAGCAGTTTATCTCTGAATCCAGCCACATCTGCCTCCGTACACATAGGCTTGTGGCTTTGAACCACTTAAGGCCCCGTCACACACAGAGATCTTGCTAGCGAGATCGCTGATTTTGTGACGCCACAGCGATCTCACCAGCGAGATCGCTGTGTGTGACGGGGATCAGCGACCAACCCCCCTGCCGGGTATCGCTGATCGTGCACGGCCGTTTTTTGATCGTTTCTCTCCCGCTGGTCAGCACGCATCGCTGCGTGTGGCAGCGGGAGCCAATGGTCAGCTAGGCTCCCAGCGCTCTAATCAGGCGCTGGGAGCTGGTATCTAAGGTAAATATCGGGTTACTAAGTGACGCGCGTCACTTAGTTACCCGATGTGTACCTTAGAAACCTGCGTGCTCGCAGCTCCCGGTGCGAGCACGCAGGTTTCTAAGGTACATATCGGGTAACTAAGTGACGCGCGTCACTTAGTAACCCGATGTGTACCTTAGAAACCAGCGTCCTCGCTGGTGCTGATCGCTGGTGGAGCTGCCTGTTTGGCAGCTCACCAGCGATCATGTAGAGATGCACCAGCGATCCTGACAAGGTCTTATCATTGTCGGGATTGCTGGTGCATCGTTTAGAGTAACGGGGCCTTTAGATGTCATGGCTATGCCTGTGTTGGCGTTTTACCATCACACATCTTCTTTGTGTTTGTCTTTCAGGATAAGAATTAGTTTCCGATTAATGAAAAGAAGTTTTGTACGCACAGAAGGCTATCCAGGAAAATCTGTCCCAAACGGTCACCGCAGTCAGATTCTCATGGATTAATTTTTTATGACCTATCATAGCAATATTTCCAGTCACACATGGATCTTACAATATATACAGCGGTGGCCAAAAGTATTGGCACCCTTGCAATTCTGTCAGATAATACTCATTTTCTTCCTGAAAATGATTGCAGTCGCAAATTCTTTGTTATTATTATCTTCATTTAATTTGTCTTCAATGAAAAAACAAAAAAAGAATTGTCCTAAAGCCAAATTGGATATAATTCCACACCAAGCATAAAAAAGGGGGTGGACAAAAGTATTGGCACTGTTTGAAAAATCATGTGATGCTTCTCTAATTTGTTTAATTAACAGCACCTGTAACTTACCTGTGGCACCTAACAGGTGTTGGCAATAACTAAATCACACTTACAGCCAGTAGACATGGATTAAAGTTGACTCAACCTCTGTCCTGTGTCCTTGTGTGTACCACATTGAGCATGTCTACCGTGCGCAGTGTCATCAAGAAGTTTAAAGCCCAATGGAACTGTGGCTAACCTCCCTAGATGTGGACGGAAAAGAAAAATTGACGAGAGATTTCAACGCAAGATAGTGCGGATGGTGGATAAAGAACCTCGACTAACATCCAAACAAGTTCAAGCTGCCCTGCAGTCCGAGGGTACAACAGTGTCAACCCGTACTATCCGTCGGCATCTGAATGAAAAGGGACTGTATGGTAGGAGACCCTGGAAGACCCCACTTCTTACCCCGAGACATAAAAAAGCCAGGCTGGAGTTTGCCAAAACTTACCTGAGAAAGCCTAAAACATTTTGGAAGAATGTTCTCTGGTCAGATGAGACAAAAGTAGAGCTTTTTGGGAAAAGGCATCAATATAGAGTTTACAGGAAAAAAAAAGAGGCATTCAAAGAAAAGAACACGCTCCCTACAGTTAAACATGGCGGAGGTTCCCTGATGTTTTGGGGTTGCTTTGCTGCCTCTGGCACTGGACTGCTTGAACGTGTGCATGGCATTATGAAGTCTGAAGACTACCAACAAATTTTGCAGCATAATGTAGGGCCCAGTGTGAGAAAGCTGGGTCTCCCTCAGAGGTCATGGGTCTTCCAGCAGGACAACGACCCAAAACACACTTCAAAAAGCACTAGAAAATGGTTTGAGAGAAAGCACTGGAGACTTCTAAGGTGGCCAGCAATGCGTCCAGACCTGAATCCCATAGAACACCTGTGGAGAGATCTAAAAATGGCAGTTTGGAGAAGGCACCCTTCTAATATCAGGGACCTGGAGCACTTTGCCAAAGAAGAATGGTCTAAAATTCCAGCAGTGCATTGTAAGAAACTCATTGATGGTTACCGGAAGCGGTTGGTCGCAGTTATTTTGGCTAAAGGTTGTGCAACCAAGTATTAGGCTGAGGGTGCCAATACTTTTGTCTGGCTTATTTTTGGAGTTTTGTGTGAAATGTTCAATGATTTGATTTTTGCTTCATTCTCTTTTGTGTTTTTTCCTTGCAAGCAAATTAAATGAAGATAATAATACCAAAGAATTTGTGATTGCAATCATTTTCAGTATTATCTGACAGAATTTCAGGGGTGCCAATACTTTTGGCCACCACTGTACAGGGTTGAAACTATTACCAAAAAGTTATGTTGTCAAAGCTCCAGCTAAGCGTGTTACAGTTAGCCATATAACCCGTCACCTGGAGAAATATGGGGACGTTTCTCATTAACAGATCTTGTGTTCGTGTAATAACCCCATATCTGTGAAAAGATAGCAGTGATGGAATGATTTTTAGCCAACCCAATGTTCCTTTTTTGACTTACAACACATGAGACAAAACACGCCTAGCCTTGTGGTTATCCCTATTACTTTGTTTGACAATTACTATTGTTGAGCTAAAATTGAAAGAGTTGTCAACTTTAAAGGGAACCTGTCATATAAAACAACACTATTAACCTGCATATATGGGGTTAATCTCCAGCGTTCTGACAACGTGCAGCGCAGGTCCTGAGAGCCCCTCTGCCAGGAGGAAATTAACTTTATTCCCTCGGCAGCAGTCGGTTTCTAGTCAAAGTGATGGCAATGACACGGTTTCAGTCACTGCGCTGTGTATAGAGATTGATGGCTGTAACCGTGCCCCCTCCCCGCCACTGCTCCAATGCTGATCCTGCTGTGAGTCAGTGATGGGGGTGAGGTTACAGCCGTCGCTCTCTACACACAAAGCGGTGACTGAACCAGCGCCAGCACCACCACTGTGGCTGGAAGCCAAATGCTGCCAGGGGGGGAATAAAGTTAATTTCCTTCCCGTAGCTGGGCGTATCAGAACGCTATAAACCTGCATGTTAATTGCGTTATTTTACATTAAAGGTTCCATTAAGGAAAGTGTGACTAAACCATAAAATAACAAAGTCAACAGGTACTCGTGATTCCTGGGTTCAGTAGTGGCTTCCAACCACTGATCCGCTCGTGGTGTTTTGACAGCGTGCGTCACCGCTCTAGCCAATCTCTGAATTCAGAGGCTCAGTGACTAGGCTGAGCTTGACATCACGAGCCGCTGAGCTCATTGATTGACTAGACCTGTGACGGGTGCAGTCAAAACAATGACACAAGATCAGTGCTGGAAAGCTGCTGCTGGTCTTAGGGAAGGCGAGTACCTGCTGAGTAAGGGCTCACTCCCACTTGCGATTAAATTGGACAAATGAAATCTGATGTAACATTGTATTGCATTCACACCAATTTAATCCTATGCTTGTGTTCTCAATGGTGTCTCTTTGTTCCTGCTCCAATCGTATTGCGATCAGATGGGGAAAAAAAAAAATTGCAGCATGCTGCAATTGCATACCAAATTTGGATCGCACCCATCCATACAAGTCTATGGGTGCCTGTAAAACATCGCACTGCAGATGAGATGTCACCCGAGTGCAGTGCTTTGCCCTCGGATGCCGGGAATGGAGGAGATGGAGAAATTAATTTCTCCGTCTCCTCCCCACCTGTGCTGTGATTCTGTCATGTGAGAGGATCATAGAACAGAGCATTGACACTCGGCTCCCGCTTGCAGCAGAACAGGAGCCGAGGGTCATTAGCTTATCACATCTGATGTAATTTACTAATGTGACTCTGGCCTTTCAGCTCTTTTGTAAAATTTGGGCCCCACTCTCCTGAAAGTGGACAACTCCTTTATGTGTAAAAAGTTATAACATTTTGTAGTTCCAATATTTGCTTAGTATAAGTAACAGAATCGAGATAGAAAATTATCTGTAAACCAACAATGCAATAACGTTACAGCTATACAGCAAAGCGTCAGTTCTTACTCTCCTTTTATGGTGCATTTTTGGAAGCAGTTTTTGGACCTATACGGACACATGAGAGGTTTGGTACAGGGATTTCTACGACTGTGTGGGGTCGTTTTGGCGGTCTGTGCATTTCTTGCACATAAATGAATTCTGCAAAAAAACCAATCAGCCGTCTGTGAATATACTCTTAATGGAAATGGATCCAAAGAAGCTTTTAGTCATACCCTTCTTCCTTGTGGGCGCCACTCCTGCTTTTGGCTAAAATTAAGTGCAAGAAAAAATGCAAACTGTGAACTGGGCCTACACATACTTTTACCATGAACATATTATATTTCCTCCCTATTTAATGGTCATTTATTTCCGTGTCTGTATCCATCTCCTTGAGCTAAATGAACAACTACAATTGAATGTATTCGTGGTGACAGGTTGGATCAGCAGCATCTGTTTGTAGGCTGTAAGGATTGTCTTCCGAGTTTCATTGCTCCATTAGAGCCATTCTGATGTGGATCCAGTGGAGGGATTCTCTGACCTGAAATATATATGTGTGTGTTAAATATTGCCAACATATTGTGAACTGACTGCAAGAACGGGAGTCCAGAGCTGCCTATCTGAATGGAGTGGTAGGTAGTGAGCTTGTGCGTCCTGTACGTCTATACACCAGTGTTTCCAGCCCTCAAGGCCCCAAACAGATCATGTTTTCAGGATTTTCTAAGTATTGCACAGGTGATAGAATTATGAGCAAAGCTTCAGAACTTGCTGCAGATCGTCTCTTTAGGCTGTGCGGACCCGCAGCAGTTTTTGCTGCGGTGTACAGTACCATGATTCCCTATGGGAATCAAAAACCGCAATGCAGACGGTGCGGAATTTTCCGCGCCGATTATCTGCGGTTTTCAATCCGCAGAAAGAATTGACATGTCAATTCTTTCTGCGGATTCCGCTGCGGTTTGCCATCTCCTCCATTGAGGAGATGAAAAACCGCAGGGCAAAACCGCAGAGCAATCCGCAGGTAAAACTGCAGGTCTTTTAACCTGCGGTTTCACCTGCGGATTTTACAAAATCCGCGCGGATGAATCCGCACCTAATCCGCAGCGTGTGCACACAGCCTTAAGCTATCCTCAAATTATGTCCTGTCAGGGGGCCTTGAGGACTGCAGGTAAGAAACACTGCTGTAGTCATTGGATGGAACAGTAATTGCACATGCTCACTGCTACTGACGTTGGAGCCCCAATATCGAGATTTTTGGTCGTCTTAGAATATACCTTCTGGTTCATAACCAAAACACACAAATTATAATATGTAAACAAATCCTCTATAAAACCATGAGATGTGCATTTGGACATAAAAAAACACTTACGAGTTATTAATTCTCCTGTCAGACTGTCAGAAAGAGCTCACTGACAGATTCTCAGATAACCCCCATTCTGCAGTCAGCAACAGAGAAGCTACAGAAGGCAAACGTTTCAAAATGTATAATGAGACCTAATTGTGAAACTAATTCCTAGCCCAAATACAGGCATTTAAGTCAATAAATTGTCCTCTAAAGTGGATAATCCCTATAGGACATAATATTACTACAATAGGCACACTGTATAATGAGACATTTAGATGAGCCAATGTGCTATTAATCTTTTTAATCTTTTTGTTTTTTCTCATACTGTATTTAATTGCACACTAAAATTTATGCTTTAACATTTTTTCATTGGTGATGGCTTTTATGCATGCCTAATGATTATTATTGGCAGCACATTGCCCTGTGTAAACAGGCGATGTGCTGCTCCCCCATCACTGTTGTAAACGAACACAGATGAATATATAAGGGTCCATAAGCTTACGCGTTCCGGGTTAGCAACCCTTATTCATAGCTGTTAATAAAAGTGCTGGAGCGCAGTCCCACTTCTGACCTGGATACCAGCCTGTATTCCCACACTCCCTGCCCTACACCCTGACCATACAAGACCATACAAGGTCTTCAAGGGTTCTTATGTGAATTCAAGTGGTTTTTCACACTGAATTGTCCTCACAGGAAGGTGAGCTGGTTATTTTTTCTCCTTCACATAAAGATCATCACATCCACCAATCGAGCAAAACTACCATTTGTCAGTGATTGCTGGCTTGTATAGATGGGCTGACAATCGAGTTACACCAATGACTGGCTTGTGTATATGGCCCATTAGATTCAGTTGTATCTGCAAGTGTAGTCTATTTTACTTTTTTTTACTGTATTTTATTATCTGTTTTGATTATTTGATGCTTAGCTGCCAACATAGTCCCCTTTGAAACAGTGAATTTAGTTCTTAGGTTCTCAAGCTTTGATACATGCCATAGGGCACTATCACTCTACTCATGCACAGTGTATGATCATAGTTTTAGCCTTTAAAGAAAACTCAAGGCTACGACATGGCTTTGAAACATTGGGAAAAATTCATTTAGACAGCACTGTGTTTTACAGAGTAGCTGTCAGGAACACCGCACTGCAATTGCTCACTGAGCAGCAGCAGTGACGATGCGTGCTTCAGACTATCCGGACCTGAAGCACGTGACTGCTGGGGGCGTGACCTAAGCTCCACAGAGCTAGGAGCTGCAGGGAAACTCCTAGAAAGGTAACTACGGGACAAGTTACCAAGGGGCATAGGCAGAGACGTTAACCAGATCAAGCCGGGTGAAAGCACGAGATAACAGGACAGTACCAAAGGGTTAGAGCGAATAGTCAGGACGTAGCAATAGATCAGAAAACCAGAACGGGCAATGGACGGTACAATAGGGACAAACTGTAACGGAGTAACAATAGCCCAGCCACGAGGTCAGAACCGGAGAAGACAATAGTACCAAAACGAGAGACGGAGTACAGAGTGAGGGGACAGACCGGGTCATACACGGGAATCAAACAAGCAATGCAGTATACACGCACACTAGGGGGGTCAGACACACAGCCAGAATAACAGTATAGCTGACAGGGAATCCTAGTCTGGAGTGAGTATAAATACCCCTCCCAGATCCAAAGAGAGGACGGCAAAAGTTAACCCTGTGAGAACAGGACATTAACCATGTCCTAACCATGACAGTAGCATCCTCCTAATCCTTACTAATGTAGATGAAATACTCTACAAATATATAGATGATGATAATAGGATGAATATTTACTTATGCCTTGGAAGAGCTCTTCAACATTGATGGCATTCTTTGCACTAGTTTCAACAACAATTGCTCCAATGGACTCAGCGTATTCCTTGGCATCTTTCATTGATACCTCCCTGAAAAAAATGCAGAATATCACAGTTGGAAACACTGAATATATAGAAATCATCCAATATTACCATATGCTATAGAAGTGTGTGAGTAAAGCGGATCATAGACGTCGCTGTCGGCTGAACAATCCATTGGCTGACAGCAGCGGATGTCACAGCCAGTATGTCACAGTCTGTATACCCTACAGCTTGTATGTCACAGCCTGTATACCCCACAACTTGTATGTCACAGATTGTGTACCCCACAGCTTGTATGTCATAGCCTGTATACCCCACAGCTTGTCACAGCCTGTATACCCCACAGCTTGTAAGTCACAGCCTGTATACCCCACAGCTTGTAAGTCACAGCCTGTATACCCCACAGCTTGTATGTCACAGTCTGTATACCCCACAGCTTGTAAGTCACAGCCTGTATACCCCACAGCTTGTATGTCACAGTCTGTATACCCCACAGCTTGTATGTCACAGTCTGTATACCCCACAGCTTGTATGTCACAGTCTGTATACCCCACAGCTTGTATGTCATAGCCTGTATACCCCACAGCTTGTATGTCACAGCCTGTATACCCCACAGCTTGTAAGTCACAGCCTGTATACCCCACAGCTTGTAAGTCACAGCCTGTATACCCCACAGCTTGTATGTCACAGTCTGTATACCCCACAGCTTGTAAGTCACAGCCTGTATACCCCACAGCTTGTATGTCACAGTCTGTATACCCCACAGCTTGTATGTCACAGTCTGTATACCCCACAGCTTGTATGTCACAGTCTGTATACCCCACAGCTTGCATGTCACAGTCTGTATACCCCACAGCTTGTATGTCACAGTATGTACACCCCACAGGTTGTAAGTCACAGCCTGTGTGTCTTCCCCATAGTCTGTATATCACAGTCTGCATACCCTAAGTGATATTTATACTAATATTGTCCAAACAAAGTAATATTCTAGCACTTCAGAAACATATGAAATCAAAAAACATGCTGGACTAACATAGTACCAATTGCCGGAACAATGAAGAGATCCAGAAAAAATGTATTAAAATAATCATTTATTAATAATATATAAAAAACATGAAAAAATGCCCAAAAGAAGGCGCAAATAGCCCTATACCAATCAACTGCTGTATATAAGTAGTTAAATATCTGAATGTGTCAAAATATCCTAAGCAGCACAATACATATAAAGGTTAAATATACCGGCAACATGACATAAATGTCTAAGTCCACATATTAATCAACCTTAGATAAACCACTCTAAACTGGACCTAGAGTGGTCTGCTATAAGTGCCTTAAATGTATAAATGGCACAATACATGTAACGGTTAAATATAACAGCAACATGACGCTAAGTCCTCATACAAATCTACCTAAACTGACCACTCTAAAGTACACACAATGAAGATAATATGGCCAGATAAATATGCCTTAAAAGTACCTGATCTCAATAGACTCAATTAAACATGGGCACCACAGCCTCCTCCACCCCAACGCGCGTTTCACAGCAAGCTTCTTCCGGGGGCCATATTATCTTCTGACACATTCAGATATTTAACTACTTATATACAGCAGTGAATTTTGAAGATTTTTTGTACTTTGTTATTTTTTGGAGTGTTCATTTTCTACCTGTATATGTGACTTTCTGTGCCTTATTACTATGCCTGTTCACATTTGATTGGTATAGGGCTATTTGCGCCTTCTTTGGGGCATTTTTTCATGTTTTTTATATATTATTAATAAATGATTATTTTAATATATTTTTTCTGGATCTCTTCATTGTTCCGGCAATTGGTACTATGTTAGTCCGGCATGTTTTTTGATTTCATACCCTAAGTGATGTCTTCAGCCAATCTTGAGACTTTTGGACAGTCATGGCCAATGTTTTGGTTTTCCCAAGTTTGCTGCTTCAGTGTTTTTAGTTGGATGTTTCTATGGTTACTGAAGTACAATAATCAGAATTTCATAAGTTTTTAAACTTCCATTGACAGACACATCAGGTTTATGCAAAAACTCAATATTTATAGTGTTGTCACTGAGTTTTCAAGATCTCTGCGCTTCCCCCGGCAGCTGGATATCAGTTTCTGGGCCAAATCCTGACTGATGACACCCATTCTTGTCTATTCAGTGCTTGGAGTTTATCACAATTTCTGTTTGTGTTTGCCCACCTACTTTTGGAGGAGTGAAAAATACTATTACACTCCACTCTGCTTTATTTGTTGCAATTATTAAGTATAGTTAAATTATTTACTCATTTTTCTAATCAATAAAGTTTTTATTATATGACATGACATCACCAAATGTGGTTTGTGGGAAATCATTATAGCCAACTGCATAAATTCCAATTGTACCAAGTTTGCAATGTACATTACCACATCAATATTTCTCAACAGATGAAATTTACAGTATTGCAGACAATTCGTAAGCAGTGAATGCATCATGAACCTTCTTAAAGGGCCAGACTGTTGTCAGCTAGGGCCGAGCCTACAAATAAGCAAGAACCATTCAATTCCTAACCGACCACCCAGATCGCTTTGTGTCTTTTAGGCTTCATTTAGACGTCTGTGACTCACGTACATGTTCTATAAGTGATTTCCAGGGATAAAACATTTTACCCAATAAAGTCTGTGTTCGCGAAGAAACAACGAAGGCGGGTCCGTTTTTGATCTGAGTCACAGATCAAAATTACCCATACAAGTCTATGGTTCATAGAAAATCAGTGTGCACTCCATGTACTGTCCGTGATTAATATTCCAAAGTATAAGAAAAACTTAGTTAATGTTTCCTGAAAGTCACTGATGAAATCCGGATGGTAAAAACTGACACACAAATACTGATGAAAATTGGATCCAAAACACTGGTGAAACTCGGACCAATTTTGGTGTATGTGAAAAATCATGGACATCTTTATCTAATATCTGACCGAAGAGATACGGTAATCCCTGAACGGTTTAGGTACGAATAATTCATCTAAACTGTATTCTCTCTAAAGGCCACAAGAGGTCTCTGATACATTGTGAATCTCATACCTGTGGTCGCTGCGTTAAATTTAAAAAAAAAGTTAAAAGAATCAATATGTTTCAAAATTCCAGAAGCTTGAGGTTACCAAGAGTATAAAGTTTCAGGCCGTGTCTCGCTTCCTGTATGAAATAGTTTATTATTTTTAACATTTTTTTAATCATTATTTACCATTTATTTATATTATTTCCTGTTTTTTAAAACTGTGAGTGAACTGGCGACACGGAAACTTACTGACTTATCCCCTTTCCATCAAAAACAATTTCTTTTTTTTTTGCCTTTTTGTTTTTCACACCCCTTATGCCAAAAGCTTTCATTTTTATTTTTATGTCAATAGAGTCATAAGAGGGTTTATTTTCTTGTGGGATGGGTTAAAGTTATACAACATTCGCTTTACCATGTAATGTACTGAAAAATGAAGACAAAAATTCCAAGCAGACTAGTTTAAAAAATTTCAGAACTTTGTAAAACAAATTATTAGGTTGTGTCACTTTTTTTTAATTATTTTTACGCATCGTACATATGATTATTATTTGTTTTACAGTAAGTGACCAAAAACCAGCAATTCTGGTATTTTGATTTTTTTTTTCTTTGCAGCATTTATATTTTTAGAGCTTTAATGTTTACCGATTTTATGATACCGAATATACTTACTTTATGTTTTTTCTTTTCAGAGTACAAAAAGAGAGTGTTGTAAAATGACATATTTTTTAACTATATATACATATTTTTGAGCCTCTAACGACTTGAAAGACTTTGATTGCAGAACATACCGCAATAATTTAGCATTGCACATTATAGTGGCAAAACGATTCTATTAAAAAAAAATAAATCAGAATTTAATCCAAAAAAGTGGAGCGATTTTTCTCTCACTTGTCTTCAATGTGCAGTCCGTATGGAATCTGATATCTTACAGGAGGAGCTGTTCATCATTTACAAGACCATTTACAGTTTCCTATGTTGCAGAATTGCATTGTGTTATGCACCTGTCCCACATCCGCGCTTTGCTCCCCTCACTCCTATCCGCTAGACTCCGTTGTGCTCCACATTCAGCTTTGCGAATGGCCCAGCGTGATTCCATGTGAGCATCTGCTCGGGTCTATATAATGCTGACCAAGACACACACCTGTGTCTTGGTATTAAGACTTCAGTGCTACTAAGACTCTGAGTTTCTTGGTACATCTTGAACTTCTCTGCTGGCTTTCTGTTGTCTCCTGGACATCTCCCATCTTTCTGAGGTGTCCAGCAGCCCTGCTGCTTGTCCGTTGTCTCCTGGATTTCTCATGTCTGCTTGCCGTTTTCAGCATTCTGGCTGTGTGTCTGTGGTTTCTTTCAAGTCCCCTGTCTGCCTGTGGTTTACAGCATATCAGCTCTATGTCCATAGTCTCCTGGATGTTTCCTGCCTTTGGTTTCCAGCAAACTCCAGCTGCCTGTTAGCGGTCTCATAGACGTCTCCTGCTTGCCTACAGTTTACAACATCACAACTACCTGTATGCAGTCTCCTGGACGTGTCCTGCCTGTGGTTTCCAACATCCCAGCTGCTTGTTCATGGTAGCCTCACCCGTTTGCTGTACCGACGCCCGTGGCCCATGTGCCCACCTGGACCTTGGGCTTGGAAGATCCACCTCATCTGGTGAGAGTAACTTGAGACATGGCTTAGACTTTCTGCTTGTCTCCCAATGCTTCTCGCCCTTTTGGAGATGAAGATAATACAGCTCTGATTTGACAGATGGAGGCAGCAGCAGAATGAGGGTCATTAGTTATTTTAAATATACATTAGAAATATATAGTCACATATAATCTCTGAGGTGAATAGTCGCTTTAATGTTCTTCTAAAAAGCCAAGTCATAAACTGCCATGGTAACCCATCAGCACCCCACAATGTAATAATCAGAGTATGCATCATTTCAAAAGAAACACCACATGGTTTACATGTAGGTTGTTTTATAATTCATATATATATATAGTCAACTTTTCAGAATAAGCTCATAGGTCTTATAATGAGGAACAACACCATTTCTGGCAAATTTATGAATTCTATCCTGCTTTTTTTCACCAGTTTTCTTCCCCTCTGAAAGCTATATCTGTAATTGTCAGTTCTCTCTGATGTAGTGGCTGGAAACTAGCTGCTATGGCGTTTCCTATACACAGTACATAGGAAAAATTGAAAAAGGAATTACTATTACTCTCTATGTAAAACACAGACAGAAGCAGCAGCATGGAGTGCCAAAATAAACAGGACTGAGCGGTGTGGCTGTGAATCCAGCACCAGAAGCTACAAAGCTGCAGTGCATTCTTTTTTTCACTTCCTGTGTCTTAGTGTGTTCATCCCATCTCCTCCACTCTCCATGTACAGTACTTCAGTAGGCAGCTGTTACCTGCTCAGTGAGTCGGCAGTTCATCTTGTCTTAAGTCAGTCAGATTTTAGCTGTTTTTCAATGTGAATAATAACACAGGTGGTCAAAATTGTTAGTACCCCTCTTTTAGTGACAGAAAAACCCACAATGGTCACAGAAACAACTTGAATCTGACAAATGTAATAATAACTAAAAAATCTATGATAATGAACAAATGAAAGTCAGAAATTGTTTGTCAACCATGCTTCCACAGAATTTGAAAAAAAATAAAACTCACGAAATAGGCCTGGACAGAAATGATGGTATCCTTAACGTAATATTTTTTTTGCACAACCTTTTGAGCCAATCACTGCAATAAAACGATTCCTCAAACCCTAACCCTAAGGGCTGTTTTACATTTCCGTTTTTTGTGATCAGTTGAAATCCGCCAAAGCTGCAAAAAACGAACAAACGGATGTCAGCGGACCGTTTTTTGGACGGATGCGCGGAAGTTGCAAAGGGCAGGAAATTTAAAGGAACCGCGTCTGGAGGAGAGAGAGAGAGGAGAGAGAGAGACGTTTCAAAGTCCGTCTGCTCCGCCCTAGATCCGCTAAAAATCGAATGGATCCATCCGAAAACGGATGCAACGTACTACCGTCGGTCAAAATCCGCCGCTAATGCAAGTCTATGAGGGAAAAACGGATCCGCCAAAAAGGGGCGGATCCGTTTTTTTCTAAAACTGGCGGATTTTGACTGACATCAAAAAATGGAAGTGTGAAACAGGCCTAAGACTTTCCATAAACTTGATGTATTTGTCAATAAAAGGGAAATTGTTGTGAGTTCATTTTTCCCTTGACCGTTGAGGTCTGATGAACTCCCTCCTCTGGTGAAGGAAGGTAGAGAGGCTGATTACCAAACACCTGGGCAGCTAGATGATGACTGGGTGGCTGGAATAGAGGACTGGATATAAGGCAGTCGACGCCCTTCTGCCTTGCTGGTGATCCTGCTGGATTCTTGGAGACCAGTCTGATTCCTGCGTCTCAAAGCTAAGTTTTTCTGCTCTGCTTTGTACACTTCAGTTTTGTTTTTGTTTTGCCTTGTTTTTTGGGAGTTCTGCCATCCCTGGCCGGGGGTGAGCTGAATTCCATTTTTGTCTCTGATCTGTTGATCTTTTGCTCTGTCTTCAGAATATACGTGAGTGCTGATTTAGTCTTTTGAAGCCTAGCGACTTCAGGGCCTGTTTTTCCTATCAGTCGGTTGGCACATTTTTTATAGGGTTTTTGTGGATGGCAGACAGCAGCTTTCCTATCCTGTCCTATTTTAGTTAGCTTGGGCCCCATCATTTGCTCAACCTATCTTTCTATCTGTGTTAGTGTTTTCATCTTGCTTCACCGTCATTATATGTTGGGGGCTGCCTATTGCTTTGGGGTCTGCTCTGGGGCAGTTTAGATATCCCTTTCTGTCTTTAGGCTATGTAGTTCTCCGGCTGTGATCGAGGGGTCTAGGGCACCGTAGGAACCCCCCACAGCTACCGCTAGTTGTTGTGGATAGGTTCAGGGGTCTGCAATCCGATAGCTGCCAACCTCTCTGGTTTTTCTGGACTTAGCTAGTATTTTGTTTTTTCCTCCTTCGGTGACTCATCATAACAGAATCACCAGCCATACCGCAGATCCTAGGGTACTCAATAGCAGGAGAGAATTGTAAAAAAAAAAAAAAAAAGTGTGTCAGATTTTTTTTTGTGTGCATATTTTTTCCTCTATATCTCTGAGGCCGTAATTTTTCTCTCAATGGAGATGAAGCAATTGTCTGATCGTGTGGAGCAGCTCGCTGCTGAAGTGCGGGGAATTTCCGCCTATCTTGCTCATTCACATGCTGCTGAACCAAAGATTCCTACTCCGGATGTGTTTTTTGGGGATCGGTCTAAATTCTTGAATTTCAAGAATAATTGTAAATTATTTTTTGCCTTGAAGCCTAACTCGTCGGGGAACTCCGCGCAGCAGGTTTTAATTGTCATCTCTTTGCTGCGTGGCTATCCCCAGGATTGGGCGTTTTCTTTGAAACCTGATGATCCTATCCTGAATAATGTGAACGCATTTTTTCAAGCCTTGGGGTTGTTGTATGATGAACCTAATGCTATTGATCAGGCTGAAAAGACCCTGTTGGCATTAAGCCAGGGTCAGGATTCGGCAGAGTTGTACTGTCAAAGATTCCGAAAGTGGGCGGTCCTTACTACCTGGAATGATGGTGCCTTGGCAGTCCTCTTTCGGAAGGGTTTGTCAGAAACTGTAAAGGATACTATGGTGGGATTTCCTGTTCCCTCTGGTCTTGACGATTCTATGTCATTAGCCATTCAGGTGGATCGGCGTTTACGTGAACGCAAAATTACACGAGAGATGTTGCCACCTGTTGAACAAATGTCTGAACCTATGCAATGTGACTTTTGTCTAGGGCGCAACGTCAGGAGTTCAGAAGGCGTAATAAGCTGTGTTTTTTTTGTGGAGATGCCTCGCATATTATTTCTGTCTGCCCTAAACGAGAGAAACGTTGTGCACACACGTTTTCTGTGGATGGTGTTCAACCTAAGTTTCTTCTGGCAATTACTCTGATCTGCTCCCTGTCCACATTTTCCGCCATGGCTTTTGTGGATTCGGGAGCAGCTCTGAACCTTGTGAGAATCATGTGGGAATAGTGGATGAGGGCAGGTATATCTCGCCCAGATTCCTTTCCTATGTGGCCTAGTCTGGTCAGTATCGCACCTGCTTACTAATGGATAATGGGAGGTGGATATATAAGGATGCAAGGTGGTTGTGTGAGTGTCTCAGCCTGGGAACACAGAGAGCCTGTCTGTGTGAGAGACACACACGTGAGTGGAAGCAGTGCCCACTGCAACTGTGGTTTGGCTGGACGGGAGAAGCCCGCCAGTTGGTAGTTAGGTTGTACTTTGTTTAGTTAGTGCCGGACAGGCAAGGATTTGTTTTATGTTTTATTTCCTTTTGCATTGTTTTCACCGTTAATAAACCTGACCCAGGGTCAGTTATACACGAATCCCAGCTCTGCGCCTGAGTTTCATGCTGAACGCACGTGACCTTTGACCCCCGCAAAGGCGATCCCGGAGTGTTTTATCACATTGTGGTGGAGAATGCGGGCATCACGTTGCAAGCATGAGCATGGAGGACGTGGTGAAAGCGCTGGTACAGTCCACCGCCGTCCAGCAAGAAGCTAATCGGGTGATGATGGCCCAGCTGAAGGAGTTGGTGGACATGACAGCTACCGATCGTTTGCTTCTCCAGCAGGTGGCGCAGCGCCTGGCAAGCCTACAGGAGGTTAACCTGGAAGCCGAGTCGAGAGTGATTCACGTGAGTCGGTACTGGCAGAAGATGACGACCGAAGATGACGTCGAGGCATACCTGACCACGTTTGAACGGACGGCGGTGCGAGAAAAATGGCCGAAGGCACGATGGGCCGGCCTGATTGCCCCGTTTCTTTCCGGTGAGGCCCAAAAGGCTTATTATGACTTAGAGCCTGAAGCCGTGCAGGACTTTGACAAACTGAAAGCCGAGATCTTGGCCCGGCTGGGAGTGACGACCGCTGTCCGTTCACAGAGAGTGCATCAATGGACTTATCAGCCGGATAAACCACCGCGGTCACAGATGTTCGACCTGATCCACGTGACGAAGAAGTGGCTACAACCCGAGGTGTTGACAGCGCCAGAGATAATTCAGAGAGTCGTCATGGACAAGTACCTGAGAGCTCTACCGCCAGCCCTGAGGAAGTGGGTAAGCCATGGAAATCCTACGACGGCAGATCAACTGGTGAATCTGGTTGAACGTTACTCCGTGGCGGAAGGACTCCGAGACGACGCTACCCCACCTCGTTCTTCATCATCTCCACGGGGAACCGGTAAGACTGTTCCAGGGAGTAGGGGAGATGGAAAAATCCCTAAGACAGTGGGGGAGGAAAACGGGACTGCCCGCACTGCGAGGCCGAGAGTAACGAACTATGGTCTAAGCAAGGGGCCCGTTAGGTGTTTCTGCTGCCAAGAGATGGGACATATTGCTGTGAACTGTCCGGTCACTACTGAACCCATGCAGTGCGACGTCACAGACTCTAAAAACCGCATGTCTATGGTTGCACGGGTAGTGAGTGTGAATGCCGGTCAAAAGGATGTGGAGAAACACATGTGTGATTTAACTGTTGATGGCAAAAATGTGGTGGCATTGTTAGACTCGGGAAGTGTGGTGACTCTGGTGAAGGCCAGTCTGGTGTCAGCCCCGACTGGACCATCAGACAAATTTTCTGTAACGTGTGTGCATGGAGACACCTGTTCGTACCTCACCACGGTCATATGCATTACTACTTCCTATGGGTCTGTGCAACATAAAGTGGGACTCGTCCCGGCGTTATTGCATGATGTTATCCTGGGCCGGGATTTTCCCCACTTCTGGCAATTGTGGGAGAATCAGATGATGCCCTCGGGTAATAGTGTACATGATTCTTCTCCCAGGGCGCGTATGGGTCCCGAACCCCTGGAAGAGGTCTCCCCGGAAGACTCGGGGGAAGAGTCTGCTGGAAATGACCTACAGTTCCCGTTTTCAGTCATGGCGGGTGATACGGAGGAGACCGGGGAAGAGGAGGAGGCCGACAGCCGTCCACCTCCCCGTTTGCCGGATTTGGAAGTTCAGAAAGATGACTTCCAAAGCGAGCAAATAAAGGATCCTACCCTTTCTCAGGCTAGGACAAATGTAAAAGTGATAAATGGGGTACCCGTTGAACCTGGCTCTAGGCTGGCATATCCTTACATGGTTCTGGAGAATGATTTACTCTATCAGATAGAGAAAAAGGGGGAAGATACAGTACAACTATTAGTCGTGCCAAAACCCTACCGGCGGCAGGTGGTGGACCTTGCCCACGGACATGTGATGGGAGGTCACCTGGGAGTCCAGAAAACCACCGAAAGGATATTACACTGTTTTGTTTGGCCAGGCATGCATCACGATATTCGAGTATATTGTGAGTCTTGTCCTGACTGCCAAGCCTCTGCACCTAAGCCCCGGTTCTGTAGCCCTTTGGTACCCCTACCTATTATTGAAGTCACGTTTGAGAGGATTGGGATGGATTTAGTTGGGCCCCTTCCACGGTCTGCACGTGGACACCAACATATCCTGGTCATCTTGGATTATGCCACTCGTTACCCGGAGGCCATCCCTTTGCGTAACACGGCCACCAAGACGATTGCCAAGGAACTGGTGCATGTGTTTAGTCGGGTCGGTATACCAAAACAGATACTCACCGACCAGGGGACCCCCTTTATGTCCAGGGTAATGAAGGAGCTCTGCCGATTGTTACAAATTGAACCGTTACGCACATCCGTGTATCACCCTCAAACAGACGGGTTGGTCGAACGGTTCAATAAAACTCTGAAGTAGATGCTGAGAAAGGTGAT
Source organism: Dendrobates tinctorius (assembly GCF_039654945.1). NCBI lineage: Eukaryota > Metazoa > Chordata > Amphibia > Anura > Dendrobatidae > Dendrobates > Dendrobates tinctorius. The sequence goes on along the minus strand of NW_027361838.1, from coordinate 21,556,514 downwards.
AGACAAGGATGGGAAGAACTGGGACTATTTACTTCCGTATTTGCTTTTTGCCATCAGGGAAGTACCCCAGTCTTCCACGGGATTCTCGCCTTTCGAGTTATTGTACGCCCGACGTCCTCGCGGACTGTTAGACGTTGCAAAAGAAACCTGGGAGGGTCGGGTCACTCCGTTTAAAACAGTGATAGATCACGTCACACAAATGCAGGACCGTATTGCGGCTGTTATGCCTATCGTCAAAGAACACATGATACAGACTCAAGGAGCCCAAAAAAGAATCTATGATAGGGGCGCCAAGGTCCGTACGTTTGCACCCGGAGATAGGGTGTTGATCCTGGTCCCCACGGTGGACAGTAAGTTCCTGGCAAAGTGGCAGGGCCCCTTTGAGATCAAGGAAAGAGTTGGTGAAGTAAACTACAAAGTATACCAGGCAGGTAAACGGAAACCTGAACAGATTTATCATGTAAATCTGATAAAGCCCTGGAAGGATCGGTCTGCCTTGTCAGCGGAGCTGGCCCGTCCTGTCTGCTCGCATACCGTACCGGAGGTACGGGTTGCAGAGACTCTCTCGGAGCGGCAAAAGATGGAAGTCAGGCAGTTTCTACTTCACAACCAAAAGTTTTTCTCAGAAAAACCCGGGCAGACTATGCTAATGAAACATGACATCGTAACGGAACCTGGTGTCACAGTTCTCGTAAAGCCCTACCGAATCCCTGAAGCGCGCCGTGAAGCCGTTTCCCGAGAAGTGAAGGCAATGTTAGAGTTAGGAGTCATTGAGGAATCGCACAGTGCGTGGTCCAGCCCGATTGTGATAATTCCTAAACCGGACGGCACCATCCGCTTCTGCAATGACTTCAGGAAACTGAATGCGGTCTCAAAATTTGATGCCTACCCCATGCCCCGGGTCGACGAGTTAATAGATCGGTTAGGAAAAGCCCGGTATATTACGACCCTAGACCTAACAAAGGGGTATTGGCAGATCCCTCTGGTGGAGGCTGCCAGAGAAAAGACAGCATTTGCTACGCCGGAAGGTTTATTTCAGTATGTGTATATGCCGTTTGGACTGCACGGGGCACCGGCGACCTTCCAGAGACTGATGGATCGAGTCCTGAGGCCACATAGGCAGCACGCTTCGGCCTATTTGGATGACATTGTCATTTACAGCTTGGATTGGGAGACTCATCTCCAGAAAGTACAAGCTGTGATTGACGACCTATGGGAGGCAGGTCTAACCGCGAACCCCAAGAAATGTCACATCGGGCTAGAAGAAGCCCGGTATTTGGGGTATGTAATTGGGAGGGGTGTTGTTAAACCCCAGGTTGATAAGATTCAGGCGGTTCAGGACTGGCCACAACCTGTCAACAAGAAGCAGGTGCAAGCCTTCCTGGGGATCGCCGGCTATTATCGCCGGTTCATACCCAATTTTGCAGCCATCGCTACCCCCCTGACGGATCTTACAAAAGGGAAAGACTCCGTCATGATTAAATGGAGTTTAGCGGCTGAAGAAGCCTTCCATAGCCTAAAACGGGCACTTTGCTCTCAACCAGTACTGGTGACTCCGGACTTCCGCAGCGAGTTTGTTGTACAAACGGATGCCTCTGATACCGGTATCGGGGCCGTACTCTCACAAGTGAGGGACGGAGTGGAACACCCAGTCCTCTATCTCAGCAGGAAGCTGAATAAACACGAGCAAAGGTATGCAGTCGTAGAAAAAGAGTGCCTCGCCATTAAGTGGGCTCTAGAGGCCCTCAAATATTACCTGGTGGGCCGAAAGTTCAGGCTGATCACTGACCATGCCCCTCTCAAGTGGATGCACTTGAACAAGGAACGGAATAGCCGGGTGACCCGGTGGTTCCTTGCCCTGCAGGCCTACACTTTTACGGTGGAGCACCGCCCAGGGGTACAGATGGGGAATGCAGATGCCCTGTCCCGAGTGCACTGTTTGGCGGGTGTCATTGCTCGACCAGAGTGGTCTGAGCAGAGGGGGGGGATATGTGAGAATCATGTGGGAATAGTGGATGAGGGCAGGTATATCTCGCCCAGATTCCTTTCCTATGTGGCCTAGTCTGGTCAGTATCGCACCTGCTTACTAATGGATAATGGGAGGTGGATATATAAGGATGCAAGGTGGTTGTGTGAGTGTCTCAGCCTGGGAACACAGAGAGCCTGTCTGTGTGAGAGACACACACGTGAGTGGAAGCAGTGCCCACTGCAACTGTGGTTTGGCTGGACGGGAGAAGCCCGCCAGTTGGTAGTTAGGTTGTACTTTGTTTAGTTAGTGCCGGACAGGCAAGGATTTGTTTTATGTTTTATTTCCTTTTGCATTGCTTTCACTGTTAATAAACCTGACCCAGGGTCAGTCATACACGAATCCCAGCTCTGCGCCTGAGTTTCATGCTGAACGCACGTGACCTTTGACCCCCGCAAAGGCGATCCCGGAGTGTTTTATCACAACCTGATGGACTTGGATTTTGCTAAACGTTGTGGATTTCCTATGACACCTCTGCGGACGCCTATGCCTTTGAGGGGTATTGATGCTACTCCTTTGGCGAAGAATAAAGCTCAGTTTTGGACCCAGGTGGTAATGCGGGTCACCCCAGACCATCAAGAAAATTGTAGATTTTTGGTGTTGCATAATTTGCATGATACCATCGTTCTGGGGTTTCCCTGGTTGCAAATCCATAATCAAGTTCTGGATTGGAAATCTTTGTCTGTGGTGAGTTGGGGTTGTCGGTGTGCCCTTAGTGATGCTCCTGTTTTCTCCACCTCTCCCCAGTCGCATGATGTTCCTGACTATTTGGCTGACTTTTATGATGTATTTAGTGAGAATGAGTCTGCGTCTTTGCCTCCTCATAGGAGTTATGACTGTGCAATTGAACTGAGCCCGGGGTGTAAATTTCCTAAGGGTCGGCTCTTCAATTTATCTGTACCCGAGCATGAGGCTATGCAATCCTATATTAAGGAGGCGTTGGAGAAGGGTCATATTAGACCATCCTCTTCACCCTTAGGTGCTGGGGTTTTTTTCGTGGCTAAAAAGGATGGTTCATTAAAGCCTTGTATTGACTATCGTGCCCTCAACAAAATTACTGTTAAATATTAGTATCCGTTACCCCTGATTTCTGATCTATTCTCCAGAGTTAAAGGTGCTTGCTGGTTTACCAAGCTTGACCTCAGGGGGGCGTATAATCTTATTCGCATTAAGCATGGGGATGAATGGAAGACGGCGTTTAATACTCCGGAGGGACATTTTGAGTACCTGGTGATGCCTTTTGGGCTCACTAATGCCCCTTCTGTCTTCCAGTGCGTCATGAACGATATATTCCGAGACTTTGTGGATAAATTTTTGATTATCTATCTGGATGATATTTTGATCTTCTCCAAGAATTGGGACTCTCATGTGGAACATGTTCGGACTGTGTTCCGGATTTTGAGGGAGAATTCCCTGTATGTCAAGGGATCGAAATGCCTTTTTGGGGTACAGAGGATTTCATTTTTGGGATTTATTTTGTCTCCGTCAACTATTGAAATGGACCCGGCCAAGGTACAGGCCATTTATGATTGGGTTCAGCCCACTTCTTTGAAGGCCCTCCAGAAGTTTTTGGGTTTTGCTAATTTTTATCGGAAATTTATAGCTAATTTTTCTGGTATTGCCAAGCCATTGACTGATTTGACCAGGAAAGGTGCTGATGTGCTGAATTGGTCTCCGGAGGCTGTTTCTTCCTTTCAGGAGCTGAAGCGAAGATTCACTTCTGCTCCGGTTTTGCGGCAACCTGATGTCTCACTCCCGTTTCAGGTGGAGGTGGACGCTTCTGAGATTGGTGCAGGAGCGGTGTTGTCCCAAAAAGATCCTGTGACATCTAAAATGAATCCTTGTGCTTTCTTTTCCCGAAAGTTCTCTCCATCCGAACGTAACTACGATGTGGGGAATCGGGAACTGTTGGCCATGAAATGGGCATTTGAGGAGTGGAGACATTGGTTGGAGGAAGCCAAACACCAAGTCGTGGTCCTTACTGACCACAAGAATTTGATTTACCTGGAGTCGGCCAAGCGCTTGAATCCTAGACAGGCTAGGTGGGCCTTGTTTTTCACACGTTTTGATTTTGTGGTCTCTTTTCTTCCGGGCACTAAGAATGTCAAGGCAGACGCCCTCTCTAGGAGTTTCCTTGCTGATTCTCCTGTTGTGACTAAGCCTGCTATTATCTTAGGCGAGGGGGTAATTCTTTCTGCCATCTCGCCCGATTTGAGACGTGCTTTGGAAGAGTTTCAGGAGGACAAACCTGAGCGTTGTCCCAGTGGAAAGTTGTATGTTCCTGACCAGTGGAGGAAGAGAGTGATGTCTGAAGTTCATTGCTCTGCATTGGCTGGTCATCCAGGTATTTTTGGTACTAGAGATCTGGTGAGTCGGTCTTTTTGGTGGCCCGCCTTGTCTCGTGATGTCAGGAATTTTGTGCAGTCCTGTGGGACTTGCTCCCGGCCTAACCTTGTTCTCGCTCTAGTGGCTTGTTGATGCCTTTGCCGGTGCCCAGGAGGCCATGGACCCATATTTCAATGGATTTTATCTCTGATATGCCTGTCTCTCAGAGAATGATTATTATTTGGGTGATTTGTGATAGATTCTCTAAGATGGTCCATCTTGTACCACTCCCTAAGTTGCCATCTTCCTCTGAGTTGGTGCCCTTGTTTTTGCAACAGGTGGTTCGCTTGCACGGGATTCCTGAGAACATTGTATCTGACAGAAAAGTTCAGTTTGTGTCTAGATTTTGGAGGACTTTCTGTTCCAAGCTGGGAATTCAGTTGTCCTTCTCCTCTGCGTTTCACCCTCAGACCAATGGGCAGACGGAGAGAACAAACCAGACTTTGGAGTCGTATTTGAGATGTTTTATTTCTGCCGATCAGGATGATTGGGTTTCATTTTTGCCCTTGGCCGAATTTACTTTAAATAATAGAGCTAGTTCTGCCACTTTGATGTCACCTTTTTTTTGTAACTTTGGGTTTCACCCTCGATTTTCTTCAGGGCAGGTGGAGCCTTCTGCCTGCCCAGGTGTTGACACTGTGGTGGAGAGAATGCACCAGATCTGGGACCAAGTAGTGGATAAGTTGTCTCTCTCCCAGGAAAAGGCCCAGTGGTTTTCCAACCGGCGTAGGACCGTTGGTCCCCAGTTTAAGGTGGGTGATATGGTTTGGTTGTCATCAAAAAATATCACTATGAAGGTGGCTTCTCCTAAGTTTAAGCCTAGATTTATTGGACCTTACAAGATTTTGGAGATTATTAATCCGGTCTCTTTTCGGTTGGCTCTTCCTGTTACATTTAAAATTCATAATGTGTTTCATAAGTCCTTGTTGAAGAGGTTTGTTGAACCAGTAGTTCCTGTGGTGGCACCTCCTGACCCTGTATTGGTTGAAGGTAACATGGAATATGAGGTAGAGAAGATACTGGATTCCCGTCTGGCTAGACGGAGACTCCAGTATTTGGTTAAGTGGAAGGGTTATGGTCAGGAGGATAATTCCTGGGTCTCTGCCTCTGATATTCATCCCGAAAGATTGGTGCGTGCCTTTCATCGGGCTCACCCGGATCGCCCTGGTGGCATGGATGAGGGTTTGGTGACCCCTCCTCAAGGGGGAGGTACTGTTGTGAGTTCATTTTTCCCTTCACCGTTGAGGTCTGATGAACTCCCTCCTCTGGTGAAGGAAGGTAGTGAGGCTGATTACCAAACACCTGGGCAGCTAGATGATGACTGGGTGGCTGGAATTGAGGACTGGATATAAGGCAGTCGATGTCCTTCTGCATTGCTGGTGATCCTGCTGGATTCTTGGAGACCAGTCTGATTCCTGCGTCTCAAAGCTAAGTTTTTCTGCTCTGCTTTGTACACTTCAGTTTTGTTTTGCCTTGTTTTTTGGGAGTTCTGCCATCCCCGGCCGGGGGTGAGCTGAATGCCATTTTTGTCTCTGATCTGTTGATCTTTTGCTCTGTCTTCAGAATATACCTGAGTGCTGATTTAGTCTTTTGAAGCCTAGCGACTTCAGGGCCTGTTTTTCCTATCAGTCGGTTGGCACATTTTTTATAGGGTTTTTCCGGATGGCAGACCGCAGCTTTCCTATCCTGTCCTATTTTAGTTAGCTTGGGCCCCATCATTTGCTCAACCTATCTTTCTATCTGTGTTAGTGTTTTCATCTTGCTTCACCGTCATTATATGTTGGGGGCTGCCTATTGCTTTGGGGTCTGCTTTGGGGCAGTTTAGTTTTTCCCCTTTCTGTCTTTAGGCTATGTAGTTCTCCGGCTGTGATCGAGGGGTCTAGGGCACCGTAGGAACCCCCCACGGCTACCGCTAGTTGTTGTGGATAGGTTCAGGGGTCTGCAATCCAATAGCTGCCAACCTCTTTGGTTTTTCTGGACTTAGCTAGTATTTTGTTTTTTCCTCCTTCGGTGACTCATCATAACAGGAAATCATCCCTGCTGGTCAGAGAGCCACGATTCCCATGCTGTCAAAAGAGAGCATGAGCGCTCAGCTGTGATCGGAGGTATAAAGTTCACCTCCAGTCACTGGTGTCAGCTGATGGGACTACCGCTCCCATCAGCCGATGCCTGCTGCCACTAATAACCGAGAGTAGGAGCGGCTGATGGAAGTATTCATCAGCCGGCTCCTGCACTGTAAAATAATTGTACAAAAAAAGGGAAGGCTTCCCCTGTATTTTAGATAACGAGGCACACAAAACTCACAGTTGGAGTCTGCAACCATCAGCTTTAGCAAGGCTGGTTATCAAGAATAGAGGGGCCCCCACGCCATATTTTTTAATTATTTAAATATTTAATTTTAAAAAACGGAGTGGGGTCCCTCCCATTTTTGACAACCAGTGTCGCTATAGCAGACAGCATGGGGATGGTATTCTTAGGCTGGTAAGTGGCCATGGATAATGGCTCCCCAGCCTAAAAATAGCAGCCACAGCCACCCAGAAAAGGCACATCTATTAGATGCGCCAATTCTGGCGCTTTGCCCGGCTCTTCCCACTTGCCCTGTAGCAGTTGCAAGTGGGGTTCATGTTTGTGGGGTTGATGTCACCTTTGTATTGTCCGGTGACATCAAGCCAACGGATTAGTAATGGAAAGGTGTCTTGACACCTCTCCATTACTTATCCTGTAGTTGTATGGTAAATAAAGACACAGCCAGAATAAAGTATTTTATTTTAAATAAAACAAAACACACTTTTACTTTATTTAAAAGTAACAAACATAGTTATACTCACCTAACACCTAATTCCACTGAATCCCTTGTCTCCTTTAATAAAATCAAAATAAAAAAACAACAATATGCCTCATCTGTCCGTTGCTCTGTCCCATGCCGTAATCCATGTCTGGGGAATAAACAGTTTTCAACCTGGACGGTGCCAAGATGCGACCATCCAGGCTGAAAGCCACTGGTGACTGAACTGCTGCGAGTGCAGGCTCAGTGACCGGCGGTGATGTCATCGAGGTTACCTCCCGTCACTGAGGCTGCGTTCCCAGCTGGACTGAACTGCGGTGAACCCAGTGAGATCCCTGCTAGCACCATGAGAATTTTTCTCACAGTGCTAGCGGAGATCTCACCGAGGTTTTTACCATACAACTATAGGATTAGTAATGGATAGGTGTCTTATAGATGCCTCTCCATTACTAATCCATGGGCTTGATTTCGCCAGACAATACAGAGGTGACATCAACCCCACAAATATAAATTCCACTTACCACCTCTATAGGGCAAGTAGGCAGAGCAGAGAAAAGTGCCAGAATAGGCGCATCTAATAGATGTGCCTTTTCTGGGCGTCTGCAGCTGCTATTTTACTGCTGGGGGCCAATATCCAAGGCCCATCAGCAGCCCCCAGCTGTCTGCTTTAGCAAGGCTAGTTGTCAAAAATGGGTGGGACCACAAGCCATTTTTAAAAATTATTTATTTAAATAATTTTTACAAAAATATGGCATGGGGACCCCTCTATTCTTGATAACCAGCCTTGCTGAAGCTGACAGGTGAGGGTTGCAACCCCCAGCTGTGAGTTTTGCCTGGCTGGTTATCAAAACTGCAGGGGAACCCAAGCATTTTTTTTATTTATTTACAGTGCAGGAGCAGGCTGATGAATACTCCTGCTCTCGCTGTTATTAGTGGCAGCAGTCATCAGCTGATCACAGGTGAACAATATACCTCCGATCACAGCTGAACGCTCACACTGTCTTTTGACAGCGTGGGAACTGCGGCTCTCTGACTGGCAGGGATGATTTCATCGCCGATCAGAAGCTGTTTTTGATGCACTGTCATGCACATGACAGCATGGCAAACACTGGATGTTCGGTCCCAGTGGCGTAACTACAAAGTTATGGGCCCGATGCAAACTTTCAAATGGGGCCCCCCATACCAAAATACATGCACATCTCTGCTCTGTACACCTCGTACACACCCGGCTCCGCTCCGCACACCATGTACACACGCGGCTCCGCTCCGAACACCTCGTACACACGCGGCTCCGCTCCGTACACCTCGTACACACGCGGCTCCGCTCCGTACACCTCGTACACACGCGGCACCGCTCCGTACACCTCGTACACACGTGGCTCCACTCCGTACACCTCGTACACACACGGCTCCACTCCACACATCTCATACACACGCGGCTCCGCTCCACTCACCTCGTACACATGCGGCTCCACTTACCTCGTACACACACACGGCTCCGCTTTGTACACACACGGCTCCACTCACCTCGTACACACGCAGCTCCACTCACCTCATACGCACGCGGCTCCGATCCGTACACCTCGTACACACACGGCTCCGCTCCATACACCTTGTACACATGGTTCTGCTCCACACACCTCGTACACACACGGCTCTGCTCAGCACACCTTGTACACACACGGCTCTGTTCCACACACCTCGTACACACACGGCTCTGCTCTGCACACCTCGTACACACGCGGCTCTGCTCCGTACACCTCGTATACACACGGCTCTGCTCCGTACACCTCGTACACACGTCTCCATGCCGTACACCTCGTACACACACGGCTCCGCTCCATACACCTCGTGAACACACGGCTCTGCTACATCCACACTGTAAACCCCTCCTGACCCCACACAGAAACTTTACCTCATCCAGCACCATGACAACCAGCACAGCAGAGTCCTGCAGACAATGATGCCCCTGATCATGTGACCCCTGACTGCTCCCCTCCTGTGATCTCATCACAGGTCCTGTGCGCACAGAAAAGAGAACAGCCTAGGACGCCATTGCAGGCTGCGGTGGGTCTATCTGGGAGGGCGAGGATGGGGTGCATGGGGGGGTGGCTCAGTGCAGGACAGGAAGAATAGACTCCCAGGCGGGACGCGGGGGGGGGTAAAAAACGGGACTGTCCCGCGTGAATCAGGACGGTTAGGAGATATCATGGTCTGACCTGCCAGGCCCCTGACTCGCCCCGGGTCCGGTCGCAGTGGTGATGAAGGGGCCTTATAGCCTGATGAAGGGACCTTCTGAGCCTTGAAAGCTTGCATATATAATTTCTCTGGTTAGCCAATAAAGGTATCACTCCTTGAATACTTTTCTCAATTTTTTGGGGGGGGACATAAGTATTTACATCTATTTTTCTGGCTAACACGGTACCACAATATTATTTTGTATTGTACATGGTAATCCTAACTATGATATTCTCAGGTGTGGACACCAAGACATTATTGTTTAAAATTGGGAACATCACAAAAATAAATGGGTTTCACATACTGCTGTACCTGCTTTTTTTTCCACCAAAAACGCTGAAAACCTGATACCTGCATTTTTTGTTGCGTTTTTGCAATTGCTTTCTATGGGGGGAAAAACACTTGAAAAATGCAGAAAGAAGTGACATGCTGCAGTTTTAAAAAATGCAGCAGTTTTCCAATTCAGTCAGAAAAAAAAACAATGTGTGTACATGAGGTTTCTGAAATTTCATAGCTTTAGCTAGTATTGTAAAACACAGCTTAAAATTTGCATTAAAAAAAGCAGCAAAAATTCAACGTGTAAACATATTGTACTTCAGTAATTATAGAAATATCCAACAAAAAGATTTAAAAACACAGAAGCAGCAAAATGTGTGAAAAACAAAATTTGTGTCAGGCCTAAAACTTATATTCAGAACCATGTAGCCTCCTAATAGTTAGGTATTCAGTAACCCTTCTATACCATCATGCTTATTATAAAACATCATATAACACTATGCCGAGGTTACAGAAATGACTGATTTGGTTACCTGATGTCGGAGAGATCACATTTATTTCCAGCAATAGCCATGACAATATTTTCGGGGCCATGCTCTTTCAGTTCTTTCACCCATTTCTTCAGTGTATGGAATGAGTCCTGTGCACATCAGATCACACTTCATTAATACAGACAGAATTAAGTCAAGAAACATATGCTTATATTTTCAGTTTGACTGTATTCTATTAATAATATAACATTTCATACTTGTCTTGAAAACCCAACCTTATGTAATATGTTTGCAGAAGTATAGAAGTAAGTACAATGTGTGTCCAGTGTATGGAGATACCATAACACCATATACAGGTGCGTCTCACAAAATTAGAATATCATCAAAAAGTTAATTTATTTTAGTTCTTCAATACAAAAAGTGAAACTCCTATATTATATAGAGTCATTACAGAGTGATCTAGTTCAAGTGTTTATTTCTGTTAATGTTGATGATTATGGCTTACAGCCAATGAAAACCCAAAAGTCATTATCTCACTAAATTAGAATACTTTATAACACCAGCTTGAAAAATTATTTTAAAATCCGAAATGTTGGCCTGCTGAAATGTATGATCAGTACATGCACTCAATACTTGGTTGGGCTCCTTTTGCATCAGTTACTGAATCAGTGCGGCTATCAGCCTGTGGCACTGCTGAGGTGTTATGGAAGCAGGGCCGGTTTTAGACAAATTATGACCCTAGGTAAAATTCAAAGTGGGGACCCAGATTCTGAAATATTGCACTAACAACAGCATTACAGTCAATTCAGTGCATTGAAGTGAGTTTTGCGCTAGTAGCAACATCTTTAGGCCCCAAAAAGCCACTCAAATAACAAAGACAACATTTCTGTCCAAGGAGGGAACCATGCATACCAGGATGGGGATGAGGGTGCCATGCATACCAGGATGGGGATGAGGGGGCCATGCATACCAGGATGGGGATGAGGGGGCCATGCATACCAGAATGGGGATGAGGGGGCCATGCATACCAGGATAGGGATGAGGGGGCCATGCATACCAGGATAGGGATGAGGGGGCCATGCATACCAGGATAGGGATGAGGGGGCCATGCATACCAGGATAGGGATGAGGGGGCCATGCATACCAGGATAGGGATGCGGACTATCATTCCTACCAGGATAGGGATGAGAGGGTCATGCATACCAGGATGGGGATGAGGGGGCCATGCATACCAGGATGGGGATGAGGGGGCCATGCATACCAGGATAGGGATGCGGACTATCATTCCTACCAGGATAGGGATGAGAGGGTCATGCATACCAGGATGGGGATGAGGGGGCCATGCATACCAGAATGGGGATGAGGGGGCCATGCATACCAGGATAGGGATGAGGGGGCCATGCATACCAGGATAGGGATGCGGACTATCATTCCTACCAGGATAGGGATGAGGACTATCATTCCTACCAGGATAGGGATGAGGGGGCCATGCATACCAGGATGGGGATGAGGGGGCCATGCAAACCAGGATGGGGATGAAGGGGCCATGCAAACCAGGATGGGGATGAAGGGGCCATGCATACCAGAATGGGGATGAGGGGGCCATGCATACCAGGATAGGGATGAGGGGGACCATGCATACCAGGATAGGGATGAGGGGGCCATGCATACCAGGATAGGGATGAGGACTATCAGTCCTACCAGGATAGGGATGAGAGGGTCATGCATACCAGAATGGGGATGAGGAGGCCTTTCATACCAGGATAGGGATGAGGACTATCATTCCTACCAGGATAGGGATGAGAGGGTCATGCATACCAGGATGGGGATGAGTGGGCCATGCATACCAGGATGGGGATGAGGACAATCATTCCTACCAGGATAGGGATGAGAGGGTCATGCATACCAGGATGGGGATGAATGGGCAATGCATACCAGGATGGGGATGAGGGGGCCATGCATACCAGGATAGGGATGAGGGGGCCATGCATACCATGATAGGGATGAGGGGGCCATGCATACCAGGATAGGGATGAGGACTATCATTCCTACCAGGATAGGGATGAGGGGGTCATGCTTACCAGGATAGGGATGAGGAGGCCATGCATATCAGGATAGGGATGAAGAGGCCATGCATGCCAGGATAGGGATGAGGAGGCTATGCATACCATGATGAGTATAAGGGGGTCCATGTATACCTGGATTGGGTACATATATATACCAGGATGGGGGTATTAGTACAGAATTGATCACAATTTTTGGCTTCACTTTTTATTCTATTTTCCTCCTCTAAAACCTAGGGACATAGCTACAATATGAGGACCTGGATTTGTATACATGGATACGGGGACATAACTATACTATGAGGAACTGGATGGGGACATATCTAAATATGGGGACCTGGATGGTGACACTACAGTATGGGAACATAATTACAATATTAGGACCTGGATGGGGACATAACTACAATATGGGGACATAACTAAATTATGTGGACCTGGATGGGGACATACTGTAACTACAATATGGGGTCATAACATATGTGCACTCATATTGTAGTTATGTTTCTATAATGTAGTTATCACCCCATCCATAATGACTGAAGCTCTAAAGAAATAAAAAAAAACGCAAACATGTTCAAAAAGTTTATAGAAAAAATAGTATCACTAAAAATATCACTTTGTCCTTCAAAGAATGCGGCCCCTCAAATTCAAATTTTTTCTTTAAGCGGTCCATAAACCCAGCCAAGTTTGAGACCCCTATTGTAGAACGCAGTGGTTTTGTGGCTAGCTATCACAGTGACATGATCACTCCTGGTGCCAGCGCACACCACAGAACTGCCTGTGCAGGATCCAAATCAGTGACAGCAGCTATCATTCATTTTTTTTATATCGTTTTTTTTTTCTTCATTTCTTTTTTATGCTTATTACATTGGAGATTAGTGTTGCTGTACAGTGTGTGACTGGTGTGTAGGTGCAGTAAAAAAAAAACTCACCAGTGACTAGTGAAGTAGTTTTGCCCATATGGGAACACTTCTGGGTAGAAGCAGAGCTACTGTACTGTATCCTGACAGACCCTGCTGTGCAGCTCCAGGCAGGGGCATCAATAGTAGCAGACTGCTATGGGGCCCGAGAGGTGAGGGGGCCCTGATGGGTGAGGGGGCCGCGACGGCCGCTGCGGTTTGGCAGCTGTGCTGTGCTGACACAGTACTATCTCCTTTAATTAAATGTAAGCGACGGCCGCCGGCGCTGTATACCCCCTGGCTGGGCCCCTTGAAGCTCCCCTTTCCTATTTTCCTGGTCAGCAGTTGGCTGAAGTCTCTGGCAGGATTTGCATAAGAACGCCATGCCTCCTGGCAGCCAGAGAGCAGCGTGCATTGCAGGAAGCAGAAAACATTCATAATGAGCCTCTCTCACTCAGGGACAGGGACACACACAAGACGGTGACTCGGTGAGCCCGGCTGGGGGTGGATTTTTTTGATAAACGTGTCCCCTCACTGTGCTGTGTGCGATATACAGCGATATACAGCGTCCTGTGTGCGATATACAGCGTCCTGTGTGCGATATACAGCGTCCTGTGTGCGATATACAGCGTCCTGTGTGTGATATACAGCGTCCTGTGTGCGATATACAGCGTCCTGTGTGCGATATAGCGTCCTGTGTGCGATATACAGCGTCCTGTGTGCGATATAGCGTCCTGTGTGCGATATACAGCATCCTGTGTGCGATATACAGCGTCCTGTGTGCGATAGACAGCGTCCTGTGTGCGATAGACAGCGTCCTGTGTGCGATAGACAGCGTCCTGTGTGCGATAGACAGCGTCCTGTGTGTGATATGCAGTGTCCTGTGTGCGATAGACAGCGTCCTGTGTGCTATAGACAGCGTCCTGTGTGCGATAGACAGCGTCCTGTGTGCGATAGACAGCGTCCTGTGTGCGATAGACAGCGTCCTGTGTGCGATAGACAGCGTCCTGTGTGCGATATACAGCGTCCTGTGTGCGATATACAGCGTCCTGTGTGCGATATACAGCGTCCTGTGTGCGATATGCAGTGTCCTGTGTGTGATATACAGCAATATACAGCGTCCTGTGTGCGATATACAGCGTCCTGTGTGCGATATACAGCGTCCTGTGTGCGATATACAGCGTCCTGTGTGCTATATACAGCGTCCTGTGTGCTATATACAGCGTCCTGTGTGCTATATACAGCGTCCTGTGTGCGATAGACAGCGTCCTGTGTGCGATAGACAGCGTCCTGTGTGCTATATACAGCATCCTGTGTGCGATATACAGCGTCCTGTGTGCGATATACAGCGTCCTGTGTGCGATATACAGCAATATACAGTGTCCTGTGTGCGATATACAGCGTCCTGTGTGCGATATACAGCGACTGCTGGCAGCCTGGCACTTTACATTTACAATGGCTCTGGCTGCACTTCGCACCTTAGGGAGGGGGACCCGGCTGCACGCACTATGGAGGGGGCCCTGCATGTGTGTGTGTGTGTGTGTGTGTGTGCGTGTGTGTGCATGTATATATATATATATATATATATATATATATATATATATATATATATATATATATATATATATATATATATATATACACACTACTGAGCCACCAATGATTTATTCTGCCTTGCTAAATGTCTGTGTTATATATATTGACAATCAGCTACTTGTTGGCCAATAGCTGATAGTTTCACATTAGCGCTTTATAGCGCAGCAACGGCCTGCGCACGGCGCCGCTAAGCCCCGCCCCCTGCCGGCTCCCTGCCCGCCCCTTCCGGTCATCGCCACCTTCTAGCGCACATGGGAGCTTGCGATCTGCGCACCCTATCTTTAGCATAGGGTGCGCAGATCGTGCGCTAGCAGGATTTTGCCTTGCGCTGCGCACTTTTGAAGGTGCGCCCATGTGCGCCGAACGCAGCATGTTGCATTTCGGCGCGCACAGCGCACCTTCAAAAGTGCGCAGCGCACGGCAAAATCCTGCTAGTGCACGAACTGCGCACCCTATGCTAAAGATAGGGTGCGCAGATCGCAAGCGCCCATGTGCGATAGAAGGCGGCAATGACCGGAAGGGGCGGGCAGGGAGCCGGCAGGGGGCGGGGCTTAGCGGCGGCCGTGCGCAGGCCGTCGCTGTGCTATAAAGCGCTAATGTGAAACTAGCCTTATGCTCACAGGATGATCAGTGTAGATTGTTTTGTGTGCATAGATTATTATTGTTCTCAGCAGCACATACATGCTGAGAACTGAAAAAAATCAAAGACTAGCTATAAAATTAATTGTTTGACCTATAACATGCATGCCTGGAGTTAAGAGCACCTGTTGATTTTTTTTTTTTTTTTTTTTGGGGGGGGCATTCAGACTTTTGCTATGGGACCCCATGATTTCTATGTACGCCCCTGGCGCCAGGACTACGTCCGTGGTCAGGTGTCACATAGGTCCTGACACTGAACAGCAGCAGTCAGCACACAGTATAAGCGATAACCCTGAAGCTTGTAACAGTGAGGACGGATGGCCATATAGCAGAAGAACAGGAGAACATGCAGAGCGCAGGGCAAGGTCAGTATAAGGCCAGGATCACACTACCGTGTGTGATGCAAAAAACACTCGAGTCTCTCGCATCAACACCCAGCGCTGCCGCCAGCACTCAGGACCGGAGCTGTGTCTGCATAGAAATACAGCCGCAGCTCCGGTCCTGAGTGCCGGCGGCAGCGCCAGGTGGTGATGCGAGAGACTCGTGCGAGTTTCTCGCATCACACACGGTAGTGTGATCCTGACCTAATACGCCTGATTGCTTCTGCCTCCACAATCACCGTCGACAATACAATAAATAACACTAGGCAGCACAGCATCGGGAAAGGCTCGCATTGCAGAACAGATAAGATGCATTTATATCTGCCTCTTCTGCAAAGCTCTGCATTGTGTTATCTGAATTGTGAGCTCCATTTTGAGACCAGCAGGGGGCCCCTTCTGTGCCTAGGTGCCGTAGGCAGCTGCCTGGTCTGCCTGCCAATAAGGCTGGCCCTGTATGGAAGCCCAGGTTGCTTTGATAGCAGCCTTCAGCTCCTCTGCATTGTTGGGTCTGGTGTCTCTCACATTCCTCTTGACAATACCCCATAGATTATATGGGGTTAATGTCAGGTGAGTTTGTTGGCCAATGAAGCACAGTGATGCTATTGTTTTTAAACCAGGTATTGGTACTTTTGGCAGTGCTGACAGGTACCAAGTCCTGCTGGAAAATGAAATGAAATTTCCTTCTCCAAAAAGCTTGTCGGCAGAGGGAGGCATGAAGTGCTCTAAAATATCCTGGTAGACGGCAGCGCTGACTTTGATCTTGATAAAACACAGTGGAACTACACCAGCAGATGACATGGCTCCCCCAAACCATCACTGATTGTGGAAATTTCACACTAGACCTTAAGCAGCTTGGATTGTGTGCCTCTCCACTCTTCCTCCAGACCCTGGGACCTTGATTTCCAAATGAAATGCAAAATTTACTTTCATCTGAAAACAACAACTTGGACCACTGCGCAACAGTCCAATTCTTTTTGTCCTCGGCCCAGGAAAGACGATTCTGGAGATGTCTATTGGTCATGAGTGGCTTCACACAAGGAAAGCGACACTTGTATCCCATGTCCTGGATACGTCTGAGTGTGGTGACTCTTGAAGAAATGACTCGAGCAGCAATCCACTCCTTGTGAATCTCCCCCAAATTTTTGAATGGCCTTTTCTTAAAGGGTACCTGTCAGCAGTATTGGCATACATAAGATGCGGCCATCACCTTTCAGGCTTATGCACAGCATTTTATAATCTATATATATAATTGCATTAAATTGTCCGTCATCCACTTCCGTCTGGATGTCCCCGAATCCCACAATCCACCGCACCGGAAGTACGCCCACCGCCATTTTGGAACACCCAAGTGATGCCGCTCAGATCCAGGGCGCAGCTGCGATCCCGACCTCCGCTCGGATCCAGGCTGCCACTGTGATCCCGACTGCCCCTGGGATCCCAGCTGCCGCACGGATCCAGGTCGCCGCTGCAATCCCGACCGACGCTGGGATCCCAGCAGCTGCTCAGATCCAGGCCGCTGCTGCAATCCCGACCGCCACTGGGATCCCAGCTGCCGCTCAGATCCAGGTCGTCGCTGTGATCAGGAGGCTGTGAAAGGGGTGTAACAAGGGGGTATAACGAGAGGTGTGTAATGACGCGGGGGTATAATGAGAGGGTGTAATGAAGGGGGAGTAATGAGAGGGATGCCGCTGCCGGACCACCGCCAGGATCCCGCCGCTGCCTGCCCACCCACCTCCGTGCAGTCACAGCCGGCAGGAAAAACCGCGGCTTGAGGCCTGTGCTGGAGACTGGGTGCGGCCACCCTCTGGTGGTGCTGCACACCATCTCCAGCACAGGCCGCAAAACACCGTCTTTCCTGCCGGCTGTGAGAGGAGTATAACGAGAGGGTGTAATGAGGGGGGAGTAATGAGAGGGATGCCGCTGCCGGACCCCCGCCAGGACCCACTGCCTGATTACACGCGCCGGATCCTGCCGCTGCCTGTCCACCCACCTCCGTGCAGTCATAGCCAGCAGGAAAGACCGCGGCTTGAGGCCTGTGCTGGAGATTGGGTGCGGCCACCCTCTGGTGGCACCGCACACCATCTTTAGCACAGGCCACAAAACACCGTCATTCCTGCCAGCTGTGAGAGGGGTTTAACGAGAGGGTGTAATGAGGGGGGAGTAATGAGAGGGATGCCGCCTCCGGACCCCAACCAAGTCCCACCGCCTGACTACACGCGCTGGATCCCACCACTGTCTGCCCACCCACCTCCGTGCAGTCACAGCTGGCAGGAAAGCCCGCGGCTTGAGGCCTGTGCTGGAGATTGGGTGCGGCCACCCTCTGGTGGCGCCACACACCATCTCCAGCATAGGCCACAAAAAACACCAACTTTCCTGCCGGCTGTGAGAGGGGAGTAATGAGAGGGATGCCGCAGCCGCCGGACCCCCCCCCACCAGAACCCACCCCCTGACTACACGCACTGGATCCCGCCGCTGCCTGCCCACCCACCTCCGTGCAGTCACAGCCAGCAGGAGAGACCGCGGCTTGAGACCTGTGCTGGAGATTGGGTGCGGCCACCCTTTGGTGGCACCGCACACCATCTCCAGCACAGGCCGCAAAACACCGTCTTTCCTGCCGGTTGTGACTGCATGGAAGTGGGTGGGCAGGCAGCGGCGGGATCCAGTGCGTGTAGTCAGGGGGTGGGTTCTGGCGGGGGGGGCCGGCGGCTGCGGCATCCCTCTCATTACTCCCCAAAGCTGCCCCCATCGTGATGTTACTGCCCTCCCGATGCGATAGCATCGGGCACACATCTAGTGCTGTATATAAGCACCCAGCCCAACCTGGAAGAACTGAAAAATAAGTTTTATCATACTCACCTGCGGGGCGGTCTGGTTCCATGGGTGTCGCTGGTCTTGGTCCAGTGTCTCCCATCTTCTTATGATCGCTGCCCTCCTGCTTGCTTCTTGTGGATGACGCAACCCTGCATCATCCACACAGGCTCCCCGGCATGGTGCTCCTGCACAGGAGTACTTCTCTGCCCTGTTGAGGGCAGGGCAAAGTACTGCAGTGCGCAGTTGCCGGAAAAGGTCAAAGAGCCCCAGCACCTGCGCATTGCAGTACTTTGCTTTGCCCTCAACAGGACAGAAAAGTTGGCCTGCGCAGGAACGTGATGCCGGGGAGCCTATGTGGATGATGCAGGGTTGCGTCATCCACAAGAAGCAAGCAGGAGGGTGGTGATCATAAGAAGATGGGAGACGCCGGACCAAGACCAGTGACACCCATCCAACTGGACCGCCCCCCAGGTGATTATAATAAAATGTACTTTTCAGTTCTTCCAGGTCAGAATATATGCTGTTGATAAGCCCTGAAAGGTTATGGCTGTATCTTTTATTGGCCAAAACTGCTTATAAGTTCACTTTAACAATCCTTTCAATGCTGTGGTTATCCCAGTTGCTTGTGCAAGTTTTTATACCAAACTTTTTCCTTCCACTCAACTTTCCATTAATATGCTTGGATACAGCACTCTGTGAACAGCCAGCTTCTTTAGCAATGACCTTTTGTGGCTTACCCTCCTTGTGGAGTGTGTCAATGACTGCCTTCTGGACATCTGTCAAGTCAGCAATCTTCCCCATGATTGTGGAGCTACTGAAACAGACTAAGGTCCAATTTTAAATGCTTAGGAAGCCTTTGCAGGTGTTTTATGTTAATTACCGTATTTTTCTGATTATAAGACACACTTTTTCCCCCAAATTGGGGAAAATGGGGGGCGTTTTATAATGTGGATATACCTTTCCGGCCGCGGAGAAGCAGGGTCCTGGGGTTGCTGCTGGAGGAGGCAAGAGTGGAGCGCTGCTGCAGGTCACAGGCTGGGATGAGGGGGCGTTCCGATGTGCGCCGCTGCGGGTCTTCGGGGGTGGGGGGCTCTGCTGACATTTTGTGAAAGCCAGGAGACCCGCACTTACATGGTTTACGGTGCGGTGGACTCCGGGAAAATGGCTGCCTGGGGCGGTGCATGCGCAGATGGAGATCTAGGCACCAAGATCTCAGGACATGAGATCTCAGCGCTGTGTTTAAATTATACATGTAAAGTGCTGTGAAATATAAATTGATTGAACCTTGTTTTACTACAATTCAATGAAACTATCACCCCAACAAAACAGTGACCATTGAGATTTATCACATATTAAAAGAAACGTGATTATATACCAGTAATGACATTTTCGTCCTAGCTCCGATACATGAGTCATCCTCTCCTAAATATGTTAATGGTAAATCCTGTAATGTCTCATGGTGGAATTGTGCCATTGATTTACCATATGTATGTGTCTCTGTTTTAGCAGTTATTTTATATTAAGCGTCGTCAATTAAATACCAGACGGATAAAATATGAGGTGATATTCCTTACCTGCTTTGTTATGTCATATACAATAACAGCAGCTGCTGAGCCTCTGTAATACATTGGTGCCAAAGAGTGGAACTGAAAAAAACAATTGAAGTTTCCAGTAAGCATTTTGCAGGTCCTTGAGAACTGCTAATTATGTTGTAGATAAATCGTGTTATTGTTATATATTGTGTTAGAATTGAACCGATCTGTCCCCAGATATCACAATATAAGCTGCATGCAATATTAAATAGATCCTCTAGGCCTGATGAGGCTTGTGTACTTCCTTTGAACTTTCATATAAATAGAATTTGTCTGCAGTAGTGCACAGGGCAATTGGTTACATCAATGATGTTTGTTTTTACCCTCCTCTTACTCCACATTCCATGAGAATAATTAGATCTAGATGATATTTTTGTCTTTCTCCAACTTTTACAATATGCCATCAGACCAAAAAATAATCTGCAAATCACCAAGGAAATGAGTATATTATACATTCAAGATGAAAGGGTTATTAAATATGTACTGGCCATAGAACTTAAAGCCATCAACAAGCAATCATGCCATTCTGAGTTTTTTTTTTATAAAAGTGCATTAGTTAAATATGTGTTTGTAAATTAATTAGCAGAAGAAAAAAACGATCTTGCATGAGCAAGCGAGGAATGGTAAGTAATCTAACCAAACCTGTACCGAGCTTTGCAAAATAGCCAGGGATAAATTCCAAGCTAGAAAATCATCAATTTTTTTTAATGTGTTTGCCCCCTATTAGGCTAGTTTCACACTAGCGTTTATTCAACGCAACGCATGGCGCTGCTAAGCCCCGCCCCCTGCCGGCTCCCTGCCCACCCCATCCGGTCATCGCCGCCTACTATCGCACATGGACGCTTGCGATCTGCGCACCCTATCTTTAGCATAGGGTGCGCAGATCGTGCGCTGGCCGTGTGCTAGTAGGATTTTGGCGTGCGCTGCACACTTTTGAAGATGCGCCGTGCGCGCCGAAATGCAACATGCTGCGTTCGGCGCGCACCTTCAAAAGTGCGCAGTGCACGCCAAAATCCTAGTAGCGCACGGCCAGCGCACGATCTGCGCACCCTATGCTAAAGATAGGGTGCGCAGATCGCAAGCGTCCATGTGCGATAGTAGGCGGCGATGACCGGATGGGGCGGGCAGGGAGCCGGCAGGGGGCGGGGCTTAGTGGTGTCGTGCACTGTGTCGAATAAGAAGCAGAGTCTGCCTGGCTGATTACGACACCCACAAACACCCCAAAACAGAACCAGAGTGCCTGTCATGTTGCAAAATTTGTTAAAGAGTCGGACATTGATTTACAGCATACTTTTTTTTCCATTGTAGCATTGCCTTTAAAGACTCCCATACTCATCTGGACACTTTATGGAGAACTGGTACTTCTCTCACGTTAACATTATGTTGCCTCTGCCTAGTTCATATGAAAGCAATTATGTTGTCATTATGAAGTCTAGACGTGTGGAGGCAATGCATTTACAAATTAAGCATGGATAAACAATGTTATTCACAAATAGGTAAAGTCATTTGCAAAAAAGAACCAAAAGTTTGGGAATAAAACTATTGTAGTCGCGGCACTATAGTTAGCCAAGAAGGACATCAACAATATCGCTCCTAAGTGTTGACTTCATTTGTATATTTCTTCTGTAAATATAGTGCTGCCTGCCAACATGAAGCATCAGTGGCATAACTAGAGTCTGATGGGCCCCGCTGCAAGATTTAGACTGTGGGATTGTGGCCCTCTCCCCCCGATATATATACTGTATGTCCCCGATCCTGGTATACTGTATGTATATGCCCTCCATCCTGGTATTTGTCCCTTCTTTTGGTGCCCCATCTTGGTATATATATCCCCACGATCTGCCACTGTTCATTAACCCCTTAGTGACCAGGCCAATTTTTTTATATCTGACATGTGTCCCTTTATCTAGTAATAACTCTGGAATTCCTCACCATATCGCATTAGTTTTGAGACTGTTTTTTTCGTGATATATTATACTTCATGATAATGGTAAATTTAGGTTGATATGTTTTTCATTTATTGATAAGAATATCAGAAATTTTTCAAAAAAATAAAAAAATTGCACTTTTCGAAATTTGAATGATGTTCCCTGTAATCCAGATTCATACCACAGAAAAACCATTAATAAATAATTCCATTATGTCTGCGTCTACTTTACATCATGTTGTTAGCATTATAGAAGGTTTAAAAATGTAGCAGCAATTGACGGAATTCATTGTTTTCAAGGAAATTTACAAACCTTTTTTTTTTATGGACTTGTTTAGTTTGACAGTGACTTTGGAGGTCCTATATATTGGAAACCCCCAAAAGTGATACCATTTTAAAAACTGCATCCCTCAACGTATTCAGATTTGCTTTTGGGTAGTTCACTAACCCTTCAGGTGCTTCTCAGGAGTTAATGCAAAGTGACATGACAGGAATGAAGACGTTTATTTTTACCACCTAAATTTTGATAACTTTTGAACAGGCTGCTATAGTTGGAAGACTTTAAGGCTGTTATTTTGCAGTGAACTGCCATGGCAAACATCAGGACCACACGATCAAGATCTCAGGGTGCCAATGGGGTTAAACACATACACTCATCTAAATGCCATAGTCACTATTGATAGCTGCATTTAAAGGGTTAAACGACTATAGTCAGTACCAACACTGATCGTAGCTGATGCAGCAAGTTGTTAGCTATAGTTTACAGCTGACAGATACAGGATTGTCACCCGTCGGGGGGTGCTAGTCTTTTATATCACAGGTCAGTAAAAAGACGTATTGGTGGTCACTAAGAGGTTAATGCATAGAAAAAAGTAAACCATTATACTCCCCAGGTGTGAACATAGAAATCATGGGAACAAGTATAATGCAATTCCCATAGGACGTACATTCAGTTGAAATGGAAGCTGACGTCGGCTGGCCTCTCACCCACGCCGGTGCTGGTTGCAGCGGCGACCACTACAACCACTGTCATTATGCCTCTGTTAAGCACTATGGGCTTTGACAGCACGCACATTAGTGGATGTCTAATGTTTTCAGCAGGGGTGTAACGATTTCCATCAAGCCTATGTGGGAGGGAGCCCGCCAATGCCAGCTCCTATTTCCGCTGGATGTTCTTTCAAAGATCGATTGAGACTGCTGGCTCCCTACACTGCAATACATGCCGCCGGTCAATGAGAGAGCGACAGCTGACATCAGCATGCCCATCACAAGAGGTGCATGGCAGTGATGTCATGCCTCGTCTATGGCTGACAAGCCGAAATTAGCTACAGGCTACTGAAGAGGATGCCACACATTGTGGGAGCAGAGGAAGGTAAGAAGAATACATTTTTTGCATGTGCTGGAAAAGATTGTCAGAGCGGACATTATATCAGGAAGAGGCCCAGGATGGGGACATTACACCAGGAAACAGCACAAAATAGGGGGTCATTTTACCAGGATGAGGGTCATTATACCAGGATGGAAGGGGCCCAGGATGGAAGACTGTAAACCATTGTACAAAGTGCTGCGGTGTTCTTCTTTTTTGTATGTTGTGCAGTAATTGCAGCTTGCACCTATTCACACTATATGGGGGTGCTAGTCAGGTTTTTTTTTTTTTGCAGTTTGCCATTGGAGGTTGTGACTGCCACCTTTCTGACTCTGCACTCCTCCCATCAACCCAAGGGTGCTTTTAATTAGTGATGGTTCCTACCTAGCCATTTAAAGGTTTATAACATGAGAGAGGTATGTTTAGGAGGCTAGGACCCATCAGAGAAGTGTTACCTTGCTGTGGTTGATGGACACACATGAATTTGCCAGTTTATGCGCTCAGAACCTTCAATTTTTGTAAGTAATTATTTTTATAAGTGTATTTTATTCAACAATAATGTAGTTTAGATATTGTGTTTATATATATAGAGGTCCTTACAGAGTGCTGCTGTGTCCCTCTTTTTTTTAGTATACCATTATGGAGGACATTATACCAGGAAGAAGGACATTACACCAGGAAGTCTCAAGGTGTACATTACAAAAGGAAGGATCCCAGGATGGGGAACATTATAACAGTATGGAGACATTGTTACAGGAAAGGGCAAGGATAGGGGACATTTTTAAAGTAAGCGGCTCAGGACAGGGGACATTATACCAGGAAAGGGCCCAGGATGTGGACACTATTACATGGAGGGTAAACACATATGTCTTTATATGATCTATTGTTCTCAGTGTGGGAAACAAAATAATAATTTTGTAGTTATGATAAATTTTAAAGGCTAACAAAAATAAAGTAAGTGATGTTACAAAGCTAGCTTTCGAGACTAGTTAAGTCTCTTCATCAGGCATCGTATAACAAAGTACTGTATTTTTCAGACTATAAGACACAATTTTTTCCCCAAATTTCAGAACAAAATTGGCTTGCACCTTATATTACAAACGAAGCTTACTTGGGGGCAGCGGCGGTGGAGCAGGGTCACTGCTCTAGGACGCCAAGGGCCGCAGGGGTGGGATGATGCTGTGGGCCCAAGTCTAGGAGGAGCGGAGTCCCCGCTACACACACTGACCTCACGGTGAGTTCAGGAAAATGGTAACCTTGCTCCTGCCTCCTGTGGCCCCGCCTCACCCCTGCCAAGCCCCCAGTAAGCTACATTCTGAGTTAGATAAGTGGTCTCTTCACTGTCTCTGGGACAGATTTCTCAGATGTTGTAGTAATTTGTCATCTCACAAACCCACTAATCTATAGCATGGAGTACTTTCCAGAGTTCTCAAATGTTGTCATACAAAAAATTTAGGGAATGTGCTCACGATCAGTAAACGCTGTGGGTTGGATGCTACATAATTGTGCAGTGTCCAACCCACAGTGGCCAGTTGATACAGCATAGTGGATGGAATTTCAAGAAATCCCATGCCCACTATGCGTCCACAGACGCCCACGGATCACCCGCAGAGATGGACATGCGGCGTGTCTTTCCAGACAATAGAATGTTAATTTGTCTTGTGGAGACACCATGCGCCGCAAGAGAAATTTCACCCACACAGTGTATTGGATGTAGTGAATCCACACGATTGAGTGATCACATGCGGATTCACCTGTGTTCAATGATCGTCAGCAGAACATGCACATCCAAAGCGCTGCCAGTGCCAGATTGTGGGCATATACCCTTAGACAAAACAGAACCGTGTAGTGAAATGGAACAATACTTCAGGAGACTGAGACTAAAAGAGTTCTTGTTTGGTGGTAAAAGTAACTTGGAGCTTTTAAGCAGCCAAACACAAGTCATACTAGAGGATAAAAAAAATCTGACTGAACACCTCCAGACTGCAAGACCACTTTGGACCAATATATTGACTCTCTTAGGCATTCGGTTCAGACCACAATATTGGATAAACAGAAAGGAAACATCTAATATCAGTGTGCAAGAGAGAAGGGCACTTCATAATCTGAAGAACAACAAGGAGATCACTATTAAGCCTGTGGCTAAAGCAGGTGCCATAGTCCTCCTCAATACAACGGACTACTTTAAAGAAGCACACAGACAAACAGTACTACACCGAACTGGATGATGGCCCAACTCCAAAATATTGAAAAGGGTCATCAGAAGCCTGTCTACAGATTTCACAAAACTTTTTGACTTTATAACTGATAACCTAGGATAGGAATTTGCTATATGCGTCCCAAGATTCATAAATCAGGCAATCCAGGGAGGTCAATGATCTCAGAGGTGAGAACACTCACTGAAAAAATCTCAGGATATAGAATGTTATTGAACCGCTGGTAAGAAAAACAGCTCTTTACAGGACACAACTGACCCTTTAAAAAAGCTATCTACAATAGGTCCCCTTCCTAAAGGTGCCATCTTAGCCAACATGGATGTGGAATCCCTATATTCTAACATCTCACATGAAGATGCACAAAGCGCCAGTCAAATGTTTCTGGAATCTAATGGAATCCCTTCTGATGTATTAAAACTCACCAGTGCTATGATTGGGCACCGAGGAGGATAGCAGGCCCAAGCTAAGCCACAGAAAACCAGAGAGGTTGGTAACTAAGCGGATGCAGACCCCTGATCCTGTCCACACACCTAGCAGTAGCCGTGGAGCGTGCCTATGATGATCCTAGACGCCTCGGCACAGCTGGAGAGCTAACTAAGCCTAAAGCAAGAAAGGGGAAATCTAAACTGCCCCGGAGCAGACCCCAAAGGTATAAATAGCCTCCAAACATATATTGTCGGTGAGAAAAGATGAAAACACAAACACAGGCAGAAAAATAGACTGAGCAAATGATGGGGCCCACACTGCCTAGACAGGGCAGGAAAGGAAAGACTGCAATCACACAAAAAACCCTGCAAAAAGTCCAACACGTCTGATGCACAAAAACACTGAAGTCGCACGACTTCGCCCCCACTATATCAGCACTCTGGCATAGTCTGAAAGCAAAGCAAAAAGAGACCAATATAAAAGGGGACAAAACAAAATGGCACATGCAGTAACATATGGGTGGTGATTCAGCACAGCCCCAGCCGGAGCTGGCTGACACACAAAGCAGAGATAAAGCCAGATCAAATGCAAACAGAAGAACAAATGAACCACTTAGCTGAACATGCAGGGAAATAGCAGGAGACATCAGACCTCAGCAGGAACAGAAAGAAAATCACCAGCAGGGATAGAGGGAGTCAGCTGTCTTAAATCCCAATCAGAAACCCCAGATCTCCAATCGTCTTCCTCATTATCAGGTGGCAAGCCTCTCTCAATTAGATCAGCTCCACTACCTCCTGTTACGACGGCGGAACACGCTTAAAAAAATATAAATAAACGTGTTCGCCGCCCGGGGTCCACCGTGCGGCAGGTGAAATAACTGCTGCTAAAATGGCAGAACACAGGGACGATAATGTGCACAAGGTTTAACTGCACCTGGTGCACAAAAGTAGCTCTGTTGAGGCCACAGAGCTGTTTCACAGACAGAGCTGTAAGCAAAACAAAAATACAAAGAACGCTGAGTCTGTATCAGCTTCACAGACCATCAGCGGCACACGTGCGGTAGCCAGGGATCGGAGTAGTTCAAGAAAACACTACAACCAGATAGACTTACCGTGGCAGACTGTGTGCACGGCGTCGCAACTGTGGACACCAAAAACGACTGCAAGCGCGAATTTAGCAGGCACAATTCAGAACACTGGCTGCTGTAACGAATTATGCTTGAGCGCGCTGGCGCCAGCGCAATACTGGCTGTCCCAATCACTCACACAAACGTAATATCCGAGGGAAGGGGTTTCATAATAAGTCATACACCAGACTAAGCATCCATCACCAAGCACACAGCAGCAAGTATAGAAAATACTAGCGCATGGCATAGCGGCCATGCGCACTTTTTATAGCGTACAGGACCTGCCGGAAATCTCCAGAGCCCCGAGCATAACCAATCAAATCAGGAGCAGGACCTGAGCACCTGACCCCTGAACTCCAGTGACAGCTCGTCCCGTGAGCATGCTCAGTAGCAGGGAAAAAGGACTTAGCCTCTGGAGACAAATGTGAGAATCTGGGTTGCTGCATAAGCATAGACTGACCCAGATTCCTAACATTACCCCCCTCCTAGGGCCCCCTCCTCCCTGAACCCTCCGATCCACCAGCCTGTGCCCGACAGCAGTACAGGTCTCAGACTCGTCAAAAGGCAAGCCTGATCTCCTGGTAGGTGAAACCGAGAGCCGGGAGATGCGGACTGTATCGGGGGAGACCAGATCACCAGGTCTCAGGAGGGACACCCGGGAGACAGTGAGAGTTTTTGGAGAAGGCCGCCATGTATCAGCGGGCGTAGCCACTCTCCGTTCGGGAAAGCTATCCCGAGCACACAGGGTGCATGCCCGAATAAATTTTTTTACATCCCGAGCCCTGTGCGGCCAGCAATACGAACTGGCCAGTGACTTTGTGGTCTGCATATAGCCACGATGGCCGTCTGCATTGGGCGCGTGTGCCCACGCGAGAACTTTAGGCCGCTGGCGAGGAGGGACAAAAGTCTCGCCTACCGATTCGCAATCAGACCATTGTGGGGCGCTGTCTTCCGTGGAAGCAGCAGGCAGATGGTGACAACCGCACATGGTTTCCTGCGCCGGAGATGTCTCCGAAATGGCACGAGACACCTCCATGGGCTCGGGGGGTGGAAACTCTGGCTCGGGCAGATCCAAAGGCTCAAAAAATTTGGGAGCCGGAGTACCTCTACGTTTGGTGTGAGCACGTTCCAAACCACGCTCCGAAAAACGGAGATCGATACGGGAGGAGATGGCGATTAATTCCTCCAGAGTGGTAGGGATCTCTCTAGTGGAGAGAGCATCCTTCACGTACTCAGCTAGACCTCTCCAAAAAACGGAATAAGTGCCTTGTCAGACCACTCTAACTCAGACGCCAGTGTCCGAAAACGGATGGCGTATTGACTCACTGAGAGTGAGCCTTGAGACAAGGCAAGTAATTGGAGTGAGGTATCGTGTGTAACCCGAGGACCGAGAAACACCTGCTTGATAGCGGTAAGCAGATTAGCCGCGGTACGAACATCCGGGTCGAGATGGGACGGCTTACACCTAAAACACATTAAAAAGTCCATTGTCTACAGCCAGGCCGTAAGATATAATCATATCTGCTCCTACCCAACAGACAGGGACGGATGAACAACACTTAACTCATCTTAAAAAGACATAGTAAAGCTAGGCTACCACACCACCTCCATTGATGATCAGATCAATAGAGCCACAAGGATCCCTAGAAATTAATTACTTCAATATGGAGAAGAAGAGGAAAATTACTGTGTTTTTCTGGTGATGACCTACAGCCCACAACTGTGCTCATAAAAATGTCACCATATCTTACACAAAAATGACCGGCTAAAAATAATATTTCAAGACCCTCCCTTATTATGCTACAGGCGACCTCCAAATTTAAGAAATTTTGTGATGATATTCTCATTGCTCTCTGATACATCAAGAGAAACCTATCCTTGCAATGTGAAGAGTTTTAAAACCTTCACTCGTGTAATGACCATAGACCGGATACAGATCCACAATGCTCTGCAGGACTATAGTATTCCTGAGACATTCACATGTTCCTTTTCCAATGTGGTTTCTAATTTGTCCTACTGGGGGTCTCTATGTTGGAGAAACAGGACAGAAACTGAGGTCAAGGATGACGTCTCATAACCACATGATTACAGACTGTAGTGTGAATATAAAAATGGCTATTTTGAGTCCATATTGAAATATGCAGAATGCATTCAGACCATTACATAGCTGCATTTCTGATCACACAGAAACTGAGGTCAAGGATGACATCTCATAACCACATGATTACAGACTGTAGTGTGAATATAAAAATGGCTATTTGGAGTCCATATTGAAATATGCAGAATGCATTCAGACCATTACATAGCTGCATTTCTGATCACACAGTACAGACAGACACAATCTTGAGAACTATGTGTTTATTACATGAAACCCTTTCTGTTAGGCGTCGGGTTCCTGCCACTGCACAGCAGGAATCCAGAGCCTTGCACCCAGCGGTCTCCCATTCTTCTTCGGCCGCAGTGGAGCCTGCTCAGCAGATTCGTCGGTCCCGGCGCTCTGCCAGGCCAACTCCGTGGGTTTGCTTGCTGCTGCCACCTCTGGCATAGCTATGACAATGCATGCTGCTCAGCAGCGACATTCTCCAGGGACTAAGTCCTCATGTCGGGTCACTGAGCATGCCCGTGGAGTGATCTCCCATTGGAGATCGAGGATCACGTGCTCAGGTCCTGCTCGCGTTCGGATTGGCCCATCCGAGAAGCCAGGAAGGTCCCGGACGCCCGTGGCTATAAAAGGTTGGCATGGCCGCTCGCCCATGCGCTAGTATAGACTGTATTTACAGACTATGTGGAGTGAGTGATGTATGCACGTATGAATGTCTCTGGTGAAGGACTCATTAAGAAACCCCTACCCTTGGTACGCATGTGTTGTGCAGCCTAGCCTGCTAGCGTCCAGGCTTAGGCGTAGGTAGGTCTGAGGTTGAGTCAGGCATCTGGCCTCACCAGGGACTCGGCACACCTCAGTGCACGTGCTCCATAGCCAGTGTCTATAGCGGCGCTCGCAGCAGCGACGCCGCGCGTTCAGTGGGCCTAGAAGGACTCTAACCCTGTGTCCTTGGGGTAGAGTTCTGTGGCCGTACACTGTGCGCTCTTTTGGCTGAACTCTGTGAGTTAACAGGCTCTGGCATCTACTTTCAGCGGTGGTGCGGCTCTGTGCAGTAACAGAGTTCGCCCTGTTCACATTGGGTGACGTAACCCACGTGTGCCTGGTTTCACACCACTTAATTCTTCTGCCATTACTTAGCAGCAGTGTACCACCTCTGCACAGTGGACCCCGGGCTGCGAACGCACCTAATATTTTATAATTTGGTGTGTTCCGCCAGCCCTAACATTATACTAGCGCCAGGGTCTGACTAGTAATGGCAGATGAACAGCGACTGCTGCAGTACATCCAGCAGCTGCAGGGCAAGTTGGCGGCTTTCGAGCGTTCAGCCTCAGCTGCGGATGTTACTGCGGTCGCTGTTCAGGCAGCCACAGAGGCTGTCTCCAGTGTGACCATAGCCATCCCTGCCCCGACTTTGTCCCACCTCCCGCTACCCGAGAAGTTCTCGGGTGATAGTGCTTGTAGGGGTTTTGTAAGCCAGTGCTCTATACAGCTGGAGCTGCTGGCCGCACGATTCCCCTCTGAGCGGGCTAAAGTGGGATTTATTATTTCCCTCTTGTCGGGCAGGGCTTTGGAGTGGGCCACACCGCTGTGGGAGCGTGGTGATCATGTGGTGCAGAGTGTCTCGCGGTTCTTGGACACTCTAAAGCAGGTCTTCCTGGGGACACAAGTCACCCATGACACCGCGCTCCGGCTGCAGGCATTATCACAGGGCTCGTCCATGGTCAGCCACTTTTCCATCCAGTTCCGGACGCTGGCCTCAGAGTTAGAGTGGCCAGATAAGGTCCTCATTCCGGCATTCTGGAGAGGTTTGGCTGGCCATGTGAAGGACGCTCTGGCAACCAGGGAGATTCCCGCTACACTGGAGGAGCTTATCACTGTCTCCACCCATATTGATCTTCGCCGAGCGAAGGTTGGAGCGGGCCCAGTGTAGGCAGAGGTTTAGGTTGGCACCTACCTTTGCTAAACCTCTGAAATCTTCCGATCCGGCGTCCGAGAGTCGGGGGCTTCCCGTGAGGGATCCAGGCCCCGGTCCGCTCAAGCTCCTTTGAGCTGTCATGTTTGCCGGCAGTCCGGTCACTTTGCCAACCGGTGCCCACAGCAGCTGGGAGAACGCTCGCGCCTAGTGGCCGTAGGAGGCGGCGCACTAGAATGTGCGGCGTTTTCCTCCAAGCTGTCCTTTAAGGGGGCACTTGAGGTTGATTCTTCCACTCTGGTGGTGGTTTGCGTGGATTCCGGGGCAGAGGGCAATTTTATGTCGTCAGCCTTCGCTCAATGGCAAGCTATACCTCTGGTTATGATGTCTACACCAGTCACCGTCAGAGTGGTGAACGGCGCCACTCTACCCTCACAGATAACCCACCAGACCGCCCCCTTGTTACTCTCAGTGGCTCCATCTCATCAGGAGACGATATCCCTCCTCGTCATGCCCGAGGGTATTGACCAGGTACTTCTAGGGGTCCCCTGGTTTCGGTACCACTCCCCCCATATAGAGTGGTCCTCAGGGAGGATTATTGGGTGGAGTAAATCATGTGAAGGTAAATGTCTGAGGGAGTGCATTCAGGTTGCCTCCACCGAGGTTCCCGCAGATCTCTCCTCGCTCCCCAAACACTATCGACAGTATGCGGACGTGTTCTCCAAAAAGGCGGCGGAGACCCTTCCACCGCATCGCCCCTATGACTGTCCTATTGACCTCTTGCCTGGTGCTGAGCATCCCCGGGGTCGAGTCTATCCCCTATCTCTCCCGGAGACAGAAGCCATGTCTCAATACATCAGGGAGAATCTGGCAAGACGATTCATTAGGAAGTCAGTGTCACCAGCGGGGGCGGGATTCTTCTTCGTCCAGAAGAAGAGTGGGGAACTACGTCCTTGCATTGATTACAGGGGTCTTAACGCCATCACAGTTAAGAATAAGTATCCTCTGCCCCTGATATCAGAGCTGTTTGATAGGCTACGGGGAGCGAGAGTGTTTACCAAACTTGATCTGCGGGGGGCTTACAACCTGATTCGCATCCATGATGGGGACGAATGGAAGACGGCATTTAACACCAGGGATGGGCACTATGAATACCTGGTGATGCTCTTCGGCCTCTGTAATGCCCCGGCCATCTTCCAAGACTTTGTGAACGATATCTTCTGGGATATGCTTACCACCTCGGTTGTAGTCTATCTGGATGATATTCTCATCTACTCACCAGATATTGACTCCCACCGGAGAGATGTTTGCAAAGTTTTTGATCGCCTGCGGGCAAACTCCTTCTATGCCAAGTTGGAGAAGTGTGTGTGTTTGAGCAGGAGTCCTTGCCTTTTCCGGGCTATATCATCTCCGCCCAGGGGTTGGCCATGGATCCTGCCAAGCTACAGGCGGTGATGGATTGGAAGGAACCTCATTCTCTCAAAGCGGTGCAGCACTTTATGGGGTTCATAAATTACTATCGCCAATTCATCCCCCACTTCTCAACTTTGGTAGCACCCTTGGTAGCCCTCACCAAGAAGGGTGCAAACCCCAAGTTGTGGTCGGAACCGGTCTCCAAGGCCTTCTCCTTTAAGTCCCATTTCGCTAGCGCTCCCATTCTACATCGCCACGATGTAGATAAGCCCTTCATTCTGGAAGTGGATGCCTCTTCCGTCGGTACTGGAGCGGTCCTGTTTCAGAAGGACACGCAAGGTCGGAAGCACCCATGCTTCTTTTTCTCCAAGACCTTCACACCGGCGGAGAGGAATTATGCCATCGGGGACAAGGAGTTTCTAGCGATGAAGTTGGCCTTCTCGGAGTGGAGACACCTCCTGGAGGGGGCTCGCCATCCTTTCCAGGTGTTCACCGACCACAAAAACTTGGTGTATTTACAAACAGCCCAGCGGCTAAATTCTCGCCAGGCCAGATGGTCTTTGTTCTTTTCCCGGTTCCACTTCACCCTCCATTTTCTCTCCGGGGAGAAGAACGTCTGGGCCGATGCTCTCTCCCGCTCCGTTGTGTCATCGGAGGAAGAGGAGGAGGAGCCTCGGCTGATCGTCCCATCCAAGAGCCTGAGGACTGTGGCTCCAGTTGCCCTTGAGTCAGTACCTCCGGGCAAGACATTTGTCCCTGCCCATCTGCGACCGGAGGTCCTCTCTTGGGCTCATTCGTCCAGGGTGGGTGGACATTTTGGGATAAAACGGACCTCTGAGCTTCTGGCGAGGATGTACTGGTGGCGGCATATGGCCAGAGATGTCAGGGACTATATTCAGGCGTGCGTCTCTTGCGCCCAGAATAGGTCCTCTCGGCAGCCTCCCACTGGGCTTCTTTTTCCTCTGCCAGTAGCGGACAGGCCCTGGGAGATGGTCGGTATGGATTTTGTGGTGGGGCTACCCAAGTCCAGTGGCAGCACGGTCATTTGGGTTGTAACCGACCATTTCTCTAAGATGGTGCACCTGGTACCTCTCTCCCGGTTAACTTCTGTGCGGGGCCTGGCAGTGTTGTTCATTAAGCACGTTTTCCGCCTGCATGGCATGCCGGACAAGATTGTCAGTGACCGGGGTCCTCAGTTTGCATCCCGGTTTTGGAGAGAGCTTTGTTCCCTGCTCAGCATTGAGCTGAATCTCTCCTCGGCCTATCATCCCGAGACGAACGGGTTGGTAGAGAGAGCCAACCAGACCCTGATCACATATCTTCGACATTTTGTCTCGGCCAGGCAGGACGACTGGGAATCCTTGCTGCCGTGGGCAGAGTTCGCTTTGAACAATGCTGTGGCCGACTCCACCGGTCAGACCCCATTCCTCCTAAGTTACGGCCAGCATCCACGCGTCCCTGTGCCCATGCCCGTGTGATCCACCGACTTCAGGGTGGCAGACTGGGCGGTGGAGGCACGCAACATTTGGGATTGCACCCAGGATGCTATCCGGGCTTCCAAGGAGAGAATGAGGACCTCCGCTGATGCACACCGGCGCCCTGCTCCGACTTTTGCCCCGGGCGACTTGGTGTGGCTCTCTGCCTGAAACATCAGGCTGCGGGTAGAGTCCGCTAAGTTCGCACCGCGCTACATTGGCCCCTTCAAGGTCCTCGAGCAGATCAGCTCTGTGGTCTACCGTCTGGCCCTCCCACCACACTTGGCTATCTCTGATACATTCCACGTGTCCCTCTTTAAGCCTGTTCACTTGTCCCGGTTCTCCGAGTTATCTGTCGGGACATCAGACTTGTCTTCTGACGAGTTTGAGGTCAATGCCATCGTGGGATGCAAGGTGATGCGAGGCAAAAAGTTTTATTTGGTGGATTGGAAGGATCATGGTCCAGAGGCTCGGACCTGGGAGCCAGTGGAGAACATCCACGCTCCGCTCCTCATTGCGGTGTTTGAGCGTAGCGAGGCTCAGAGGGGAGGGGGCCCTAGGAGGGGGGGTAATGTTAGGTGTTGGGTTCCTGCCACTGCACAGCAGGAATCCAGAGCCTTGCACCCAGCGGTCTCCCATTCTTCTTCAGCCGCAGTGGAGCTTGCTCCGCAGATTCGTCGGTCCCAGCGCTCTGCCCAGGCCAACTCCGTGGGTTTGCTTGCTGCTGCCACCTCTGGCACAGCTATGACAATGCATGCTGCTCAGCAGCGAGATTCTCCAGGGACTAAGTCCTCATGTCGGGCCACTGAGCATGCCCGTGGAGTGATCTCCCATTGGAGATCGAGGGTCACGTGCTCAGATCCTGCGCGTGTTCGGATTGACCCATCCGAGAAGCCAGGAAGGTCCCTGGACGCCCGTGGCTATAAAAGGTTCGCATGGCCGCTCGCCCATGCGCTAGTATAGACTGTATTTACAGACTATGTGGAGTGAGTGATGTATGCAGGTATGAATGTCTCTGGTGAATGACTCATTAAGAAACCCCTACCCTTGGTACACATGTGTTGTGCAGCCTAGCCTGCTAGCACCCAGGCTTAGGCGTAGGTAGGTCAGAGGTTGAGTCAGGCATCTGGCCTCACCAGGGACTCGGCACGCCTCAGTGCACGTGCTCCATAACCAGCGTCTATAGCGGCGCTCGCGGCAGTGACGCCACGCGTTCAGTGGGCCTAGAAGGACTCTAACCCCATGTCCTTGGGGTAGAGTTCTGTGGCCGTACACTGTGCGCTCATTTGGCCGAGCTCTGTGAGTTAACAGGCTCTGGCATCTACTTTCAGCAGTGGTGCGGCTCTGTGCAATAATAGAGTTCGCCCTGTTCACATTGGGTGACGTAACCCGCGTGTGCCTGGTTTCACACCGCTTAATTCTTCTGTCATTACTTAGCAGCAGTGTACCACCTCTGCACGGTGGACCCAGGGCTGCGAACGCACCTACTATTATTTTATAATTTGGTGCGTTCCGCCAGCCCTAACACTTTCACACACAAACAGTTCTAAATTTCTATATGTTTGTTGTTTATTATTGTGGTTTCATCTAAATCCTTGTGGCTTTTATATCTAAGGTTTATGGCCCATTGTCTGATGATTCCATGGTATCTCAGTTTTATCCGATCTTGAAAGCTGGCCACTGGAAGGGCAGGGTGAAACTAGCGTTGCTACATAGTGTAAATCACTATATAAGGCCAGAGAAACATGACTAAGACAGAAGCAAAAACTTGGATACCTGTACGTGTACAGTGTTGATACCTGCAAAATTGGGGATGCCCGTGCAGTGTTGTGAGTTTCCCAGGGGTGGTCTGTCTTGGTGTTGCTTCTCTGAATTTCAAGATGGATGATGTTTAAAAGTCTCTTGGTGACGGATGATGTGAGTATATGTACTTAATCATTATATGTATTTAATCTTTGTATGTACTTAATCTTTGTATGTTAAAATATACAAAAGTGTACGCAATCATACTATTCAATCATACTATTCCTTTAATTTTGTACTTTAATTGTGTTATATCGCAAGTAGTAGCTTTCTTTAAAGCCGTATCCGAACCTTAGTGTTAAAAACTTGGCAATACACAGACCAAAAAAAATCATCAACCTGTGACTAAACATTTCTGTGGTCCAGCACACAACATAAACAATATGAAAGCTGTTATATTAAAAGCCAACTTCAAATAATAAAAACACCAAAAGGTCTGTGAACAAAAATTGATGGCATTCTTTGATACCCTCCACACAGGACTAAATCACAAGGATTTACTATGTCATGTCTCTGATCTTTTTCTGCTTATATTTGTGTTTCTTCAGATACTTTCTTATACCATGACTGATAAAGGTACCAAACTAATCTCGAAAGCTAGCATTGTAACATCACTTATTTTATTTTAGTATTTAGCCATTAAAAGATATCATAGCTGCAACATTATTATTTTGTTTCCCCCGCTGAGAACAATCAATGTTTTTTCAGCTGGCTAACATGGTACCGAAACTTTTTTTTTTCTTCATATGATCTAGAACGCTACAAAGACTCATACATCTGACCAACATGGAGGTGTGGGCCCAGGTCCAAATTTTTCACCAGGGACCATGGGAGTTTCGCCACTGGTTTTGAGATTACAGTCATAGTAAAGATCCTGGAAGAAATGCTACTGGATGAATTCAGCAAATGTAGATGTAATGCATAAAGGTACATACACAACCTGTCCATACAGATGTATTCCGCATCCATAAAACAATTACTAATCATCTTCATAACTATTATTACGAATCTCTTGTATGTACAGTATATGGTGATACTCACTCGTTCCTGACCTGCAGTATCCCATATCAAAAATTTATGGAGCTCATTCCCACAAGGAACTGTTTTAGTCATAAATGAAGCTCTGAAAAGACAAAAAGTTGTACAGTTAAGGTACACATGTCATAATAAATCTAAATCTGGCCAAAAGAGGTTCAACATTGTACTACATAGATTTCTCTTATAAAGTCGCCATTTACAGTATACATAATTGAATTTTCTATTCTCGGTTCACTTACCCAATAGTGGGGCTTATATTATGATCAAAATGGTCTTGGACAAATCGGCAAACTATGCTAGATTTCCCAACTCCTGTGTCCTGAAACAAGACAATAAGATAAGTCGCTGTATCATTCACCCTAAGCCAAAATCAAATATTTTACCAAAACTCTATTATGGATTGAAAATGTATAGTTTATGTAGCACAAAACCTGCACAGGTAAATAATTGCAGGCAAGAAACCTCAATTAAATTGACAATCAGAGGTGGTAGATACTTTCAGAGACTTAAAACATGGAAAGGTCACAAAGTTTGTAAAAGAGGGAAATATAATCATGACAGAATTATGGAAAATTGTCCCTTTGTTCCTCTTATTGCAAATCAGCACATTTGTGTGCCTCAGGTGCCACATTTTTAATTATGGTTGACCTTGATATCTAAAGTATTAAAGGGGTTGTCTCATGAACCCCTTTTCATTTGCTCAAAGTTATGTAGCAAACCACCTTCTTTGGACCTTCCTCTCTGAGACACGCTATGAAAGTAACTCCCATTCTGGTGAATGCCTACAATAATTTTTATTTATATACAATATTTATTTATTTTACTCATTTATATAGCGCCATTAATTCCACAGTGCTTAGCAGACATTATTGGCACTGTCCCCGATGGGGCTCGCAATCTAAATTCTCTATCAGTATGTCTTTGGAATGTGGGAGGAAACCCACACAAACACAGGGAGAACATACAAGCTCCTTGCAGATGTTGTCCTTGGTGGGATTTGAACTTTTTCCTGTTTGTTTCTCAGCACATAGAAATCACAGGACGCCTTTGCAAAAGGCGATTCGCCGACACAGAGGCATGGTCACAAAAGGGCAGACTTCCCACCTTTAAGACACAGAGAAGGACATGTATTGCGGCATTGTTAGTTATTTCGCCCATTCTAAAGCCCCTTGGGGTTCTTGCCAACTATGATACTCCTTTCATGGCCCCAATACAGTATGATGCCCCCAAAAATACCCCAAAACAGAATGATGTCCCCATTTCTCCACGTACGCAGCATGGAGGCATAACAAACCCCACACAGTAAGATGGACACCACAACTCCCCACACAAATGCAACAGTATTGGCCTACCATTATACTAATAGAGGCCCAATTGATGTGGCCTACAGCCAGACCATCCCCAGCCTTTGCTGGGGCTTTATGTAGTGCTCTGTTTACATATGCATTTGTATTTAGTTATGCATTTTAGGATGGTTTCACACTTGCGTTTTTTGCACTGCTTTTAGCGCAAAAAAAAGCATGCGTTTTTCCCCCCATACTTTAACATGGGTGCGCATACACATGCGTTTGTACGCGTTTGTGTGCGCATGCGTTTTTTTGTAGTGTGCGCTCGGGCGCACAAAATGCATCCTGTTGCATTTTTTGTGCGTCCGACTTGTCCCCAAAAAACGCATGCGCACACAATGCGTTTTTTTTACAGCAAAACACCCATTATAGTCTATGGGTGCGCATACGTGCGCATTGTAATGCGCACGTATGCGCAAAAAACGCATGCGTTTTTTTAAAAACGCACCAAAACCCGCAAAAAAACGCACACAAACGCATGATGCATTTTTTCATGCATTTGTGTGCGCAAAAAACGCACAGCAAAAAAACGCAAGTGTGAAATAGCCTTACTCATTTATATAGCGCCATTAATTTCACACGCTTTACAGACATTATCATCACTGTCCCTAATGGGGCTCACAATCTAAATTCCCTATCAGTATGTCTTTGGAATGTCGGAGGAAACCCACGCAAACAGCGGGAGAACATGCAAACTCCTTGCAGATGTTGTCCTTGGTGGGATTTGAACCCAGGACCACAGCGCAGAAAGGCTGCAGTGTTAACCACTGAGCCCAACGTGCCGCCCAATACAATACTAATATATCAGATGTGCTCGGACATGTACTGGCTTAAGCAGGGGGACACGTCTGGCACTGCAGGATCTGAGTCCCTGGCGGCGTAGTGTGATACTGATGGTAGCCTTTGTTATGATGATCCCAGCTCTATGCAGGTCATTCACTAGGTCCCCTCATGTGTTTCTGGGATTTTTTATCACCGTTCTTGTGATCGTTTTGACCCCACGGAGTGAGATCTTGCGTGGAGCCCCAGATTAAGGGAGATTATCACTGGTCTTGTATGTCTTCCATTTTATTATTGCTCCCACAGTTAATTTCATCACACCAAGCTGCTTGCCTATTGCAGATTCAGTCTTCCCAGCCTGATGCAGGGCTACAATTTTGTTTCTGGGGTCCTTGACAGCTCTTTGGTGTTCACCATAGTGAATTTTGGAGTGTGACTGTTTGAGGTTGTGGACAGGTGTCTTTTATACTGATAACAAGTTCAAACAGGTGCTATTACTACAGGTAATGAGTGGAGGACAGAGGAGCCTCTTATAGAAGAAGTTACAGATATGTGAGAACCAGAAATCTTGCATGTTTTAGGTGACCAAATACTTATTTTCCACCATAATTTGCAAAATAAATCTTGCCAAATCAGACAAGGTGATTTTCTGGATTTTTCTCATTTTGCCTCTCATAGTTGCGGTCTACCTATGATGTCAATTACAGGCCTCTCTCATCTTTTTAAGTGGGAGAATTGCAGAATTGGTGGCTTCTAAATACTTTTTTTTTCCTCACTGTATGTTCACATGGAGCCGAATGGCTGTGGAAACCTTTTACCAGAAAGCAACTAAATATCCGCAGCTCCAACATTTTCACCAAATTTTGCAGTGTCCGAGGATTTGCTGCTGTTTAAAGCAAAAGAAGCACTCAACTCCAGATGTTCCTGTGCCTCCCTTTCCTGGTCTTCTGGTGACCTACTGTAATGACATTTCATCCCATGTGACCACTTTATTAGTGCTATTGCCTGGCACCAGACCTTATCACAGG
This sequence comes from Dendrobates tinctorius, assembly GCF_039654945.1. Taxonomy (NCBI): domain Eukaryota; kingdom Metazoa; phylum Chordata; class Amphibia; order Anura; family Dendrobatidae; genus Dendrobates; species Dendrobates tinctorius. The sequence continues at coordinate 21,516,373 of NW_027361838.1, read as the reverse complement.
AGGCCAGGATACATAAATTTTGCTGCTACTTTGCTGTGAATTTTCCATCTGCAAATCAGTACTAAAAATCCATAGTTTATCCGCCCAGTGTGAACATACCCAAAAGGAACACTCTAGACCAACCTGAGGAGCTTAGCCTGATACATGGATTCAATAACGGTAAAAAGAATCTCGCTGTCATGCACTGCTCCAGAAAAAAGATCTGTGCTATTTTTGTTGTAAATTTGACAGAATGTGTGATGGAGAGACTCCAAACCAGACTTCCAATGCAGATGTGAACTAAAGGAGATAAAAGGTGGTTTTAGTGTCCTGGCATTGAAAAATCTATCCAGCATTCAGACAGGCATATGGGGAGTAGTAAGTGCTAGGCAGGCAGGAATTTATCTTTGCTACATTATTTCTGTAGAGTAACTCTCACAATAACATGTACATGAAATGTGGAATAACTTTATAAATGCAATGTTTTACTTCCACTGAATCTGAGATTGAGTTTGTATTAGGAGTCCAAAGTTGCATTCGCAATTTTGATGGTTCTTATGGAAAACAATCAAACATTTTAGCTGAGCTTTTTTAATTGGAATAGGTTAGTTTTTCATACATTACAATGCCTGGCGATTTTAGGTTTGAAGACTACAGAATTGTGATAGCCGCTTTGGAGTATAACACATACTGTAAGTCAGGATGGGTACAATTATAAGTAAAGCAGTAAAACAGCATTTATTTATTGTAGATGTAGTGCAAATCAGGGGCGGACAAATCACCGCTGCAGCTGTACTAGGGACCAGAGGTGGAGGGGGCTCGCTAACATCGGTAACTATTCCAGCTGGATGTCCGTCCTTGGATGCACATTTAGTGGAAATGTATTGCAGTGCAGGGAGCTGCTAGCCAATCAAAGGCCTGCAGCTAACGTTGGGGGAGCATGGCTGTGACGCAGAAGTCAGCTGCAGGCTCCTGTTCCGGCTGTAGAAGAGAACCCCGTGTTGCGTGGAAGCATGGGGGAAGGTGAGTAGTATGGTTTTTTTATGTACTGGAGAACAGAACAGGGCACAGAATACTAGGATGAGGCACAGGAAAGAAGAATGAGATACAGTATACCACGATGGGGCACATTATACGAGGATGACGCAGGGCAGAAGGATGAGACAAAGTATATCATGATGGGGCACATTATACCAGGATAAGGCACAGTATAGAAGGATGAGGCACAGAATACCAGGAAATGGACCAGAATGGGGCATATTATACAAGAATGGGGCACAGTATACAAGGATGGGGCACAGTATACAAGGATGAGGCACAAGAAAAAAGAGGGGGAGAAGCCAGCGCTGCTAGTGGTCAGAACATAATACAAGAAGTGTGAAAACACACATAGGTTTCAATCTGTATTCAAAAATGAGACATTTAGCAAAAAATTGATCAATTGTTTGAGCTACCCCGCCACGTCAAGGCAGTCTCGTATGGGGAGTCCTACTCTACGTTTTTTATATTCGCTGTGCCATTACGGCCTCCTAAATGTATAAAAGCAAGACCTCATTACATGCACACTGTACCTCAAGCATTTCAGAATCGCTCCTATGGCACCAGAGAGGACAAGCGCAGATAAAGATTAGCCAGGTCCATGCAGACATTTCAGGTCCAACCTCCACACTGCCTGTCCAGCACCACATGATAAAGGACGATCCAGGCCCAGATACAGGTGCGTAATCAAATAAAGCCTAGGGCAGGGCAGGGCTGCCGTTTAATGTGAACAGCAGCCTAGATCAATCACTGAGAAAACAGAAAGAATGGCGTACATGACCCAGCGCGCACGGCTACAGTGGTGGTCAGCCACAAAACCAATATCAAGAAAAAAGAGGGGGAGAAGCCAGCGCTGCTAGTGGTCAGAACATAATACAAGAAGTGTGAAAACACACATAGGTTTCAATCTGTATTCAAAAATGAGACATTTAGCAAAAAATTGATCAATTGTTTGAGCTACCCCGCCACGTCAAGGCAGTCTCGTATGGGGAGTCCTACTCTACGTTTTTTATATTCGCTGTGCCATTACGGCCTCCTAAATGTATAAAAGCAAGACCTCATTACATGCACACTGTACCTCAAGCATTTCAGAATCGCTCCTATGGCACCAGAGAGGACAAGCGCAGATAAAGATTAGCCAGGTCCATGCAGACATTTCAGGTCCAACCTCCACACTGCCTGTCCAGCACCACATGATAAAGGACGATCCAGGCCCAGATACAGGTGCGTAATCAAATAAAGCCTAGGGCAGGGCAGGGCTGCCGTTTAATGTGAACAGCAGCCTAGATCAATCACTGAGAAAACAGAAAGAATGGCGTACATGACCCAGCGCGCACGGCTACAGTGGTGGTCAGCCACAAAACCAATATCAAGAAAAAAGAGGGGGAGAAGCCAGCGCTGCTAGTGGTCAGAACATAATACAAGAAGTGTGAAAACACACATAGGTTTCAATCTGTATTCAAAAATGAGACATTTAGCAAAAAATTGATCAATTGTTTGAGCTACCCCGCCACGTCAAGGCAGTCTCGTATGGGGAGTCCTACTCTACGTTTTTTATATTCGCTGTGCCATTACGGCCTCCTAAATGTATAAAAGCAAGACCTCATTACATGCACACTGTACCTCAAGCATTTCAGAATCGCTCCTATGGCACCAGAGAGGACAAGCGCAGATAAAGATTAGCCAGGTCCATGCAGACATTTCAGGTCCAACCTCCACACTGCCTGTCCAGCACCACATGATAAAGGACGATCCAGGCCCAGATACAGGTGCGTAATCAAATAAAGCCTAGGGCAGGGCAGGGCTGCCGTTTAATGTGAACAGCAGCCTAGATCAATCACTGAGAAAACAGAAAGAATGGCGTACATGACCCAGCGCGCACGGCTACAGTGGTGGTCAGCCACAAAACCAATATCAAGAAAAAAGAGGGGGAGAAGCCAGCGCTGCTAGTGGTCAGAACATAATACAAGAAGTGTGAAAACACACATAGGTTTCAATCTGTATTCAAAAATGAGACATTTAGCAAAAAATTGATCAATTGTTTGAGCTACCCCGCCACGTCAAGGCAGTCTCGTATGGGGAGTCCTACTCTACGTTTTTTATATTCGCTGTGCCATTACGGCCTCCTAAATGTATAAAAGCAAGACCTCATTACATGCACACTGTACCTCAAGCATTTCAGAATCGCTCCTATGGCACCAGAGAGGACAAGCGCAGATAAAGATTAGCCAGGTCCATGCAGACATTTCAGGTCCAACCTCCACACTGCCTGTCCAGCACCACATGATAAAGGACGATCCAGGCCCAGATACAGGTGCGTAATCAAATAAAGCCTAGGGCAGGGCAGGGCTGCCGTTTAATGTGAACAGCAGCCTAGATCAATCACTGAGAAAACAGAAAGAATGGCGTACATGACCCAGCGCGCACGGCTACAGTGGTGGTCAGCCACAAAACCAATATCAAGAAAAAAGAGGGGGAGAAGCCAGCGCTGCTAGTGGTCAGAACATAATACAAGAAGTGTGAAAACACACATAGGTTTCAATCTGTATTCAAAAATGAGACATTTAGCAAAAAATTGATCAATTGTTTGAGCTACCCCGCCACGTCAAGGCAGTCTCGTATGGGGAGTCCTACTCTACGTTTTTTATATTCGCTGTGCCATTACGGCCTCCTAAATGTATAAAAGCAAGACCTCATTACATGCACACTGTACCTCAAGCATTTCAGAATCGCTCCTATGGCACCAGAGAGGACAAGCGCAGATAAAGATTAGCCAGGTCCATGCAGACATTTCAGGTCCAACCTCCACACTGCCTGTCCAGCACCACATGATAAAGGACGATCCAGGCCCAGATGCAGGTGCGTAATCAAATAAAGCCTAGGGCAGGGCAGGGCTGCCGTTTAATGTGAACAGCAGCCTAGATCAATCACTGAGAAAACAGAAAGAATGGCGTACATGACCCAGCGCGCACGGCTACAGTGGTGGTCAGCCACAAAACCAATATCAAGAAAAAAGAGGGGGAGAAGCCAGCGCTGCTAGTGGTCAGAACATAATACAAGAAGTGTGAAAACACACATAGGTTTCAATCTGTATTAAAAAATGAGACATTTAGCAAAAAATTGATCAATTGTTTGAGCTACCCCGCCACGTCAAGGCAGTCTCGTATGGGGAGTCCTACTCTACGTTTTTTATATTCGCTGTGCCATTACGGCCTCCTAAATGTATAAAAGCAAGACCTCATTACATGCACACTGTACCTCAAGCATTTCAGAATCGCTCCTATGGCACCAGAGAGGACAAGCGCAGATAAAGATTAGCCAGGTCCATGCAGACATTTCAGGTCCAACCTCCACACTGCCTGTCCAGCACCACATGATAAAGGACGATCCAGGCCCAGATACAGGTGCGTAATCAAATAAAGCCTAGGGCAGGGCAGGGCTGCCGTTTAATGTGAACAGCAGCCTAGATCAATCACTGAGAAAACAGAAAGAATGGCGTACATGACCCAGCGCGCACGGCTACAGTGGTGGTCAGCCACAAAACCAATAAATGCTAAATGTCTCATTTTTGAATACAGATAGAAACCAATGTGTGTTTTCACACTTTATGTATTACGTTCTGACCACAAGCAGCGCTGGCTTCTCCCCCTCTTTTTTCTTGATATTGGTTTTGTGGCTGACCACCACTGTAGCCGTGCGCGCTGGGTCATGTACGCTATTCTTTCTGTTTTCTTAGTGATTGATCTAGGCTGCTGTTCACATTAACAGCGGCCCTGCCCTGCCCTAGGCTTTATTTGATTACGCACCTGTATCTGGGCCTGGATCGTCCTTTATCTGTGGTGCTGGTCAGGCAGTGTGGAGGTTGGACCTGAAATGTCTGCATGGACCTGGCTAACCTTTATCTGCGCTTGTCCTCTGGTGCCATAGGAACGATTTTGAAATGCTTGAGGTACAGTGTGCATGTAATGAGGTCTTGCTTTTATACATTTAGGAGGCCGCAATGGCACAGCGAACATAAAAAACGTAGAGTAGGACTCCCCATACGAGACTGCCTTGACGTGGCGGGGTAGCTCAAACAATTGATCAATTTTTTGCTAAATGTCTCATTTTTGAATACAGATAGAAACCAATGTGTGTTTTCACACTTTATGTATTACGTTCTGACCACAAGCAGCGCTGGCTTCTCCCCCTCTTTTTTCTTGATATTGGTTTTGTGGCTGACCACCACTGTAGCCGTGCGCGCTGGGTCATGTACGCTATTCTTTCTGTTTTCTTAGTGATTGATCTAGGCTGCTGTTCACATTAACAGCGGCCCTGCCCTGCCCTAGGCTTTATTTGATTACGCACCTGTATCTGGGCCTGGATCGTCCTTTATCTGTGGTGCTGGTCAGGCAGTGTGGAGGTTGGACCTGAAATGTCTGCATGGACCTGGCTAACCTTTATCTGCGCTTGTCCTCTGGTGCCATAGGAACGATTTTGAAATGCTTGAGGTACAGTGTGCATGTAATGAGGTCTTGCTTTTATACATTTAGGAGGCCGCAATGGCACAGCGAACATAAAAAACGTAGAGTAGGACTCCCCATACGAGACTGCCTTGACGTGGCGGGGTAGCTCAAACAATTGATCAATTTTTTGCTAAATGTCTCATTTTTGAATACAGATAGAAACCAATGTGTGTTTTCACACTTTATGTATTACGTTCTGACCACAAGCAGCGCTGGCTTCTCCCCCTCTTTTTTCTTGAAGGATGAGGCACAGTATACAAGGATGAGGCACAGTATACAAGGATGAGGCGCAGTATAGAAGGATGAGGCACAGTATACCAGGAAATGGACCTGAATGGGGCATATTATACAAGGATGGGGCACAGTATACAAGGATAAGGCACAGTATACAAGGATGAGGCGCAGTATATATTGGATGTTTGTTGCTGGAACCTTTTTGATTACCACAGCCGCTTTTTCCGAGCACCATCCTGGAGTCCACACTCTAAACAACAGGAATTCATCTAAGGGCAGTTTCACACGTCAGTGTCTCCGGTATGTGTAGTGACAGTTTTCTCACGCACCGGAGACACTGACACACGTAGACAAATTCGAAGGAATGTGTCTATGCAGATGTCAGCGTGTTTTCACGGACCGTGTGTCCGTGTGCAAAACACGATGACATGTCCGTTTTTGTGCAACAGCACGGATCACACGGACCCATACAATTCAATGGGTCCGTGTAAACACGTACCGCACACGGATGCTGTCCGTGTGCTGTCCGTGTGCGATCCGTGTGCGTTTTTAAAAGTCAAAGGGTTAACATTGAAAATAATTTTTCAAAAACAGAGACATGGACACACGGACAGCACACGGACATACGGATAGCACACGGATGTCACACGGATGGCATACGTATGCACACGAACACGGATAGCTCCGGTACCGGTTTTTCCGGTACCGGAATTATCTGGACGTGTGAAACTGCCCTAATAGTGAGCTGAATAACCTTTTTTTCCCAGGATGAGGCTCAGTATACCAGGAGATGGACCAGGATGGGGAACATTATACCAGTATGGGGCACAATATACCAAGATGAAGCACAGTATACCAGGATAGGGCACAGTATACCAGGATGGGGCACATTATACCAGGATGGGGCACATTATAGCAGGATGGGGCACAGTACACCACGATGTGGCACAGAACCAGGATAAAGTACAGTATACCAGGAAATGGACCAGGATAAGACACATTATATCAGGAAATGGACCAGGATGGGTGACATTACACCAAGAAGGGGACGAGGATAGGACACATTATACCAGAAAGCGGACAAGGATGGAAGACTTTATCCCAGGAATTGGCCCAGTATGGGGGACAATATTACTGGAAGGGACGTCCCTTATTACGTACCATCCTCTCTAGTTATGTAGTGTTCTCTGTTAAGTACAGTGCTGTCCAATTATTACATACTGTTATGTCTTGTTATATATAGCACCGTCCCTTAAATAACGTATTCATGTTATTTTTGTTAGTCATAGTGCTCTCTCTTTAGTAATATGTTAATACAGTGCTCTCTTGTCAGATATATAATGACTGCTGATGGAGCAGCCGGTGATCAGAAGACCAGTCCATCAGCCTCCTCCATTAGAAAAAAAGGGTTCCCATGCTCCATCAGCCATCATTTCATTATGTACAGTGGGTGCGGAAAGTATTGAGACCCCTTTAAATTTTTCACTCTTTGTTTCATTGCAGCCATTTGGTAAATTAAAAAAAGTTTATTTTTTTTCTCATTAATGTACATTGTGCACCCCATCTTGACTGAAAAAAACAGAAATGTAAACATTTTTTCAAATTTATTAAAACAGAAAAACTGAAATATCACATGGTCATAAGTATTCAGACCCTTTGCTCAGATACTCATATTTAAATCACATGCTGTCCATTTCTTTGTCATCCTCCTTGAGATGGTTCTACTTCTTTATTGGAGTCCAGCTGTGTTTATTTAAACTGATAGGACTTGATTTGTAAAAGCACACACCTGACTATATAAGACCTCACAGCTCACAGTGCATGTCAGACCAAATGAGAATCATGAGATCAAAGGAACTGGCCAAGGAGCTCAGAGACAGAATGGTGGCAAGGCACAGATCTGGCCAAGGTTACAAAAGAATATCTGCAGTACTCAAGGTTCCTAAGAACACTGTGGCCTCCATAATCCTTAAATAGAAGAAGTTTGGGACCACCAGAAGTCTTCCTAGACGTGGCCATCCAGCGAAACTGAGCAATTGTGGGAGAAGAGTCTTGGTGAGACAGGTAAACAAGAACCCCAAGATCACTGTGGTTGAGCTCCGCAGATGCAGTAGGGAGATGGAAGAAAGTTCCACAAAGTAAACTATCACTGCAGCCCTCCACCAGTCGGCCCTTTATGGCAGAGTGGCCCAAGTACAGAGATATCCTGGATGCTCTGGACCTCACACTTGGCAGAAGGTTCAACTTCCAACGAGACAATGACCCTAAGCACACAGTTAAAATAACAAAGGAGTGGCTTCAGAACAACTCTGTGACTATTCTTGACTGGCCCAGACAGAGCCCTGACCTAAACCCAATTGAGCATCTCTTGAGAGACCTGAAAATGGGTGTCCACCAACGTTCACCATCCAACCTGATGGAAATGGAGAGGATCTGCAAGGAAGAATAGCAGAGTATCCCAAAATCTAGTAGTGAAAAACTTGTTGCATCATTCCCAAGAAGACTCATGGCTGTGTAGGAGGGTGGACTGACATGTGGACCTGTCTGATGAAGAAGGAACATGTAAAATATGTTGTGTTCACTGTTTGACGAGAATTCATATACATGTCTAAGGGAACAGCTAGAATTAATAAGAGATGTGTAGCACCGGGTTTTGGCCATAAGATGGAGACATAGGATAACGAGTAAAGGACGTAACAGCAGCTAAAGCTGGGAAACGCAGAGTCATGGTGGGCGAAGTTACGGGACTGAGGAAGGGAATTCCCAAGAAAGGGGATAAAAGGAGAGAGACTCCCAGGGTCAGGGAGAACCCCCAGGAAGAGACAGAGGAGAGAAGAGCTCAGGCGAAGACGGAGGACGGAAGAGCTCAGGAAGAGACAGGGGAGAGAGAGATGGATAGTCGGGGGGGTGGCCCTGATAGGACAGCCGCAGACCAATGGACGCTGTCTAAAGGACGCCTGGGGTACCGGACAGCTGGACACCGAAGGGGCAGTAAGTGTCGCAGCGGGCAGACTCGGTCGGGAAAAGCGCTGTGGCCGTGAGCCTAACGAGCCTGCGGCTCATCGTGGTGGGGGGGTATGCTTTTCCTGTGGGAAGCCTGGCCATTTTATGAGAGCCTGCCCAGTTCATGCCAAGTGTCCAGGCGAACCTATGCAAGTAGGAGGAGCTAGTTTGTATTCGGAGCTGCCTACGGTTTGGGGAGTGGTGACGGCATGTTTGTACTGTGGGCAGACTGGTCATGTCCTGAAGGCTTGCCCATTGTGCGCCAAATTATCTGTGCCATCTGAGAAGCCGCATTCCCCTGGTCGCTTGGAGGGAGGCGACCAGGGAGAATACATTTCCTCCATTTTGCCCTCCCAAGGTACCATGTCAGTAGAGGTCTTGGCTGGCGGGGTACCGGAGGTGATACCGGTGCTTGTGGACAGCGGAGCAGGAGTCAGTCTGGTGGATGCTCGCTTTGTCCAGACTCATGGTCTGAGGTGTAGGACGCTAGCCCAGCCTTTAAGCGTCCACGCCATAAACTCTGTTCCACTGAGCCAGGGGAGCTTGACCCAAGTCGTAGAGAATATCCATCTGCGTATAGGATATCATGAGGAGTCCTTGTCATGCTACGTCTTGGAGGGAATGCCAGTACCTATTGTTTTAGGCCTCCCTTGGCTGAAAAGACACAACCCGGTAATAGATTGGCGGGCGAGGGAAGTGGTCAGCTGGGGGCACCCGTGTGAGGGTGCTGCCTAAGAACTACTGTCTCTGTCGTCTCTCTTCAATGGACCCCTTCCTCTCTGGTGAGAGCAGCAGATGTGCTGCAGGAGAGTAGGGGCAAGTCTCAACCCTCGCCATTGGCCAACCCTGGGAGGCGCAGACCTCATGGTGGAAGGGGTTGGAGGGGGGTGTACCCATTGGTGAAGTGCGGGGGTGTGAGTGTGGTGACACAGGGGCACGCCTCTGTTGTCAATCCCAGAAAGAGTTCTCCAAATGGTGACAAACGAACGAGTGGCAATAAACGTTCAGGTCCGGACCTGTGTGTGAACGAGCGTGTATGGGTGGCCACCAAAAAACATCCAGTGGAAGTATGTTGTGGAGTGTCACCAGCTCATACCAAACATACACATACACAACTCGTTCCCCAGGTCAGCGCTTTGAAGATGTGTGGTGCCTCCAGAAACATTGCCAATACCAGCGGGCTCGTTTGTCTTCTACCTGACATGCAGGTAGTTGCTGGGGTGAACTCTGGATCTGGGCGTCCCCGCTGTAGGTGGTTCCCTGTTGAGGAGCGGTCTTGAGGGTCCAGAGGCCCCTCATTAAGGGGAGGGTACTGTCATGATCCGTGCTGGATGAGGACTGATAAAAAGCACAGGTAACCTTTTTTTTTTCTTAAGCTGTGCTTAAGTTTGGTTTTTGCCCCCAGTGGCCATTAGGATTATTGCAATGTGGTGTCGTTTGTCCTAAGTTTGCCCCGGTGGTGGTGAGCGTCATTGCACTCTGGTTTCTTTAGTTAAGTGCACATGATTATAATGCAGGTGTGATTGCTCTGGCTGCTATAAAAGAGTCACAGGTGTTGCAATCAGTGTTGGTGATAGTGTTCATTTCAACCATCCTTGGTGGAGGAAGGAGCTGGAGAGCGTTCCTTGCAGCACTGTCTTAGCCCTGGTGTGGAAGGAGTTATAGGGGATTTCCTTGTAGCTCTGACAGAGCTTGGTGGCAGCGATTCAGGAGGAGAGCTGCATTCTAGTGGTGGACTCTGTTGCCAGGAGCAAGTGCAACAGAGTAAAGCTAAGTGGTGTTTCCCTGTTTGTGTTTTTCCTTTGTGTGTATTAGTACAGTGGTGGGGCCAGTGCCTGCGTCACCCAGCTCCCTAGCAAGGGATAGGTGTAGGGTGTGCTAGGGCGACAGGTTCCTGATCGGCGTCCGGTGCGGAACTGGCATAGGGAACGTTAGGAGCGTTAGGGACACTGACTCAGGGGAGTGCAGGAGGTCTCCACGTCCCCTTTCCCTATCGCAGGGCCCACCGTTGTAACTGTTTCCTCTTTCCCCGTGTCTTGTTGTTTTAGTTACCGGCCTGCGGGTCGCGTCACACAGGACGGGTCATCGTGACATTCTTACATCGTCAGAATCGGGCCACCATCTAGTATAGAAAGATAATTGGAATCACTATTTCTGTCCTGGCACTTATCTTTTTTTTTTTTTTCTTTAATTTATACAGTGCCTTCTGAGACACTTACATTCACCGGGATTACAAATTTCGGTAGCTTACCATGTACAAATGCCTATTCTTTTATCCAACACCAAATGTACTATTTTCACAAGTTCATCTCATTGTATGGAAATATTCAGCTGACTAAGAAGTTTCTTTAACAAGTCCAGCCCAGTACTTCCTATTACACCAAGTTCCATTATGCAAAACCATCCAGTGTCTCTTCTGCATTTTCCCTGAACGTTTTACCACTAGATACTGTGTAAGACGTTATTCTAGCTTTCCATTTTTCATGTACAGTATGTGTTATTGTGGTAAAGAAAAATAGAAAAGAGACAACGATCCAGTTTATCTGGCATCCAGGAGGGAGTAATACTTCCCAAAGTAGACCAATATCTGAATAATTTATATAGATTCAAACTGAAGATCTTTAAACAGTGATTATTATGTAGAATGGAACTAATTATTATGTAGAATGGAACTAATGTGCCGCATCATAGCAGAACACAATCTGTTGGAACTCCATTTGATCACAGGTCACATAATGATATCATAGTCATTATTATTATTATGCATTTATATAGCGCCATTTATTCCATGGCGCTTTACATGTGAAAAGGGGAAATACAGACAAGTATAATAAACGTGTGTAAGACAAGGGGCACACAAGTACATAAGGAGAGGGGACCCTGCCCGCGAGGGCTCACAGTCTACAGGGATGGGTGAGGATACAGTAGGAGAGGGTAGAGCAGGTCGTGCGGTGGTTCAGTAGACCAAGGATCATTGCAGGCTGTAGGCTTGTCGGAACAGGTGGTATCTATAATGTAACACAAGTCATATGGCATCATCATCATTTCTTTTCAGAAATTTTGACAACTTAATGGTTCATCCCATACAAGTGAATGGAGATGTATATACAGCATGTATATTGATTTTCTCCAAACCTCCTTAAGATGCATGAGACAGGTATACAAATGTACAATCATGCTTGAAAGATTGTGATGCCTTCAGAATTTTCTATATTCCTGTATACATTTCTCCGAAAATGTTAGACTCAGTTTTTAGATGAGGAAAATTATCCAATATCATATGTTGTGTGCATGGCAGGATTGCAAGGGGAAAGCCACTGCTCTCCAAAAAGAATAGTGATGCCAAATGCAATTTGTTAAAGATCACCTGGACAAGCCAGAAAACTATCGGAACAATGTTTTGTGAGGAATTAGACTAAAATAGAGATATTTTTTATTTAAATGAGAAGTGCTATGTTTGAACAAAGAAAAGCACAGCATTACAACATTATAATATAATCTGTAAAACATGGTGGTGGTAGTGTCTTGCTTTGGGCTTGTTTTATTACATCTGGGCTAAAACAGCTTGCAATCATTGATGGACCAAGACGTTCTGATTTATACCAGCAAATTCTAAAGGAAAATGTCATGACATTTGTCTAGGGGAGAGAAAAACTGGGGCAACAATGTGCAATAGTGTATTATCTGGTATAAATGGGAAAGAATGAAACATAATTTGTGCTCACCTTGTAGGGCTGTGGCAGTCACAAATCATTTTGTTAGCTTGTGGAGGGACAAAGCTGCTTTGGATCCATCAAAACGGGTAGCATATAGATAAGTGGAAAAAAATGGATATAATGCCAACCTGTCAATATTCCACCAGGCGATGAGAAGACAATGAAGTATATGTAAGTGCATTTTTGATTTGTCATTTGTTATTTGACAAATAAAAAACACATTTAACTATACTTCATTGTCTTCATTTTTTTCCACTTATCTACATGACATTGGTCTAGGAGCCGAATATCAACAGAAAGTAAGTCATGCAGCAATACAACGACCCAAAGCACACAGGTCATTCTACGAGAGAATAATTAAGAAGAATAGCGTTAAAGTTTTTGGAATATTTCAGTGCCTTTGGAAATGCCCAAGAATTCAGGAAGTATGTCAGACAGTAGTTCACTTTTTAAAAGAGACATTTGTTATTCCATTTCTATTGTTTGAATCAAAATTAACTGGACTGGATAGAGATGTTATTAGATATAGAAAAAATAACCAAACATTTCTTCAATGTATGGAGACATTCCAGGAATTGACAATGAGGCAGGCATTGCATTCACTTTTTCCCTGTACCAACAAGTTCATGAGGAAACCCTTAGCTGGCAGTATGCCAATCTGACAAAAATCATTTTTTATACCTTGCTAATTACTATTCTAATACTAGAGATGGGACCGTCTCAAATAGGGTCACCTTGACGTCGTGGGATGGCTTTTACATTTTTATTTTATCAAAACAATGTTAACAAGTACCCTAAGTTATCTTCATTCACTATTGCTATTTATTTACTTACTGCAGAGTATTTGCTCATTTTGTTTTTTATTTTAGGTTATAATTATAGCAATAATATCTTTACACTTGATTTATTTGCCTTTTCCCACATGTGGTATTTTCCTACATGTTGTTCTGGATTTGATGCATAGTAGAGAGGAGGGGTCAAGGGTTGGGGTATTATTGGCTTTGGATTATAACTCTAAAATGGTTATTGTATCCTAGGTTTATTGGTATGTGCGGAAAGAGGCCAGCTACTGCAAGAATTGTTGTACTGTAATCAATGACTAAGTAATGAAAATAAAAAAGATACTTGTTTTGCAGTAATCCAATGTAGAGAAACAAAGCTTTGAATCCACATGTAAATGAGACTAGCAGTGCATTTGGGCACGTGTTGATTCCCTTGGAGTGCTTTGACATGTTCCCAATACACTTCCAAGCTAATTTGTGTATGGTTTAATGTTTCATTTCTCAGCTCCAGCACCTTGGGATTACTATAGAACAGGTATCAGTTTTATTGTTGTTCTGGGACCTACACAGCAATACCACTAGTTTGATTAGTAAATTCATTCTGACAGGTTCCCTTTAAAGAATGGGTAACATTACTCCAAAACAACACAACAACACAGTATAATCTCCATACTAATGTCCCAACTCATTTACCAAAAATACACATATTCTTATACATAAGTATTGAAACATGACATTGCCATACCAAAAAATGATCAATCTAATGTCCACTCTGTTATGGCCACTTAGCACTTATCCGTCCATGGTGAGAACACCTCAATCAGACTGTGAGAAGTATTCATACCAATACCAGATTCTACTGACTGACACTTGAGTTTTAATAGAGGAATACGTCTTGGCAGTAAAATGTACTTTTCAGTTGGCTGTTCACTATGGGCTGTCGGCAGCCAGCTGTTTCAGTAATGGATGGTGTCACTTGTATAGGCCAAAAAATTGACAGACTAAATGATTAAAATATGAACCATTTTTCTAGACAACTTAAGTGCAAAAACTAGTATTTTACAGGTAAATGAAATCTGACTAGTACAACGTCAATGTTGTTTTATAGTGAACTATATATTTAATTGATATGGTAGCAGAATAGTATAATATTCTGTGTCTCAAAATGTAGTGTAAATTACAGATTTCTCTGTAGATGCAGAAGTAGTGGGTTAATAGCAGTTAGATATTTTTTTACTTCTACATATTTGTGGACCAAAAACAAGATTCCAAATTTCCATTTTCCAGTTATTGGCCTAAAGCTTTTCTGTCCAACCTAGTATTGTAGCACAATGGCCGGCGTCCCTGCATTATGTCCACTTCTCCCTCCATTCAGGGACGCCGGTTTATTCATCGCCCCGACCGTGGTCCCCGGTATACTCCCTGTCCTCTGCTGCTGTGCACGCAGCAGTTCCCAGTGTCATTTCTAGTGCGCATGAGCTCCCCTGCTCGTAAAGGGCAACACGCGCAGATATTAAATGCCCTCAGCTTGTAGCTTAGAGGCATTTAGTATAATTAGTACACCTGCAGGATGTCTCTCAGCCTATTGCTGGGAGTCATCCTGTATAAAAGGCTCCCTCTCCCTTTGGGTGTCACCAAGCAACATGTTTTGTCATTAGGTAGTGTGGACCAGAGCAGTTGTGAAGACCCCTGGTCCCGATGGGGCCAGTGTGCTGAACCCAAATCCCTGGTCTTGGTGTGGCAAGTGTCCTGAACCTTAATCACTGGTCCAGGTGTGGCCAGTGTCCTGAACCTGAATCCCCTGGTCTGTGAGCTGTCAGGGCTTGAACATTGTCCCCTGGTCCGTGTGCAGACATTTCCTGATTCAGCATCCCAGATCGGTATGTCTGAATGTAGCCCTAATCAGTGTCAGCGAACCTGACCCCTGGGGTCAACAGCTGTAGTACTGAGATCTGCCTAGGAGTGGAGCCTTTCGGCTACCTGAAGCCTATTCTGTCCCCACCATCAGTAGTTCCAGTGAAAACCAGGTAACCGTTTAGCTACACCCCTTTCTAGGCAGGTCTGGTTCTCTGGCACAGTGGGTTCACAAATCTACTTGCACCACTGTTGTGCGTAACACTTATAAATAAGCTACACATTTGATTCAGCCTGTCATGCATGTGTTTTCATTGAGAGTGGGTTTAGCCACTGGTAGACATCTTTGGTGAGGACTTGCACTCCCAAGAACAATGGCAGCCTATGTGAACTGAGCAATCTAGTATAGATCACTCAGTGCACATTGTGTACTTTTGTCACCTGTGTAAACAGGTATTCAAACAACAGCCGATAAGTTTACCACTCGGCAGTCGTATCATGTCGCCAGTCAGTCTGTGTAGACAGACTCTTATTTGTCCTGAAAAAAAAATAGATGGATAGTTAAAATTCAACATACTCGATCCTTCCTTCCCCCAAGGAATTTTTAGGTGTTGATTAAAAATGTTTAAAATGATTGGTGCCAGAATATTGATGCAACTAATGTAGAAATTTGGTTGCTACAATAGGAAATTTGTCCCGGTGTTTTAAGAAACACCCACAAAATTAGGGGGATGTCTTTTGTCTTTAGAACGTGTGTAGGACATTATAAAGGGTAAAAGATTGTACATAAAAATGGTCAAAACTCACAGTATGAACATTGATCCAAGGGTCATTATTTATACCATTGAGGTAGAACATAAAACACAGATAAGCATTAGTTCAAAAAGTATTCTGTCTTTCTCAATAAAACAAAGTAACTATGAAGAATCTTTGTATATAGAAGAGAAAGATGTCCCGCAGACATGTTTATTTTTTAGGCCTTATGCTGTAATTGTTGGCTGAAGGCCCAACAGCCTTGTCTGCTGATTTTTCATTGGTTTCTGTAAATAAAAGCCTGAAAAACATCCAAAGGCCAGGTATCTACAGCCCAGTGAAGATGCATATTAGGCCATGTGCACACATTGAGTATTTGGTAAGTTTTTTACCCCAGTATTTGTAAGCCAAAACCAGGAGTGGAACAGTCAGAGGAAAAGCATGATATAAACATTTGCACCACTTCTGCATTTTTCACCCACTCCTGGTTTTGGCTTACAAATACATAGGTAAAAAATTCACCAAATATTGAATGTATGCATGTGGCCTTAGTGGGGCATACACATGAATGGATACAATTCGCTATATAACAGTACTAGAGAAGTACATATTGCCTCAGTGGTCAGTGCCATTGCAAAAAAGGCACCATCTGTGCTCAGTATGTACAGTCGTAACTGAAAGTGTTGACACCTTTGAAATTGTTCCAGAAAATGAAGTGTTTCTCCCAGAATATTATTGCAATTGCACGTTTTGTTATACACATGTTTATTTCCTTTGTGTGTATTGCCACAGCACAAAATAACAGAGAAATTGAAGGCAAAGTGGACATAATTTCACACAAAACTCTAAAAATGGGCCGGACAAAATTGTGAGTAAACGACTTTGTTTCAAGCATTTGATGCTCACTCAAACTCACCTGTGGCAAGTAACAGGTGTAGGCAATGTGAAAATCACACCTGAAACCAGTTAAAAAGAGGGGAGAAGTTACTCAATCTTTGCATTGTGTGTCTGTGTATGCCACACTAAGCATGAAGAACAGAAAGAGTAGAAGAGAACTGTCTAAGGGCTTGAGAACCAAAATTGTTGAAAAATATCAACAATCTAAAGGTTACAAGTCCATATCCAGAGATCTTGATGTTCATTTGTCCATGGTGTGCAACATAATCAAGAATTTTACAAGCCCTGGCAGTGTAGGTAATCTCCCTAGACGTGGATGGCAAAGAAAAATTGATGAAAGGTTTTAACGCAGGATAGTCCATATGGTGGATAAGCAGCCCCAATTAAGTTCCAAAGAAATTCAAGGTATCCTGCAGGATCAGGGTGCATCAGTGACAGCGCAAACTATCCGTTGACATTTGAATTAATTTAAATGCTACGGCAGGAGACCGAGGAGGACCCCTACTGCAGTCACTGATACATAAAAAAGCTAGACTGTAGTTTGACAAAATGTACGTAAGACAAAATCCTTCTGGGAAAGAGTCTTTTGGACAGATAAGACCAAGACAGATCTTTTTGGTAAAGCACATCATTCTACTGTTTACTGAAAATGGAATGATGCCTACAAAGAAAAAACACAGTACCTACAGTCAAATAAGGAGGAGGTTCAAAGATATTTGACATTGTTTTGCTGCCTCTGGAATTGTGTGCCTTGAAAAGCATCATAAAATCTGAACAATACCAAAGGATTTTGGGTCGCAATGTAGTGTCCAGTGTCAGAAAGCTGGGTTTGCATCCTAGACTGGTCTTCCAGCAGGACAATTACCCCAAACATACTTCAAGAAGGATCCAGAAGTAGATGAAAACAAAATGCTGGAGAGTTCTGAAGTGGCCAGCCATGAGTCTGGATGTAAATCCCATTGAACACCATCGGAAACATCTTAAAATTGCTTTTGGGAGAAGGCACCATTGAAATATGAGAGACCTGGCGCAGTTTGCAAAAGAAGAGTGATGTAAACATGTATACCCTCAAAAAGAGACCATCTCAGCCTGTGAGTTTTCCATCATGAATTTGCAGCCATCATTTATATTATCCATCAACTGAGCCCCGTGATGAACCAAATGGATGACGAAACAAGTTGAGACATTTTGTACAACTAATGATAAATTTATTCATCTATTTATATATGTTCATTTATATGTGAGAAATATCTCTCTATTAGAATAGGCTGTCACTCATTTTTTGTCTTTAGCTCACTATATCAGGGCATACAAGAGAGAGTGAGGGAGAGCCACTGAGGAAATTTGAGGCATTTGTTTTGTATGGTGGTCCTCTTTGGATTAACTTCTATTTCCACACCACAGTATATTGTTTTTAGAGTGTATTTGTGTTCACATTACTCTTTGCTCCTCTACAATTTGGATAGTTTTTTCTGCAAAGAAAAGTGGTCCAAAATTCCAGTTGAGATGTGTAAGAAGCTTGTTGATGGTTATAGGAAGCGATTGATTGCATTTATTTATTCCAAAGGGTGTAAAACTAAATATTAAGTTAAGGTTGCCAACATTTTTGTCCGGACCATTTTGGGGGTTTTGTGTGAAATTATGTCCAACTTGTCTTTTTTCTCAATTTTATTTTCTGTTGTTCCAGTGCACACAAAGGAAATAAACATGTGTGTAACAAAACATGTGTAATTGCAATAATTTTCTGGGAGAAATACTTCATTTCAGAAATAATTTAAAATGTGTTAACACTTTCGGCCATGACTGTATGTTTTCATGAATGCAGAAATTCCCATATTTCAAAAACATATTGATAGGTAAACTTAATGATAAACCTCACTCTACATAGTAAAAGATATTAGAGGATACATTGTGGCCAGTATATAATAATGGTGTACAAAAAAATAAAGACTGCTGTAAATGAAAGAATTTGTGTCAGCTCAGATATTCCTGTACTGCAGAGAAATCACTAGTCCGGAAGATTTTCAACAGCCCATTGATGCCCTTCTTTGTGGTGACACGGGGAACATCAGATTAAGGTTCTTTGCACCCACAAAAAAAATATTTTTAGGGCCCAAGTTCAATTTATACAGAATTAACATTGAAAAGGTGGTGTTAGGAATCTGAGTTCTGCCATACCTATGCAGAAACCCAGGTCCTCACATTTATCTCCAGACGCTAAGTCCTTTGTGCCAGCTACTGAGCCTGCTCACAGGACGAGCTCCTATTGGAGTTCTGGAGTCAGGTGCTCAGGTCCTGCTCTGAATCCTATTGGCTCCTATTGGAGTTCTGGAGATTTCCGGCAGGTCCCGTACGCTATAAAAAGCGCGCATGGCTGTTCCGCCTTGTGCTAGTATAGTCATACTTGTTGCTGTATGTTTGTTGATGGATGCATGGACTGGTGAATGACTCATTTGAAACCCCCATTCCTTGGTTATTACGAATGTGTGAGAGTTTGAGTTAGATCCAGTACTAGCGCCAGCGCGCCATTGCTCCAGCGCTCAGCAGCTAGCGTCAGCTTGAGCCTGCTTGACAGCGGTGTTTCTTCAGCGGCTTAGTTATCGCCGCGCTGCAGTTGCAGTACTAGGTGCGTTCTCACGTGCAACGCCCTATTTTCCAGACGTCCACGGTATGTCTAGACGGAGTTGGTGCCATCAGCTAGGGCCACTCCTGTGACCAGATACCGCGTCTGTGTCGCTGAGCTTCTGTGACATTTAAACAGACTCAGCGTTATTGCACATGTGTATATGCTTGCAGCTCTGTGAGTGCAACAGAGCTTGTGTATGCTTGCAGCTCTGTGAGTGCAACAGAGCTTGTGTATGCTTGCAGCTCTTTGTGTGCAACAGAGCTTGTGTATGCTTGCAGCTCTCTGTGTGCAACAGAGCTTGTGTATGCTTGCAGCTCTGTGTGCAACAGAGCTTGCTCCTGCGTTATCTGTTCATATGCTTATCCTTGCAGCTCTGTGAGTGCAACAGAGCTTGCTCAGTGCACCTGGGTGAAGTCTGAACCCTGTGCACTCTACCGCCAGATACCTTCTGCCACCACCTAGCAGCGGTCTTACTATCTACTACATGGTGGACCCCGAGCGGTGAACGCACTTTATTTATAATTTTATTTAGTGTGTTCCACCACTCCTAGCATTATACTAGCGCCAGGGTCTGACTAGTGATGGCAGAACAGCAGCAGCTCCTGCAGTGCATTAAGCAGCTTGGCGACCGGGTGGCCGCTCTTGAGAAGTCTCTCTCTGCTGCTCAAGCCACTGATGCTGCTGTCCAGGCTTTAACCGATGCGGTAGCGCGTCTGTCCGTGTCCACCCTTGCGCTGACAGTTACCCGCCTCCCGTTGCCCGCCTCCCGTTGCCCGATAAGTTTTCTGGCGATGGCACCTCCTGCAGGGGTTTTATCAGCCAGTGCTCAATCCATCTGGAGCTGCTGGCTGAACAATTTCCTTTGGAACGTGCCAAGGTGGCATTTATTATATCCCTACTGTCGGGCAAGGCTCTGGAATGGGCTACGCCTTTGTGGGAGTGTGGCGATCCCGATATTCGGACCGCAGCTTGCATGCTTATGGCCATCAAGCAAGTGTTCTTCGGTCCTCGGGTCACGCACGACACCTCTCTACAACTACTCGCACTCACTCAGGGATCCCTCTCGGTGAGCCAGTATGCCATACGTTTTCGGACACTGGTGTCCAAGTTGGAGTGGTCTGATAGGGCCCTCATCCCTGTATTTTGGAGGGGATTAGCGGCACATGTCAAGGATGCTCTCTCTAGAAGAGAGATCCCTACTAGCCTGGAGGAGTTAATATCGATCTCCTCACGCATTGACCTCCGTTTTTCTGAGCGCGGTTTGGAGCATTCCCACTCCAAACGTAGAGGTACTCCGGCTCCCAAATTTTTTCTGCCTCTGGAATTGCCTGAACCAGAGGTTCTACCCCCAGAGCCCATGGAGGTGTCTCGTGCCACGTTTAATACACCTTCGGCTCAGGAGTCCGTTTGCGGTTGTCACCGTTTACACGCTGCTTCCCAGGAAGACAGCGCCCCGCAATGCTCGGATTCCGTGCCGGACGACGAGACCTTTGTCCCTCCTCATCTCCGGCCTAAGATTCTCATGTGGGCACACGCATCCAATGCGCACAACCATCGTGGATATATGCAAACCACGAAGCTGTTGGCTGGTGCATATTGGTGGCCACACAGGGCTCGGGACGTTAAGAGGTACATTCAGGCATGCACCTCATGTGCTCGGCATAGCCTTCCAAGGCAGAGTGTGGCGACGACCGTCGACACACGGCGGCGTCCCACTGTCAATCCCGCTCCTGCCATCTCCCAGGTGTCCCTTCTGAGACCTGGTGATCTTGCCTCCACCGATGCCTTCCACGTGTCCTGGGTTATCGTGCCACCTACCAGGACACCAGCCTCGCCTTTGGACGAGTCTGAGATCTACGCCACTGTGGGGCACAGGCTTGGGGGTCGGAAGGCTCAGGGAGGGGGGCCTTAGGAGGGTGGGTAATGTTAGGAATCTGAGTTCTGCCATACCTATGCAGAAACCCAGGTCCTCACATTTATCTCCAGAGGCAAAGTCCTTTGTGCAAGCTTCTGAGCATGCTCACAGGACGAGCTCCTATTGGAGTTCGGGAGTCAGGTACTCAGGTCCTGCTCTGAATCCTATTGGCTCCTATTGGAGTTCTGGACATTTCCGGCAGGTCCCGTACGCTATAAAAAGCGCGCATGGCTGTTCCGCCATGCGCTAGTATAGTCATACTTGCTGCTGTATGTTTGTTGATGGATGCATGGACTGGTGAATGACTCATTTGAAACCCCCATTCCTTGGTTATTACGAATGTGTGAGAGTTTGAGTTAGAGCCAGTATTAGCGCCAGCGCGCCTTTGCTCCAGTGCTCAGCAGCTAGCGTCAGCTTGCGCCTGCTTGACAGCGGCGTTTCTTCAGCGGCTTAGTTATCGTCGCGCTGCAGTTGCAGTACTAGATGCGTTCACATGTGCAACGCCCTATTTTCCAGACGTCCACGGTAGGTCTAGACTGAGTTGGTGCCGTCAGCTAGGGCCACTCCTGTGATCACATACCGCGTCTGTGTCACTGAGCTCCTGTGACATTTAAACA
Source organism: Dendrobates tinctorius (assembly GCF_039654945.1). Lineage (NCBI taxonomy): Eukaryota > Metazoa > Chordata > Amphibia > Anura > Dendrobatidae > Dendrobates > Dendrobates tinctorius. The sequence continues at coordinate 21,494,454 of NW_027361838.1, read as the reverse complement.
GACTCAGCGTTATTGCACATGTGTATATGCTTGCAGCTCTCTGTGTGTAACAGAGCTTGTGTATGCTTGCAGCTCTGTGTGTGCAACAGAGCTTGTGTATGCTTGCAGCTCTGTGTGTGCAACAGAGCTTGTGTATGCTTGCAGCTCTGTGTGTGCAGCAGAGCTTGAGTATGCTTGCAGCTCTGTGTGTGCAGCAGAGCTTGTGTATGCTTGCAGCTCTGTGTGTGCAGCAGAGCTTGTGTATGCTTGCAGCTCTGTGTGTGCAGCAGAGCTTGTGTATGCTTGCAGCTCTGTGTGTGCAGCAGAGCTTGTGTATGCTTGCAGCTCTGTGGGTGAAACAGAGCTTGCTCCAGCGTCATCTATTCGTGTGCTTATCCTTGCAGCTCTGTGAGTGCAACAGAGTTTGCTCAGTGAACCTGGGTGAAGTCTGAACCCTGTGCACTCTACCGCCAGATACCTTCTGCCACCACCTAGCAGCGGTCTTACCATCTACCGCACGGCGGACCCCGAGCGGTGAACGCACTTTATTTATAATTTTATTTAGTGTGTTCCACCACTCCTAACAGGCGGAATGTTCCGATAGCACATGAGAAATATCAACAACGAGGTCTTATTAGTTATTGGTGACAGATGATAAATTCACGCTAGTGGCAACTGATTGGATAAAAGTCAGCTCCTAATAATGTTGTCTTCTGCTGTACCCTTTGGATCCGTCATTGTGCTGAGCCAATAGGAGGATCTTTGGGCATTCTAATAGGCCAACTTAATTCTGGCCCCTGTTCAAAAAAAAGAGCTATTCTCTGTCCTACTCACAACTGTGTACCATCTGGTACACCTGGTAAACATCCTCTGGTATTTGTTGAATGCAATAAAAGCATAAGGCGGAATTTACTAAGACTGACGTTTCATACAAACACAAGCTTCCTGTTGTAAGATGTACCAAATTTATTGTGAGGTGCAAGTCTTTTGGGTTTATAAAAATGAAATGAGCTGGCACACACTTCCATGATCTTTACACTAATTTCAATCTGTTGGGCTGTGGTATGACATGCTTTTCCCACTATGCTCCATGCACTTGAAGAAAAATGGCAAGGTTAGATCAAAATTGAGAAAAGGTGCATATTTTCTGCATGAATGTGGCTTAAACAAAAATTTACAATAATTTTTTGTCAGTTTTCTGGTGTACCTGTATTAATGAATTATCCTCTTTATGTTTTTCAATATTTAATACTGCATAGTTGAGGTAAATAGCAGAAACCTTTTTTTATGTTTAAAGTGCTACTAGGGGGTATTTTTTTTAATTTCATTACTGGACTGGTATCAATAATCTTTGTTCACAGTATCCACACCATTCTGGTCCCTCTCTGCTATCTTGTGACTGCAGCTCTGACTGGCTGGAAGTCACTGTGGTTACTATTTCTCTTAAAGGGGTTGTCCACAACTCAGACAACCCCTTCTCATTTACTATATTCCTGTCACGCTTGGACACAGGTAAGGCCGGCAGACGACACAGCATATAAATACGATGGGATGAAAAAAGAAGAGGAAGACCTTAACGGTAGGGACCGGAGGATGAGACACCTCCTGACACCAACCTATGCCTGTCCCTAAGCTTCCCTAATGCCCTTCCCTTTTCCCCTGCCGCCATCATGTGCCTACTTCCTGGCTGTCACCTCTATGAGTGAAATGGCCAGCTAGGTCCCTAGAATCATCAATGGAGATCATAACACACAGGGGAAGAGATGAACATGGGACAAACAAAAGGAAATTACTCATCTCAGACCCTGCTGCTATGCTCCACAGCAAAAGAGAAAAAGGCATCAGAATAGCAGAACTCCCAGAGCAGCAACCCCACAGTCACAGGAGAGCTCCACTCACCTAGCTGGTCTGCATAAAACAAAGACACTGTAGCTGACAATCAGCTGATGGGTCATGTGAAGTGGGAATGGTTACCAACCAACATCAGCTGACCAGCCTAAAAGAGACTACCAGCAAGAGACTGACATTGACTCTTGCTGGACCAAATGCACCTCTGTTGCCATTTCTGTAAAATCGACTCCAGGTCTCCCGGGGCTCGTTTAACATTGTTATGTCATGCGAGCCCTGAAGCCAATTAGTGGCCACTTCACTCTCACTTCTTTTAAATGTACCTAACACCCAGAGGAAGTCAGAGAGCAGCAGCAGCAGCTCTCACTTTTTCTAGGTTTCAGCTTCATCACAAAAAAATGAGAGCTCCTGTGAGCTCTGGGTTTTATTTTATTTGAGGGAATATACCAATTGAGAAGTGGCTGACAGAGATTTAGACAACTCCTTTAATTTAAGTCTATGAGAGACACGTTCGGAGAAGTGACTTCTAGTCTACCTAGCAAAGACTGGAAGTCATCCGGCCAGTCACAACTCCTGTCAAAAGGCGCAAAAGAGGATCGGAGCGGTGCTGAGAGCAGAAGAAAGTGGCTGCCAGTAAGTATTTTCCTACACACAAGGAACATACCTGAGTGATACCACTCTGGTGGTAATTTAAAAAAATACTCCATAGCGGTACTTTTCATGAATTGATCTGTATTTTCTTAGAGCCTCTTGTTGACATCCACTAGCCAGAGAATTTATGGTGTTCTTGTGTAAATCAGTTTTGCAATTAGCAAATACCACTGTGCTGAGGTTATAATAAATTAACTGATGAGTTCCACAGAATTTCAGTATAGTTCTATACACTTTAGCATGTCATATTAACTTCTGATATTACTCAGGCTTTTATTTATTTTAGTTGGTCCACATTTTTGCAAGAAGCGAAACTCTGGATTCGGCTGCATTTCATACTTTCTCTAAGAAGTTCAGTCCCAGATGGAAATGTTATCTGGAAGAATTTCCAGGAAGCTCATCATTCGCCTGCCTCCTCTGATTGAAACAAGAAGGACAGGGGTTAACAAGTGGAGAGGGGGTGGTGAACAGACAGAGAACTTGGATGTTGCCAGTTAAAGCTCTCTGGCCTTGACTTCACTGTGATCTTATATGTTTGTCCTTGGACAGTGGCACAATTATTTACATATGTTGTTGCAAAAATGCCTTCTTCTCTTGTTTTTTCCATTACATCTCCAAATCCGTGCACATCTTACAAAAGAAATTGCTCACAAACATAAACAGATCTGTCATTTCCTAATTCTTTGCTATCAGAAGTGAGGAGTATTCTCAGCAAAACTCTCATCATGTGATAAGCTATACATCAATGTAAGCAGTAAAATGTATTTTTTATCCATAGAGAAAAGACAAAATATACTCATAAACATACAATATTTGGAAAAATTACTGTTAGAAAATACCAACACAACTTTTGCTACAGATATGTAAACAGCAGGAACCATGAAGTGACATCACTTTCCACAGGAATGCTGGAGTTACCCAATATCCGCTATGCCTTTGTGATACAAAGCCAATGCAGTTTACTGAACCCTTTGTGTAATATGTCACCGGTGCAATAACAGCCAAACACTATACAAGACAGGCTAACATGAGTGTACGAAAAATCGTCCTTTTTTCAATCCAAAAAAAATTGCTATTTTCCGTCTGCACTGTCACTTGTATACCATTCTATCCATATGTCCAATTTTACCATCCATATGGCATCCATTTAAAAAAAAAAATTAATAACTAAAAAAAGTATACAGGGCCCAATATGTAAAGCAGATCATGTTTTTGTCATGTTTTACTAATTAACTTGTATTAACTCTTAACGCTGTTGGGTTTTGTCTTTTTGCATTTAATGGCAAAATAGTTTTTTCTTTTCTTTTAGTTTTTCAATCTTTTTACTTTATATAATTCTTTTTTAACACTTGGGGACCTAGACTCCTATGAGTGTCCACATAAAACACTGCAATACTTGTTTCTTACAATGACAGACATCAAAGCTAACTCCGATTCTGGCAGTTTACCCCCTAAGATGCCATGGTAGTTAGTCACCCTACAGTGGGGAAAATAAGTATTTGATACACTGCCGATTTTGCAAAGAATGGAGAGGTCTGTAAATTTTATCTTAGGTACACTTCAACTGTGAGAGAATCTAAAAATAAAAAAAAATGAAAATCACATGGTATGATTTTTATATAATTAATTTGCATTTAATAAGTATTTGATACAATAGAAAAACAGAACTTAATATTTGGTACAGAAACCTTTGTTTGCAATTACAGAGGTCAGACATTTCCTGTAATTCTTGACCACGTTTGCACACACTCCTCCATACAAATCTTCTCCAGATTTTTCAGGTTTTGCGTCTGTCGGTGGGCAACATTGCGTTTCAGCTCCCTCCAAATATTTTCCATTGGGTTCAGATCTGGAGACTGGCTAGGTCACTCCAGGACCTTGAAATGCTTCTTACAGAGCTGCTCCTTACTTGCCGTGGCTGTGTGTTTCCGGTCATTGTCATTCTGGAAGACCCAGCCACAACCCATTTTAGTGCTCTTATTGATGGAAGAAGGTTGTTGGCCAAAATCTTGCGATACATGACCCCAGCCATTCTCTCTTCAATACGGCGAAGTTGTCCTGTCCCCTTTGCAGAAAAGCACCCCCAAAGTATGATGTTTCCCCCACCATGCTTCATGGTTGGGGTGGTCTTCTTGGAGGTGTACTCATGCTTCTTTTTCTTCCTCTAAATACAGCAAGTGGAGTTGATGCCAAAAAGCTCTATTTTGGTCTCATCTGACCACATGACCGTCTTCTGTTATGATTGAGTCACCGTAGGAGGCAAAAACAGAAATGCTAGCTAAGTCCAGAAAACCAGAGAAGTTGGCAGCTATCGGATTGCAGACCCCTGAACCTATCAACACAACTAGCAGTAGCCGTGGGGGGTTCCTACGATGCCCTAGACCCCTCGATCACAGCCGGAGAATTAAATAGGCCTAAAGGAAGAAAGGGGAAATTTAAACTGCCCCAGAGCAGACCCCAAAGCAATAGGCAGCCCCCAACATATAATGACGGTGAAGCAAGATGAAAATACTAACAGACAGAAAGATAGACTGAGCAAAGAGGGGCCCAAGCTAACTAAATAGAAAAGGACAGGAAGGCTGCTGTCTGCAATCCATGAAAAACCCTATGAAAATAAGAGCCAACAGACTGACAGTGAAAAAGGCCCTGAAGACGCTAGGCTTCAAAAAAGCTATGTCAGTACTCAGGAATATACTGAAAACAGAGCTACAGGCAAAAGGAGATTCAGCTCACCCCAGCAGGGAATGGCAGAATACTGAAAAGCAAGGAAAACAAAAAACAAAACAAAAAGCTAACAGGCAAAAACAGAAACTTAGCTTTAGAGGAGCAGGAATCAGACTGGTGTCCTAGAAGTCCACAGAGAAATCACCCGCAGGGCAGAAGGGCGTCGGCAGCCTTATATCCAGTCCGTGACTCCACTCAGCCAATCATCCTCATTAGACTCAGGTGCCTGATAATCAGGCTCATTACCTTCCTTTACCAGAATAGGGAGTTCACCAGACCCCAGTGACGAAGGGGAAAATGAACTCACAACAGTACCTCCCCCTTGAGGAGGGGTCACCGAACCCTCAACCACGCCACCAGGGCGATCAGGGTGAGCCCGATGAAATGCACGCACCAATCTTTTGGCATGAATATCAGAGGCAGAGACCCAGGAATTATCCTCCTGACCATAACCCTTCCACTTAACCAAATACTGGAGTCTCCGTCTATCCAGACGGGAATCCAGTATTTTCTCTACCTCATATTCCATGTTACCTTCAACCAATACAGGGTCTGGAGGTGCCATCCCAGGAACAACTGGTTCAACAAACCTCTTCAACAAGGACTTATGGAACACATTATGGATTTTAAATGTGACAGGAAGAGCCAAACGAAAAGAGACCGGATTAATAATCTCCAAAATCTTGTAAGGTCCAATAAATCTAGGCTTAAACTTAGGAGAAGCCACCTTCATAGCAATATTTTTTGATGATAACCACACTATATCACCAATCTTAAACTGGGGACCAATGGTCCTATGTCGATTGGAAAACCGCTGGGCCTTTTCCTGGGAGAGAGATAACTTATCCACCACTTGGTCCCAGATCTAGTGCATTCTCTCCACCACAGTGTCAACACCTGGGCAGGCAGAAGGCTCCACCTGCCCTGAAGAAAATCGAGGATGAAACCCAAAGTTACAAAAAAAAGGTGACATCAAAGTGGCAGAACTAACGCTATTATTTAGAGCAAACTCGGCCAAGGGCAAAAACGAAACCCAATCATCCTGATCAGCGGAAATAAAACATCTCAAATATGACTCCAAGGTCTGGTTTGTTCTCTCTGTCTGCCCATTGGACTGAGGGTGAAAAGCAGAGGAGAAGGACAACTGAATTCCCAGCTTGGAACAGAAAGCCCTCCAAAATCTAGACACCAACTGAACTCCTCTGTCAGATACAATGTTCTCAGGAATCCCGTGTAAGCGAACCACCTGTTGCAAAAACAGGGGCACCAACTCAGAGGAAGATGGCAACTTAGGGAGTGGTACAAGATGAACCATCTTAGAGAACCTATCACAAATCACCCAAATAACAGTCATTCTTTGAGAGACCGGCATATCAGAGATGAAATCCATTGAAATATGGGTCCATGGCCTCCTGGGGACCGGCAAAGGCATCAACAACCCACTAGAGCGAGAACAAGATTTAGACCGGGAGCAAGTCCCACAGGACTGCACAAAATTCCTGACATCATGAGACAAGGTGGGCCACCAAAAAGAGCGACTCACCAGATCTCTAGTACCAAAAATACCTGGATGACCAGCCAATGCAGAGCAATGAACTTCAGACATCACTCTCTTCTTCCACTGGTCAGGAACATACAACTTTCCACTGGGACAACGCTCAGGTTTGTCCTCCTGGAACTCTTGCAGAGCAAGTCTCAAATCGGGCGAGATGGCAGAAAGAACTACCCCTTCGCCTAAGATGGTAGCAGGCTTGGTCACCACAGGAGAATCAGCAAAGAAACTCCTAGAGAGGGCATCTGCCTTGACATTCTTAGTTCCAGGAAGAAAAGAGACCACAAAATCAAAACGTGTAAAAAACAAGGCCCACCTAGCCTGTCTAGGGTTCAAGCGTTTAGCCGACTCTAGGTAAATCAAATTATTGTGGTCAGTGAGGACCACAACTTGATGTTTAGCTCCCTCCAACCAATGTCTCCACTCCTCAAATGCCCATTTCATGGCCAACAGTTCCCGATTCCCCACATCATAGTTACGTTCAGATGGAGAGAACTTTCGGGAAAAGAAAGCACAGGGATTCATTTTAGATGTTACAGGATCCTTTTGGGACAAAACAGCTCCTGCACCAATCTCAGAAGCATCCACCTCTACCTGGAACGGGAGTGAGACATCAGGTTGCCGCAAAACCGGGGCGGAGGTAAATCTTCGCTTCAGCTCCTGAAAGGAAGCAACAGCCTCAGGAGACCAATTCAACACATCAGCACCCTTCTTAGTCAGATCAGTCAATGGCTTGGCAATACTAGAAAATTTTGCTATAAATTTCCGATAAAAATTAGCAAAACCCAAAAACTTCTGGAGGGCCTTCAAAGAAGTGGGCTGAACCCAATCATAAATGGCCTGTACCTTGGCCGGGTCCATTTCAATAGTTGACGGAGACAAAATAAATCCCAAAAATGAAATCCTCTGTACTCCAAAAAGGCATTTCGATCCTTTGACATACAGGGAATTCTCCCTCAAGATCCGGAACACAGTCCGAATATGTTCCACATGAGAATCCCAATCCTTGGAGAAGATCAAAATATCATCCAGATAGATAATCAAAAATTTATCGACAAAGTCTCGGAAAATATCGTTCATGAAGCACTGTAAGACAGAAGGGGCATTAGTGATCCCAAAAGGCATCACCAGGTACTCAAAATGTCCCTCCGGAGTATTAAACGCCGTCTTCCATTCATCCCCTGCTTAATGCGGATAAGCTTATACGCCCCCCTGAGGTCAAGCTTGGTAAACCAGCAAGCACCTCTAACTCTAGAGAATAGATCCGAAATCAGGGGTAACGGATACTGATATTTAATAGTAATTTTATTGAGGGCACGATAATCAATACAAGGCCTTAAAGAACCATCCTTTTTGGCCACAAAAAAAAAAACGGCACCTAAGGGTGAAGAGGATGGTCTAATATGACCCTTCTCCAACGCCTCCTTAATATAGGACCGCAAAGCCTCGTGCTCGGGTAGAGATAAATTGAAGGGCCGACCCTTGGGAAATTTACACCCCGGGCTTAGTTCAATTGCACAGTCATAACTCCTATGAGGAGGCAAGGACGCAGACTCATTCTCACTAAATACATTATAAAAGTCCGCCAAATAGTCAGGAACATCATGCGACTGAGGAGAGGTGGAAAAAACCGGAGCCTCACTAAAGGCACACCGACAACCCCAACTCACCACAGACACAGATTTCCAATCCAAAACTGGATTATGAATTTGCAACCAGGGAAACCCCAGAACAACGGCATCATGCAGACCATGCAATACCAAAAATCTGCAATTTTCTTGATGGTCTGGGACGACCTGCATGACCACCTGGGTCCAAAACGGAGGTTTATTTTTAGCCAAAGGAGTAGCATCAATCCCCCTCAAAGGGATAGGCGTCTGCAGAGGTGTCATCGGAAATCCACAACGTTTAGCAAAATCCAAGTCCATTAAGTTTAGCGCTGCTCCCGAATCCACAAAAGCCTTGGCGGAAAATGTGGACAGGGAGCAGATCAGAGTAATTGCCAGAAGAAACTTAGGTTGAACACCACCAACAGAAAACGTGTGTGCAAAGCGTTTCTCTCGTTTAGGACAAACAGAAATAATATGCGAGGCATCTCCACAGAAAAAACACAGCTTATTACGCCTTCTGAACTCCTGACGTTGCGCCTTAGACAAAACTCTATCACATTGCATAGGTTCAGACGTCTGTTCAACTGGTGGCAACACCTCTCGTACAATCCTGCGTTCACGTAAACGCCGATCAACCTGAATGACTAATGACATAGAATCGTCCAGACCAGAGGGAACAGGAAATCCCACCATAGTATCTTTTACGGCTTCTGACAAACCCTTCCGAAAGAGAGCAGCCAAGGCATTATCATTCCAGGTAGTAAGGACCGCCCACTCTCGGAACTTTTGACAGTACAACTCTGCAGAATCTCGACCCTGGTTCAATGCCAACAGGGTCTTTTCAGCCTGATCAATAGCATTAGGTTCGTCATACAACAACCCCAAAGCTTGAAAGAATGCATTCACATTAGTCAGAATAGGATCATCTGGTTTCAAAGAAAACGCCCAATCCTGGGGATCGCCACGCAGCAAAGAGATGACAATTTTAAACTGCTGCGCGGAGCTCCCTGACGAGTTAGGCTTCAAGGCAAAAAATAATTTACAATTATTTTTTAAACTCAAAAATTTAGATCGATCCCCAAAAAATACATCAGGTGTAGGGATCTTTGGTTCAACAGCATGCGAACGAGCAAGGTAGGCGGAAATTCCCCGCACTTCCGCAGCGAGCTGCTCCACACGATCAGACAATTGCTTTATCTCCATTGAGAGAGAAAAAAAAATTCCCCCTACGGCCTCAGAGATATAGAGGAAAGAATATACACACACCTTTTTTTTTTTTTTTTAAACACAATTCTTTCCTGCTATTGAGTACCCTAGGATCTGCGGTATGGCGGGTGATTCTGTTATGATTGAGTCACCGTAGGAGGCAAAAACAGAAATGCTAGCTAAGTCCAGAAAACCAGAGAAGTTGGCAGCTATCGGATTGCAGACCCCTGAACCTATCAACACAACTAGCAGTAGCCGTGGGGGGTTCCTACGATGCCCTAGACCCCTCGATCACAGCCGGAGAATTAAATAGGCCTAAAGAAAGAAAGGGGAAATCTAAACTGCCCCAGAGCAGACCCCAAAGCAATAGGCAGCCCCCAACATATAATGACGGTGAAGCAAGATGAAAATACTAACACAGACAGAAAGATAGACTGAGCAAAGAGGGGCCCAAGCTAACTAAATAGAAAAGGACAGGCAGGCTGCTGTCTGCAATCCGTGAAAAACCCTATGAAAATAAGAGCCAACAGACTGACAGTGAAAAAGGCCCTGAAGACGCTAGGCTTCAAAAAAGCTATGTCAGTACTCAGGAATATACTGAAGACAGAGCTACAGGCAAAAGGAGATTCAGCTCACCCCAGCAGGGAATGGCAGAATACTGAAAAGCAAGGAAAACAAAACAAAAAGCTAACAGGCAAAAACAGAAACTTAGCTTTAGAGGAGCAGGAATCAGACTGGTGTCCTAGAAGTCCACAGAGAAATCACCTGCAGGGCAGAAGGGCGTTGGCAGCCTTATATCCAGTCCGTGACTCCACTCAGCCAGTCATCCTCATTAGACTCAGGTGCCTGATAATCAGGCTCATTACCTTCCTTTACCAGAATAGGGAGTTCACCAGACCCCAGTGACGAAGGGGAAAATGAACTCACAACAGTCTTTCATGCCTCCTCGGGATCATCAAGATGGTCAATGGTGAACTTAAAATGGGCCTGGATATGTGCTGGTGTAAGCAGGGGGACCTTGCGTGCCCTGCATGATTTTAATCCATGACGGCGTAGTCTGTTACTAACGGTAAAGTTTGAGAATGTGGTCCCAGATCTCTTCGGGTCATTGACCAGGTCCACCCATGTAGTTCTGGGCTGATTCCTGACCTTTCTCAGAATCATCCTTATCCAACGAGGCGAGATCTTGCATGGAGCCCCAGACCGAAGAAGATTGACATTCATCTTGTGTGTCTTCTATTTTCTAATAATTGTGCCAACATTTGTTGACTGCTCACCAAGTTGCTTGCCTATTGTCCTGTAGCCCATCCCAGCCTTGTGCAGGTCTAAAATTTTGTCCCTGGTGTCCTTAGACAGCCTTTTGGTCTTAGCCATGGTGGAATGGTTGAAGTGTGATAGATTGAGGTGTGTGGACAGATGTATTTTATACATGTAGTGAGTTCAAACAGGTGCAATTAATACAGGTAATGAGTGCAGAGTAAGAGGGCTTCTTAAAAAGAAACTAACAGGTCTGTGAGAGCCAGAATTCTTTCTGGTTGGTAGGTAATCAAATACTTATTTCATGCAATAAAATGCTATTTAATTATTTAAAAATCATGTGTGAATATCTACTTTGACAAACATTAACAATATATTCCGATTCTTGCAAAAATTGAGCATCTCTTTTATTTGTAATGTAATGGGCATCTTATGAATGGCATGATGACAGTAATATAAACACATGGCACAAGTTGTTCCATTTCATCATTTCACGTGATTTGCTTTTCTAGTGTTTTCACAGAGATGAAATGATTGGCAATGGATGCTACTTCTTCATTTCATTAGAGGATCCTCCACTACTCGGACAACCCCTTAATAAATACCATATTCCCCATTGTCAAATAAAAATAACAGATAGTCACCATCTACTCCAGCACCATTCCAGCAATATTGGCATCGGGTATTTGACATTGTTATTTCATATGAGCACTGCAGCCCAATAAGCAACCACTAATGGGTTGCTTTGCTCACACTTCCTTCAGAAGAACCTCAAATGTCCAAAGGAAATGTGAGCGAAGCAAACCATTAGTGGACGCTGATTAGCTGCAGTGCTCACGTGGCATAACAATGTCACACAAGCCCCCCAAGAATCTGGTGCGGACATCGCTGAGATGACACTGGTGCAGGAGATGAGTATCTGTTATTTTTATTTTGAACTGGGGAATATAATATTTAAGAAGGGGGTTGTCCTAGTAGTGGACAACCTCTTTAAGGATCAGCACTTTCCACTATCCAGAATGAATGCTAAGAATGCAACAAAGCAGGATGGAGCTTTCTTTGTTTCAAATCTGTAGTGTCATCCTTTTCTGCATCTCTTTCCTCTTACCATTTGACAACATTTACAGCTAGCCACAGACTGATTCTAGCCGGTTGTTGAGATATTGCGGAATGTATGTACGTTTTTCCAAAGCTAAAATTAAAGCATAAAAGCAGCACACATCTACATGGCGGACAGGACAGGAACCGTTGTAACCTATAGTTCTTAATCATCTGAGATAATCACATACTTTGCAGTTATCAAATCTGGATAAAAGTTCTATTATAACATCAGCTGCAGATTACAGATACATCCATAAGTAACTAAACTAGAATAGGAAGATTTTATGTAAGTGAGTGAAATTAAGTCTTTGTAGTCATCTTTATGACAGTCCTTTCCCGTTTTCTTTTGTCCATCAGAAAACTATTTCCTCTGGGATTTGTAGTTGTGCACGAAACAAATAGCATCACAGCACATAAACCAATAACTCGGTTCAGCGTGACACTTCTAAACGGAACTGAGAACATAATGAGGCGCAGCACAGAATTCTGGAGAGGAATTTACCAGCTTTTTTCCATTGTATAATAGAATCCCTCCCGCATCCATATATCGAAAAAAATCCGAGCAACACTTACCCCCAGAAGGCAAACTTTCAGCTCCCGAATAGCCATCCTTTAAGAGGAGTTTGGTTTCCTATAACACATCATCAGGAGACAAGAACTTTAACACACAGTCATTTCCCAGGCTGTGCCTGTCTGCTCATGTGGATCGCATGCAAATAATTTCCTGACCTAACAAAAAGAAAGAGACCCAGAGAGAAAGAGGAGGTTTTAATTCCTACAAAACAAACGGAAACCAGTCTGGGCTATTTATGGGCAGTCCTGTCACATGGGCTGCAGACAACTACTCATTTGCTGCTTTCGTAATCTCCCAAAAATGCTGCATATTATACAAAAAGAGGTATACGGGCACACAGTGTTCGGTGGATAGTTCATGTATAGAACAGATGCTTAAAAAACGCACAGAACGCTAATAATTATCATTTCTTATGGTATTTTTGATATTCATTCTCACTTTCAGATGCAGTGGAAAGTCACTGTCCTCCAGGATAAGGGTGGAGAAAGCATTTCTATGGAAAACATTGCATATCCCAAGTTTTCCTTTCCCTTTTTTTCAATTACTGCCAAAATTTCAAGAAAATATATGCGATGTACGCATTTGTGCATATTTCATATGAAACTTGGAGGTTAGTATTAAAATATTGTCGAATTAGATAATCATCACACCGTGGAAAAATAGGTAATAGATGGCAGTAGTACTTTTCAAAAAGGGTTTCCACTCAGCATTTTTTTTTTTGAAATGTTGCATATTTTCGAGTGGTTATTTTTATAGCAAAAAAAGTATTGCCTTTAAGCAAATAGGTGTTAGTCCTCATTCCCACGTTCAGTATTTGGTCAGTATTTTACATCAGTATTTGTAAGCCAAAACCAGGAAGAGGAACAATCAGAGGAAAAGTATAATAGAAACATGTCACCACTTCTGTATTTACAAATACTGACCAAATACTGAACGTGTGAACGTGTCCTTAAATGAACTACTGTGGGGGAAATGGATCATCCCATCTAGGGCAGAAAACTGGCATCTAAAAACCAAAAAATTTCTCAGAGGTGGAATTTGAGCAAAGCTTTGCAACTTCTTGCTCATTTGCAACAGCCCCAGCACTTTTTTCTAAAGAGAGCACAGCTTCTCTATAGGAACTTAAAAAAATGCCTCCCACATTAAAATCATAATATGGTTTCCAATTAGAAGCTTAATTATAGCCTAAAGTTTACATGAAACATGATGTTTAGCCTCTGCTTGAGTCTTTCTTAAAGGGGTTGTCCACTACTCGGACAATCCCATCTCAATCCCTATGTTTCCCCCTTATAAAATAATAACTGCTATACTCATCCCTGGTGCGGGTGTCGTTCCAGTGTTGTTGGTACTGGCTCTCCTTGGGCTTGCGTGACATTGTTCACAATGTCACACGATCACTGTGACCAATCAATGGCCGCTAATCTTTTAAGACAAGTCAGATATTTGGAAAAAGAGAGAGAACAGCTGTAGCTCTCACTTTCCCTGGATGTCAGTTACGTCCGAAGGAGGAAAGAGTGAAGCGGCCACTGATTGGCTGCAAGGATCACGTGACATTGTTATGAGCCCCAGGAGAACAAGTGCTGACACTACTGGAAAGGTGCCAGCACTGGGGATGACTATAGCTGTTATTACTTCATAAAGGGGAAACCTAGTAATTGATCCAAGTAGTGGATAGCCCCTTTAACCCCTTCACCCCCAAGCCTGTTATTACCTTCATCACCAGGCCAAATTTTACATTTCTGACCAGTATCACTTTTGGTGGTAAAAACTCTGGAACTCTTCAATGAATCTCAGTGATTCTGAGATTGTTTTTTTTTTTTTTTTTTCATTTTTCATGACATTTTGTACTTCATGATAATGGTAAAATTTGTTCAATATGACTTGTGTTTATTTATGAAAATATCAAATATTTGGAGACAATTTAGCCATTTTTACACTTTTAATTTTTGTGCCCTTAAACCAGAGAGTTATGTCACGCAAAATAATAAATGGCATTTTCCATTTTACTTCTGCATCATTTTTGAAACATATTTTTTTGTTAGGAAGTTAGAAGGGTTAAAAGTTGAATTTTTTTAGCGACCACATCACATTTGAAGTGACTTTGGGGCCGTCTGTATGACAGTAAATATCCAAAAATGACACCATTCAAAAAAAATGCACACCTTCAAAGTCCTCAAAACCACATTCATAGACTCATAGAATGGTAGAGTTGAAGATAACCATTGATAAATAAAGAGTTGAAGATAAACATTGAAGATGTTTATTAAGCATTCAGGTGCTTCAAAGGAATTAAAGCAATGTGGATGGAGAAAATGAACATTTTACTTTTTTTCACAAACATTTTAGTGAAGCTCCAAATTAAACCCTCACTATTTGGGCGCTTGACAGTGCTCGAAAGGGTAGGAGTGATGTTTTGGAATGCAGACTTTGATGGAAAGATCTGCAAGCGTCATGTCGAGTTTGCAGATGCCTTGATGTGCCTCAACATAGGAACCCCCCGCCCCACAGATGACCCCATTTTGGAATCTAGACCCATCAGGAAATGTATCCAGATGTGTGCTGAGCACCTTAAACCCCCAGATACTTCACCGAACTTTAAATTGTAGAGCCGTGAAAATAAAATATTACAACACAAAAAGTTCTCTTAGCCTCATTTATTTTTCACAAGGGTAACAGGAGAAAATGACCATATAATTTGCTGTGCAATTTCCCTTGAGTATGCTGATACTTCATATGTGGGGGAAAACTACTGTTTGGGCACACAGCAGTGCTCGGAAGGGAAGGAGCATCATTTGACTTTTTGAATGCAAAAATGTGTGGAATCAAGAGTGGACACCAGGTTGCATTTGGAGAACCCCTGATGTACTTAAACAGCGGAAACCCCCCACAAGTGACCCCATTTTGGAAACTAGACCCCTTAAGGAATTTATCTAGATGTGTGTTGAGCACCTTGAACTCCCAGGTGCTTCACAAAATGTAGAGCTGTGAAAATAAAAAATCACATTTTTTCCCACAAAAAAATTTTTTAGCCCAAAATTTGTTGTGCAATTTCTTCTGAGAATGAAAATACCCCATATGGAATAAAACTACTGTTTGGGCACATGGCAGGTCTCGAAAGGGAAGGAGTGATGTTTTGGAACACAGACATTGATAAAATGGTTTGTGGGTGTCATATCCTGCTTGCAGAGCCTCTGATGTGCCTAAACAGTGGAAATTCCCCACAAGTGACCATATATTGGAATTATTTAGTGTTTTCCTGGTATGTAATTTTTATAAGGTGGCATACTTGAGTTGTGTAGAGTGTATCAGGTTGGCATAAGCAAATTGTGTAGAGTGCATCAGTTTGGCATATATGAGTAGTGTAGAGTGCATTAAGTTGACATACGTGTGTCGTGTAAAGTACATCAGGTAGGCATATGTGAATTCTGTAGAGGGCATCTGGTTGGCATATGTGTTAAGTAGAGGGCATCGGGTTGTCATGCATGAGTTATACATATTGGATCAAGGTGGCATACATGAGTTGTGTAGAGTGCATCAGGTTGTCATACGTAAGTTGTGTAGAGTGCATCAGGCTGGCATGCGTGAGTAGTGTAGAGTGCATCAGGTTGGCATACGTGAGTTGTGTAGAGTGCATCATGTTGGCATACATAAGTTTTGTAGAGTAAATCAGGTAGCATATGTAAGTTGTGTAGACTGCATTAAGTTGGTATGCATGATTTGTGTAGTGTGCATCAGGTTGGCATACGTAAGTTGTGTTGAGTGCATCAGGCTGGCATGCCTGAGTAGTGTAGAGTGCATCAGGTTGGCATACGTGAGTTGTGTAGAGTGCATCATGTTGGCATACATAAGTTCTGTAGAGTAAATCAGGTAGCATACGTAAGTTGTGTAGAGTGCATTAAGTTGG
This sequence comes from Dendrobates tinctorius, assembly GCF_039654945.1. NCBI lineage: Eukaryota > Metazoa > Chordata > Amphibia > Anura > Dendrobatidae > Dendrobates > Dendrobates tinctorius. Next base: position 21,478,048 of record NW_027361838.1, on the reverse strand, counting down.
CATGCATGATTTGTGTAGCGTGCATCAGGTTGACATATGTTAGTGTAGAGTGCATCAGGTTGGCATACGTGAGTTGTGTAGAGTGCATCAGGTTGGCATATGTGAGTTGTGTAGGTGCATCAGGTTGGCATATGTGAATTATGTAGAGTGCATCAGGTTGGCATATGTGAGTTATGTAGAGTGCATCAGGTTGGCATATGTGAGTTATGTAGAGTGCATCAGGTTTGCATATGTGAGTTGTGTAAGTCAGAAATTAATTTAGTAGTCCATGGTTGTGTGATACAGTTTGAAGCATTCTTTTATACACAGACTAGGTTTGTCAGGGCAGGTGTTGCATTGATAAGTGCTGCCCTTTCGTATCCCCCTTTTGTAACATACTCTGCACCTTTTATGAGACCTTACTTTCTTTGAGGTTCAAGGGACTTCAGCTGGGAAATGTTGCCCTGGTAAAATACGGGCATCTTACATTCCAGAAGTACTGGGGCTCGCTGCTTCCTGACTTCCAAATATTAGGGCCTTGATCACTATCTCCTGGAACTGAAGGAATGTACTGGTCTGACCTGCACATCGTGATACTGTATTTTTCGGATTATAAGACGCACTTTTTTTCTTTCAAATTTGGGGTGAAAATGGGGGTGCGTCTTATAATGAGAATATACCTTACCGGCTGTGGTGGAGCATGGTCCCAGGGTCACTGCTGGAGGAGGCAAGAATGGAGTATTGCTGCAAGCCGCAGACTGGGATGAGGGGGTGTTCGGATGTGCGACGCTGCGGGTGTTCGGTGATGTGGGGGCTCTGCCAACATTTTGTGAAAGCCTGGAGCCCCCGCACTTCTATGGTTTACTATGGGGTGGACTCCGGGAAAATGGTAAGCAATAAGACGCATGGATTGTAAGAAGCAACACCATTTTATTAAAAAAAAGTTTTTTTTTCCTATTTTTCTCCTGAAAATTTGGGATGCGTCTTATAATCCAGTGCGTCTTGTAAACTGCAAAATACGGTATATATTGCCATCAGTACGATGCACTGCCAGCTTCCTGTACCACATCTTAGCTTTTTGCATGGCACTGTACAGCAGGAGGACTTGATCAGAGAGATCAACTATCCCCGATATTTTTATTGTACCCCAGGCCACAGTTTGGTTTGGGGATCTGTGTAGATGAACTTCGTAAAGCAGTGGGGGACCTGCCATTATTATTTATGGTGGTCAACAAAAGGACATCCCTCTTATCCTTGTATTTGACCATCAGCATGTTGTTGCTACATTGGGCTTTGCTCTCACCTTTTATGAGCATTTGCCCAATTATCATCTTAGGGAGTCCTCTCTGATTTTTGTGGACAGTATCGCAGGCTGTGGTAGCTCTTACAGAGAGAGACTGAAAGGTAGGGATGCTGGTATAAAATCTATCTACTTAGAGGTGATAACCTTGATACAGCAGTGGGTGCAACAAATCCCACACAATTTTCCCACTCACTCCCAGGAAAGGGAGAGCAATCAGGAGGTTGAATCTGGGTGCCCTTCCATTCATAAACCCTAAATCTGTGTGTGCACCCTGAGGTACTCTCACACAGCTTGTTTAATTCCATCCCTGACCCTCTTTCTGGGCATGTATTGATTGAATTTGAACCTCCCCTTGAAATGTATTAGGGATTCATCCACGCAGATGTCCCTTTGGTGAGTGTACACATCAGCAAACTTGTCGCTGAAGTGATCAATAACCGTCCGAACTTTGAAGCTGTGTGCACACATTGCGGATTTTTAGCAATTTCCGCAGCAATTCCGCACGTGTGCACATAGCCTGAAAAGTCGGTCAAAGTTAGAGTCATCTCGGAGAGGACATTGTTCATTATCATTGCAATGCAAACATTTTTGGATTGCCTTAAAGCGTTTACGGGTCAGAGCCATGCAGAACAGTGGAGTGTTGTATTAAACCTCAATTCTCCAAAATTGTGGAAGTTCTGGCTTCTTCACTAACTCTATGTGAAGGACAAGGTCCCAAAACCTCATCATTTCTACTGTGTCTACAGGGGTACAGTTAGAAAATGATGAAAGGCGATTTTGGGCCAAAAACTGTTGGGCGTACTAATTTGTCTTGGACATCGTGAGGTTTACAAAATCCTTAGAAAAAAGACTGAAAAAAGTAAATTTCTGTGAGGCCAGTAGTGTCAAATTTGATTCCTGATTGCGCTGCAAAATCAGGAATCTGTGGCTCATAATCGTTGGGGGTGAAATCCATAGAGAGTCAACTAATGATGGGCACTGGATCATTTTCTGTCCTGGGGCATTTGCATGGCAGTTCGGAAAGGAAGAGATGTATCAGGAAAAATAAAGGAAGGTAGCATTCTCTCCCTTAGTGTCAGTGTAGGAGGCAAGGAGGTCATATGCCTACTGGGCTGAATACCGTGATTGGGATGGGTGGGACATTTATGAACCAAAAAAAAAAATGAAAAGAATGGCGAAAGAAAAAGATAAAATAAAAAGAATATAAAAATTTGGTAAAATAAAAATCAAACTTACTAAACGGAGGTCAGTAAAATAAATTACTGAGCGCCTGCAACTATTTGAGACTAACCCTGACTACATTCAGTAAAAAATACTGTAGTAGACGCCGATTAGGCCTCTTTCACACATCAGGTTTTCGCCGTCAGGCGCGATCCGGCACTTTTGGCAAAAAACGGATCCGGCGAAATGCAATGCCGGATCCGGTTTCCCCCCCCCCATTGAATTGCATTAGCGCCGGATCGGGCCGGATGGCCATGCGTTTCATCCAGTTTTCGCCGGATCCGGCAATGTGTCGAAATCCGGCGTCTGGAAAAAACGGCTACTGTATCGTTTTTTGTCTCCGGCGAAAAAGCCGGACACGCCGGATCCGGCTTTTTCATACAATGAAAACCTATGAGCGCCGCAATGCGCCGGATCCGGCTTTTTGGGTCTGAGCATGCTCAGTAGCTCTGCCCACAAGCCACATATATAAAAGCATGACAGTGGGACCCTCAGCCACACCCAACATGCCACCCAAGACAGCAACCAGGTGCAGGAGAAGGCAGGAGACCACTGCAGCACCATCAGCACCACCACCACCACCCCAAATGGAGCAGCATGCTGAACAACGGGAGGGGAGTCCAGCAGCAGATGAGAGAAGGTAATTATCAAATCCCCCATTCCTCAAAACTAGGGCCATGGAATATCAAGATATTCATTGGCCCTTTGTTTCTCTTTATTCAACAGCCGCCCAAGAGATTCAGCAGCAGCAGCAGTGGCAGCACTGGCAGCACTGGCAGCAGCAACAGCACCACCCACAGCCATGGAGTCTGGCCAGCAAGAGGACAGCACATCTTCTTCTGGGAGCCCTCCCTCGCATCGTCAGCGTTTGACGGTAAGTTTTTATTTCCAAAATCCATCATCTCTGGAATATATGTATATTCATTGCCTTTTATTTCAAAACAGGATTCACAAGCTGAAGAGGAGCTCCCAGAAGAAGAAGGAAGGGGTGGACAGACACCTGTAGTGGGCTCACAATTGGTAAGTTTTTTGCATCAAACGCAGAAACACAACATCACACTACACACAACACATAGAAAACAATGTTCTGCAGACCACACACAGCAAACAAATGCCTACATCCAAACACATAAATTTTTTTCTTTTCTTCTCTAGTCTTCCCAGTCTGGTGCTCGGCCAAGAGGTCCTCGCAGTGCCTCCCAGGGTCGTCGGCGACAGCAACGCGGCGGTCACCAGCGTGTAAGTATAATATTTAAGTGAAATTTTGGTACACTTTTTATTTCATGTCTTAAGTGTGGTGACTAATTTTGCTATTTTTCTCTTTTACTTTAACAGCCTTCACAGCGTGCTCCCGACTCAGACGGTGAGGATGGAGGAATAGATGTGGACCACCTCATCGATCTCGTCAGAGAAAGGGAGCCGCTATGGAATATGGCTGACCGCCGCCATGCTGACCTAATCGTTACCCGACGACTCTGGGAGGAAATCTGTTCGCTCCTTGTGGCCCGCTGGGAGGACCTCGATGCTCGGGCCCAGATTAAAGAGCGTAAGTATATACAGTACCGGTTGCTTGATGTAAACCAGTGTTTCCCGAACTCCAGTCCTCGTGGTCCCCACGGATCATGTGTTCAGGATTTCTATTTACTATGGAAATCCTGAAAACATGACCTCTGGGGACCATGAGGACTGGAGTTTGGGAAACACTGATGTTGTATACTAACCACTTTGTCCTTTCTCGTTTCAGGGGACAGAATTGTGAAGCGGTGGCGGTCTGTGAGGGATCGTTTCAAGAAGGAGTTCAATAAAGAGATGCGGGCCCCGAGTGGATCTGGAGGACGCAGGAGCAAGTACAAGTACGCACGAGCCCTGTCGTTCCTCCGGGATACAATGGTCACCAGAAGGTAAATATTACACACCACATGTGAAAAAAAAATGTTTAGATGTAACAATTTTTTTTCAGCCAGGGCCATGCCATGTCACTATTTTAATTGTTTTTTTTTCTCTTTATTCCACAGCACGGTGAGCAGCACTTGGGAGCCTGCACGATTGGACCCTTCTGAGGCGATCCCTGAGGAGACCGGCACCGAGGGACACTTCGACCGCCCCGGTACATCTGCACCTTCCCAGCCTTCCCAGACATTCGACCCATCTGTCCCATCCACCAGCACAGGAGCATCGTGGCCGCCTACATTACATGAAGCTGCTGGTGAGGAGATCGCTTTCCCATTACCCCACCCTTCTGCCCCTGCCACCTCTAGTACACCTGCGGGTACTGGGCGGCAGCGGCAGAGGGGTCAGGAAAAGAGTTATGCGCAAGAGTTCTTGCATCTGAATGCATCTTTCCAGAACTGTCTAAAAGTCTTGTCAGAGCAAATCTCCGCAGGCTTTCAGCAGATCAACTCCAGCATTCTGGAGGTGAAGACACTTCTACAAACCATGCATTCAGAAGCAAGATCTTCGCCAAACCACACCTTTTTCAGGTCTGTTGTGGAGCGCATGGCAACGCTCTCTCCTACCCAGCAGATGCATGTAATGCATTCGTGCCACGGTGCTCTCCAGCACGTTACCTCCCAACCTCCTCCTCCCACCCCAGTAGTTCCTCCACCTGCACCCCCTCCAGCCCCTTTCCATCCTCCCCCTCCTATTACATACCAGCCACCTCCCCAGTACCAGCAACCTCCCCAGTACCAGCAACTTCCCCAGTACCAGCAACCTCCCCAGTACCAGCAACCTCCCCACTTCCAGCAACCTCCCCACTTCCAGCAACCTGCCCCGTACCAAACTCCTTCCCCATACAACTTTCCATCAACATCATCTGCTCCTACAGTCCCTGCCCAACCCTCCACTCCACCGCCCACCACCTCTTCTGCCTCCCACATGTCCACCCATTCTGTAGCTTTTTCCACACCTTCACCTCTAACTGTTCCTTCCCCACCACGATCCCAGTCCTCTCTCCACACACCCAGTGTCGAAGTGTCCCGCAGCCCCTCCAGCAGTATTTCCACCCCACACTACACAGATTTGTAATGTGTGTTTTTTAATAAAAATGCCCATTGGGTTTAAAACATTGATTAAAAAAGTTTTTTGCACTTTAAAAACATTTTACAAAAAAAAATAATTTAAATAAAAGTTAAATTATCGTTTCACAATGGTTGTCTGTCATTTCTTTCTGCGGCGAACTATGTTTAAAAAAAAGGTTAAATACAGGGTATTTCAAAGGTAAAAAGGTATTCAAAACCAGGTATATAACTGTGGGTAAATTTTAGCTTTTTGCCACAGTTGTGTTCCTGGTTGTGTTTGAAGCAAAGTATTTCACCTAAAAAGTTGTGTTTATTGTTGGTGATTTCCTAACAATGTACACAACTTTTGTTAAAAGGTGAAATACTTTGCATAAAACACAACCAGGTACACACCTGTGGCCTAAAGGTAAAAATAGTAAGAACATGACAAGATAGCCAACTTTGGTTGGCAAAGATATATATAGTTGGTACAGAAGGTACACAAGTTTGGTTAAGGGCACAAATCTTTCACACTCTGTTATCCTGCCAGTGTACTCTGCCTTGAGGTGACATAAAGTATAGTGCAAAATTGTCCCTCATTACTGAAACCGTCACAGAACTTCTAGTGGTAATGTCATGGTAATCTTGCAAGGTGGTTTCTTCAGAGGTGTCCTCAATGGAAATGGGTTCCTTGCAGATAACAAAATTGTGGAGTACCACGCAAGCTTTGATCACCTCGTCCACAGTTTCTGTCTTGAGGTTGATCGCAGTCAATAGGACCTGCCATTTGGCTGTCAAAATACCAAAGGTACATTCAACCATTCTTCTTGCTCTTGTGACGCGGTAATTAAAAATGCGTTTTGTTCTTGACAATCCTCTGCTACCGTACGGTTTCAAAAGGTGTTCTGACAGCTGGAAGGCTTCATCCCCTACACAGACAAATGGCATAGGTGGACCAGATGTTTGCGGCAGCGGTCTAGGGGGTGGGAACTGGAAGGTGTTTCCATACAGTTTACGCCCCATGGCAGACAGTTTGAAAACTTGAGAGTCATTGGAGCGGCCATAGGCCCCAATATCAACAGCAATAAATTTGTATTCCGCGTCAGCGATGGCCATGAGGACAATTGAAAAATATTTCTTGTAATTGAAATATTCCGATCCCGATCCGGCTGGCTTTACAATGCGGATATGTTTCCCGTCCACAGCGCCCAAGCAGTTCGGAAACTGACATATCTGTTGAAACTTTTCTGAAATTTCAATCCACCTCTCTGTTGTGGGCTCTGGTAAAAACTCTTCAGCTAAGGAGTCCCACAGTGCACGGCATGTGTACTTCACTATTCCAGATATGGTGGAAATCCCGAGTCTGTACTGGAAATGCAGTGACGAAAGGGATTCTCCAGTTGCAAGAAATCTGTGGGGAATTAAAAAACAATCAATTAGTTTAAAATCACAGCATTACATACCAAAAGTCAGCTCTAACACTTGGAGATGCAAACTACCACCAACAAGATTGCAGTGAAAGTGTGCTCTGATGCGAGCATATCCAATAAATGTGGCTTACCTTGAAGTCACCATCAGACGCTCTGCGGGTGAAACAGAGAAGCGGCAATAGGTGTCCGATTTTCTTATGAGGTGTGCAATGCGCTCCACCAAGTAATCAAAATTCTCCATTTTCATCCGAACATATCCAAAAAATGTATCCAGGTTTCGTCGAAGGTCCATGCAGAGTGTAGAATAGACCCCACGCGTCATTCTCTTGGCTGTGATGGGGTGGATCCACAAACGTCGTCTACGATGCCTGATGCGCTGCTGTCTCGCTCTCTCCTTCTCCAGAACAATCACCCTCAAACGATTCGCCTCCGCTGTAAAATCCGCCAAATTCTTCAAAATATTTCCAATCACAACATCCATCTTCGCCAGTAACTTGCTCTTCTCTCCAACCTGCACTTTCTCCTCTACAACCTGTCAAAGAAGGGCTGTAGGAACACGCTATATATAGTTTTTCAGTAGCCAATCCCTTTCGGAAGGCCACAAGGGGCGATTTTAAAAACCGGATCCGGCGTAATCCATCGAAAAACAGATCGAAAACCGGATGAACCGGATGAGACGGATCCGGTTTTGGCTGTCAAGCGGAAGACGGATCCGGCAGAAAACCGGATCCGTCACATCCGGTTTTACTAAACATTTGCCGGATCCGGCGCTCCGGCACGACGCCGGAACGCGCCTGACGCCGAAAACCTGATGTGTGAAAGTAGCCTTACTACGGCATATTTTTATTGTCCGTAATCTAGTCTTATTAACTAAATTATTATTTTTTTCTTCTTTTGGCCCCCTTCCAAACTAAAAACATCAGCTCTAAGCCGCCTTAGAAATAGCGCATCAATAAGATGCGCTAAATCTGATGCTTACCCTCGCTCTTCCCATTTTCCCTGATGCAGTGACGAATGAGGTAATAGGATTGGGGGTGCTCATGTCAGCCTTATATTGGCAGCTGACATGAAGCCCAGGGGTTAGTAATGGAGAGGCGTCTAAAAAACAGCCCCCATTACTAATGACATATTCATATTGTATAAGAAAAAACACACCATAAAGTTTTTTATTTGTAATAAATGACCACACGGTTTTACACATTTATTTAAAAATAAAAAACACATTATACTCACCTTATGTCATGATCCAGACCAGGGTTGGAGTCCTGTTTTCCCTTTTTCCCAGTCTGGTCATGAAGGGGTTAACTTTTCTCACCCCCAGTCTAGGTTCACGTTAGCTATTTATCGCCGCTGCTTCCTTCAGGCGATGTTGGTTATAGTTCCTGCCTAGGGATGCTGTAGCTGTTTCTGATTGCTCTGATTGGTCCTGCTACGTTTGCTATCCAATCCCATGTCTCTGTTTTCCCCTATTCGCTTCCTGATTCAGTGTTTCCCTTTAGTGTGCTGACTCCCTGGTTTTGACTTGGCTTGCATCCTGACCTGCTTCTGTCTTTTGTCTTTGTCTTATCCACTTCCGACTGTTGCTGATTCTCTGGCTTGTCCCTGACCGTGAGTTTGCTTATTCCTTTAGTACTGCGCTACAGTCTAGGACTTGACACTGCTAGTTTGACTACTCTGCTGTCACCTGTGGCAGCCTTGCTGCTGCATTGCAGGCCAGCTCTGTGTAGGTGCAGTCCTGCTTCCACTCTACTGCCATCTTGTGGAGCCCGCACCTACCTGCATCACAGCAGCATGATACCTTAACGCTTAATCCCCAATACCCTTGTCCCTTGTAAAAAAACAAACAAAAAAACAACCATAAGGCTAGGTGCACACGTTTCAGAATTTCTGACGAAATATGCGAGAAAACCGCATTTTAATTCCCGCCTATTTCCCACAGAAAAACTAGCGATTTGCAAGCGTAATTAGCTTGCAGAATGCTAGCGTTTTCCAAGCGATCTGTAGCATCGCTTGGAAAACTGATTGACAGGTTGGTCACACTCGTCAAACATAGTGTTTGACGAGTGTGAGCAACTTTTTACTATTGAGGCTGCCTATGCAGCATCAGTAGTAAAAAGATCTAATGTTAAAAATAATTAAAAAAAAAAATTGTGTTTTTCTCACCTTCCGGCGTCCCGCGCAGCGTTCCCGATCATCGCGATGCTCCCAGCAGGTCCCGTTCCCAGTGATGCATTGCGCCAATGACCTTTGATGACGTCGCGGTCTCGCGAGACGTCATCAAACGTCATTGGCACAATGCATCACTGGGAACGGGACCTGCCGGGAGCATCGCTGAGGCCTGCTGACGCTGCGAGGGACATCGGAAGGTGAGAATATGACGATTTTTTTATTTTAATTCTATTTTTTACAGGGATATGGTACCCAGAGCCTGGAGGAGAGCCTCCTCTCCCCCAGACCGTGGGTACCATCCGCAAATGTTCTGCTTACTTTTCGAATGGTGGGCACAGCCACATGCGGAAAGTAAGCAGAACAATGCATTCCTATGTGTGCGGATTTTACCCCGATTCCGCACAAAGAATGAGCATGCTGCGTATTTTTCCGCGATGCAATTCCGCCACGGAAAATTCTGCAGCATTAGCACAGCATGTGCGAAATGCCATAGGATTTCATGGGATGCTTTTTTTGATTTTTCGCAGCAAAATCGCACGTTTAAAATCACCGCGAAAACGCAAAAAAAAGCTACGTGTGAACACAGCCTAATACTTACCTGTCCAAAGTGAACAGATAATCCATAATGTTCCACGATGATCCTGATTACTTTGAGAGCCGTCACATCAGCACTCACTGATGTGACAGCTCTCAAGGACAGCAGGCTCACATTGACACAGGAGGTAATTGCTCCTGTGTCAGTGTGTAGCTCTGAGCTGTGGTGAGAAAGTTTACCGGAGTTCATCAGCTGATGACAGGGATGGACTGGCCCACCGGGAAATCAGAGAATCCTCCGGTGAGCCTGCCCTCTGACCAGCACCACAACTCCTGCCTACTTCACTTAACTAGTGCCTGCTCTGCCCTGTATTCTGATTGTGCGCTCTAAGCGGTGAGTGCATTATTCTATACCCGGTTTGTCCACGGTCTGCACTGATGAGCAACAAGTCATGTGACGTAAGTGCTTTCTCATCACCTGCTGCCGGCTTCTACTGATCCCATCGAGCACTCCGCAGCTGAGAGCGGTGAGCGCAGTGAGATAGAAGCAGGCAGCAGGTGATGAGAAAGCACTCACTTCACATCACTTATTACTGAGCAGTGCAGACGGTGGCTGTATCGGGTATAGAATAACGCACTCACAGTAAAGCCAACACAGACTGTGAGACAGCACACACAGCACGGGGGCGTCTAGAACGGAATTGATTTTTTGAGGGAATAATGTCACTGGAAGAGGTGGGACCTCACTCACTCCAATGAAGACCCCATAGCAGGAAGCAGTGATGTTCTCTTCTGAGGCTTCTGGAGAGGAGAGGACTGAGGGGCTGCACAATGGAGACCTGTACAGAAGGGAATGAGGACACAGAACTCTGTGTGAGTGCTCTGAGGATGTATTTTGGAAAGGGTTGATGTAACTTGACTGGGGCTGCATATGGAAGATGTTGAAGAGCTGTGTGCAGAAGGGGATGATGAGGGTTGATGAGGAGTTATGTGGAGAATGGGGGTTGATGAGGTGCTTTGTGGAGAATGGGGGTTGGTGAGGGGCTTTGTGGAGAATGGGGGTTGATGATAAGGGGCTGTATGGAACAGGGGCATGACGATGAGGGGCTGTGTGGAAAAGGGGCCATGATGATGAGGAACTGTATGGAAAAAGGGGCATGATGATGAGGAGCTGTGTGGAAAAGGGGGCATGATGATGAGGGGTTGTGTGGAAAAAGGGGCATGATGATCATGGGCTGTGTGGAGAAAGGAGTATGTTGATGAGGGAGCTATGTGGAGAAGGGATGATGAGGGGCTGTGTGGAGAAGGTTGGGAGTGAGAAAAAGTCTCACGGTGCAGCACTGAGCTCAGATAGTTCACAGGGAGAAATTTCTCAAAGTGAACTGTTGTGAACTCTCTGAGCTCAGCGCTACATCGTGAGACTTTCTCACTGTGCTAGCAGTGATTTCACCGAGGTCACCGCAGTTCATTGGCCCGACTAGAAAAGCAGCCTTAGTGAACTTTGGTAACCTCAGTGATGTCACCGCTGCTCACTGATACTGCTCTCGCAGCAGCTCATTCTTCCAGTGGTTCTCAGCCTGAACGGTCACATCTTGGCACCGTCAAGGTTGAAAACTGTTTATCCCCCAGATATGGATTACAGCATGGGACAGAACGCACAGGTGATGGATATTGCTGTTTTTTGTTGTTTTATTATCGGAGACAAGGGATTCAGTGAAATGGGAGTTAGGTGAGTATGGTTTAATTTAGAATCATTAAAGGAGTCTGTGTCATTCTGGCTGTGTCTTTATTTACAAAACAACTATAGGATTAGTAATTGATAGGTGCCTTATAGACGCTTCTCCATTACTAATCCGTGGGCTTGATGTCACCTGACAATACAAAGGTGACATTAACCCCACAAGTATAAACCCCACTTGCCACCGCTACAGGGCAATAGGGAAGAGCCAGGCAAAGTGCCAGAATTGGCGCATTTAATAGATGTGCATTTTCTGGGCAGTTGTGAGCTGCTGTTTTTAGGTTGGGTGGGCTTATATCAATGGCCCCTTACTAGCCTGAGAATACCAGCCCCATGCTGTCTGCTTTAACAAGGCTTGTTGTCAAAAATGTGGGGGACCCCACGTCATTTTTTTAAATTATTCAAATAATAATAAAAAAACAGCATGGGGACTCCTCTATTCTTGATAACCAGCCTTGCTAGCGCTGACAGCTGGGGGTTGCAGCCCCCAGTTGTGAGTTTTGCCTGGCTGGTTATCAAAAATACAGGGGAACCCACTCAGATGGGAGAAGTAGTCCAATCAGCCAACGCCAGTGACCAGAGGTAAGCATTATACCTGCAATCACAGCTGTGGGCTCACGCTATCATCTGACAGTGTGGGAACCGTGACGTCTGACCGGTGGTAATGATTTACCGCCAATCAGAAGAATTTTTTTCATATGCATGTCAGCGCGGCAAACACTGGATGTTTGGGCCCTCATTCAAGTGAATTGTGTCCAGGTACTGTTCTGCTACCTGAACACGAACTTTCAGGGGTCCACCCATCTCTATTCTCGAGTCTAGTGTGTGACTGGTTTGTGTGTGTCCTGCGTTTAGTGCATGACTGTTGTGTATGTGTCATGTGTATAGTGAGTATATGTGGCACATGTCTAATTAATACAATCTTTCGGTGCTTATAGAATATCTTTGTTCTCAGCAGGACATCTTGTTTGCACAAAATTATCTTCTGCCGATAAGGATGTTTTTAAATCATAGGTAAAAATCATTGCACCCAACAAATGAGCGTTTTGCTGGTTTGTCAGGTGATAGTTTGGACAGGTATATAGTTGTAAAAAATTCTGTGATTATCAGTTTGACTAGATGGAAGCTAAGGGAAGACTCTGCAGCTAGTACCCCTTAAACATGGTGGACCCCAAGAAAGATTTTCTCTGGTGGGCCCAAACTACTCCAGTCTGACGCTGGCTGATGAATCTGCTGTCGATGCTGCTCTGTGAGAACTTTCTCATGCAGCGGTGGTGCCATGAGATCACCGGGGCTCATCTGCTGATGAACTTTCTCATCGCAGATTACTCTCCTGTCAGTGTGTAGCCGGCTGCCAGGTAGAGCAGTCGCATTAGCTGATGGGACTGCTCTACAAGTGATCTGAATCATTGCAGGACAGTATGGATTACAGCGAACAATTGAGGGATATGGTGGTTTATTATTTTTTCTCTTTTTCAGGTGATATGTGCATTGGAGATTTGGCATTAAGGTAGGTATTGTGTTTTTTTAATTTTGATTTTTTACAGGGAACAAGGGTTTGCATATATATATATATATATATATATAGTGTTAGGCTTCGGGTTCCTGCCTCTGCACAGGAGGAATCCCAAGCCTTGAAGCCTTGCCTTTTGCGGTATCCCATTCATTCCCGACCGCAGAGGAGGCTGCTCAGCAAAGGCATCAATCCCAGCGCCTTGCTCAAGCTAATGTCAGGTTGGTTGCTGCTGCCACCTCTGGTTCAGCTTTAGTAATCCGCACTAGCCAGCAGCGAGCAGCCCCAGAGGCTGTCCTTTTTGCAGCCTGCTGAGCATGCCCGTGGGACGAGCTCTCATTGGAGGTCAGAGGCCACATGCTCAGGTCCTCAAGCAGCTTGGATTTGACCATCAGGAAGGTCCCGGAAGGACGCTGCTATAAAAACCTCGCATGGCCGCTTGTGTGAGTGATGATGGATGCATGAAATTGGTGACTGACTCATTATAACACCCCTCCCTTGGATACGCATGATTGTAGGGTTTAGGGAATAGAGTCAGCACCTATTAATGGCATTATCTATGCGCCATTGTGCACCCAGTTCTATGCACGACTCTTAGCGCCAGGTTGTGCCATCCAGCACAAGGCACTATTGTACCACATCTACTGCAGCGCCTGTTAGAGCTGCGCTGTGTGCACTTCTGTATTAGTAAAGTGCGCTTTCCAGTCCTAAGTCTAGGCTGGTTAGTGACGTCTGCCAGTGCGGCACTGTTTGCACTTTAGTGCGGTATCTCTTTAGTTAGTCCTCCCTGGCACCGCAGCTGCGGCGCTGAGTGCTGGTGAGTCAAGAGCAGGGGTCTGCGGCCCAGGACTGGGCCGTTGCAGTTCTGTTGCCGTGGAGACACGGCTCAGAATGCTGGACACAAGGGGAGCTGGCGGCTGTAGCAGCGTAGTGACAGCTGCAACCGCTGGCTTCCAGAAGACATCGATATTCACCCTCAGTTCCTGTATCCCTGTCGGGCGTAGCAGCTTCATCCAGTGCTGAGCGGTCACCTAGTACCGCTCATTAAGGTCATGAATATGGACGCGACTTCACTCCCATTGGCGTGGCGTCCATATTCATGACCTTAATGAGCGGTACTACGTCACCGCTCCGCACAGGAAGAAGCTGACGCGCCAGGATAGAGATGCAGGGAAGTTCAGCGACTGTGTGAGGGTAAGTATGATGGGGGAGGACGGGGGAGCCCAGGCATGCATACAAGGGTGGGAGCAGAGCCATGCATACAAGGGTGTCGCTGTCTCCCATCACCCCTAGATGGGACCATCTTGTTGCAGGAAAACAAGCCCAGTGCTCCAACTGATACAGGGAAACAAGCCCGGTGCTCCCACTCATTCAAAACCTATGGTGAGTTGTCACATTCACATTATAAATATTATAATTAAATGATAAGTATGCACTACTAAACTACAACCCCGTTCATAGCCCCGCCCCTGCCACACCTCCATCCCCGCCCTGCAAGGCCATGGAAGAATGGTCTTGCTTGAAGCCGGTCCCTGGTGCAAAAAAGGTTGGGGACCACTGGTCTAGAGGGACTCCAAACCCTTTGTCTTGGTGCAGAGTCCTGTGACTTCACACCAGCGCTCACTTCGCTGAGCTCTGTGAGCTTAACAGGCTTCAGCACCTATATTCAGTGGTAGTGAGGCTCTGTGAAGCAACAGAGTCCGCCCCCGTACACATCGGGTGACGTTAACCCACTTGTGTTCATTTATTATATCGCCATATAGCGTCCGACATTACCGAGCAGCAGTTATCATCCTTGCACGGTGGACCCCGGGCTGCGAACACACCTAAATACCTTCTTTATTATTTGGTGATATCCGCCAGCCCTTAACATATAGTACATGGAGATCAATGACTGAGTAGTTGTTTTTATATACAGTGGGGCAAAAAAGTATTTAGTCAGTCAGCAATAGTGCAAGTTCCACCACTTAAAAAGATGAGAGGCGTCTGTAATTTACATCATAGGTAGACCTCAACTATGGGAGACAAACTGAGAAAAAAAAATCCAGAAAATCACATTGTCTGTTTTTTTTTCATTTTATTTGCATATTATGGTGGAAAATAAGTATTTGGTCAGAAACAAAATTTCATCTCAATACTTTGTGATATATCCTTTGTTGGCAATGACAGAGGTCAAACGTTTTCTGTAAGTCTTCACAAGGTTGCCACACACTGTTGTTGGTATGTTGGCCCATTCCTCTATGCAGATCTCCTCTAGAGCAGTGATGTTTTTGGCTTTTCGCTTGGCAACACGGACTTTCAACTCCCTCCAAAGGTTTTCTATAGGGTTGAGATCTGGAGACTGGCTAGGCCACTCCAGGACCTTGAAATGCTTCTTATGAAGCCACTCCTTCGTTTCCCTGGCGGTGTGCTTTGGATCATTGTCATGTTGAAAGACCCAGCCACGTTTCATATTCAATGCCCTTGCTGATGGAAGGAGGTTTGCACTCAAAATCTCACGATACATGGCCCCATTCATTCTTTCATGTACCCGGATCAGTCGTCCTGGCCCCTTTGCAGAGAAACAGCCCCAAAGCATGATGTTTCCACCACCATGCTTTACAGTAGGTATGGTGTTTGATGGATGCAACTCAGTATTCTTTTTCCTCCAAACACGACAAGTTGTGTTTCCACCAAACAGTTCCAGTTTGGTTTCATCAGACCATAGGACATTCTCCCAAAACTCCTCTGGATCATCCAAATGCTCTCTAGCAAACTTCAGATGGGCCCGGACATGTACAGGCTTAAGCAGTGGGACACGTCTGGCACTGCAGGATCTGAGTCCATGGTGGCGTAGTGTGTTACTTATGGTAGGCCTTGTTACATTGGTCCCAGCTCTCTGCAGTTCATTCACTAGGTCCCCCCGCGTGGTTCTGGGATTTTTGCTCACCGTTCTTGTGATCATTCTGACCCCACGGGGTGGGATTTTGCGTGGAGCACCAGATCGAGGGAGATTATCAGTGGTCTTGTATGTCTTCCATTTTCTAATTATTGCTCCCACAGTTGATTTCTTCACTCCAAGCTGGTTGGCTATTGCAGATTCAGTCTTCCCAGCCTGGTGCAGGGCTACAATTTTGTTTCTGGTGTCCTTTGACAGCTCTTTGGTCTTCACCATAGTGGAGTTTGGAGTCAGACTGTTTGAGGGTGTGCACAGGTGTCTTTTTATACTGATAACAAGTTTAAACAGGTGCCATTACTACAGGTAATGAGTGGAGGAAAGAGGAGACTCTTAAAGAAGATGTTACAGGTCTGTGAGAGCCAGAAATCTTGATTGCTTGTTTCTGACCAAATACTTATTTTCCACCATAATATGCAAATAAAATGAAAAAAAAACAGACAATGTGATTTTCTGGATTTATTTTTCTCAGTTTGTCTCCCATAGTTGAGGTCTACCTATGATGTAAATTACAGACGCCTCTCATCTTTTTAAGTGGTGGAACTTGCACTATTGCTGACTGACTAAATACTTTTTTTCCCCACTGTATACAGTATATACACATTCATACACACACCAACTTACCAGCTTTTCAGGTGGGACTCACATCTATCAGACATTTATGGCATACGCTGTGGGAATGCTATAAATGTCCATGTTGAGAACACAGTGTGTTTTCATGCTTTTATCCTATTCTGAAGTATTATATTTGAGTTATCTCTTTGGAATTACAAACCACATCTTTTCCTATCTACCAAAATCACTGGCTACAATGTTGGCACCTTTGTACTGTGTGGACCTAAGATAAAATATACTGGATGTTAAAAGAGATATGTACTTTCTGGATTGCTAGATGGCATATTTTTGGCTGGAGAATATAATTAAATATGTTTTTCCATGTAAGCAGAGCATATGTAGATTCCCTGACTTTTTATACAAATTGTACTACCCTTGTTGCTTTGCAATGCTCTCAACCCTGACCACAGGCATCTTTTAACCCAGACTGTTTATTTGTCCTGTAAAGCAGCACTGAGATGTTTCCATTGGACTGTAAAGTATTACTCACAGGTCTCAGTTTACTGTTTTTTTAATTCATCTGCCCAGTTTTGTGTTCAAAGCAATTTCATAGTATTAGGCTGCTTTCACATATAAGTTTTTGGCATCAGTCACAATCCGTCGGCTCGACAGATCCGTCGCAGATTGTGAAAAACTGATGCGACTGATCCGTTTTTTCATCCATTTCTTCCATTTTTTGAAGGATCTGTTTTTAAAAAATGCCCACAGACAGATAGATAGACAGATCTATAGATAGATAGCTATGGGATAGATAGAATACATAGATATATCTATGGATATATCCATAGAGATATCCATGGATATATCCATAGATATATCTGTGGATATATCCATAGATATATCTATCGTTTGATATATCTATGGATAGATATAGATAGATAGATAAATAGATAGATAGATAATAGCAAGGTCGATGTTTATTCATGAACAATATATTTTATTTAAAAAAAAAGCGGTAAAAAAATGGCGTGGGCTCCCGCGCAATTTTCTGCTCTAGAGGGTGAAAGACGACGGCCAGGGGCCAATATTTGTAGCCTGGGAAGGGGGTAATACCCATGGCCCCTTCCCAGGCTATGAATATCAGCCCGCAGCTGTCTGCATAGCCTTTATTGGCTATTAAAATAGGGGGACCCGCCCAAAAAAATTACATGGGGTCCCCCTATATTTTATAGCTAGAAAGGCTACACAAACAGCTGTGGGCTGATATTCATAGCCTAGGAAGGGGCCATGGATATTGACCCCCCTGGCTACAAATACCAGCCCGCAGCCACCCCAGAAATGGGGCATCACTAAGATGCGCCTATTCTGGCACTTAGCCCCTCTCTTCCCACTGCTGTGTAGCAGTGGCATATGGGGTAATAAGGGGTTAATGTCACCTTGCTATTGTAAGGTGACATTAAGCCCGGTTAATAATGGAGAGGCGTCAATGAGACACTTATCCATTATTAATCCTATAGTAGTAAAGGGTTAAAAAAGACACACAGACATTAATCAAAAATTATTTTAATGAAATAATTGCACAAAGTTTTTGACCAAATTTATTATGCTGCTAATCCAATAGAATCCCTTTTTCTCCTGTAAGAATAAAAAAACAAACAACAATATCCATACCTCTCCGGAGTTCAGTCAGGTCCCCCGCTGTAATCCATCACAAGGGGTTAACCAGTTTACAACCAGGACCAGTGCTAATGCTACAGGCCAGATGTAAACCACTGCAGAACGAATGAAATCATGTCTGTGCAGCCTCCCCGCCTGGCCAGAAATGAGCTCATTAGCGTGGGAACGTTTCTGAACTTTTTCCCATGCTGTCAGTTCACTGCGGGTCAGGCGGGGAGTCTGCGCAGCCTCAGTGATGTCAGCAGTAGTCTCTGAGGCTACGCAGACTGCCCTCCAAAGAAGCCCACTACGCAAAACGCGTGTCGGGGCAACCGATGCACACGGCTGCACACATCACTCCCTCCCACATGGGTAAAAAACTTGTTTTCTTTCTTGCTGCACGATGACTGACACTTTAAATGTCCTATGTATGGGAGGAAAGGCCCCCGTCGAGTGTCCGGGCCGGAACCAAGGGAGCCGTCATCTGGGTTCCGGGGGAAACTGTCCCCGGGGACAGAGTTCAGAGACGAACCGTTGTGACAGACAGATGGGCTGGGGGAGGGACCAGTATAAAAGAGGCGGGGAATTCCCGGGACGATGAGTCAGCAGACCAGGACAGAGGCAGCAGGAGACCGTGGGAGCGACTGCAAGCTAGAGCGACTTACCAGTGCCAGGGAAGACGCTCACTGAGGACTCCAGAGGGACGGCGCCAAGGTGATCATCTGAGACTTGCTGCCCCGCTCCAGCCCGCGGCCACTGCGGCCCCAGTTCGACCCGCGGCCGCTGCCGCCTCACCTCAGCCCGCGGCTGCTGCCATCTCGCTCCAGCCCGCGGCTGCGGCCTGTTCCCCACCAACCACAGCCGCTCTGCTCTCACTAGTGGCCGCGGCAAGTACAGTGCCATCGGCGGCCACCACTGTCCCACTCCGGTCCGCAGCAGGGGCCGAGCCCCTGCTGGCCGCGGACTCCCCGTCGCAGCCGTTAGCTGCGCAGGTGGCCTGTGATTCACCACCCTACATCGCTGCTGCTTACCCCAGTCCGGGGACTGCGGCCCATCCATCCAAGGACTCCGTCGGGGCCTGTGGGGCTCCAGTGTCATCAGCGCGCCGGAGCGTGTGAAGACTTCGTCATCGCCTCAGCAACTGGGCCCAGCAACTTCTACGCCGAAGGACCAACATCCCGAACGGCGAGGGACGTCTGGACGGCTAAGTTGACTATATAATTAAGGACCCGTAGTCGGCCATACAGCGGCCCTATAGTGACTGGCTATTGCTGGAAGTAGTCGTGTTCTACCCGTTTGTGTTTGCTTGTATAGAGCCCCTGCGAGGGCAACCCGTGTTACCCCCTTTTGTTGATCAGGCCGTGACCGAGGAAAGTTCCCTCTAGTCTTATAAACGTTAATATAGAAAGCACCAAATTGTCTCGCTACTCGTCACTGCATCCTGCGTACCTGCAAACACCACATTTGGCGTAGTCGGCAGGATGCAGTCTCCGAGCGCAGACGGCGGTGCGCCTGATCAGAGTGGGGCTGTTGGCGCTGCTGATGATGGGGGTCCCCACTCCAGCATCTCCCTGGGGGCTATGCTAAGTAACTTTCCCCGGTTTTCTGGCTCCGATACGCTGTTGTGGATCTGGACAGAACATATGCCGGGCCTCTTCCGCATGCACCCCATGACCCCCAATTTAGAGGCTGAGGTGGCCCTTATGGCGCTAGATGGGGAAGCCTGGAAGTCGGTAATGTTGAGACCCCCGGGGCGTCGCAACACCTTCGCCAGGGTTTTGCAGCTCCAGGAAGAGACCCATGGGGATCCAACAGACGTTGGGGAGTTGAGAACCCGGTTGTTTAGACGGATGCAGGGGGAGGGGGAGACCATCAACCAGTATATGACCGCTCTCAAGGAGCTATACACAGCATAGAGAGGAAGGACGGAATAGGGGTAGGACCCATCGACATTACCCTGCGCGACCTGCTAGTGACTGGACTCCGGGACCCGCTAATCATGCAGGAATTGTGGGAACAGGTCCGAGTGAACTCACGTATAGCCTTCTCCGAAGTGGAGAGTCAGGCCCGGGTGCGAGAGCAAGAGCAGGGGATGACGGCTTCTGTGGGGAAGGCCCGGAGCATGGAGTCTTCCGTAAGTGTTGTCGAAGAACCTCAATGGATTGAGGAAATGAGACAAGAACTGAAGAGTATCCGGGGCAAGCTGGCTGAAGTGAAGAAGAGAACAGAGCCCGCACCCGGCCGACCTGGCTACAATTCCGGGCCCTGGGGGCCTCGCAATACCCGGGGTGCCCGAGCCTCACCGCCCCGGTGTTATGAGTATGGAGAACTGAGCCACTTCGCACGGGAGTGTCCGCGGCATGGGAAATACCCACCCCGGCGAACATTAAACTAGAGGGCTCCAGGCATGGGGGACGCCGCTCGGAGTCGGAAGCCACAACAAGGGGTGGTGGAAGTCCCGAAGAACTGGACGCTAAGTGCCCAATAGTATGGGCCAAAGTCGAGGGTCGTGCTGTGCGGTGCCTAGTGGATACAGGGTCGCAAGTAACGACCATGCCGGCAACGTACTTCCGGCAGCATTTCCCGGAAGTGGCAAGGCCCCAGTGGGGGCCCATGATACGACTAGTGGCCGCAAACCAACTGCCAGTACCTGTCGCCGGAGTAGTGTGGCTTCAGATGACATTGTGTGGTAAATCCCACAGCCGCTGTGGAGTGGTCCTAACCCAAGGAGAGACTAACGACCGACATCTGATCATCTTGGGCATGAACATACTGCAGGAGTTCGGCAATCTACTCCTCAACGATTCCACGCAGGAGACCCTAAGTCAGTGGGGTTCTCGCACGGCCCAGGGGCAGGTCTTCCAGCGGCTGGTGCGGGAGGCGCGAGTGCTCCAGGAGTGTCAGGAGGGTGAGGCGCTGGGCAAGGTCATCGCGCCGGCGGCCCCCCGCTCGTGCTTCCTTTGGGGCAGACGGTGGTGGCTCTGCAGATCCGCACTCCAATGCCCCTGGAGGGCGTGGAGGTGCAGGTGGAACCATGTTACTCAGAGCGCCTGCACCCTGGCATCCTGATGGCCCGCTCCCTGGCCACAGTGCGGGAAGGGACCGTCTTGGTTAGTTGTGTCAACCTGGAAGTTCAGAACAACACTTCTGATAGCAAAATTAACCCTGAAGTCACTAGACTTCTCCCACTATATCAGCACTCTGAAATATTCTGAGACAGAGCAAAAAGAGACCAAACTAGTAAGGGACAAAAAGCAAATTGGCAAAATACTGATAAATAAGAGTGGAAATTCTGCACAGCCCCCAGCCAGGGCTGGCTGACCACACAAAAAACTGAATAGACCAACAAAATCAAGTGTGAACATTAGCAGAAAAACTTAGCTTTAGATGACTGGAACAGAGCTGAAAACCAAGAGTTGACAAGCCAGAAGGAATCACCAGCAACTGAATAGGGCGTCGGCTGTCTTAAATCCAATCTGAGACTCCTGAGGTCCAATCGTCATCCTCATTCTCAGGTGGCAGATCTCCACTGACCAAATCAGCCTCACCACCTCCTGTTACCACCAGAGGGAGTCTGGAAGGAGAACTCACAACTGGTGAACCAGAGAATGAGCTTACAACAGGCCCCCATCCGGGAGCGTTATCGGCAAATACCACCGCAGCTATACCAGGAAGTGAAAACTCTATTAGCCCAAATGCTCCGGAAGGGGGTCATACGAGAAAGCCAGAGCCCTTGGGCGGCCCCTATTGTCCTGGATCGGAAAAAAGATGGCAATCTACGTTTTGCATGGATTATCGGAAGTTGAACGCCTGCACCATCAAGGATTCGTATCCATTGCCCCGCATAGAAGAGTCTCTGTCCGCCCTGGGGAACGCGACGTACTTCTCAACCCTAGACCTGGCCAGTGCGTACTGGCAGGTGCCGATGTCGGAGGAAGACAGAATCAAGACGGCATTCATCCTTCCCATGGGACTGTTCGAGTTCAATCGGATGCCTTTTGGGCTGGCCAATGCCCCAGGGACTTTACAGCGGTTGATGGAGCAGTGTCTAGGAGACCTCAACTTTAAAGCCACGTTGATATACCTGGACGATATTATCATCTATTCCGCCACGTTCGAGGACCACCTGAGGCGGTTGTGGCAGGTGCTCGGCCGGCTGCAGAAGTACGGGTTAATGGTTAAGCCCCAGAAATGCCACCTGTTCCGCACCCAGATCGAATACCTGGGGCATACCGTCTCGGCAGAAGGCGTCCGACCATCCCTGGAAAAGGTCGCTGCCATACAGGGGTGGTCTACCCCCAAAACGGTGAAGGACGTGCGGGCCTTCTTGGGGTTGGCCGGCTACTACCGTCGGTTCGTGAAAAATTTTGCACGCTGAGCTCGAGCCCTGCAAGACCTGCTGAAGGGGGCTCCCGCCGGGGCAAATGGACGGAAGATCCAGTGGCAGCAACCGCAAGAGGATGCTTTTCAAGATCTCAAAGCTGCTCTCTCGGACGCCCCGGTATTGGCATATACGGATTTCTCACAACCGTTCATCCTGCATACCAACGGGAGTCTCCAGGGACTAGAAGCTGTGTTGTCACAGGTGCAGGACGGCCGGGAGAAAGTGATCGCCTACGGTAGCCAGTCGCTGCACGACTCAGAACGCAACCCGGACAATTACAGCTCCTTTAAGCTCGAGCTCCTCGCGGTAGTGTGGGCAATGACGGAGCGATTCGCAGAGTACCTGGCGGGCTCTGAAGTAGTAGTACAACCTGTTAGCCCATTTGGAGAATGCCAAACTGGGGACCCTAGAGCAGCGGTGGGTGGATTGGATGGCAAAATTCAATTATAAGATCATCTACAAACGGGGAGCTGAAAACGTGCACGCCGACGCGCTCTCCAGAATCCGACACACCACCCCAGGAAGAAGTCGAGACGACGAATTAGAAGCAGACGAGACGCCGTTCGCCCTCACGACCGCTGCGCTTACAGTCAACACGCAAGAAGCACCTCATCCGGGACTCCTAGGAGGGATGCTGGAACAGCCCCATGACAAATGGATTCAGCAGCAACAGGAAGATACAGAAGTTGGACTCCTACGCCGATGGGTGGCCACTGGTAAATTGCCCATGGGCTCACAGAGACAGACTTTGACCCAAGATATGTTGCTAATGTTGCGCCAGTGGGAAAACTAATCATCAAAAAGGGACTTTTATATCGAAAAGCCATGTCACGAACCACGTCAGCTACGATATGGCAGGTGATCGTGCCCGGAGCCAATCTCAACCAACTGGCCCGGGAAGTCCATGAGAAGGGGGCTCATTTTGGTGCTCAAAAGACTTTACAATGGTTGCAGCAGATAGCGTACCACCCACGCTTGCACGCTGCTGTAGAAGAAGTTTGCTGAATCTGCCGCTCGTGCAAGCTCACTAAACCCCCCGCGCAACGAGCCCTGGTGCAAACTATTGTAACATCAGCCCCTCTGGAGCTTCTTACGGTGGACTATCTGAACATAGGTCCTGCCTATCAGGGGTATGAACATTGTCTCGTTATGGTGGACCATTTCACCAAGTTCGCTGTGGTCACCCCCACTCGAGACCAAACAGTTGCCTATGTGATTTGTAAGAACTTTATTCAAGTGTATGGCTGTCCACAGCGAATACATTCGGACCAAGGAGCGTGCTTCCTAGGAAAAGTCATGGAAGAGCTACACCATCTTTACAGTATTGATAAATCGCGGACTACGCTGTACCACCCGCAGGGAAACGGAGCCTGCGAGCGATTCAATCGTATGCTAATCCAAATTCTGCGCACCCTGGAGAGCGACCACAAGTCCCGCTGGCCTGAATATGTCCCCGAGCTGATGTGGGTATATAACAATCGGGTGCATCGAGTGACTGGTTACACCCCCTACTCATTGCTGTTCGGACGGGAAGGCAAAGGAATTATGGAGGTGGAATTGAACCCGGAGGAGCCCCAACCCTGGACCGGGGTATCCTCGTGGGTCCGCAACCACTGGCACCGGCTGCAGACTTTCCACCGTATCGTCCATACGAAGCTCCAGGATCTAGAACACCAAGGGGGAGCACTACCCCCACCCATTGACTTTCAGACTGGAGATCGGGTACTCGTACTTGATCAACGTCCCCAAAACAAGTTAGAACCACGGTGGGAGGTGAACCCGTACCAAGTGTTGCGCCGAATAAGCCCCAACGGGCCTGTGCACGAAATAAACAACGCGCCCCTCACTCGGGTTGTGCACCGTAACATGTTACGGCCTTGCTCGTCTATCGATCCCCCGCGGCTTGAACCGATCCTCCAGGTCCCCGACCCCCTGCCCACGGTCTGGGACCTGGATGACGAAGAGGACTTCCCCGTCGCAGCCACGGGTCGCCCCAGCAGTGGCACTACAGTAGACCCGGGAATCCCACCAGAACCAACTAGTCGACCACCCCCCACCACCTCAGAAGACTCCACTACGCCCGATCTTCGACGCTCCGAGCGGTCAACAGCTGGCAAACCCCCTGAACGCTACGAACAGGACCAGTTCGTATGGCGACAAGGACTGTCATCCCAAAAAACTAACCCGGGTCTACGAAAACGCTCGACCGAGGACTGGCGAGCATACAGGGCGGGGGAGTGTGGGAGGAACGGCCCCCGTCGATTGTCCGGGCCGGAACCAAGGAAGCCGTCATCTGGGTTCCGGGGGAAAATGTCCCCGGGGGACAGAGTTCGGGGACAGACCGTTGTGACAGACATATGGGCTGGAGGAGGGACCAGTATAAAAGAGGCAGGGAATTCCCGGGACGATGAGTCAGCAGACCGGGACAGAGGCAGCAGGAGACCGTGGGAGCGACTGCAAGCTAGAGCGACTTACCAGTGCCAGGGAAGACGCTCACTGAGGACTCCAGAGGGACGACGCCAAGGCGATCATCTGAGACTTGCTGCCCCAGTTCGACCTGCGGCTGCTGCCGCCTCACCTCAGCCCACGGCTGCGGCCTACCCGTGGCCGTTGCCATCTCGCTCCAGCCCGCGGCTGCGGCCTGTTCCCCGCCACCCGCAGCCGCCCTGCTCTCACCAGTGGCTGCGGCAAGTACAGTGCCGTCGGCGGCCACCACTGTGCCACTCCGGACCGCAGCAGGGGCCGAGCCTCTGCTGGCCGCGGACTCCCCGTCGCAGCCGTTAGCTGCGCAGGTGGCCTGTGATTTGCCACCCTACATCGCTACCGCTTTCCCCAGTCTGGGGACTGCGGCCCATCCGTCCAAGGACTCCGTCGGGGTCTGTGGGGCTCCAGTGTCATCAACGCGCCGGAGCGCGCGAAGACTTCGTCAACGCCTCAGCAACTGGGCCCAGTGACTTCTACGCCGAAGGACCAACATCCTGAACGGTGAGTGACGTCTGGACGGCTAAGTTGACTATATAAGGACAAGTAGTCGGCCATACCGCGCCCTATAGTGACCGGCTATTGCCGGAAGTAGTCGTGTTATACCCGTTTGTGTTTGCTTGTATAGAGCCCCTGCGAGGGCAACCCGTGTTACCCCCTTTTGTTGATCAGGCCGTGACTGAGGAAAGTTCCCTCTAGTCTTATAAACGTAAATATAGAAAACACCAAATTGTCTCGCGACTCGTCACTGCATCCTGCATACCTGCAAACACCACATTGCATGGTACTGACATTTGTCTTTAAATATTAGGAAGCCATCCTTTTTGACTATATACAGTATATTGGTAGTGGCGACATCGCCATGTAATACACATTATATCATCTGGTGCCTGTTTTGTTGCATTTGAGTGACATGTGAGGGTTTTGGCGGACCTGGATTTTTTCCATCTTCTTTTTCACTCGTCCTGTATACTGTGTTCAGGGTCATTGTTACCTAGTTGTATATTTGTGAGATAATAAAGCTTCTAATTGATTATTGATAATAACTTGTGTCTCACTGCATTTATTCATTGAGTGGATTGCTCCATATGTTTGTAGGATTATATGATGCTTGGGAGCTACTGTATTTGCTAATTGCAAACTCTAATTATTGGAGTTTATGTGTATCTGCAATGTCAGTGTTTGTTAACCATCTACTTAGTCTGTGTGTTCTCACAGCTTTTCTCTCTGATCATATGGATCACAAGGAACGTGAGAAAACATGGCAAAAAAAATTGGATGAGGTTTTTGGGGAGGATCAACCTGTGGCTTTTAATTCTAAGGAAACGGATGATGTAGCTATCCAACTTAAACATCCCCTTAACAGGAAAACACGGTTGTGGTGGAACAAGGCATTCCTGGAGTGGTATATGGCTAAGGGTTTGATACCCAGAGGCTTCCGCATCCAGGTGTTTCCATCCTTTACAATTGATGACGATAGCCTTAAGAAGGAATGGGAGGATTTATCTACTAGCTGTTCTAAAGGTTTTATAGAACTACTTATCAAATCTAATGAGACTTCTCTAAAAGAGGTGGAAGCTGGCATTAGTTCCGCTCAAAAGATTCTGATGACGAAATTATCACAGAAGCATTAATGAAATTTAACAAAGAACTTGAAAGTGAATTTAATAAATGGGAGGAAGATATAGTTGCTTTTAAAACAAAGAAATATCAGAGAAATCTGGGGTATTTCTCTAGCAATCAAGTTTACAGGTGGAGAAAGAAGCACTGACAGGCCACGGTTACACTGAGGCCACACCGTAACTCCTTCTCCTTCACATCATCTGTGGATGAAGAACTATCCACTATTGGACACTCTGGCTTCCACCGCAATGAACGTTTGGGACTTGGTAGACATGCTTCCAAGAAGGGTCAAGTTCATAATAAGAGGAGACTTACCCCTCCTCACTCAATGGAAAAGAAATCTAAAACTAACACCACTTTGGAGGTAACTAACCTTTCAAGACATGTTCTATCAGGTTCCCAAAGAGAAGTCCTCAGTTTGGGGTTGACGTTTGTACCAACTAATAGTTTCAACTTTTTTCCAGCTATGAAGGACTTGCAGTTATTCCTACGTAAAGTGACCCTACGTAAGCTTCATGTGAAACCTGCGGGGGCAGACAGCTTTAACTCCAACAAAAGGCCCTATCTATCTTGGAGGAGTTGGAAAATGAGAATGCTTCTACTATCACAGGTATTTTCCCCACCTCTGTCATACCCACTTTTCCCCTATCTTTGTACCCACAGATTGAAATTTTTAATAAACTTGTCCTCGATTTCAGGGCAATTTCAAATAACAAAAAAGGAGATAATCTCACATGGGCACAATGTAAAGCACTTAATAACAATATCCTTCATGGACCTCAATTCTTTAAACCTGCAGACAAGGGGGGGAATTTGGTCCTGTGGCCGACGTAAATATACGAGAGGGAATCCTTTCGCCAACTCAGGGATAGAGAATCATATGCCCCATTATATTATAATCCTACCATCAAGTTCTCGAGGGTTCTCAATGAGATCCTGGATAGAGCTTTTATACAGGGCATTATCCCCAAGAAGATTTATGAGGGCCTCATAGTTAAAAATCCGGTGGTCCCTACCTTCTATCTTTTGCCCAAGATCCACAAGGATCCCCTGGTTCCCCCGGGACATCCTATTGTGTCTGGTATTGGAGGGCTTTATGATCCGCATGTAAATTTATTGAGCACTATCTTCACCCACTTGTGGAAACTCTGCCGTCTTATGTCAGGATCACTACAGATGTCCTGGGGAAGATCAATGGTTTCTCCCTTGAATCTGAAATTTTCTTAGCAACAATTGATGTTGAGTCACATTATACCAGCATAGGACATAACGACTGACTGAGGGCTGCAGCATTTTATCTTCAGACCAGTAACCTGGATGTGGACCTGTGCTCCCTGATCCTGGAGCTCCTGGAATTCATACTTATACACAATTTGTTTTACATTTAACTTCAGATTTTTTTCTTCACCAACTCTGCACTGCGATGGGCACAGCATGTGCTCCCTCGAATGCAAATCTCTTTCTTTTGGGGAGAGGGAGATTTTCGGGGTGTGTGCTTACGCCGTTTCCCAGGTGCAGTGCTGGTATCACTATATAGATGATATTTTCATCATATGGCAGGGTACCGAGCCTGGTTTCTGTGACTTCATCCATGAACTTAACCAAAACACTTACAATATTAATATTATTTCTGACATAAGATGTACTATCCCATCCATGGGACCCGGGCCCCTATGCCCATGGACGAGATAGTACGTCTAGCGCGATCAGCGGCGCCCACGTGGTGAGCGCCGCTGATCGTGGCCGGGTGTCAGCTGATTATCACAGCTGACACCCGGCACTATGTGTCAGGGGTGGTCACGGACCGCACCCGACACGTTAACCCCTTGCACACCGCGATCAAACATGATCGCGGTGTACCAGGGGTTAAAGGGAAGCATCGACAGGGAGGGGGCTCCCTCCGTGCTTCCCTGAGCCCCCCACAGCAGCGCAATGTGCAGCGCTGCTGCGGGGGTCTCTTTCCCTACAGGTCCCCGGATCCAAGATGACGACGGGGACCTTCGGGGGCCTGTAGGGAGCTCACTTCCTCAGTGCCTGCAAAGCGCAGGCAAGAGGAAGTCTTCTTCAATGCCTGTGACAGATCGCTGATCTGTCACAGTGATCTGTGATGTGACAGATCAGCGATCTGTCACAGGACAGTGATGTTCCCCATGGGACAACCTAATAAAGTAAAAAAAAAAAGTGTAAAAACAATTTTAAAAAAATCGCTAAATAAATTAAAAAAAAAAAAATTCCCTAATAAATTCACTTTTTGGACAAAAAAACAATAAAAGTACACATATTTGGTATCGCCGCATCCGTAACGACCCACCCTATAAAACTGTCCCATTAGTTAACCCCTTTAGTGAACCCCTTAAAAAATAAAAATAAAAAACGAAGCAAAAATAATGATGTATTATCCTTCCGCCGAACAAAAAGTGCAATAACGCGCGATCAAAAAGACGCATATAAATATCCATGGTAACGCTGAAAACATCATCTTGTCCCGCAAAAAACAAGCTGCCACACAGCATTATCAGAGAAAAAATAAAAAAGTTATAGCTCACAGAATAAAGCGATGCAAAAATAATTATTTTTTATATAAAATTGTTTTTATTACATAAAAGCGCCAAAACATAAAAAAATGACATAAATGAGGTATCGCTGTAACCGTACTGACCCGAAGAATAAAACCACTTTATCAATTTTACCGCACGCGGAACGGTGTAAACGCACCCCCCAAAAGAAATTCATGAAACGCTGGTTTTTGTTCATTCTGCGTCTCAAAAATCAGAATAAAAAGCGATCAAAAGACGTCACATGCCCGAACATGATACTAATAAAAGCGTCAACTCGTCCTGCAAAAAATAAGACCTCACATGACTCAGTGGGTCAAAATATGGAAAAATTATAGCTCTCAATATGTGGTGATGCAAAAACTATTTTTACAATAAAAAGCGTCTTTTAGCGTGTGACAGCTGCCAAACATAAAAACCGCCATAAATAGTAAATCAAACCCCCGGTTATCACCCCCTTAGTTAGGGAAAAATAATAAAATTTAAAAAATGTATTTATTTCCATTTTTCCATTAGGGCTAGGGCTAGGGTTAGGGCTGAGATTAGGGTTAGGGGTGTGTTGGGGTTAGGGTTGGAGTTAGAATTGGGGGGTTTCCACTGTTTGGGCACATCAGGTGCACTCCAAACGCAACATGGCGATTGATCTCAATTCCAGCCAATTCTGCGTTGAAAAAGTCAAATGGTGCTCCTTCCCTTCCAAGCTCTGCCATGCGCTCAAACAGTGTTTTACCCCCACATATGGGGTATCAGCCTACTCAGAACAAATTGCAAAACAACTTTTGGGGTCCTATTTCTCCTGTTGCCCTTAGGAAAATAAAAAATTGGGGGCAAAAATATCATTTTTGTGGGAAAAAAATATGATTTTTTTATTCACGCCCAGGCGTTATAAATTTCTGAACCCTTGGGGGTTCAAAGTGCTTACCACACATCTAGATAAGTTCCTTGGGGGTCTAGTTTCCAAAATGGTGTCATTTGTGGGGGGTTTCCACTGTTTAGGTACATTACGGGCTCTCCAAAGGCAACATGACACCTACAGAGCATTCCATCAGTCTGCATTCCAAAACATCACTACTTCCCTTCCGAGCCCCGACGTGGGCCCATACAGTAGTTTTCTCCCATATATGGGATATCAGGGTACTCAGGACAAATTGGACAACAACTTTTGCGGTCCATTTTCTCCTGGTACCATTGGGAAAATAAAAAAAATTGGGGACTAAATGATCATGTTTGTGGAAAAAATACGATTTTATTATTTTCACACCCGGGCATTATAAACTTCTGTGAAGCCCTTGGGGGTTCAAAGTGCTCACCATACATCTAGATTAGTTCCTTAGAGGGTCTAGTTTCCAAAATGGTGTCATTTGTGGGGGCTTTCCACTGTTTAGGTACATCATGGGCTCTCCAAAGGCAACATGACACCCGCAGAGCATTCCATCAAAGTCTGCATTCCAAAACGTCACTACTTCCCTTCCGAGCCCCGACGTGGGCCCATACAGAAGTTTTCTCAAACATATGGGGTATCAGCGTACTCAGGACAAATTGGACAACAACTTTTGGGGTCCATTTTCTCCTGGTACCCTTGGGAAAATAAAAAAATGGGGACTAAATGATCATGTTTGTGGAAAAAATACGATTTTTTTATTTTCAGAAATAAACTTCTGTGAAGCACGGGGGGAGTTCAAAGTGCTCACCACACATCTAGATCCTTAGGGGGTCTAGTTTCCAAAATGGGGTCACTTGTGGGGGGATTCCACTGTTTAGGTACATCAGGAGCTCTCCAAACGTGACAAGGCGTCCGATCAGAATTCCAGCCAATTTTGCATTGAAAAAGTCAAACGGCGCTCCTTCCCTTTTGAGCTCTGCCATGCGCCGAAACAGTGGTTCCCCCCCACATTTCAGGTATCAGCGTACTCAGGACAAATTGCACAATAACTTTTCCCATCCATTTTCTCCTTTTACCCTTGGTAAAATAAAAAAAATTGAACCTGAATTATTTTTTTTGTGAAAAAAAGTTAAATGTTCATTTTTTTTAAATATTCAAAAAATTCCTGTGAAGCACCTGAAGGGTTAATAAACTTCTTGACTGCGGTTTTGAGCACCTTGAGGGGTGAAGTTTTTAGAATGGTGTCACTTTTGGGTATTTTCTATCATATAGACCTCTCAAAGTGGCTTCAAATGTGATGTGGTCCGTAAAAATAAAATGGTGTTGTAAAAATGAGAAATCGCTGGTCAACTTTTAACCCTTATAACTTCCTAACAAAAAAAATTTTGGTTCCAAAATTGTGCTGATGTAAAGTAAGCATGTGGGAAATGTTACTTATTAAGTTTTTTGTGTGCCGTATCTCTGTGATTTAAGGGCATAAAAATTCTATGTTGGAAAATTGCGAAATTTTCAAAATTTTCGCCAAATTTCCGTTTTTTTCACAAATAAATGTAAGTTATATGAATGAAATTTTAGCACTAACATAAAGTACAATATGTTACGAGAAAACAATGTCAGAATCAGTGGGATCCATGGAAGTGTTTCAGAGTTATTACCTCATAAAGGGACAGTGGTCAAAATTGTAAAAATTGGCCCAGTCATGAACGTGCAAACCACCCTTGGGGGTGAAGGGGTTAAATTAACACATAAAACTGCATCCAAAGAGATTGATTTTTTGGATATTAAGATTTTGGGAGATGTTTCAGGTACTATTCAAACTGATGTTTTCTGTAAGGAAACTTCAGTTAATTCACTACTTCACGCAACCTCAGCACATACATCCTCAACAATAAGAGCAGTGCCAATTGGACAATTCTTGAGGATTTGTTCATTGGATGGAGTCTTTGAGAGCCAGGCTCGGGACCTATCCAAGAGTTTCCAGTTTTGCGGGTATAGTAACAGGAGTAGAAAAAGTGTGAGGATGTGACATCTTTAAAGTGTAACATCAGAAATATACCAGAATGGTAACCCATGGTATATTCTCCTTCATGCTATCATGCCCTGATCCATCTGCTTTCATCCACAGGTATGTCTGAACTATGTCTTGAGCCAGAATACCCACTGCACCCCAGAATCTCATGTACTCCTCTTCCTCTGTTCTAACTGATGCATCTGAACTATCTCTTAATCCAGAATACCCACTGCATCGCAGAATCCCATATACTCCTCTTCCTCTGTTCTAACTGGTACAACTGAACTATCTCATAATCCAGAATTCCCACTGCACCCCAGAATTCTATATACTCCTCTTCCTCTGTTCTAACTGGTACGCTGCTGTTTTTTCCCTGACTTTAATTCCATATATCATACTTCAAATTTACTGAATGCATATTGATATGTGCGTGCTCCTCACTAGTGTTGAGCATTCCGATACCGCAAGTATCGGGTATCGGCCGATACTTGCTGTATCGGAATTCCGATACCGACATCCGATATTTTTTCAATATCGGGCATCGGAATCGGAAGTTCAAAGTTGATTGACAGCCGAAATGACGTCATCATGATGCGCGGTGTGTGCGCATCATGATGCGCCGTCATTTCGGGCCTTCCGGGGGTCTCTGCCGGCCTGCCGGGGGGCTGTGCCGGCCTGCCGGGGGGCTGTGTGGACTGCCCGGTGTCTGTACCGCCACTGTAAAAAAAAAAATAGTCCCTAGTCTCACTTTTGACATTGCTGTGTGAGAAAGTTCCCACGCAGCTTTTGCCATAAAGTGAGACTAGGGACTTTTTTTTTTAAGTGGCGGAGGAATACAGTGCGGAAGGATACCTACCTCCCGTCATTGGATTCCTGCAGCCCGTAGAGAGCGGCAGCATCAGCTGATGCTGCAGTTCTCTACCCAAGATCGTCGTGGGACACACTCGTGGACTGCTTCAGATCATGGGTGAGTATTTTTGTGGTTTGTTATGTTAATATTTATTCCGTAAAAGACAATGGCTTCGGGGAACAATGTGACAAGTATTGGTAAGTAGGTTACTCTATGTTATATGTACTGTATGTCTATGTATGTATTGTATGAATGTATTGTATGTAGCATGCATGTAGTATGTACGTAGTATGTATGTAGCATGTAGTATGTATGTAGCATGCATGTAGTATATATGTAGTATGTATGTAGCATGTAGTATGTATGTAGCATGCATGTAGTATATATGTAGTATGTATGTAGCATGTAGCATGCATGTAGTATGTATGTAGCATGCATGTAGTATATATGTAGTATGTATGTAGTATGTATGTAGCATGTAGTATGTATGTAGTATGTATGTAGCATGTAGTATGTATGTAGCATGCATGTAGTATATATGTAGTATGTATGTAGCATGTAGCATGCATGTAGTATGTATGTAGTATGTATGTAGCATGTAGTATGTATGTAGCATGCATGTAGTATATATGTAGTATGTATGTAGCATGTAACATGCATGTAGTATGTATGTAGCATGCATGTAGTATATATGTAGTATGTAGTATGTATGTAGCATGTAGTATGTATGTCGTATGTATGTAGCATGTAGTATGTATGTAGCATGCATGTAGTATATATGTAGTATGTATGTAGCATGTA
The DNA here is from genome assembly GCF_039654945.1 of Dendrobates tinctorius. NCBI lineage: Eukaryota > Metazoa > Chordata > Amphibia > Anura > Dendrobatidae > Dendrobates > Dendrobates tinctorius. The sequence goes on along the minus strand of NW_027361838.1, from coordinate 21,444,428 downwards.
GTATGTATGTAGCATGCATGTAGTATGTATGTAGTATGTATGTAGCATGTAGTATGTATGTAGCATGCATGTAGTATATATGTGGTATGTAGCATGTAGTATGTATGTAGCATGCATGTAGTATGTATGTAGTATTTTTTTTTTTATTTTTTACATTTAACACATTAGCCGGATGATGGGACTACTACTGTCCCATCATTGGCTAATGTGTCAATCACTGTCATGGTAGCAGGCATCGCCCGATGGGACTTGTAGTCCCATTGGACGATGCCTGCACAAACCCCCGGACATCAGCACAGCCCCCCGGCAGGCCGGCACAGCCCCCTGGCAGGCCGGTACAGACCCCCATAGGGTGCACACTCCACCGGCAGGCCGGCACAGCCCCCCGGCAGGCCGGTACAGACCCTGGGCAGTCCGCACAGCCCACCGGCAGGCCGGCACAGCCCCCCGGCAGGCCGGCAGAGACTCCCGGAAGGCCCGTACAGACCCCCCGAGAGGCTGTACAAGGGCAGGAAAGGGTTTTTCCAATTCCGATACCGGAAGTCTCATAGACTTGAATGGGACTTCCGGTATCGGCATCGGCGATACCGATACTTTTTTTAAAGATCGGCCGATCCATTCCGATCCGATATTTTGAAGTATCGGACGGTATCGCTCAACTCTACTCCTCACACCTAACCCTAACCTTCCATCTTATTCTGCCTCTTTCTTCAGCTTTGTTGCTAGTGAAATGTTCTATTAACTGCAATCTGTTAATTGCTCCCTGCTGTGAACTGTCCTCATGCTCACTCCTCCTCCCCTCTCTCTTACCTTGCGTCATTTCATGGACAATTGAATGGTATAAGTTGAATGGAGCAGGTCAGATATGACCTGGTCAGATGTGACATAATTTGAAGTGTGATATCTTTAAAGTGTAACATAAGTAATATACCAGAAATAGTCCAGAAATCGGTCAGAAGGTAAGAATAATCACTGTCTAATTGTTCTTGCCTTTCTTTTCTTACCCTGCTCTTTAACCATGCTCACATTTGCCCTCACCATTTTTGCTCCACTAATCCTCATTCTCCTTCACTATCCCCAAACCCCGACACCCGCAAACCAAATAACTATCTCCCCCTCTCTCTTACCCCCCTACCTCACTTCATCTGCAGACCTGCTCCTTAACCTCAGACCTCTCCTACTAAAATATAATATAAGCCGATCACTCTCCTTCACCCACCTGCTTTCCCTTTCTCTGCTTCTTCTCACTGCTGATGACATATCTCCCAATCCTGCCCCCTGCCTCATACATCCACTAATCCTCACCCCTTTACTTCTCACACTAAGAGAAACTACCGCAATCCCTCACACTTAAAATCTCTGCCACTGAAACCCAACCCTGTTTCCTCTCTCTGGAGCACTTTGGAATGCCTGCTCCGTCTGCAACAAGCTCCATGATCTCTTTACTTCCCGCAATCTTTTCTTCCTGGCCCTCACTGAGACCTGGCTGATGCCCCTGACACAGCCTCCCCTGCTGCACTGAGTAACGGTGGCTGTTGTGAGTTCATTCTCTGGTTCACCAGTTGAGAGTTCTCCTTCCAGACTTCCTCTGGTGGTAATAGGAGGTAGAGAGGCTGATTTGATCGGTGGAGATCTGCCACCTGAGAATGAGGATGACGATTTGATCTCAGGAGTCTCAGATTGGATTTAAGACAGCCGACGCCCTATTCAGTTGCTGGTGATTCCTTCTGGCTTGTCAGCTCTTGGTTTTCAGCTCTGTTCCAGTCATCTAAAGCTAAGTTTTTTTGCTAATGTTCACACTTGCTTTTGTTGGTCTATTCAGTTTTTTGGTGTGTTCAGCCAGCCCCTGCTGGGGGCTATGCTGAATTTCCACTCTTATTTATCAGTGTTTGCCAATTGGCTTTTTGTCCCTTACTAGTTCGGTCTCTTTTTGCTCTGTCTCAGAATATTTCAGAGTGCCGATATAGTGGGAGAAGTCTAGTGACTTCAGGGTTAATTTTGCTATCAGAAGTGTTGTACATGATTTTTGTAGGGTTTTTTGCAGGTTGCAGACAGTGTCTTTCCTTTCCTGTCTAGTTAGTTTGGGCCCCATCGTTTGCTCAGCCTATTTTCCTGCCTGTGTTTGTGCCTTCATCTTGTTTCACCATCAATACATGTGTGGGGGCTATCTATTCCTTTGGGGTCTGCTATGGGGCAGTTAGTTTTCCCTTTTCTTGCTTTAGGCTTATTTAGTCCTCCGGCTGTTAAGAGGCGTCTAGGAACATCGTAGGCACGCTCCACGGCTACTGCTAGTTGTTGTGGTAAGATCAGGGATCTGCAATCTGCATAGTTACCAACCTCTCTGGTTTTCTGTGACTTAGCTTGTTCTGCTTTTTTTCTCCTCGGTGACCCATTCATAACAGAATCACCAGCCATACCGCACATTCAAGGGTACTCAAAAGCAGGAAAAAGTTGTTAAAAGAAAAAAAAAAAAGGGTCAGAATTTTTTTTTTTATATATTTTTTCCTTTTTTTTTCTCTGGGGTCGTAGGAGGATTTTTTTTTTCTTTTTTTAATGGAGATTAAGCAATTGTCTGATCGTGTGGAGCAGCTGGCTGCTTAAGTGCAGGAATTTCCACCTATCTCATTCAGTCACATGCTGCTGAACCTAAGATCCCTACTCCTGATGTGTTTTCTGGGGATCGGTCTAAATTTCTGAATTTTAAGAATAGTTGTAAATTATTTCTGGCCTTGAAGCCTAACTCATTGGGGAGCTCTGTGCAGCAGGTTAAAATTGTCATCTCCTTGCTGCGCGGCGATCCCCAGGATTGGGCTTTTTTTCTGAAACCTGAAAATCCTATTATGACTAATGTGGATGCATTTTTTCAAGCCTTGGGGCTGTTGTATGATGAACCTAATGCTGTTGATCAAGCTGAGAGAACCCTGTTGGCATTAAACCAGGGTCAGGATTCTGCAGAGACATACTGTCAAAAATTCCGAAAGTGGGCGGTCCTTACTACATGGAATGCATTGGCAGCTCTCTTTCGGAAGGGTTTATCAGAGACCGTAAAAGATGTTATGGTGGGATTTCCTGTTCCCTCTGGTCTGGATGATTCTATGTCATTAGTCATTCAAGTTGATCGGCGTTTACGTGAGCGTAAAACTACACGGGAGGCGCTGCCGCCTTTTGAACAAACGTCTGAACCTATGCAATGTGATGGGGTTTTGTCTAGGGTGCAACGTCAGGAGTTTAGAAGGCTTAATAAGCTGTGTTTTTTCTGTGGAGACGCCTTTCATCTTATTTCTGTCTGCCCAAAACGAGAGAAACGTTTTGCACACACATTTACTGTGGGCAGTATACAACCTAAGTTTCTTTTGGCAATTACTCTGATCTGCTCCTTAGCCACGTTTTCCACGAAGGCTTTTGTGGATTCAGGAGCAGCGTTGAATCTGATGGATTTGGACTTTGCTAAACATTGTGGTTTTTCCATGACGCCGCTGCGGACGCCTATTCCCTTGAGGGGTATTGATGCTACTCCTTTGGCGGAGAATAAACCTCAGTTTTGGACCCAGGTGACAATACGAGTTGCCCCAGACCACCAAGAAAATTGTAAATTTTTGGTGCTGCATAATCTGCATGATACTATTGTTCTGGGTTTTCCTGGGCTGCAAACTCATAATCCAGTTTTGGATTGGAAATCTGGGTCTGTGGTGAGTTGGGGTTGTCAGTGTGTTCTTAGGGACGCTCCTGTTTTCTCCCCCTCTCCTTAGTCTCATGATATTCCTGATTATCTAGCCGATTTTTCTGATGTATTTAGTGAGAGCAAGTCTGCGTCTTTGCCTCCTCATAGGAGTTATGACTGTGCAATTGAGTTGATGCCTGGGTGTAAATTTTCCAAGGGTCGGCTTTTCAACTTATCAGTACCCGAACATGATGCTATGCGATCCTATATTAAGGAGTCATTGGAGAAGGGTCATATTAGACCATCCTCGTCACCTTTAGGTGCTGGGTTTTTTTTGTGGCCAAAAAAGATGGTTCATTAAGACCGTGTATTGATTATCGTTCCCTAAACAAGATGACGGTTAAATATCAGTACCCGTTACCTCTGATGTCTGATTTATTCTCCAGAGTTAAGACTGCCTGGTGGTTTCTAAGCTTGACCTCAGGGGGGCGTCTAATCTTATTCGCATCAAGCACGGGGATGAATGGAAGACAGCGTTTAATACTCCGGAGGGACATTTTGAGTACCTGGTGATGCCTTTTGGGCTCACTAATGCCCCTTCTGTCTTCCAGTCCTTGATGAATGATATTTTCCGTGACCTTGTGGATAAGTTTTTGATCATCTATCTGGATGATATTTTGATCTGTTCTAGTGATTGGGATTCTCATGTGGAACACGTCTGGACTGTGTTCCGGATTTTTAGGGAGAATACCCTGTTTGTTAAGGGATCGAAATGCCTCTTTGGTGTACAGAGGATTTCATTTTTGGGATTTAATTTATCTCCATCGACTATTGAAATGGACCCGGCCAAGGTACAGGCCATTTATGATTGGGTTCAGCCTAATTCTTTGAAGGCCCTCCAGAAGTTTTTGGGTTTTGCTAATTTCTATCGCAATTTTATAGGTAATTTTTCTGGTATTGTCAAACCACTGACTGATCTGACCAAGAAGGGCGCTGATGTGCTGAATTGGTCTCCTGAGGCTATCTCAGCATTTCAGGAGCTTAAGCAGAGATTTACTTCAGCTCCAGTTTTACGGCAACCTGATGTCTCACTTCCATTTCAGGTGGAGGTAAATGCTTCTGAGATTGGTGCAGGAGCTGTTTTGTCCCAAAAAGACCCTGTGACTTCTAAGATGAATCCCTGTGCCTTCTTTTCTCGAAAGTTCTCCCCATCTGAACGCAGCTATGACGTGGGGAATCGGGAATTGTTGGCCATGAAGTGGACATTTGAGGAGTGGAGACATTGGTTGGAGGGAGCTAGACATCAAGTTGTGGTCCTCACCGATCTCAAGAATTTGATTTATCTGGAGTCGTCCAAACGCTAGATGGGCCTTGTTTTTCACGCGTTTTAATTTTGTGGTCTCTTTTCTTCCGGGCACTAAGAATGTTAAGGCAGACGCCCTTTCTAGGAGTTTCTTTGCCGATTCTCTTAGTGTGACTGAGCCTACTACCATCCTAGGTCAGGGGGTAGTTCTCTCTGCCATTTTGCCCGATTTGAGTCACGCCCTGGAGAAATTTCAGGAGGATAAACCTGAGCGTTGCCCTATGGGAAAATTGTATGTTCCTGACCAGTGGAGAAAGAGAGTGATTTCTGAAATTCATTGCTCCGCATTGGCTGGTCATCCAGGTATTTTTGGTACCAGAGATTTGGTGAGTCGGTCCTTTTGGTGGCCTGCCTTATCTCGTGACGTCAGGAATTTTGTACAGTCCTGTGGGACTTGTTCTCGGTCTAAACCCTGTTCTCATTCTAGTGGGTCTCAATGGATTTTATTTCTGATCTTCCTGTCTCTCAGAGAATGACTGTTATCTGGGTGATTTGTGATAGATTTTCGAAGATGGTCTATCTTGTACCACTCCCAAAGTTGCCATCTTCCGCTGAGTAGGTGCCCTTGTTTTTACAACAGGTGGTTCGGTTACATGGGATTCCTGAGAATATTGTGTCCGACAGAGGTGTCCAGTTTGTTTCCAGATTCTGGAAAGCCTTTTGTTCCAATCTGGGAATTCAGTAATCCTTCTCCTCCGCGTTTCATCCCCAGACCAATGGACAGACTGAGAGAACAAACCAGACCTTGGAGTCTTATTTGAGATGTTTATATCTGTTGATCAGGATGATTAGGTCTCATTTTTGCCCTTGGCCGAATTCACACTGAACAATAGAGCTAGTTCTGCCACTTTGATGTCACCCTTTTTCTGTAATTTTGGGTTTCATCCTCGATTCACTTCAGGGCAAGTGGAATCTTCGTCCTGCCCAGGTGTGGACACTGTGGTTAAGAGAATGCAGCAGTTATGGGACCAAGTGGTGGATAAGTTGTCACTCTCTCAGGAAAAGGCCCAGCGATTTTCCAACCGGCATAGGACCATTGTTCCCCGGTTTAAAGTGAGTGATATGGTTTGGTTGTCATCTAAGAATATTCCTATGAGGGTTGCATCTCCTAAATTTAAGCCAAGATTTATTGGTCCTTATAAGATTTTGGAAATTCTTAATCCTGTTTCGTTTCGATTGGCTCTTCCAGTTACGTTCAAGATCCATAACGTATGAAGGGGGCGTGGCCTGCATGCTGATGGCGACGGCTGCTTGAAAGGAGAGCTCTGTGCTTCAGCAGGATCAACCGGCTCTTATCAGCTCACTGATAACAGGATTACCAACTACAGGAGGTGTGAGTAACCCCAGCCCTCAGCAATGCCTAAGTTGAGACCTAAAAAAACTGGCACTCCAGCCAAGCTGACAGACTTCTACCCCCGGGATAGGGAAGTCTCCTCACCAAGCAAGATGGCGCTGGCTTCCCACTCAGCTTCTTCCCACTCCTCACAAGGAGATACAGGCTGCTTGAGAGGCAATACAGGCATTCCTCTGACAGAGGAAACAATGCAATCTCTGCTGAAAACGCTGAGGGTTTCCCTACAGGGTGATCTCAGAGAAATAGTCAGAGAGCTGAAGGAAGAAATCAGGTCTCTGGGTGATCGCACAGGGCATGTAGAAACTAAAATGGCTGAATTTGCAACATCACATAACAATCTGATTGATGCTAACACAGCTTTGGAAAAGGAGGTGGAGGCACTAAAACTTAAAATCAGTGATATAGAGGACAGATCCCGAAGAAATAACCTAAAAATCAGATGGATTCCCTCATCTGTAGCAGATAAAGAGCTCCATGAATACTTCCACAAGTTTCTGCAGCTTATACTCCCTGGATGGGACGCCAGAGACCTGATAGTGGACAGAATTCATAGCGTCCCTAAATCCAAAGGCATAGATCCAGCTCTGCATAAAGATGTCCTGGCTAGACTTCATTTCTATAAAACAAAAGAAGCTGTGCTGTACACACTGAGGGAAAGTGCAGCCCTGCCAGACACTTTCATGGGACTAAAAATCTTCCCAGATCTTTCTGCTACAACTCTTAATAAAAGAAGAGAATTCGCCCACCTTTCTAAACTTCTTAGAGATCAAGACATCAAGTACAAGTGGGGTTTTCCGGTGAGGATGATAATTTTCAAAGACGGAGGCACTTACATATGTCATACTCCTTCTCAGCTGGGCAAATTGCTGGATGACTGGGGAATAGCCCACCCACCAAACCCTGGTGGGCGGGAGAATCAAAGAGGCTCTCCAAACAGGATTAACCCTGAATGGTCAGCAACTTAGCTGGGACTCCTTCCTGCTTATGGCACCTGCTGCCTCTGCTCCTGTGACATGGGATGTCACGTAGACCCCCTGATGTTCTCGCCTATGGCGAGCGGTTATACTCCGGTCACCCTACTCGGGGCAAACCGGTGTTGATGGAACTTTTTTGTTTTTGTTCCTCTTCTCACAAATGTTCCTTAATTTTTTTCGGAAATTTCTTTCAATTCCTTGTTGGTCTAACCCTTCTCATCCCTGATGGCGTTCCTAGGAATTCAAACCCCCCTGCGGCTCCAATATGAGAATTAAGATATTGTCTATTAATGTGAACGGACTCAACTCCCCAGCAAAAAGGTCAATGATGTGGAGAGAGGTGATGGCATCTAACTGTGATATAGCGTGCATTCAGGAGACCCACCTTCTTTCCACAGATAATAAACGGATACTTCATCCCAGGTTTCAACACGCCTTTTTTGCTAATGACTCAAAAAAAAGAGGAGGAGTGGCCATTTTAATAAAGAACTCAGTGGCCTTTAAATTGATAAATGTCAGTTATGGAGCGGATGGAAGATATATTATTTTGTCTTGTTATATCAACAGCGTCCCTTATACCTTGGCAACGGTCTACTCCCCAAATTCATCACAATTGACCTTTGCTAGGAAATTTTTCCAAGCATTCAAAGATACTGCCACAGGGGCGGAAATCATCTGTGGAGTCTTTAATATACCTGTTATACGGTCCATGGATTGCTCCAACATCAACATCTCACATGCTAAGGAACTTAATCATCTCATCAATGAATTCCATTTTCATGACATCTGGAGATATTTACACGCATCAGAAAGAGACTATACATTCTTCTCTTCCAGGCATCGCTCGTACAGTAGAATTGATTTCTTTTTGGTCGACAGCAAATCTATAAGTAATTGTGTTGCAGCTGATATTGGTTTAATCACTTGGACAGATCATGCGCCGATCTCTTTGTCTGTTCAGGGTAGCTTTAATGTTCAAAATTCCCCCAGGTGGAGACTGAATACTAGCTTGCTTGGTAGGCAGAAGGTACATGATGAAGTAGAGTCAGTGTTAACAGAATATTTCAAACTTAATAATAATGGGGAAATTTCTGACGAGACCCTGTGGGCTGCTCATAAAGCAGTAGTCAGGGGGCAGCTCATAAAACTAGCCTCCATCCAAAAACGGAAAAAAGACGCAGATATTAAATATATATTAACCCGTATTCATCACCTTGAATCCCTGAATAAAGCCAAAGCAACCCCTAACTTGACTAAAGAAATTGTAACCCAACTAAGATCCCTACTCCTGCAAAAATACGAACATAATCTTAAAAAAAATAGATCGACATTTTATGCTATGGGGGATAGAGCGGGGTCCTTATTGGCAAGAAGGACGAAAAAACGTGAGATCCAATCTAAAATAGAATTCCTGAGGGACCCAAACGGAACAATCACTAGACATCCCATTGAAATAGCAGAAGCATTTGCGAAATATTATGAGGCCCTGAATAATCTAAAATATGATTCCAACACGTCACAGCCGACTCAAGTGGATATACAGGGTTTTCTAGACACCCTGGATCTTCCCCGGGTCTCAGATGAGCAATTAGAGGAACTTAATCTTCCCTTTACTACACATGAAATCCTAGGTGCCATCAAAATGACTAAGTCTAACTCTGCCCCAGGCCCTGATGGGCTGCCATACGAATATTACAAACAATTTACCTCCACTCTGTCCCCCTTTATGTTAAAAACCTTCAATTTTTGGCAAAATAAAGTGTCAATTTCCCCAGACAACTTAGAAGCGATTATTATCACGCTACCCAAGCCAGGGAAAAATGCAGACACCCCGAGTAATTTTAGGCCCATTTCACTCCTAAATTGTGATGTAAAAATTTATGCCAAACTAGTGGCGGATAGACTTCATAAAGTGATCCCGGCCTTAGTGGCTCCAGATCAAGTTGGTTTTGTGACAGGCAGGCAATCTAAGGATGGCACCAGACGGATGCTTGACTTGATTAGACTGGTGGAGATATCGGGTGGATCCAGTGCATTCCTGTCTCTTGATGCTGAAAAAGCCTTTGACAGGGTGCACTGGGGGTACCTGGAGAGAGTTCTAACAAAATTCGGGTTCTTGGGGAAAATCAAGTCATCCATTCTAGCTCTCTACTCTTACCCAAATGCGTCAGTGTTGGCATCGGGGTTTCTGTCATCTAAATTTCAAATAAGTAATGGCACTCGCCAGGGGTGTCCATTGTCTCCCGCTATCTTTGCTTTAGTGGTAGAAGCTCTGGCGGAAGCTATACGAAAAAACATAGCCATTTCTGGTATAAGAGTTGGGGAATTTGAACATAAACTTGGTCTATACGCAGACGATGTGATAATTTCCTGTTCTAACCCTGTAGTTTCGATTCCAGCAGTGGTGAACACATTATCAAACTTTTCGAAAGTGTCGTATTATAAGCTTAATGCGGCAAAGTCTTTGATATTGCTGTTTAATGTACCGGTGGAGGCCAGGAGTGCGCTGGAGGGGGCCTTTCAATTCAAATGGTGCGACAGGGGGATACCTTATTTGGGTATTAAGCTGACACCATCGCAGATGTTAATTAAAGAAAATTTAGAACCTCTGATCCAAAATTTAGAAAAGGAATTGGGAAGGTATGAAAAAATATCGTTGTCCTGGATGGCCAGGATACAGTCCTTTAAAATGGTTTTCTTACCCAAAATATTGTATGTGCTCAGATGCCTACCCATTAAAATTTCTCACAAAACCCTGATGAAACTTCAATCGTTGACTAACAAATTTGTCTGGGGTAATAAAAGGGCTAGGGTCGCAGGTAAAGTGTTATATCCCCCATATGACTTAGGGGGATTGGGCACCCCAAACATAACGGCATATTATAAAGCCTTACTAATTGAATCACTAAAGGAATGGTGGCGTCCAGGTAATTCACATAGATGGGCTCAGATTGAAAATTTCCTGTCCCGCCAGGGCTCGGTCAGAAGAATGATGGAAGCAGAATATTTGAGCCGTTCACGGTTCTCCCCGTGTGTTCCCACCATGTCAGCCTCCCTGGAGGTCTGGCGAAATGACTTGATTCATAAGATTCAGATTCCTCTTTCAGAGATTTCCCTCAAGTCGTTGGAATCTCAAATACCCTTTTTGAATCTGGCCAGGTGGGAGGGATCGGGCATTACAGTGCTGGCGGATCTCTACTCTGATTTGGGTGTTAACCCCTTTAATGAAATAGTACGGAAACACCCCTCTTTAAAGGGCTGTTTCTATCAACACATCCAAATTAGTCATTTTCTGGCCTCTAAATTTCCTCCAAAGTCGAATCCTCTGTTACCTACAACAAAGGCCTTGGTATTTAAAAAGATAATTAAATCCAAAGGTATCTCCTCAACATACAAATGGCTCAATAACCCCCCTGAAGAGCAAAAATCTCCTTATATGAATAAATGGGACGTGGAGTTGAGTGTCTCTACCTCTCCTTCAAACTGGCACTCGGCTTCAGCAAATATCCAAAAATATTCCAAGTGTATAAATCATCTGGAGCAACTGAAAAAAGTACACCTGCGATGGTATCGGTCCCCAGCCAACTTAGCACAGTTCCTCCCAAATTATTCGCCACATTGTTGGAAGGGCTGCCTCCAAAAGGGTACTCTTGGTCACTGCTGGTGGGATTGTCCCAAGGTTTTCTCGTTCTGGTTGGAGGTGTTTGGCCTGATGGGTGAGCTGACAGGCAATCCTATTAATCCGAATCCGGGTCTGGCAGTGCTAAACGTGGGTATAGAGGAGTTCTCTTGGGAATCGAGGGGATTATTAGTTCACATTCTAGTTGCTGCCAGATATTGCATAAGTAGCTATTGGAAATCCCCAAAGACACCTACATTAGTTGAACTATATAACCAAATTAATCTCCAATGCCAATTCGAGTTCTGTCTGGCTCACTCCATCCGCGCCAAAAACAAAATACTTCAGACTTGGGACACGTGGCTAAACTCTGTATATGCATCCCCTGTCAGGCATCTGTTTCCAGGGCAAACTGTCTGAGATTAATAAAATGGGTCAAATAGGGTCAAAGAGAGTGTTACGCAGGGAGTTCATCCGTATCACATGTCAATATTCAAGGTGTTTATAACTCTGTTGTTGTTACTGCTCGGGCTACCCCGGAACGCCATCTAATTCCCTACCTCCCCCCTCCCCCTCCCTGGTTGCATCTTTGCAACCATCCATGGTTCTCCCCCCCCCACCTCTTTCTCCCCTCCCTTTTCTTATCTTCCTTTCTTACTCTCTGGTTCTAGTTGTTTGGAACCCTCGTTTTGAGGATTAAAGAGTAAATTGGTAGGTTGACTCTATACGTATTGGGTGTTGATTAACCAAAAAAAAAAGTTGCAACGGACATGATTGTTGGTGGTGTGATAGGAAATGTGAATCATAATCAAAGGATTTACTACCACGTGTTACAGCGTTGTTCTCTTTGTGTATTATTGCCAATGATACCTGAATTTCTCCTATTTGTAATGTAACTTCCTACAATAAAAATTGATTGGAAAAAAAAAAAAAAAGATCCATAACATATTTCACAAATCTCTGTTGAAGAGGTTTGTTGAGCCAGTGGTTCCTATGGCAGCACCTCCTGACCCTGTGTTGGTTGAAGGCAATGTGGAATATGAGGTAGAGAAAATATTGGATTCTCGTTTGGTTAGACGGAGACTCCAGTATTTGGTCAAATGGAAGGGTTATGGTCAGGAGGATAATTCTTGGGTCTCTGCCTCCGATATTCATGCCAATAGATTGGTTCGTGCTTTTCACCAGGCCCATCCTGATCGGCCTGGTGGCGTGGATGAGGGTTCGGTGACCCCTCCTCAAGGGGGGGTACTGTTGTGAGTTCATTCTCTGGTTCATCAGTTGTGAGTTCTCCTTCCAGACTTCCTCTGGTGGTAATAGGAGGTAGAGAGGCTGATTTGATCGGTGGAGATCTGCCACCTGAGAATGAGGATGACGATTGGATCTCAGGAGTCTCAGATTGGATTTAAGACAGCCGACGCCCTATTCAGTTGCTGGTGATTCCTTCTGGCTTGTCAGCTCTTGGTTTTCAGCTCTGTTCCAGTCATCTAAAGCTAAGTTTTTCTGCTAATGTTCACACTTGCTTTTGTTGGTCTATTCAGTTTTTTGGTGTGTTCAGCCAGCCCCTGCTGGGGGCTATGCTGAATTTCCACTCTTATTTATCAGTATTTTGCCAATTGGCTTTTTGTCCCTTACTAGTTCGGTCTCTTTTTGCTCTGTCTCAGAATATTTCAGAGTGCTGATATAGTGGGAGAAGTCTAGTGACTTCAGGGTTAATTTTGCTATCAGAAGTGTTGGACACGATTTTTGTAGGGTTTTTTGCAGGTTGCAGACAGTGTCTTTCCTTTCCTGTCTAGTTAGTTTGGGCCCCATCATTTGCTCAGCCTATTTTCCTGCCTGTGTTTGTGCTTTCATCTTGTTTCACCGTCAATACATGTGTGGGGGCTATCTATTCCTTTGGGGTCTGCTCTGGGGCAGTTAGTTTTCCCTTTTCTTGCTTTAGGCTTATTTAGTCCTCCGGCCGTGATGAGGCGTCTAGGAACATCGTAGGCACGCTCCACGGCTACTGCTAGTTGTTGTGGTAAGATCAGGGATCTGCAATCTGCATAGCTACCAACCTCTCTGGTTTTCTTTGACTTAGCTTGTTCTGCTTTTTTCTCCTCGGTGACCCATTCATAACAGGTGGCCTCCAATTCACCCACATTCCTTGCTCTGGCAACAGACATGGCGGAGGAGCGGGTTTCCTTTCTAAAAACTGCTCCTTCAACCCTATCCAACCCCCACCCTCCCTTATCCTACCTTCTTTCGAGGTTCACTCTGTCCGTATCTACTCTCCCTCTAATCTCCATATGGCTGTCATATACCGACCACCAGGCTCAGCCACTGTCTTCATTGACCAATTCTTCACCTGTCTTCACTTTCTCTCTGCAGACATCCCCTCCATTATCATGGGCGACTTTAATATCCCTACTGACACCCACCAGCCAGCAGCCTACCAACTCCTGTCCCTTACCTCATCCTTTGGTCTTACTCAGTGGTCCTCCACAGCCACCCACACAGACGGACATACACTAGATCTCATCTTCACCTGCCTCTGTTACCTATCTAATCTCACAACCTCCCCATTCCCGCTATCTGACCACCATCTACTCACCTTCTCATCCTTGTCCTCCTCACCCGCCCCCAATGTCCAGCCACTAGCACATCCTCGCAGAAACCTTGCCCACCTAGACACTCACAGACTCTCAGACTCTCTTCTACCTTTATCCTCCATATCTTCATTCCACAACACGGACAGCACCACCGCTTTCTATAATGCCACCCTCACATCAGCCATAGACTCTCTCATGCATGGCAAAGTGCGACAAATCAATAGGCAACCCTGGCACAACAATCTCACCAAACAACTTTGACAAGCATCCAGGGTCGCGGAGCGGCATTGGAAAAAAACATGCCTGCCAGACTACTTCACTACTTTAAAACAAGCTACACTTGCCTTCAAATTAGCCCTCACCTCTGCTAAGCAGCCCTATTTCACAAACCTTGTATCTTCATTATCCTACAACCCAAATCAACTGTTCAGCACATACAACTCTCTCCTCCGACCACCACTGCCACCTCCAACTCCCCTCATCTCTGCCGAGGACTTTGCCACCTACTTCAAAAATAAGATCAACCAAACAAGGCAAACCTTTACTGTTCCACCACCCCAACCACTCCATATACCAGACCTCTGCTCTTCCCTAATAACCTCCCTCTCCAACATCACTGAAGGAGAGCTTACTCACCTCCTTTCCAAATCACACCTCACCACCTGTGCACTTGATCCCATCCCTTCCCACCTGCTCCCCAACCTCACTAACAAGCTCATTCCAACCCTAACTAATCTCTTCAACCTATCGCTATCTTCTGGTATCCTTTTTGCCTTCAAACATGCCACCATCACACCCATCCTCAAAAAAACTAACCTTGACCCAACTGCTATGCCCAGCTATCGCCCCATATCACAGCTCCCGTTTGCTTCTAAACTACTTGAGTAGCATGTCTATGCTCTACTTTTCTCCCACCTCTTATCTAACTCTCTCCTTGACAACCTCCAATCTGGCTTCCGCCTCCACCCCTCCACCGAAACTGCCCTGACCAAAATTACTAATGACTTACTCACAGCCAAAGCTAACAGACAGTTCTCCATCCTTCTCCTTTTCGACCTGTCCTCTGCCTTCAACACAGTCGACCACTGCATACTGCTACAGATTTTTTCTTCCCTTGGCATCAAAGACCTTGCCCTGTCCTGGATTGCTTCATACCTTTCCGATCGCATATTTAGCATTTCCCACTCCCACACTAGGTCCTCATCCTGCACTCTCTCTGTTGGAGTCCCTCAAGGCTCTGTCCTGGGGCCCCAACTTTTTGCATCTATACACTTGGCCTAGGACAACTCATAAAGTTCCATGGTACCACCTGTACGTGGATGACACTCAGATCTACCTCTCTGGCCCAGATGTCACCTCTCTGCTGTCCAGAATCCTGGAGTGTCTATCAGCCATATCCTCCTTCTTCACCTCTTCACCTAAAACTTAATGTAGACAATGTACAAGGTTAATGAGGTACGAGGTACCTCATTAACCTCGTACCTTATTATCACTCTATTTGTATTACCCTGTGGTGAACTTTGAATAAACTAGCACTATCTGTAAGACCAAACGAGACTTTTTTTTGAGTGCGGCTGTTACTCTCTCTTTCCATATAAGCAAACTTGTCATTATATTCTAGCAATATATTCAGATGAGAGATCTAGTTTAACCTATCTATAGTTAGGTCCAGAAATATTTGGACAGTGGCACAAGTTTTGGCATTTTAGCTGTTTACCAAAACAAATTCAAGATAGTTATATAATCAATATGGACTTAAATGGAATCTGTCAAGTGATTTTTTAGTACGATACTAGTGGAATCCTGAAATAGGGTTTGAGAATCCCTTTTGAGAATATGTAATGTTTATTGTTGTAGCTTCTTCTGTGTTCTTTCTTTAGGCTCCGGAGAAGGAGTGGAGGTAAAGATAAGAACTGGAAAAATAAGCTAAATTTCAGTGAGAGCTGCTCGTAGGATTGCTAGAGAGGCAACGCAGAACTCTCACTTGCCAGCAAAAAATCTTCAGATTTAGGAGACTTTGGAGTTGTAGTACATTGTTCTGTTGTTCAGGGACAGCTGCACAAAAAAGGTATTCATAGAAGAGTCATCAGAAAAAAACCTTTCCTGGGTCCTCACCATAAAATTCAATATCAAAAGTATGAAAAAGTGTTAGGAGTGGCGGAAGACACTAAATAAAAGATAAATAAAGTGCCTTCGCCACCCGGGGTCCACCGTGCGGTGGATGGAAAAACCGCTGCTAGAGAGGCAGAGCACAAGGCGGTAATGTGCACAAGGGTTAGACGGCACCCAGTGCACAAAAGCAAGCTCAGTTTTACTCACAGAGCTGCAGGCAAATAAGCACAAATTAGACGCTGAGTGTGTTCAGAGTCACAGACACACAGCGATACAGTCGCGGTATTCGCGGTCACAGGAGTAGCCTTAAACAGCAGGACTACTCCGTCTAGACCTACCGTAAAACAAGGTGCGAAGCGTCGCAACCGCAGACGCAGAGAAAGCTGCAACTGCAGCGCGGCAAGAACGGAGCCGCTGGCAAGGCGCTACAATAACGCTGGCGCAATGCAGACGCTAAGCTGCTGAGCAAGATGGAGCATATGCGCGCTGGCGCTAGCGCTGCTACTGGCTGAACCCAAACACTCACACAATCGTGTTATCAGAGGGAAGGGGTTTCTTAATAAGTCAGTCACCAGTCCAAGCATCCATCACCATACATACAGCAGCAAGTATGAAATACTAGCGCATGCCGGAACAGCCATGCGCACTTTTTATACCAAACGGGACCTTCTGGAAGTCTCCAAGGCTCCAGGAGGAGCCAATAGGATTAGACACAGGACCTGAGCATGTGACTCCCGAACTCCAATGGGAGCTCGTCCCATGAGCATGCTCAGTGGAGGGAACAGAGGACTTAGCCTCTGGAGAGAGTTGCCGCAAGGCACTCTCCTCTACCGCAGATGAAACGCAGCAGACTGCAGCATGTAAGGGTCTAGATTTCATCATAGGGAAGGAAGAAATCAGACTCCTAACATTACCCCCCCTCCTAGGGCCCCCTCCTCCCTGAGCCTTCCGAGCCATCAACCTGGGCTCAAACTCACCCGAAGGCGAGCTTGATGTCCTGGTAGGTGTTACAGTAAACCGGGACACCTGGAAGGCATCAGTGGAAGTAAAGTCACCAGGTTTCAACAGAGACACCTGGGAGATGGCAGGAGCTGGCGGTGCAACTGAATGCCGCTGCGAATCAGCGACCATCACCACTCTCTGCTTAGGAAGGTTAACCTGGGCACATGAAGTGCAAGCCTGGATAAATTTTTTAATATCCCGAGCTCTATGAGGCCACCAATACGCTCCGGCCAAGAGCTTCGAGATTTGCAAGTAACCTCGATGTTGAGGCGCATGAGAGGCATGCGCCCATGCGAGAACTTGAGCCCTAAGATGAGGAGTGACAAAAGTATCGGTGACCGGTTCAGATTCTGACCATTGCGGGGAGCTGCCTTCCGGAGAAACCACACATACATGGGGACAACCGCAAATGGATTTCTGATCAGAGTCTGTGTTGAGATCGGTATGAGACACCTGCATGGGCTCAGGGGGTATAACCTCTGGCTCAGACAGGTCAGTAGGTACAAAAAATTTAGGAGTTGAGGCAGCTCTTCGCTTGGAGTGAGCCCTTTCCATACCGCGCTCCGAAAAACGAAGGTCGATACAGGAGGAGATGGAAATTAGCTCTTCCAAACTGGTGGGGATCTCTCTAGTGGAGAGAGCATCCTTCACGTGCTCTGCTAGACCTCGCCAAAAAACGGGGATAAGCGCTCTGTTGGACCATTCCAACTCGGACGCCAGTGTCCGAAAGCGGACGGCATACTGGCTAACCGAGATCGACCCCTGAGTAAGGGCGAGCAGCTGCAGAGACGTATCGTGCGTGACCCGAGGACCAAGAAATACTTGCTTGATGGCTGTTAGCAAGTTGGCCGCAGTCCGAATCTCGAGGTCCCCACGTTCCCATAGAGGCCATTCCAGAGCCTTGCCCGACAGTAGGGAGAGAATGAAGATCACCTTAGCCCGCTCTGTAGGGAATTGCGCAGCCAGCAGCTCCAGGTGTATAGAGCACTGGCTGATGAAACCCCTGCAGGAGGCGCCATCCCCAGAGAATTTTTCGGGCAACGGGAGGAGGGTAACTGTCGGCATAAGGGAGGACACGGACATACGCCCCACGGCATCTGTGAGTGCCTGAACAGCAGCATCTGTGGCCTGCGCAGCTGCGAGAGACCTCTCAAGGGTGGCCAAGCGAGCCTCGAACTGTCGCACACACTGCACCATTTGCTGCTGATCTGCCATCTTAAGCCAGACCCTGGCGCTAGTATTATGTTAGGAGTGGCGGAAGACACTAAATAAAAAATAAATAAAGTGCCTTCACCACCTGGGGTTCACCGTGCGGTGGATGGAAAAACCGCTGCTAGAGAGGCAGAGCACAAGGCAGTAATGTGCACAAGGGTTAGACGGCACCCAGTGCACAAAAGCAAGCTCTGATTTACTCACAGAGCTGCATGCAAATAAGCACAAATTAGACGCTGAGTCTGTTCAGAGTCACAGACACACAGCGATACAGTCGCGGTATTCGCGGTCACAGGAGTAGCCTTAAACAGCAGGACTACTCTGTCTAGACCTACCGTCAAACAAGGTGCGAAGCGTCGCAACCGCGGACGCAGAGAAAGCTGCAACGCTGGCGCAATGCAGACGCTAAGCTGCTGAGCAAGATGGAGCATATGCGCGCTGGCACTAGCGCTGCTACTGGCTGAACCCAAACACTCACACAATCGTATTATCAGAGGGAAGGGGTTTCTTAATAAGTCAGTCACCAGTCCAAGCATCCATCACCATACATACAGCAGCAAGTATGAAATACTAGCGCATGCCGAAATAGCCATGCACGCTTTTTATACCAAACGGGACCTTCCGGAAGTCTCCAAGGCTCCAAGAGGAGCAAATAGGATTAGACACAGGACCTGAGCATGTGACTCCCGAACTCCAATGGGAGCTCGTCCCATGAGCATGCTCAGTGGAGGGAACAGAGGACTTAGCCTCTGGAGAGAGTTGCCGCAAGGCACTCTCCTCTGCAATCTCCTCTACCGCAGATGAAATGCAGGAGACTGCAGCATGTAAAGGTCTAGATTTCATCATAGGGAAGGAAGAAATCAGACTCCTAACAAAAAGAACATCTAAACAAGCCTGATGCATTTTGGAAACAATTCTTGTGGACCAATGAGGTTAAAATAGAACTATTTGGACACAATGATCAAAGGTATGTATGGAGAAAAAAAGGGCACAGAATTTCAGGAAAAGAACATCTTGCCAACCATAAGGCATGGGGGTGGATCAATCAAGCTTTAAGGTTATGTTGCTGCGAATGACACAGGGAACATTTCACAGGTAGAGGGAAGAATAGATGCAATTAAATTTCAATAAATTCTTGATGTAAACATAACACCATCTGTAAAAAAAAAGCTGAAGTTGAAAAGAGGATGGCTTCTACAAATGGATAATGATCCTAAACACATGTCAAAATCCACAATAGACTACTTCAAAAGGCACAAGTTGAAGGTTTTACAATGGCCCTCACAGTCCCCTGATCTGAACATCAAAATAGCAGAGCATACAAGAGGACCCAGAAATCTCACAGAGCTGGAAGAATTTTCCAAGGAAGAATGTATGAAAATCACTCAAACAAGAATTGAAAGACTCTTGGCTGGCTACAAAAAGCCTTTACAAGCTATGATACTTTCAAAATGGTTATCTCTGCCCCTAGGTGTGGTTCACTTTGTAAAATGAAACCTATTTGTCTCACACATGTCTGTGTGTATGGAGGTGTGCAGATCTCCTGGATTGAGTGTCTTTGCTAAAGGACTAAGAAGCTGGACTCTAAGCCAGGCAGGCTAACCAGCACTATTGTATGAACCTGTAATTTTTTGTTTTATTTTGTGCCAGACGATGGCTGTATTTAAGTTTTCCTATTATTTGGCTTATGAGGACAGAAATAAACCAGCCAGACTTTAAATAGAAAGTTTCTGTGATACCTCATCTCGCCCCCAAGTGAGTAGCATTATTATAAGGGGTATCAGACTACAGGTATCTAAAATTCAAATGTCACAATTTTCAGATTTATAATTTCAAAATATTTAGAAAATCACGTATCCTTTCTTTTACATTTCAGAAACACTACTTTGTGTTGGTATATCACATAAAATCCCAACAAAATATATTTATGTTTATGGGTGTAATGTGAAAAAATGTTGAAAAGTTCACAGGGTATTAATACTTTTTCAAGGCACTATAGTACCTACTCTTAAAAACGATATATGTTTGCTTTGAGTCCATGTGACTGACTCAACGCATTTCTCCCATGTAATATAAGGTTCATCAGGAGGCTCGTTGGTAACGAACATCCTCATATAGGGCAATATAGAGGGACACCAGGTCAAAAGATGTATACACCTCCAGTCTCCAGACGGTTACTGTTCAAGGCAGAGGTGTCCCGAGTACAGAATTTCAGATTCAAGATTCAACAGAATGACTCTGGAACTAGCAAAGGACACAGTAACGAATAACTTGGTGCAACAATTTCTTAAACAAGTAAACACATTTTATATATGAATATTTAACAAAGCATCTGAACAAAATCCAAATAACTTCTGTATTGTGAACCTTAATTGGCAATTGGACGTTGTGTTCAACTTAATATGTTAAGTTATGATGTTAGGTTCCCTTTAACCCAATAAATGTGCAATGTAATACTAATGCCACCAGTTAAGGCTCATTCAGACATCCTTTCCATTCTTTCCAATCATGGACCGCTAATGCACAGACAGGCCACGGCTGTCACAACTCTGTTGTCGGGTGCCCCGGTACCAGGGGCTCTTTCCCTGTCCCTAACTCTAGGGGTGCCCTAGCTCGCCCTGTTTCCCAGATTACTTCTGATGGTGAAGATAGTGGCTAAGGCTGGTTTCACATTTGCGGATGTCAGAGCTGCGGAGGGCTGCGTACTTCCTCCATGAAGCTCCGCCCACTGCCGCACCTCCTCCGTTCAGCTCAGCCTATGTCTGCATACGGCCTGCATACCTATCTTTAACATTGGGTACGCAGGCCATGCGGATGTATGCGGATGCGTCCGCATGCATCATTTTGACGCTGCTGCGACCTGCGTCAAATGGAACATGTTGCATTTTGTTGCGGTCGCCGCAGCATCAAAACGACGCATGCGGACGCATCCACATGGCCTGCGTACCCAATGATAAAGATAGGTACGCAGGACGCATGCAGACGTAGGCGGAGCTGAATGAAGGTGCGGCAATGGGCGGAGCTTCACGAAGGAACTACGCAGCCCTCCGCAGCTCTGACATCCGCATATGTGAATCTAGCCTAACAATGCACTGCTGAGAGCCTTAACGCAGGAGCTTTCAACAGAGATTAACCCCTGCACTGCTAAAAGAAATATACACAATTTAATATGAAGGTGAATTGCTTCTAATCAGTGCAGGAGTAGGGGAAATCAGATGCTGCAGTCTTCTGGCTCCTCTCTGCAGCAGTAAACCCGTGACAGCGGTTCTTCCAACACTAGCACGACATCTATTGCTATAAAGTTGTGACGCTGCAGTCGGAAGACCAGCGGCCAGTCCATGAACTGCAGTCTCGGACGAGATGTCTAAATGAACCTTAGGGAGTGTAACAGTCTAATGCCTTTATACTGTCATGGCTGTTTTAATAATACTTGTTAATGAATACCTAATTAACATAAAATTAAGATACATGATTGAAAATTCTGTATACTGTGATATTTACCATTTACAGTTAGGTCCATATATATTTGGACAGAGACAACATTTTTCTAATTTTGGTCTAGACATTACCACAATGAATTTTAAACAAAACAATTCCGATGCAGTTGAAGTTCAGACTTTCAGCTTTCATTTGAGGGTATCCACATTAAAATTGGATGAAGGGTTTAGGAGTTTCAGCTCCTTAACATGTGCCACCCTGTTTTTAAAGGGACCACAAGTAATTGGACAATTGACTCCAAGGCTATTTCATGGCCAGGTGTGTGCAATCACCTTCATCATGTCATTCTCAATTAAGCAGATAAAAGGTCTGGAGTTGATTTGAGGTGTGGTGCTTGCATTTGGAAGGTTTTGCTGTGAAGGAAACATGCGGTCAAAGGAGCTCTCCATGCAGGTAAAACAAGCCATCCTTAAGCTGCAAAAACAGAAAAAACCTATCCGAGAAATTGCTACAACATTAGGAGTGGCAAAATCTACAGTTTGGTACATCCTGAGAAAGAAAGAACGCACTGGTGAACTCATGAATGCACGGCGCCCACGGAAGACAACAGTGGTGGATGATCGCAGAATAATCTCCATGGTGAAGAGAAACCCCTTCACAACAGCCAACCAAGTGAACAACACTCTCCAGGAGGTAGGCGTATCAATATCCAAATCTAGCATAAAGAGAAGACTGCATGAAATTAAATACAGAGGGCTCACTGCACGGTGCAAGCCACTCATAAGCATCAAGAATAAAAAGGTTAGATTGGATTTTGCTAAAAAACATCTAAAAAGCCTGCACAGTTCTGGAAGAATATTCTTTGGACAGATGAAACCAAGATCAACCTCTACCAGAATGATGGAAAGAGAAAAGTATGGCGAAGGCGTGGTACAGCTCATGATCCAAAACATACCACATCATCTGTAAAACACGGCGGAGGCAGTGTGATGGCTTGGGCATGCATGGCTGCCAGTGGCACTGGGTCACTAGTGTTTATTGATGATGTGACACAGGACAGAAGCAGCCGAATGAATTCTGAGGTATTCAGAGCCATACTGTGTGCTCAGA
Source organism: Dendrobates tinctorius (assembly GCF_039654945.1). NCBI lineage: Eukaryota > Metazoa > Chordata > Amphibia > Anura > Dendrobatidae > Dendrobates > Dendrobates tinctorius. The sequence continues at coordinate 21,421,995 of NW_027361838.1, read as the reverse complement.
TCCAGCCAAATGCAGCCAAACTGATTGTCCATCTGTAGTATGAAACGATGACCAATGACCCAAAACATAAAGCCAAAGCAACCCAGGAGTTTATTAAAGCAGAGAAGTGGAATATTCTTGGATGGCCAAGTCAGTCACCTGATCTCAACCCAATTGAGCATGCATTTCACTTGTTAAAGACTAAACTTCAGAGAGAAAGGCCCACAAACAAACAGCAACTGAAAACCACCGCAGTGAAGGCCTGACAGAGCATCAAAAAGGAGGAAACAAAGCGTCTGGTGATGTCCATGAGTTCAAGACTTCAGGCAGTCATTGCCAACAAAGGGTTTTCAACCAAGTACTAGAAATGAACATTTTATTTACAATTATTTAATCTGTCCAATTACTTTTGGTCCCTTTAAAAACAGAGTGGCACATGTTAGGCTAAGTGCACACATAGCAGAAAATTTCTGCTGGAAAACCTGACTCCCTTCCCAGAAACCGCGTGTTTTTTTCTGCACGTTTTCCGCGCGTTTTTTGTGCAGAAAACGCACGTTTTATGCGTTTTTTTCTGTGCGTTTTCAAAACGCATAGAAATAGCCAGAAGCGCGGAAAAATTAGCGAAATTAATGAGCATGCTGCGTTTCTTACCGCGATGTGTTTTTTTCGCGGTAAAAGCCGCATCAATATGCACAAAAAGTGAAAAATGCATAGAAATGAATGGGAAGCTTATTTTTAGCAGTTTTATTGGAAAAACCGCTAAAAATACCGCTAAAAATATGCTGTGTGTGAACACAGCCTTAAGGAGCCGAAACTCCTAAACCCTTCATCCAATTTGAATGTGGATACCCTCAAATGAAAGCTGAAACTGCATCTGAATTGTTTTGTTTAAAATTCATTGTGGTAATGTCTAGAACCAAAATTAGAAAAATGTTGTCTCTGTCCAAATATATATGGACCTAACTGTACATTCAGGAATGTGAATACCATAGTATTAAAAAAACATAGTGTAAACACAGTATTTCCTATAACAGGGCAGTTGTTTCAAACATCTGCTTGTGGTTAGTGGTAGAGCAATATCCTTTTTCAGCAACGGATTTTTAGAAATCCTCTCATATTCAGTAGTTTCGTGCAATATTGTTCTAAAAGTAGGTAAAGAAACTTAAAAAGCAGTTGTGCGAGTGCTCTGCTTTCTGACATTAGAAAGGCTAAATTGTCATTTCTAACAAGTGTGTTTGTTAAGTTGCCATCTAGTGGCAGAACATTATATTATACTGTATGTAGTTTGGTTTGCATTTTATCCTCATCTTCTCTGCCACTTTGAATATGTTGCCCTACATGAAGGCTACATGTTAGGCCTTATTCAAACATCTGTGATTTCTCACATACACAAATACAGTCCAAATAATAATAATAATAATAATAATCTTTATTTATATAGCGCCAACATATTCCGCAGCGCTTTACAGTTTAACAGTTTCAAAACACAAGTCATAAGTAACAACGTTAACAATACAGTAATTAAAGTAAAATAAGACGACCCTGCTCGTGAGAGCTTACCATCTACAATGAGGTGGGGGAGATACAAAGTGCAGGTGTGTATTTACAATGATGTATTTACAATGATGGTCCAGCCATCTTGAGAAAGTGGGGGACAGAGATAGTGAATGGGCTACATACTCACACTTGCACATAAAATGACTCTGATTAGTGAACGTGATAGGCTGCTCTGAATAGATGTGTTTTGACAGAGCGCCTAAAAATGTGCAAATTGTGGATAGTCCTAATTTCTTGCGGTAGAGCATTCCAGAGGATTGGCACAGTGCGGGAAAACTCTTGGAGTCAGGAGTGGGAGGTGCGGATAAGTGCAGAGGTTAGTCGAAAGTCTTTTGCAGAGCGCAGCGGTCGTCTAGGCCGATAGACAGAAATGAGGGAGGAGATGTAGGGGGGTGCCGCACTGTGGAGAGCTTTGTGGGAGAGAACAAGTACTTTGAATTGGACCCCATAATGAATGGGCAGCCAGTGTAAGGACTGGCGAAGAGCGGACGCGCCCGAGTACCGATTAGCCAGGTAGATGACCCTGGCTGCTGCATTAAGTATGGACTGGAGAGGGGAAAGTCGAGTAGTGGGGAGGCCAATTAATAGAGCATTGCAGTAGTCCAGGCGGGAGTGGATCAATGCGACAGTGAGGGTTTTTGTTATTTCCATGGTGAGAAAAAGGCGAATTCTGGAGATGTTCTTTAGATGTAGGCGGCAAGAGCGGGCAAGAGATTGTATATGGCATGTGAAGGAGAGATTGGTGTCAAACATAACACCCAGACAGCGTGCCTGCTGCCGGGGTGTTATTATGGTGCCACCCACGGAAAGGGAAATGTCAGATTTAGGGAGGTTAGTAGACGGCGGGAGCAGAAGAAGTTCAGTTTTTGAGAGGTTAAGTTTCAGATAGAGACCGGACATGACGGAGACTGCGGACAGACAGTCAATGGCGTTCTGTAGTACAGCGGGGGTAAGGTCAGGGGATGATGTATATAGCTTTGTATCATCAGCATAAAGATGGTACTGAAAGCCAAATCTCCTGATGGTCTGTCCAATTGGGGCCGTTTAGAGAGAGAAGAGAAGGGGGCCAAGGACTGAGCCCTGAGGTACCCCGACAGCGAGGAAGAGGAGATGACGTGGACCCAGCAAACAAAACACTGAAGGAGCGGTCCGAGAGATAGGAAGAGAACCAGGCGAGAGCGATGTCCTTAATGCCTAGTGACTGTAGCCTATGGAGTAGGAGACGGTGGTCAACAGTGTCGAAAGCTGCAGAAAGGTCGAGAAGAATGAGCAGAGAGTGTTCACCGTTACATTTTGCTGTCAGAAGGTCATTGGTCACTTTGATGAGTGCAGTTTCAATCGAATGTAGGGGTCAGAAGCCAGACTGTGTAGGGTCTAGGAGGGAGTGGAGAGGTAACGGGTAAGGCGGCAGTAGACTAGGCGCTCCAAGAGTTTAGAGATGAAGGGGAGATTGGAGACTGGTCTGTAGTTGTTTGTGCAGGATGGGTTGAGAGCAGGTTTCTTTAATAATGGAGTAATGATAGAGTGTTTGAAGGAGGATGGGAAAATGCCTGAGGAGAGGGAGAGATTAAAGATTGTAGTTAGGTGAGTTGTGATGACTGGAGAGAGAGACTGGAGGAGTTGTGAGGGAATGGGTTCGGTAGTGCATGTAGTTGGGCGAGAAGAAGAGAGGAGTCTGGAGACTTCTTCTTCTGTGATGGGATCAAATGTGGAAAGTGAGCCAGGGGAAATGCAGGTAGGGATGGGAGTCACAACACTTGGTGGTTGGGAGTGGATTTCCTGATACATATTATCTATTTTCTCTATAAAATGGGAGGCCAGGTCATTTACACATATGTCTGAGATAGGAGCTTGTGCTTTTGGCCTGAGGAGGGAGTGAAAGGTGTCAAAAAGTTTCTTGGAGTTGTTGGCTAGTGAGGAGATCAAGGTGGTGAAGTAGGTCTGTTTGGCGACGTGAAGGGCAGCGTTGTAGGTTCTTAGCATAAATTTGAAGTGGATGAAGTCTTCTGGTGTGCGGGTTTTTCTCCATCGACGTTCAGCACTCCTAGAGCATCTTTGGAGAACTTGAGTTTGCGATGTGAGCCAGGACTGTTTTACTGTTTTTGGAGGTTCTGAGGGTGAGGGGCGCTACCTGGTCAAGGGTGGTTGTAAGAGTGTTGTTGTAGTGATGAACAGCCAGATCAGGACAGGAAAAAGAGGAGATCGGGGACAGGGAAGATTGTAGGGAGTCTGAAAGTGTCTGAGGGTTAATGGCTTGTAGATTTCTGAATGTGTGATAGGTAGGAGTGTGCTGGGGTGGGCGAGGATTTGTGAGCATGAAGGAGAGAATGTTGTGGTCAGAGAGGGGAAGCGGTGAGTTATTTAGGTAAGAGATTGAGCAAAGCCGGACAAAGACCAGGTCAAAGGTGTTACCGTCTTTGTGTGTCGCAGAGGTTGAGAGCTGTGAGAGGCCGAGAGAGGTGTTTAGTGATAGAAGCTGGGATGCAGATGTGGAAGTAGGGCTGTTAATGGGGATGTTGAAGTCTCCCAGGATAAGAGTTGGTAGTTCTGAGGACATGAAGTGCGGCAGCCAGGCTGAAAAGTGGTCAAGGAAGTGGGTGGGTGAGCCTGGGGGCCGGTATATGACCACTACTCTGAGGGAGAGGGGATGGAAGAGCCTGATGGTATGGACCTCAAAAGAAGGGAATGAGAGTGATGGAACTGGGGGGATGACCTGGAAAGTGCATTGTGGGGACAGGAGTATGCTGACTCCACCACCAGATAGAAATGTATAAAAAAAAAGATGATTATAAGGCAAAAAAGAGTATCTTTTAAATCTAAAAAAGTTTAATTTTTATTATTAGAAAAATACATTAAAAACATAATGCCAAGACATAGGGAAAAGAAGGGTGAGGACAAATGCTCACTTCCATGATCACTCATTTGACATGCATAGCCAGCAGGCAGAAAGCACTATAAACGCAGGAGGGAATAATATCGGTTACCAAAGCTACAAAGTAACCACAGTAGCATACTGAATAAAGAACGATGAAGCACAGCCATCCAGCAAAAAAATCACCCCACCAGACATTCAATGGGCATGCAAGTGCTGTGCTAGTAGCTGATCTATATAGAAAAACCACCTCCTCACGAGAATATTACCCGTGTACCCATAGATACTGCATAAACTAAATATATAGCAAAGTGCCGAGTGCAGGTATAATTACCTCTGAAGGGTCCACAATAATGTGCTGCTGCCACCTGGGGCTGCACGTCTGCTCCAGCGCGCGTTTCGGTCTCCTGCCTCAGGGGCCTGTAACTAATGGTGTGTCCGTGATTTTTATACCTCCTGGCTGTGGCTGAATTTAGCCGCGCAGCCGGAGGTGACGTTCACAGCCTGGAAATGACGGGCCGCATTGTCAAGGCGACCGTGACGCCAGCAAGCGGCGGCGTCAGACGGGAGGCGGAGCCAGGGCGGACACCACCGCCGTCATATGACGCCGAGAGCAGGCTAACGTAGCGGCGCAGAGACAACGCGCTCGTGCAGGGCAGGAACGTAAATAAACAGACATGGATTAGTGTGCATAAAAAGTCCCTAAATAGGATGGTGGAGAAAAGGGAATAACCCTCACGTAACTGGCCATATTCATGCGATGATTGTCCTATACACCATACATATACCCAAAACCAAATTTGATATTGGGTGATAACAAGATGACAATCAAATAGGAAAAACCCTAACATAGCTGACAATATTAAAGCCGAAGTTGCCTAGATGGCACATATAGATATATATACATAGTCAATAAGTATAAGTAATATACATGCATAAGTGTGCATCAAAAATATTTCATACATATATGTATTGCAAAATTATAATATGCATACAGAATCTCAATTGATATGCACAAAATAGAGATTGTTACAAATATAGCAACAGTATCCATTCAAACAATATGGCAACCAGACATATCCAAGGGTAAATTTCTCCATGCTGAATACGTAGCGGGTGACCCCAGTATGCTCCATCATCACAATAGGTTTCACAGCAACCACTGGCATCATATACTAAAACAAATGATAAAATATGATTAAAAATGAGGATCATAGACAATGAGCTATTGTCCAAAGACAGGAAAGGGACCCTAAATAAATGGGGCATAACTGATATATTCATTGAGTCCAGATGGATGGATCATACCAAGGGTCCATATCCACCTGGACTCAAGCTGGGCCAATCTTCTAGTCAGACCCCCACCACGAATATCTACATCGAGCATGTCGATGCCCCGTACCCTCAAGAGGCCGCTATTGCAATTATGGAATTTCTTGAAGTGCCGAGGGATAGTTTTTAATAAAGTTATATCCTCGGTGGCCGCTGCTGCCTCAATACCTAATACGTGCTCTCTTACACGAATCTTCAAGAATCTAGTAGTCATGCCCACGTAAATTTTACCACATGGGCACACTGCATAATAGATCACATATCTACTAATACATGTGATCCGTTTTTTAATCTTAAATTCACGAGAGCCATTTTGATTGGTGAATGCATCAATATGATCAATATTGGTACAAGCCACACAGCGGCCACACGGGGAACAACCATACCTCTCTCCCACCCTATCAAGAAAAGTGTTTCTTGGTTCTGCAATATAGTGACTGCAGACCAAATGGTCCCGCAAATTTCTAGACCGTCTTGCAGCAATCGCGGCCCTCTCCGGGAGTAATCTAGAAATGATCGGGTCTGCCCTCAAAATAAACCATGACTTATCGAGTCTTTTCCTCATAAGTCCAAACTGTGAGTGAAAGTTCGTCACAAACCTCGTAGTATTTTGATTCCCCTTCTGTTTATTATCATATAAGAGACTATTTCTGGATGAATATTTGGCTCTGTTATAGTCCTTTTTGATCATACGGTTACTATAACCCCGTTCTTTCTCTAAGATCAGCGGCTTGCTTATGGAATTCCTCATCTGTTGAACATAATATACGTAATCTGAGGTACTGTCCCGTAGGGACAGACTGGATCATATGTCCAGGATGGGAGGAGCCAGCATGCAGTAACATGTTGGTAGAGGTTGATTTACGGTAGATATTGGTTTGCACCTCCCCATTATCGTCCTTATGCAATAACACATCCAAAAATTCAATAGCATATGAATCATACTTATAGATAATAAAAATGTTTAATTCATTGTCATTGAGAGATGACATGAATGTTTCCAGATCGTCCTTAGATCCCTGCCAGATCAGTAATATGTCATCGATGTACCGCGTCCACGACAGGACGCGGCACATCAAAGACGACTGATCAGGCAGGGAGAGGTCTCTCTCCCACAGCCCCAGGAACAAATTGGCATACGCGGGGGCAAAAGACGCCCCCATAGCTGTTCCCTGGAGCTGCAGGAAGAAAGAACCCTTAAAAACAAAGAAATTATGGGTCAGTGTAAATCTAAGGAGTTCAATAATCAACTCTCTCAACTCCACCGACAAGTTGGACATACTCAGAAAAAATGCCGTCGCCCGAATGCCATCATCATGCCTGATGCTGGTGTAGAGGGACTCAACCAGGTCTGTTTGTGGGTCTCGGGGAATGAGTGAATTGCAAGCCACCATAGGAAATGGCAGCAGGAGAGACAGTGTCAGAATCCTGAATCCAGGTTTCAGTGAGGGCCAACAGATTAAGAGAGTTGTTCAGAAAGTAGTTATGCAGGAGAGGAAGCTTGTTACATACAGACCGTGGATTCCAGAGGGCACAATTGAAAGACGGAGATGAAGGAGTGCAAGTAATATTAATTAGATTATATTGGTTTTGATATGGGGTAGGGTAGGGGTTGAGGTTGGAGGATGGTGTACCAGGGTTGGAGGAGATGTCCCCTGAAATCAGTAGGAGTAAGAACATAAAGAGCAAGTAGTTATTTGAAATGTTAGCAGTTTTTTTGTTGAATGTGTGTTAGGAATCTGTGTCCTGCCATACTAATGCAGAGATCCAGATCCTCACATTCATCTCCAGAGGCTAAGTCCTTTCTGCCAGCTTGTGAGCATGCTCCTGGAATGAGCTCCCATTGGAGTTCAGGAGTCAGGTGCTCAGGTCCTGCTCCTGATTGCATTGGTTCAGCTCAGGTCTCTGGAGATTTCCGGAAGGTCCCGGTCACTATAAAAAGTGCGCATGGCTGTTATGCCATGCGCTAGTATTTTCTGTGTTTGTTGATGGATGCTTGGTTTGGTGTATGACTTATTATGAAACCCCTTCCCTCGGTTATTACGAGTGTGTGAGTGATTGGGTCAGCCAGTAGCGGCGCTAGCGTCAGCGCTCTCAAGCTTCAGCCATCTCAGCAGCAAAGCGTCCTGCATCGCGCTTGCGTTATTGCGGTTGCAGACTTCTGTGGCATTCGCAGTTGTGACGCCGTGCACACGCTCCTTCACGGTAAGTCCGTTTGGTTGTAGTGCCACTTTAACTACTCCTGTGCTTGGCTACCGTATGTGTGCCGCTGTGTCCCTGTGCGTTTAACAGGCTCAGCGTTACCTTTTCTTTATTATTTTTCTGTGCAGCTCTGTGTCCCATAACAGAGACTGTCTCTTTTGCACTTGGGTGATTTAGAACCCTGCGCACACTACCGCTGTAGTGCACCGCCTCCCTTAGCAGCGGTTTTGCCATCTGCCGCACGGTGGACCCCGAGTGGCGAAGGCACTTTAATTATTTTTTTTTTAGTGCCTTCCGCCACTCATAACAATGTGTTTGGGCAAGATGGACTGAGGTTTTTCAGGAAGGTGAGAAATGCATGGGAGCTGTACATGGGAGAGGAAAGTATAGAGGGGCTGATGTGTATGAGTGGTGATGGGGGGTGATCAGTAATTTTTTCATCTGATTTTCATCAATGTTTGGTAATTGTTTCAGTTTTTACCATCAGAAAAAAACATATTCTGAACTTCCGGTCATGTGCAGTGAGCTTCTGAAGCTGAGACGCATACACCCAGCTATAGAGGTGCAGTGACGCTGCCGAAATGAACAGTGCGCATGCATTATTTTGTTATCATGCCCACAGGGTCATGATAACATAGAGAGAGGGTAGCATAGTCTGGGGAAACGCCCCATCAACTAGTCAAAACTCTAATTAGCATAGCAAGCAGGGACATTAAAAATGCTTTTACCCTGACTGGTGGCCCTGGGGCCTGAGCCCCTTAGCGCTCAGGGGCCCCATCGCAGCTGCGACCCCTGCGACCGGGGATGTTACGCCCCTGCCTCCTGCGGTCTCTGAACAGCAAGACTGACACCGTGCACGGGGAGGGTCACAGACTCTCTACGACTAAGTCCTCCGTCTGAATTGATGTCAAAAGAGGCCAGTTTTCTCATTGACTACAGGAGGGGTGACAGATCTGAATACAGCCAAGGAGAAAACTGGTGGCCGGACACGTCTGACCTCGGTAAGACCCTTCTTTGTTTATAATTTGTTATATAAGTCTGGTTATTTAGAAAGATTCTGTAATAGTTTTGCTTAGCGGTAGGGGAATCTAAGAGCCCCGTCACACATAGCGACTCACCAGCGATCCCGACAACGATATGAACTTGTCAGGATCACTGGTGTGTCACTACATGATCGCTGGTGATTTACAAAGAAAAAAACGACCAGAAAGTCCCAGAAGGATAATATATTTTATTACGTCATTATAGAAAATAGTTAAAAACTATTACATAAAAATAGATAATACATATACTGAATAAAAAGGGGGTTATGCTACCCAGATATAAAGCATAAAAAATTAACAAAAATGTGTAAACAATTGGTGAATAAGCAAAATAAATAGTGATATATATAATGAATAATAAACAATATACAGTGCACAAACACCAAACAAAATTATAAACCATAAGCATAAGTGTAAGCCACTACCACAGTAAACCTATATATATCAATATATCGAAATAGTGCGTCCGTGTGATAAGGCTAAAAACGGACACTATATGTGTCACCGTGAATTAAAGTGTCTAACCGACCAGGAAAGGAAAAATATTGCGAAAATAAAAATAAAAATAAGTAAAAATGCATACAACCTCTCCTGGTCTCCTGGGGAAGCAACCCGGTCCCGACGCGCGTTTCGGCGCTAAGCCTTCATCAGGGGGTGGCGTCTCACAAGGAGAGGTAAGTATAAATACTGGCGCTAACCAGTAACAAATGTGGGTGTGTGAAAAACAAACCAATCATTATAAAGTGCATATGCGAAAACATACAAGCGTCATCGCGCAACTGCGCAGAAGCACTGACTAACTGCTGGTAACCCGGAACCGGCATTCAGTATTGAACCGGAAGAAAATGTCCGCCAACCGGAAGTCATCGTTACCTGGCAACCAGACGCTTGGATTATCATGTGACTGGGAAATAAAGCCAACAAAAGTCATCATAATTGCTGAGGGACGACAAATCCCATGACCAAAAGGACAATGGCAAACCTTTAAAAGTAACATTACTAGACAAAAAATCCGTAAACCGGAAGTGACCGTTACCCGGCAACCAGACGCGTGAAGGTATCATGTGACCAAGGCGATGATGTCAACCTAAAAAAGCGTCATAGTTGCTAAGGAGCTGATGGTCACATGATCAGAACAAAAATGAAAGGTCTAAATATAACCTTGCCAAGAAAACGGACATATGAGTTGTAATATAAAAACCAGAACAATAGAAATTGGCAGGTAGAAAACAATCATAGATCCGGAAAAAGTTTTCTAAATCACTCAAAGCAAGCGAATCCTTGGCCGGACCATTACGGCCAACAGGTCATCCTAGACAAATATATAACTGACATCTTAGAACTGGCATATGACAGAAATAGATAAGCATAAAGGGCATAACGCACATATCTAAACCGCAGCAGAAACCGACGCACATAAAGCAGGGGAGGCGAGAGCACAGGGGAGGGCGCGTCAAGCCGCAAAGGCGGCAAAAAACGCGACCCCACCAGGGCAAAACGCATACCACCGCCACATGTGCGTACCTGCATAGGTTAGGAGGTGCGACCCATACCAATATAAATACAATAAATCATTAATAAGCATAAAGTGCAAAAATATTGATTAAAGCCCCATATAAAGTGATACCAAGTGTATATCTAAATAATATAAAGTGTGCAAAAAAACATGCCGTATACAGAGTAAAAATTAATAACAACCATATAAATCTTGATATCACATATTAACAATAATATACTATATTCAACTCAATACATTAAAACACAAGACATTCTGCTGATTCCACTCTTGTGTTCCAGCTTGAAAAGTTCCATATGGAGGAACAGGCCAGAAGTACAGTGTTTTAGAAGCCTTGCCCTAGATTGTCATAAATACAAATAAACAAAATTAAAAAATATAAAAATATATAGTATAATAAGTCCGTCAGCATATACGCATAATATCACATATCATACCCAAATATCAATTTTACATTTATGAATAAAATAAACCATATAATAAAAATGTCTCCAACAGATACACTCATAGAGTAAAATCAGTATATATGTATATATAATAGGTTTCAGATAAATGGAATAAAACTATTGTTTTCATTGAGACCATGTGGTTGGACTGTATTTAAAGTCCAGATCCACCTGGTCTCACGTTGTCCAAGCTTACGACTGACATCCACACCCCTAACACTGGTGGGTATCATGTCAATCCCACGGAAATATAATTTAGTACTATCACAGTTATGATGTTGTTTAAAATGCCTTGGAATTGTTTTAAGGGCATTCACATCATTTTCCGTTGCTGCAGCTTTAATACCTAAAATATGCTCCCGAACCCTCACCTTAAATTGCCTTGTGGTCATACCCACATAAATTTTCCGGCATGGACACATTGCAAAATATACCACTGCTTTCGTGGTGCAGGTAATATGATGTCTAATCTCAAATATACGTGTTTCACCTTGATTAAAAAATGTTTTAGTTCGTTCTACATTGACACAGGCAACACAATTGCCACACGGGAAACATCCAAGATCTTTTTTTGGAAAATTGTCCAAAAAAGTAGGTATCGATGCCGGTGTATAGTGACTTTTTACTAATTGATCACGCAAATTGTCTGATCGCCTAAACGTAATCTGCGGCCTATTTGAAAGATAATTGGCCAAAGTTGAATCAGCACATAGAATAGGCCAAAATTTGTTCAGACATTCTCTAATCTGCTCAGCTTGAGCATTATATTTGGTAAAAAATCTAACCTTATTCGTTGTCTCCTTTTGTTTGTTGGAATATAACAACGAATTACGTGACGAATGTTTAGCTCTTAAATAGGCACGTTTAACTGTACGGTGACTATACCCCCGAGCATAAAACCTTGTTTTTAGATCAAGTGCCTGCTTTTCAAATATTTCATCAGATGAGCAGATTCTTCTCAACCGAAGAAACTGTCCAATAGGTACTGCTCTAATTACTGATTGTGGATGGGCTGATGATGCATGCAGTAATGAATTAACTGCCGTTGGTTTACGAAAAATATTCGTCTGCAGCAAATTTTTCGAATCACGTCTAATAGTAATGTCAAGGAAATCAACACAATTGGAGTTTGCATTGTAAGTCAATCGAATATTCAAATCATTGTCATTAAGACTCTTCATAAATACATCCAATGTCTCAAGAGAACCCTGCCAGATCAAAAAGACGTCGTCGATGTACCGTGCCCAAAAGAGAACACGGTCAACCGACGACAGCCGATCCGACAAAAAGAGGTCCCTCTCCCACAACCCCAGGAACAGATTGGCATAAGATGGTGCAAATGATGCGCCCATAGCTGTACCCTGGAGCTGCTGGAAGAAGGACCCCTTAAAGGTAAAAAAATTGTGGAACAACGAAAACTCCAACTGTTGCAAAATCAATGACACCATACTAGTTCCAAGGCCAGAAGACTCTAGAAAAAAACGACTTGCTTTTAATCCATCACTATGCCTTATACTAGTATACAGTGATTCTATATCACAAGTCACCAATATAGTATCATCATCCATATGTAGTCCATCAATCTTTTTTAATATATCAGCAGTGTCTCTCACATGAGAGGGGAGACATTCAACTAATGGCTGTAATTTACTATCAATATAACGATTCACCTTTTCCAAATAATTACCTGTCCCTGATACAATCGGCCTACCAGGTGGGTTCCTCATATCTTTATGAACTTTAGGCAATAAATAAAATGTAGGAATAATGGGTTCAGGGACTTGCAAAATTGTATAGAGTTCTTTTGATATAACACCATCGTTATAAGCCTGTGTTAAGATCTTGGACAACCCAAGACAAAAACTACCAGAGGGATTAAATGTCAGTTTTTTATAACATTGTTGATTATTTAACTGACGGAATGCTTCTTTTTCATATAGTTTAGTTGGCCATATAACTATATTTCCCCCTTTATCAGACGGTTTAATAACAACATCATCCCAGCATTGAAATTTAGATAATGATTTACGTTCCTCACCTGACAGATTATCATTCAGATAGAGTTGAATATAGTATATTATTGTTAATATGTGATATCAAGATTTATATGGTTGTTATTAATTTTTACTCTGTATACGGCATGTTTTTTTGCACACTTTATATTATTTAGATATACACTTGGTATCACTTTATATGGGGCTTTAATCAATATTTTTGCACTTTATGCTTATTAATGATTTATTGTATTTATATTGGTATGGGTCGCACCTCCTAACCTATGCAGGTACGCACATGTGGCGGTGGTATGCGTTTTGCCCTGGTGGGGTCGCGTTTTTTGCCGCCTTTGCGGCTTGACGCGCCCTCCCCTGTGCTCTCGCCTCCCCTGCTTTATGTGCGTCGGTTTCTGCTGCGGTTTAGATATGTGCGTTATGCCCTTTATGCTTATCTATTTCTGTCATATGCCAGTTCTAAGATGTCAGTTATATATTTGTCTAGGATGACCTGTTGGCCGTAATGGTCCGGCCAAGGATTCGCTTGCTTTGAGTGATTTAGAAAACTTTTTCCGGATCTATGATTGTTTTCTACCTGCCAATTTCTATTGTTCTGGTTTTTATATTACAACTCATATGTCCGTTTTCTTGGCAAGGTTATATTTAGACCTTTCATTTTTGTTCTGATCATGTGACCATCAGCTCCTTAGCAACTATGACGCTTTTTTAGGTTGACATCATCGCCTTGGTCACATGATACCTTCACGCGTCTGGTTGCCGGGTAACGGTCACTTCCGGTTTACGGATTTTTTGTCTAGTAATGTTACTTTTAAAGGTTTGCCATTGTCCTTTTGGTCATGGGATTTGTCGTCCCTCAGCAATTATGATGACTTTTGTTGGCTTTATTTCCCAGTCACATGATAATCCAAGCGTCTGGTTGCCAGGTAACGATGACTTCCGGTTGGCGGACATTTTCTTCCGGTTCAATACTGAATGCCGGTTCCGGGTTACCAGCAGTTAGTCAGTGCTTCTGCGCAGTTGCGCGATGACGCTTGTATGTTTTCGCATATGCACTTTATAATGATTGGTTTGTTTTTCACACACCCACATTTGTTACTGGTTAGCGCCAGTATTTATACTTACCTCTCCTTGTGAGACGCCACCCCCTGATGAAGGCTTAGCGCCGAAACGCGCGTCGGGACCGGGTTGCTTCCCCAGGAGACCAGGAGAGGTTGTATGCATTTTTACTTATTTTTATTTTTATTTTCGCAATATTTTTCCTTTCCTGGTCGGTTAGACACTTTAATTCACGGTGACACATATAGTGTCCGTTTTTAGCCTTATCACACGGACGCACTATTTCGATATATTGATATATATAGGTTTACTGTGGTAGTGGCTTACACTTATGCTTATGGTTTATAATTTTGTTTGGTGTTTGTGCACTGTATATTGTTTATTATTCATTATATATATCACTATTTATTTTGCTTATTCACCAATTGTTTACACATTTTTGTTAATTTTTTATGCTTTATATCTGGGTAGCATAACCCCCTTTTTATTCAGTATATGTATTATCTATTTTTATGTAATAGTTTTTAACTATTTTCTATAATGACGTAATAAAATATATTATCCTTCTGGGACTTTCTGGTCGTTTTTTTCTTTGTAAATTTGGTGTTTGTAACACGACTGTCCTTTAAACAGTCCAACATTCTCCAGCGATATATTATTTTTATTCATAGTATTATTTTAACATAATGTAAATCTCGCTGTTTCTCCTTATTTTGTGTTTCTTTTCTTATATGATCGCTGGTGAGCTGCCAAACAGGCAGCTTCACCAGCGATCAGGACAGCGACATGCAGGTAACAAGCGACGGTCGTCGCTTAGTTACCCACTGTGTACCTTGGTTACCAGCGCGCTGGTGCAGGGAGCTGGTAACCAAGGTACACATCGGGTTTCTAAGGGCCGCGCGGCACTTAGAAACCCGATGTTTACCTTGGTTACCAGCTCCAGCTCGCTGGTCTCCCGCCTGTCACACGCAGCGATGCGTGCTGGCCAGTGGGAGACCAGCAATCAAAAAAATGTCCTGGCCATTCCAGGACGATCAGCGATACCCGGCAGGGCGGCCGGTCGCTGATAAGTGTCACACACAGCGATCTCGCTGGTGAGATCGCTGTTGCGTCACAAAACTTGTGACTCAGCAGCGATCTCGCTAGCGAGATCGCTGTGTGTGACGGGGGCTTAAGGGATTTAGAAAAATTGAGAACAAGGGAGTCCATTCAGGTGTAGTCACCAGATACTTGGTACCTGGGACAAAACCTGTAGATAAATCAATTCCAATGTTCTATCGCCTGAGATAACTTATACCATACTGTTACTTGTTACTTAAGGACCTTTTTCACATAGCGATATCGCTAAAGCGTCACCGCTTTTGTGACGCAACAGCGATCTCGCTTTGTGTGACACGTACCTGCGACTGCCCCCCCCGGCTGGATATTGCTGATCGTGCTCGAATGTCCTGGGCCACTTTTTCGACGTTGGCGTCCCGCTGGCCGGCATGCATCGCTGTGTTCGGCGCCGACTAGCGATGTCGCAGAACTCATGGACGCAGGCGGAAGTCGTCAGAATCGCTGCGGTGTGACAGGTAACAGCGACCTCCAACGGATCGCCGCTGCGTCGCTGGAGAGATCTGCCTGTTTGGCAGCTCACTAGCGACCATTTAGTGATGCACCAGCGATCCTGACCGGGTAGTATCGTTGTCGGGATCGCTGGTGCATCGCTAAATGTAATGGGACCCTTACTCTGAGTGCCTGAGTTTCTGGAGACGTCCAGCTATCTCTCGTATCAGACTAAACTAAGTGACACTTGGGGAACGTTATTGGATTGAATAAGTACATTGGATTGAACATTGGATCCTTTTATTAAAGTAAAAATCCTGAGGATTGAAGGACCTTGTAATGAGGATAACTACTTTCAATTGCAGATGAGTAGATTGAAGGTCCTTGCACGTGGTCTATGAGAAGACCATTGTAATAAACTACTCCGTGCGCACGTTAAAGATATTTTGTCTAGGCGGTTAAGGTAGGGAATATATGCACTAACATTTGTCGATTAATTGCGTGTGGAAGGAGGTAACTGATAAATGAGACTCCTTGAATTAACTGAATGACCGTATGCAAGTTATAAGGATTTAAAAATAAAAAATCCAGCCTGTATAAAGGAGTCAAATTAGGTGTGATCCCTGGTCAACTGGCACCCGGGATAAAACAAAGGAACATTACCAAGTGAAACACATAGTCACACTTGTAAGAGTGAGATAAGCTGAAACCAAATATTTTGTTATTATTGTGAACCTAAGCAGAAAGACTGGAACACGTAGTCGGGCTTGTCCTGTCCGTGCTTCTGGTGGCCTATGGTTTTGCGATAATCTAACTAATATTTGGGGAGGCTGCAATGAAACAACTGTGCTAAATGCTCTGCAGATTTTGTGTGGGTTGTGCATGTTTCAGAAAAAGAACAGATGAGAATCGTGTCCTTTATGGTAGGTGGTTACTAATACTAACCAAAGTATTTCCAAAGACCACAGGGGCAAAAATAAGACTTGTAAAACAAGGAACTCTGGTTTGTGAATATCCATGCCATTATAAGTAATTCTCATTTAAACCATACCCCAACAGACTTGAAAAACAACGCCCTGTATTTACATCAAAGTCCGGACGGACAGGTCTTTCACACCAAGCGCATATGTGTTGAAAACAGAGCTCCTAATTAAATATATGTATATATCTATATACATATATGTATATATTTATATGAATACATGGAAAACAGTACTAATCATTGTCAACAACCATTGAAATACGTTAATCTACATTGTGCCGAAGGAACTTCTCTTGTTTTTCTGGGAATTGTGATATTTGCATTGTGTGTAGCAGTTAGGCTACTTTCACACAACAGTTTTTTGCCGTCAGGCAGGATCCGGCTATTTTTAGAAAAAACGGATCCGGCATAAATTTTGGAGAACTGTAGAAACGGATCCGTTTTTCTGCCGGATCCGTCTAGCAGGTTATATCTGTTTCCTGGGGGCTGGCCAACTGGATCTGAGCATGCGCAGACTTAAAAAAACGGATCCGGTGGCTGGATCCGTCTTTTTCTGGATCCGGCACATTCCGGCACCCATAGACTTTCATTGTGGCAAAAAGCCGGAAGCGTCGGATCCGGCGCTTCCGGCTTTTTCGCCGGAGACAAAAAACGTTACAGTAGCCGTTTTTTCCAGACGCCGGAATGAGACAAGTAGCCGGATCCAGCAAAAAACGGATGAAACGCAATGCCATCCGGCGCGATCCGGCGCTAATGCAAGTCAATGGGGAAAAACTGGATCCGGCATTGCATTTCGCCGGATCCGGTTTTACAAAAAAAAGCCGGATCGCGCCTGACGGCGAAAAACTGATGTGTGAAAGAGGCCTTAGGATTACCTGGAATATAGTGAAAGGGCGACCTCCGGCAAATATCTTGTAGGTGTCGTGCCCTGAGTGTAAATTTGGATTGATGTTAGCTATATCCTCTGAGGGTTGGAGAATTGTTAAAATTGTTGACAACGGTTATAGTCAAGTGTACACTGGGTTTGGACCTTGTCAGAAAGATATCCAGAGTTTAAAGTATTCCGACTTAATGTTCATGGGATCCCCATTGCTCAGTGGACCCCTGGAACATTGTTGAATCACGCAGAGTAACATAAAATTAAAAACTTTGGGCCAAAGCAACATTTTAGTTTAAATAATGTGTCACGCTCGGACTCGGACTACACAACATAGAAGTGCAACGGAATGGAAAAGGGAAGGCCCTAAAGGTAAGAGACTAAACACCTCCTGACACCAACCTGTGCCTGTCTCTAAACTCTCCTAACGCCCTATGCGGGTCCATCCCCCTGCCACCGTCATATGCCTAGTCCCTGATTGTCTCCTCAATGTACCCTGGCTAATACAATGGCCGGCAAGGACGCACTGCAGATGGTAGAACACGGGAAGGGACTAACACAGGACAGACTAAGCAAAAGGGACAAAATACTCATCTTCAGGCTTTGGTGCAAAGCTTCACAGCAGCATAGAAAACAGTACCAGGAACCTAATAACCACAACCACTTCTGTGATTTGTCTGATGTTTAAAAAGGCTCACTACACCCCTGGATGAATTTCTCAAGAGATGTAGTTTCCAACATGGTGTCATGTGTCTGGGTTTTCCACTGTTTAGGCACATCAGGGACTCTCCAAACATGACATTGCGTCCGCTATCTATTCCGGCCAATTTTGAGCTCCAAAAGTCAAATGGCGCTCCTTCCCTTCTGAGCCCTGCCATGCGCCCAAACAGTAGTTTTCCCCCACATATGGGGTATCAGCATGCTGAGGAGAAATTGCCCAACAAGTTTTGGTATTCATTTTTCCCTGTTACCCTTGCGAAAATAAAAAAATTGGGGCTAAAGCAACATTTTTGTCGGAAAAATGTGATTTTTTTTTTTATTTTCACTGCTCAGCGTAATAAAATTTGGTGAAATCCCTGTGGGATCAAGGTGATTACCACACATCTAGATAAATTCCTTGAGTGATGTAGTTTCCAAAATGGGTTCACTTGTGGGGGCTTTCCACTGTTTAAGCACATCAGGGGCTCTGCAAATGCAAAATTTTGTGTGCTATCAACTCCAGTCCATTTTTGCATTGAAAAGGATGTGCTTCTTCCCTTTTGAGTCCTGCCGTGTTGCCGAACATTAGTTTACCATCACATATGGGGTTATCAGTGTATTCAGGAAACATTGCACAACAAATTGTATGGTCCATTTTCTCCTGATACCTTTTTCAAAAAGCAAAATTTGGTTCGAAAGCAACATTTTTATTTTTTCCTTCCAGATTGCTTTGGAGGCATCTGAAGGTCTCTCCAGAAATGCTCAATTGGGTTTAGGTCAGGGCTCTGGCTGGGCCAGTCAAGAATGGTCACAGATTTGTTCTGAAGCCACTCCTTTGTTTTTTTAGCTGTGTGCTTAGGGTCATTGTCTTGCTGGAAGGCGAACCTTCGACCAAGTCTGAGGTCCAGAGCAGTATGGAATAGGTTTTCATCCAGAATATCTCTGTACTAGGCCGCATTCATGTTTCCTTCAATTGCAACCAGTCGTCCTGTCCCTGCAGCTGAAAAACACCCCCATAGCATGTTGCAGCCACCACCATGTTTCACTGTTGGGATTGTATTGAGCAGGTCATGAGCAGTGCCAGGTTTTCTCCACACATACTGTTTAGAATTATCACCAAAAAGTTCTATCTTCGTCTCATCAGACCAGAGAATCTTATTTCTAATAGTCTGGGAGTCCTTCATGTGTTTTTTTTATAAAAGTCTATGCAGGCTTTCATATGTCTGGCACTGAGAAGAGGCTTCTGTCGGGCCACTCTGTCATAAAGGCCCGACTGGTGGAGGGCTGTAATGATAGTTGACTTTGTGGAGCTTTCTATAATCTCCCTACTGTATCTGTGGAGCTCAGCCACAGTGATCTTGGAGTTCTTCTTTACCTCTCTCACCAAGGCTCCCACGATTGCTCAGTTTGGCTGGACAACCAGGTCTAAGAAGACTTCTGGTGGTCCCAAACTTCTTCTATTTAAGGATTATGGAGACCACTGTGCTCTTAGAAAACTTGACTAATGCAGAAATTCATTTGTAACCTTGGCCAGATCTGTGCCTTGCCACAATTCTGTCTCTGAGCTCCTTGGCCAGTTCCTTTGACCTCATGATTCTCATTTGGTCTGACATTTGTATAGACAGATATGTGCCTTTACAAATCAAGTCCTATCAGTTTAGTTAAACACAGCTAGACTCCAAAGAAGGAGTAGAACCATCTCAAGGAGGTTCACAAGGAAATGGGACAGTATGTGACTTAAAGATGAGTGTCTGAGCAAAGGGTCTGAATACTTATGACCATGTGATATTTCAGTTTTTCTTTTTTAATAAATTTTCAAAAATGTCTACATTTTTTTTTTCAGTCTAGATGGGGTGCAGAGTGTACATTAATGAGAAAAAAATGAACTTTTTGGAATTTACCAAATGGCTGCAATGAAACAAGGAGTGAAAATTTTAAAGGGGTCTGAATACACTGGTCAGAATTATAAAATTTGTCCTGGTCAGGAGGGTGAAAACAGGCTGGGGGTGAAGAGATTAAAAGCATCATGGACCCCCGATTCATCAAGGCTAGAGGTTTTCATGCTGCTTTTTTGAGGGGGTGTATTGGGAGTCAGACGCTCCTGGTGCATGCTTAATGAATCTGGCGTGCTTGTAGTGTCGGGCGCCTCCCCTGGAATCTTATTCATCATAAACTGGAGTAAGAGTTGTGTTGTGTCGAACGCAGTCACTTGTTATAAATTTAATAAGCAGGGGTTGCGATGCCCCCACACATTTTGTCAGAGCTGGGTGAAAATGGTGTGAGACCACCAAAAGTTGCATTTTTTTCTGTAGGAAAAACCTGCTCTCTTAGCAGTAAGGAAGCTGTTACAAAAAGGGTGCGCACTGATAAAGATTAATGTTAAAGTATGATGCAAGTTCCTTGGGTTGTTGCACCAAAACCTGATACCTGCGTTTTTGCACTTAGGCCGGGGTCACACTCGCAATACAGACGAGTGCTATGCAATAAAACATGGCATAGCACTCGGACCAGTATTCATCTATGGGGCAGCTCCCATCAGTGGTTTTTTTCTCGGCCGTATTCTACGTGCAAGTGAAATCGCAGCATGCTGCAGTTGTCACCAACACTCGTCCGAGTCTCGGCTCACTCGCACCTATATAAGCCTATGGGTGGGAGTGACACAGCGCACATCACTCGGATATCATCCCAGTGCTGTGCGATACACGCTGACCCCGGCAATGGAGAAATTACTTTCTCTGCCTCCTCCGCAGCTGTGCTCTGATTCTCTCTGTGTGAGAAGCTCGGAGCACAGACACATGACACTCGGCGAGCCGAGGGTCATCATTAGCATATCCCATCCAATGCCATACGCTAGTGTGACCCCGGCCTTACCATTGCTTTCTGTGGGTGAAAAAACGTTGCAAAAACGCTGAAAGTGACATGATGCAGTTTTCTGATTCAGTCAGGAAAAACACAAGTGTGAGCATGAGATTTCTGATATCTCATAGCTTTTGCTAGTTCTGTAAGGCACAGCTTCTAATTTGCATAAAAACCTGTAGAAAAAACTCAACGTGTGAACACAGTCTTGGCCACGTGCACCCATGCAGTATTTGATGAGTTTTTTACCTCAGTATGTGTAAGCCATAACCAGGAGAGGAACAAGCAGAGTAAGGCTGTGTGCCCACGTTGTGTTTTTGTAAGCGTTTCCAGTGTTTGTGCCGGCTCAGACGCTGCAGAAACGCTTACAAGAAGCTTCAAATTAATTGCATGTGTTTTTGGCTTTTTGTGCCAATGCATGCGTTTTTAACCGCTCCGGAATCGCTTAGCGGCTAAAAACGCAGCATGCTCATTACTTTCCGCATTGCTGAGCGTTTTTAGCCTTCCCCAATGTTCCCAGAAAACGCGTGGAAAAAACACGTCAAAAACACGCGGCTTTCTTGCACAAAACGCGCAAGAATCGTGCGGAAAAAAGACGCGCGTTTTCTGGGAAGGGGATCAGTTTCCTGAGCGTTTAAAAACGCTAACGTGGGCACATAGCCTAAAATTATAAGGCTATGTGCACACGCTGCGGATTCACCAGCAGATTTGTATCTGCGGATACAGGTAAAACCACTGCTAAAATGACCTGCGGATTGGCCAGCAGTTTTCCCCTGCGGTTTGACACCTGGACAATGGAATAGGTGTCAAACCACAGCAGAATCAGCAGAAAGAATTGACATGTCAATTCTTTATGTGGATTCAAAACCGCAGCTTTTTCGCAGTGAAAAAACCGCAGCATGTGCACAGCGGATTGTAAATCCCATAGACTTACATGGTACTGTACACTGTCTGCGGAGCTGCTGCGGATCCGCAGAGGCCAAAACCGCAGCAGAATCCGCAGCGTGTGCACATACCCTAATAGAAACACGTCACCACTCCTGGTTTTGGCTTACAGATACTGGGGTAAAATACTGACCAAATATTGATCGTGTGAACGTGGCCTTACGCTGTATCAAAATGTTGTGACTTTTGAACACTTTTTACACCAAAATTGTGCTTCATGAATCAGGGTCATGATGTGCACATTACTGTTACAAAATCCAGACCAAATACCTTGTGAAAAAATCTCAGTGTGAATGTGGCCTTCGGATACGTTTTAAGGCATCTCCAAAAAAAAGCTTGTAAAAGTTAAACTAAAAAAAGGTGCGTTTCCACCAGAACACGGCCCTGGGACATAGGCAGTGGTGCCCGGGCATACGTAATAAGGCCTGGAAGAAACACCGGCTGGTGACCCGGAGGAGGAGGAGGCGCTGGGGTGAGGTGTGTGCTCAGGAAGGGGAGGCGCGGAGGGCGCCAACAGGAAGAGGTGGCCGCTGTGTCCGGATGAGCTGGGTGATGTGTGTGTGACCGGGCAGGCGCCACAGCCGGGACATAGCGCCGCGGACAGCCGTCCTCCAGCCCACACTCCCCGTACCGCGCACACCGGGTGACAGGCGGACACGGGGCAGCTGCAGACTCCATGTAGCGGCGCGGCCCGGAGCACAAGATGGCGGGTGAGAGGTGCAGGAGTGTGCCCGGGTGCAGGGCATGGAAGTGAGGGCGGTGGTGGCTGCTGCTGCGTGCTGTGCCCTGTACAGGATGGCTGTGAGGAAGTTGGTGGCCCGGGTTATGTCTTCTGTAGTGTGCCCGGCTGTGGCAGAGCTGGGTGATGCCAGTGTGGTGCCCGGCTGTGGCAGAGCTGGGTGATGCCAGTGTGGTGCCCGGCTGTGGCAGAGCTGGGTGATGCCAGTGTGGTGCCCGGCTGTGGCAGAGCTGTGTGGTGCCCGGCTGTGGCAGAGCTGTGTGGTGCCCGGCTGTGGCAGAGCTGTGTGGTGCCCGGCTGTGGCAGAGCTGTGTGGTGCCCGGCTGTGGCAGAGCTGTGTGGTGCCCGGCTGTGGCAGAGCTGTGTGGTGCCCGGCTGTGGCAGAGCTGGGTGATGCCAGTGTGGTGCCCGGCTGTGGCAGAGCTGGGTGATGCCAGGGTGGTGCCCGGCTGTGGCAGAGCTGTGTGGTGCCCGGCTGTGGCAGAGCTGGGTGATGCCAGTGTGGTGCCCGGCTGTGGCAGAGCTGGGTGATGCCAGGGTGGTGCCCGGCTGTGGCAGAGCTGGGTGGTGCCCGGCTGTGGCAGAGCTGGGTGATGCCAGGGTGGTGCCCGGCTGTGGCAGAGCTGGGTGGTGCCCGGCTGTGGCAGAGCTGGGTGATGCCAGTGTGGTGCCCGGCTGTGGCAGAGCTGGGTGATGCCAGTGTGGTGCCCGGCTGTGGCAGAGCTGGGTGATGCCAGTGTGGTGCCCGGCTGTGGCAGAGCTGTGTGGTGCCCGGCTGTGGCAGAGCTGTGTGGTGCCCGGCTGTGGCAGAGCTGGGTGGTGCCAGGGTGGTGCCCGGCTGTGGCAGAGCTGGGTGGTGCCCGGCTGTGGCAGAGCTGGGTGGTGCCAGGGTGGTGCCCGGCTGTGGCAGAGCTGGGTGATGCCAGGGTTGTGCCCGGCTGTGGCAGAGCTGGGTGATGCCAGGGTGGTGCCCGGCTGTGGCAGAGCTGGGTGATGCCAGTGTGGTGCCCTCCTGCAGGTCACTGCTCCAGTAATAGGAAGTGCCCAGTTCTCCTGGACGGGAGGGCACAAGCCTAGTGCTGTATCACAAGGCCGTGTCCTCCCTATTTGTTGGTGGTTGTAATCCGTGAAGCACCACTGATTCTGGCCTGTGGGCAGATCTGCTGCCCCTCATGGGTGTTGGTGTCCTGTGTCAGATGTGCAGGGTGACCACTGCAGAGAGAACAGCCATGGCCGCCTCCACTTGCCATAGTGCTAGAAGCAGATACTAGGATGTGTCTGTGTGGGGGGACGGGTCAGCTTGTCTGTTAAGTTCAGTGGAAATTTTCTCCCTTGTCATCGTCTGCAGGGCACCCACATTGGGCTGGGACCCCATTCTGGCTGCAGTCAGATTGCTGTCAGTGAATGTGGCCAATCAGAAATCGTTAGGGATTAAATCACATCAGATTTCGGAAAGTTGCATAACTTTATAGAGCGCAACCATCAACGAACAATCTGAGCTACGTGCCCCGACGCAATAGCTAGATAATCAGCTCAATGAACTAGACAAACACTGGTCCTAGAAGTATATAAAAAAATCTTTATTACGGAAAATAACATCTAAAAGTTTATAAAAAGTTAATATAGATGAGTGAATGGAGATGGACAATAAGGCAGGACTCCTGATTACAATGATCATCTATAAATACCACAGGACACACTAGACAACGGAGATAACACATTATCTCTACACTCTGCAAAAAGGGCCCAGAATCTAAATGGGATTATCCCAGAAAAAGACACATGCGCATATTTTCTACTAGCTACTAGAAAACCCTGGCCCAATTAGTAACATATCACGTGCTGTGAATAGTGCTTCCCAGTAAAAAATCCTTACTGTGGGGACTCGGTTGATCCTGCCCACGCTCCAACGCGTTTTGCTTTGCGGGCTTCCTCAAGGAAGCCCGCAAAGCGAAACATGGGTAAGGATTTTTTCTTGGGGGTCCAAGACATCAGTACCATGTTCTATCAGTAGGTGATAACTTTCAATTGTAGGAATACCCCTTTATTGTCTATGTATTGGACAAGGGATACCATATTTGTGTCTGGGACCCTCTGCAATGCCAAAAATGGGATCTGTCTTGCTAGAATGCAGCACAAGTGCGAATGTGGTTGGACCCCCTTGATCAGTAAATTATCCTTGTCCTATGGATTGATGATAATGTTTTTTTAGTTTTAGGAATAACCCTTTTAACACTTGTGATGCTTTCGGTGGTGTAGTCTGCTGGCCACATCTACAGTGGTGGAGCTCCATCAGTCAGTGGATTCCCTTCAGTGTTACCAGGCGGCATGTTGTATACTGCCATAAGGTAGACATGACGCACATATGTGCACATCCCGGCTTAAAACACAAATTCCTCTTCTCTTCCTCACTCATCACTCCACATTAGTAGTTTTCTCATGAGTAACCCGCACATGTTTGAGTTCCGTACTGTGCAGCACGCCGTCCCTGTTCTCCTCTCTATCCCTCACTATATCGGCATGACTATTACAGTAATTATATCTGTGTCTCTCGTAGATTTGTCGCTGCTGCAGGATGATGTTCAGGAAGAAATAGATGGATGTAAGTTTAATTTTTGTGTATAGTTTTCTATCTGCTTATCTCTCGATGTGAAATGCCCTCTTTAATGTCATGACTTAATTCACACGACTGTATGAATAATGGCTAACCATTAGCAAGCGGTACAGATGAACAGTCTTTGTACTGCTCCTTTTGGTATTGTGTGTTTTTAAAGCTGATCTCTCACTAGATATCACAACACAAGCTGAAAACCTTAAGTAGTGCTTTGTCCTGGTGAGGCTGGTATACTTGCTGTGAAAATCCTCGCCACAATGGCTTTATAATCCTGATAGTGCAAGCTCATCAGTTCTTGGGAGCAGGGACACTGAGGATAGGTGGGTGATGACTGAGTTTACTAGGTCACTGTATTTTGAATAAAATTTGCATATATTTAAAGTATAACGGAGTGTAAGTTTTCTGCTTCATACAGGATGAACTGAGTGATTCAGTTACATGCGGTCTATAGAGAGCGGAGGAGTGAAGTAGGAGACACAGAAAGGGAGCTTCTACTTAAAGGGAATTTGTCACCTATTTTTAGGAGTATCAGCTGCAGCCACCACCATCAGGGGCTTATCTACAGCATTCTGTAATGCTGTAGATAAGCCCCCGATGTAACCTGAAAGAGAAGAAAAACTAGTTATATTATTCTCACCCCAGGGCGGTTACGGGTCCGGTTTTGGTCCGGTCCGGCGCCTCCTATCGTTGCGGCTCCTGCGCAAGCGCACTTTGCTCTGCCCTGTTGAAGGCAGAGTCTTGCAGTGCGCAGGCGCCGGACCTCTCTGACCTTTCCCGGCGCCTGCGCAGTGCAGTACTCTGCTCTGCCCTCAACAGGGCAGAGCAGTGCACCTGTGCAGGAGCCTCGACGGGAAGCAAAGAAGAGGACATCATCGTTAGAAGATGGGAGGCGCCGGACCGGACCGCGACTCCCATCGGACCAAAACCGGACCAGGACTGCCCCTAGATGAGTATAATATAACTCGTTTTTCTTCTCTTTCAGGTTACATCGGGGGCTTATCTACAGCATTACAGAATGCTGTAGATAAGCCCCTGATGGGGGTACCGGCAGCTGATACTTGAAAAAATAGGTGACAGATTCCCTTTAAGGGGTTTTCAACAGACAGTGCATTTTAATTAATAGATCTTGGAAGAATAAGTTCCACAATTGGATGTATTAAATGTTCCTGCTCTAAGATAATCTTATACATGTGCCCCTGCTGTGTACTGTGTAATGACCGTGTCTGACCGTACAGAGACATGGTCTGATCATACCACAGCTCCTGGGCAGCGGAGGAAGCAAGAATATATAGACATTACAGCACAGGATCACAGCTGATCCTTTCTCTGAGATAAAGCGTTTGCTGCTAGTTTTTAAAAATATTTTATCTTACAGAAAGAATGAGCTGTGATCCCCTGTTGTTCTATCTGTATATTCTTTTGCTTCCTCCCCTGCCCAGGAGCTGTGGTATGATCAGACATGGCCATTACACAGCATACAGCAGTGTCACATTTACAAGATTCTCAGCACAATTTATTTTTTTAACCCATATAGTTTTGGTTTGCATAGTCCTCATCAGCACTGCGTTCTGTGTATAGGACTTGTGCTGCAGAGAACAGTGGCAGCCTATATGTACCGAGCAATCCATTACTGATCGCTCTGAGCGCAGATAGCATGCGGTCTGCCAGTCTAAACAGGCTTGTAGATGGCCACTAATTGCTGGGCATTTAGGCTAAGTGCACACGTACCGGAACTCTCGCGGAAATTACCGCGAGAATTCCGGAATTCCAGTCCGCGGGAAAATCGCATTCTAAATTCCCGCGATTTTCCCGCGGAAAAACTAGCATTTTGCAAGCGTAGTTAGCTTGCAAAATGCTAGCGTTCTCCAAGCGATCTGTAGCATCGCTTGGAGAACTGATTGACAGGTTGGTCACACTCGTCAAACACAGTGTTTGACGAGTGTGACCAACTTTTTACTACTGAGGCTGCTTATGCGGCATCAGTAGTAAAAGATAGAATGTAAAAAAAAAAAAAAAAATAGTGTTATTCTCACCCTCCGACGTCCCGCGCATCCGTTCCCAGTAGTCCTTTGCGAAAATGCCCGCGATGACGTCAGTTCTCGCGGGAACGCGACGTCTCGCGGTAATTCGTGATGACGTCGCGCGAATTACCGCGAGACTTCGCGATCCCGCGAGATCGGACGCCATCGCGGGCATTTTCGCAAAGGACTACTGGGAACGGGAGCATGGAGAGAGGCGGGAAGGCTGCGCGGGACGTCGGAGGGTGAGAATAACAATATTTTTTATTTTAAATTCTATTTTTTACAGGGATATGGTACCCAAAGCCCGGAGGACAGTCTCCTCTCCTCCGGACCATGGGTACCATCCGCAATTGTTCTGCTTACTTTCCGCATGGTGTGCACAGCCACATGCGGGAAATAAGCGGAACAATGCATTCCTATGGGTGCGGGATCGCCGCGATTCCGCAAAATAATGAGCATGCTGCGGTTTTTACCGCGAAGCGATTCCGCCGCGGTAAAAACCGCAGCATTAGCACAGCATTGCGGAATCCCATAGGAATGCATGGGATGCTTATTTTTCTCGTTTTCGCGGCAAAATCGCGCGGTTAAAACTGCCGCGGAAACGCGAAAAAAACGCCACGTGTGAACCCAGCCTTAGTGATATACACCTTTTGTTTATACCACCTATTAGTGGGTTTACTTTGTGCCAGAAATGTGCCCTAAAAGTTTGGTGCACAGTGTCTCTTAGATTTCCCCAATCCTTAGAAGGAGCAGAAAGTGTGTAAAATACATAATACACTACTTGCCATTGAAATTGTAACACCAAGAACGTGGATATGGAAAACAGGATCGACATGTTATGGATAAGAAATTGGAAACAAAATTTTGAAAACATCTAAATTTGTTCGGTATTGAATACGAGTGCCCCACACAGAACGAAGGTCACTTACCCACCTTGGCTGCTATCAATGAGGTTATTAATGCTTGTCTGAGGAATCGCAAACTGTCAAGAGTTGCTGCTTCCAGCTCTCACTTTAATTGTTCCAGATGAGCTCAATGGCAGAAAAGTCCGGATATGCTGCAGACCTTGGTAGCATTTTTATGCCACCCAAACTGCTCACAGTAGCATAAGAAACATGGGACACGTTGGAGAAAAGTGTTCAATGACCAAATTAATGTAACCGAACTGTTAGGGTATGTGCACATGGTCAGAAAACGCTGCGGGTTGGACGCTGCGTACTTGCCTGTGTTCAAATGCCGGCAGCGCTTTGGACGCAACGGATATGGCTGTGTCCAAAGCGCTGCCAATTACTGAACGTGTGCGCCACCTACCCTTAGTATACCTGGAATGAAGACTAGAGGAGTCCAGCTACTGTATTATGCCACCCCACACCATAATCCCGGGAGTGAGACTGGAGTAACGTTCCTTCCTTAAAGGGAACGTGACAGCTGATGCATGCTGACCAATTCACAGGCAACATGTGTCAGACATTGCTTGCATCATCTCAGCCAGGTGTATTTGACTCTGAAACACTGTAGCATTTGAAAGACAAACATAACATACTTTAAAAGCCATTGTAGTCTGAGCCATACAGAAGACTAGTCAGGCAGGCAGATCTCTTGTGGCTTTTCCGTGCACGCTGACCTAGATTGACAGGCCTCTCTGTGTGTATAGGACGAGACCAGTCACTCATGGGGAGCTGGCATGTAGAAGCCCCGGGGACCAGCATTTCTTACTAGTCTTCTGGGTGCCTTAGTCCTCGGTCATTCTCTAAAACGCTGCTGCGTTCCAGAGAACGCATACAGGTGCATCTCACAATATTAGAATATCATCAAAAAGTTAATTTATTTCAGTTCTTCAATACTAAAAGTGAAACTCATATAGTTATAACAAACAGTGATCTATTTCAAGTGTTTATTTCTGTTAATGTTGATGATTATGGCTTACAGCCAATGAAAACTCAAAAGTCATTATCTCAATAAATTAGAATACTTCATAACACCAGCTTGAAAAATGGTTTTAAAACCCGAAATGTTGGCCTACTGAAATGCATATTCAGTAAATACACTCAATACTTGGTCGTGGCTCCTTTTGCATCAATTACTGCATCAGTGCGGCGTGGCATGGAGGTGATCAGCCTGTGGCACTGCTGAGGTGTTATGGAAGCCCAGGTTGCTTTGATCGTAGCCTTCAGCTCATCTGCATTGTTGGGTCTGGTGTCTCTCATCGTCCTCTTGACAATACCCCATAGCTTCTCTATGGGGTTAAGGTCAGGCGAGTTTGCTGGCCAATGAAGCACAGTTGTTTTTAAACGAGGTATTGGTACTTTTGGCGGTGTGGACAGGTGCCGTGTCCTGCTGAAGAATGAAATTTCCATCTCCAAAAAACATGTCAGCAGAGGGAAGCATGAAGTGCTCTAGAATTTCCAGGTAGATGGCTGCGCTGACTTTGGTCTTGATAAAACACAGCACTTCATGCTTCTCTCTGCTGACATGTTTTTTGGAGATGGAAATTTTCATTCTCCAGCAGGACTTGGCACCTGTCCTCACTGCCAAAAGTACCAATACCTGGTTTAAAAACAACAGCATCACTGTGCTTGATTGGACAGCAAACTCGCCTGACCTTAACCCAATAGAGAATCTATGAGGTATTGTCAAAAGGAAGATGAGACACCAGACCCAACAATGTAGACGAGCTGAAGGCTGCTATCAAAGCAACCTGGGCTTCCATAACACCTCAGCAGTGCCACAGGCTGATTGCCTCCATGCCACGCCACACTGATGCAGTAATTGATGCAAAAGGAGCCACGACCAAGTATTGAGTGTATTTACTGAACATACATTTTGGATTTTAAAATCATTTTTCAAACTGGTGTTATAAAGTATTCTAATTTACTGAGATAATGACTTTTTTGTTTTCATTGACTGTAAGCCGTAGTCATCAGCATTAACAGAAATAAACACGTTAAATAGATCACTCTGTTTGTAATGACTCTCTCTGATACGAGTTTCACTTTTTGTTTTGAAGCACTGAAATAAATGAACTTTTTGATCTAATTTTGTGAGCTACACCTGTATGTGGTTGATATCATACAGCCAGTGACTGACACATGCTGCCCATAGATCTGGTAGCATGTATCAGCTGTCAGGAACCCTTAAAGACCTCGTCATGGCATTGACCATGTGGTTTCAAGACCAACCTTGGGATGTCATTTAATCCAAGACAAAAGTGTGTCTCATCTCTGAAGAGCATAGACCTCCATTGTATTGCCCCACATCTGAGAGCAGTGGGGTAAGGTCAGTTTAGCTGACTATCTGGTTTGTAGCCCAATGTCATGCAAATACATTCTGATGGTTCGTGTAGACACGGTTTCATGCCTTAGTCCTGGTACTTGACTGCTAATTTGACTTGCAGTACAGCATGGATCACTTCACGCCATTCTTCTAATTTGAGGATTTCTCTGTGCAGAGGTTTGCCTTTGTCACCTCTTGCTGCCGTTACCCCAACCACTTGAGTCTCAACATTGAGGAAAACTGACATCTGGGCCTATGCTCATTCCAGTCTGCAGGAGTAAGGCTGTGTGCACACGCTGCGGATTTTGCTGCGGTTCCGCAGTGGTTTTGGCCGCTGCGGACCCGCAGCAGTTTCTGCTGCGGTGTACAGTACCATGATTCCCTATGGGAATCAAAAAACGCAGTGCAGACGGTGCGGAATTTTCCGCGCGGATTATCTGTGGTTTTCAATCCGCAGAAAGAATTGACATTTTAATTCTTTCTGCGGATTCTGCTGCGGTTTGCCATCTCCTCCATTGAGGAGATGAAAAACCGCAGAGCAATCCGCAGGTAAAACCGCAGGTATTTTGACCTGCGGTTTCTACAAAATCCGCGCGGATGAATCCGCACCTAATCCGCAGCGTGTGCACTAGGGTGACCGGATCTCATATGGGGGGGAAAAAATGTCAGAATCTTGTTTGTCTGGACCCCATAAAGCGATTCCCCTTTCCAGATATTGGGAGAGCCAAAATTTGAGCTCGATCAAACGACGTTAACCAGTGCCGCTCGTCGCTCAAAGTTTGAAAAAATCCAAATTGAGGTATTTTAAGATTTAGGTATTTTGCGTAGTCTGTTAGACTATAAAGAATGTGACAACAACATTGCAGAAATAGCCCTGACCAAATTTTCGACCTATTTGTGGTATTTGAATGCAGAGTTGGTGGGATTATCGTTTTTTGATCCCACCATTACAGACAATGAAAAGTTGTTAATGGCTAATAAATTGCTCAGTAGCACAGATGAACCATCAGAGCACGCTAACCTACATGAGTTGATAATTTTACATAGTTATCTAATCTATTCTAGAGCTTTTGTTAAAGTAGTTTTTGAAACGTCAGAATATAATGCTCGGCATTTGCTTACAGCTTGCAGGACATATTGCTTTTGTTCTTCATCTTTTGTCAGAAGGTCGTTAAAGTCGGTTACTTCCTACCTCTTTTAATTTTTCTTTCCTAACTTTTGGATTTACAACCCTAGCGTGCTCTGATGGTTCATCTGTGCTACTGAGCAATTTATTAGCCATTAACAACTTTTCATTGTCTGTAATGGTGGGATCAAAAAACGATAATCCCACCAACTCTGCATTCAAATACCACAAATGGTTCGAAAATTTGGTCAGGGCTATTTCTGCAATGTTGTTGTCACATTCTTTATAGTCTAACAGACTATGCAAAATACCTAAATCTTAAAATACCTCAATTTGGATTTTTTCAAACTTTGAGCGACGAGCGGCACGGGTTAACGTCGTTTGATCGAGCTCAAATTTTGGCTATCTGGAAAGGGGAATCGTTTTGTGGGGTCCAGACGGACAAAATTCCGACATCGATTTTTTGCGGTCACCCTAGTGTGCACACAGCCTAATAAACCAAGGTCTCAGATCAAGGATTTTCTCCCTCTGTGACAAGCAATGTTAATTAGCACACTGACGAGCAGGAGGCATCATGCAATCATCTTATGAGACTTGACCCAATTTTTGAGGTTTCATGTGTCAAAAAAAGGTTTGCTTTTAATCTTGCTCTTATGCCCCTTCCACATGCCACATTTTAGATTTATGTGCTTGAAAATTTGATAATTTGCTGATTTTAAGCAAGACCTGCTACTTCCTCGATTTGCATAACTTTACGGATTGCCTTTGTGTTGCAACCTCAATGTTAAAGCGGAACTGATTTATAATTATTTAATTTAGAAGTTTAAGATTAGCGATGCATGAACATGCTTGGATAAGATGTCATGCTTGGGTGCTGACCGAGTGACTTTGGCATTGCTCAAAAAATATGTTCAAGTCCCCGTGCCTACATGTGTGTGTTAGGAAACCCCTGCATGTGTTGCGGCTGTCGAACAGTCGCAAGACATGTAAGTGCGGGGACTTGAACATATTTTTCAAACACGCCAAAGTCACTCAGCACCTGAGCATGCTCAGATAACACCTTATCCATGCACATTCACTCATCGCTAGTGAAATTATGGTAAGCAACTTTGCAATGCATCTTATCAGACAAATTTTGGTTCTCTTGGAAGAGGAACGTTAGAGAGGTCGACAGACATCCTGAAGTTCTTAGACGAAAATTACAGTTCTCCATAGGACTTTATTAGCATCAACTGCCATCGCCTATCTCAGTCATGGGAAAGTCTGTAGTCGCCGAAGACAGATTTGCTCATGTGAATTTAGAATTTTGAGAATGAAAGATCAGTCCAGGAGGAGAACGAAGCAAATTTTTTAAATAAAAATATATTGCTGTTTCATATTTTCATGTGTACCAATTTATGAAAAATGAAATTATTAGTTAAAGGGAATCTGTCACCTATTTTTTAGCATATAATAAACTGTGGCTACCGCCATCAGGGGCTTATCTACAACATTCTATAATGCTGTAGATAAGCCCCCGATGTAACCTGAAAGATAAGAAAAACTAGTTAGATTATACTCACCCAGGGGAGTCCTGGTCCGATGGATGTTGTGGTCCCGTCCGGCGCCTTCCATCTTCTAGCGCTGACGTCCTCTTCTTTGCTTCCTGTCGCGGCGCAGGCGTACTTTATCTGCGCTGTTGAGGGCAGAGTACTGCAGTGCGCAGGCGCCGGACCTCTCTGACCTTTTCCGGAGCCGCGACTGGGAGCAAAGAAGAGGAAGTCACCGCTAGAAGATGGGAGACACCGGATCGCGACACCCATTGGACCCGGACCGCCCCTGGGTGAGTATAATCTAACTAGTTTTTCTTCTCTTTCAGGTTACATCGGAGGCTTATCTACAGCATTACAGAATGCTGTAGATAAGCCCCTGATGGCGGTGGCCGCAGCTTGTATGCCAAAAATGAGGTGACAGATTCCCTTTAAAAGGAACTTGACAGATACCTGTTTCCCAATCCACAGGTAGCATGTACTGGTACACTTGGTGCATGAATTTTAATGCAAAAAGAGAAACTCCTATATTTATATAAAGTCATTAGAGTGATTTATTTCATGTGTTTATTTCTGTTAATGTTGATGATTATGGCTTACAGCCAATGAAAACCCAAAAGTCATTATCTCAGTAAATTAGAATACTTTATAACACCAGCTTTAAAAAATGATTTTAAATTAAAATCCAAAATGTTGGCCTACTGAAATGTGTGTTCAGTAAATGCACTCAATACTTGGCCGGGGCTCCTTTGGCAACAATTACTGCATCAATGCAGCGTGGCATGGAGGCGATCAGCCTGTGGCACTGCTGAGGTGTTATGGGAAGCCCAGGTTGCTTTGATAGCAGCCTTCAGCTCGTCTGCATTGTTGGGTCTGGTGTCTCATCTTCCTCTTGACAATACCCAATAGATTATCTATGGGGTTAAGGTCAGGCGAGTTTGCTGGCAAATCAAGCACAGTGATAGTGTTGTTTTTCAACCAGGTATTGGTACTTTTGGCAGTGTGGACAGGTGCCAAGTTCTGCTGGAGAATAAAATTTCCATCTCCAAAAAGCTTGTCGGCAGAGGAAAGCATGAAGTGCTCTAAAATTTCCTGGTAGACTGCTGCGCTGACTTTGATCTTGATAAAACACCGTGGACCTACACCAGCAGATGACATGGCTCCCCAAACCATCACTGATTGTGGAAGCTTCACACTAGACCTCAAGCAGCTTGGATTGTCTGTCTCTCCACTCTTCCTCCAGACTCTGGGACCTTGATTTCCAAATGAAAAGTAAAGTTTACTTGCCTTGTGGAGTGTGTCAATGACTGCCTTCTGGACATCTGTCAAGTCAGCAGTCTTCCCCATGATTGTGGAGCCTACTGAAACAGACTAAAGGGACCTTTTTAAACACTTAGGGAGCCTTTGCAGGTCTTTTTTGTTAATTCTAATTTACTGAGATAATGACTTTTGGGTTTTCATTGACTGTAAGCCATAATCATCAACATTAACAGAAATAAACACTTGAAATAGATCATTCTGTTTGTAATGATGCTATATAAGGAGTCTCACTTTTTGTGTTGAAGAACTGCAATAAACTACCTTTTTGATGATATTCTAATTTAGTGAGAAGCATCTGTTTCTCTGAAAGCTGTTTCATTTCAGAGAATGACATAGAATAGACAGTTTAGTAGCCATGGGAGACTAGTTGGACAGGCCTGTCCCTGGCAGCTTCTCCCCACTCGCACCCCTGCAGTGGCAGGTCTCTCCCTGCATGCTTGTATAGGGAGAGACTGATCAATCAACTGAAGCAACCGAGGAAAAGCTGCTGGGGACCCACCTGTCCGTCTATTCTCCCGTGTGGCTCTGTTCCCAGCAGACATTAAAGGGAATCTGTCACCCCCTGTGACATATATAACCTATTAATAAGGGAATACAGGTGATAGAAAGGTTACACTAGTCCTACCTTATTTTATTTCTGTATGCTAATGATTTCTTCCAAGTTCTGGGGCGTGCTGTGCCTCTAAGAAATCTCTTCCTCCTGTCTTCATTGTCATATCTTCTCCCTCCCATGCACGACACACTGCATGTGACATGCAGTTGTGGGGCCGGAATCTCGCCCCTGCGTCGTCCACAATCTGCAGCTTTTCCTCCCTTCTATGGGCAGTGTATTCCGGCTTCTTTTGCGCAGACTGAAAACACTGCCCGTACAAGAGAGGAAAAGGTACGGATTGTGGGGGGGTAGTGCAGGTGCGGGATTCTGTGACCACCGGTACACATTGCAGGGCAGTGTAACGTGCGTAGGGTTTTTTTTGTATCCATTTAACTCCTATCCCAGGAAATCTCCCAATGTGTATTTTAAACGGAGACTTTGGTGTCTATCAGTGGCATCTGTCACCTATAGATTATGAGGGGTTTACTTAAGGGAACCTGTGATCAATGTATGCCTCCCAAACCGTGGGCAGCATGATTTGCAGCCATGTAAATTATCTGATTCTTTTCAGAGAAAATATACATTGAAGATCCGGCAAGGGTCTATAGCTGGAGACTAACTAGTTTGTGCTGCTAGAGGTGAATGACAGGCGTCTCACTATGTACACACAAGGGAGAGTGTCAGGAACACCGCACTGCACTTGCTCACTGAGCCAGTGCGCGTGTTCTGATTAAAGTGAACTGTGATCTAAGATACCTGTGGAGCGGGCAGCAGCGGTGAAGATGCGTGCTTCAGACAAACAGGACCTGAAGCATGTGACTGCTGCGGGCGTGGCCGAAGCTCCAGACAGCTAGGAGCTGCAGGAAAACGCCTAGAAAGGTAACTACAGGACAAAGTTACCAAGGGGCATAGACAGAGACGTAAACAGATCAGGCCGGGGTCAAAGCACGAGATAGCACGACAATACCAAAGGGCTAGACAGAATGGATAGTCAGGACATAGCCAAGAAATAGATATACAGTACAGAATCAACAGGCAAACTCACAACGGGGGACAGAACCAGGTCAGAACCGTAGAAGCAAGCTAAAAGGCACAGGCACACAGGGGTCACCACACTCGGCCAATGGCAAAAGTATAACTGACGGGGATTGGAGCTTCCCAGGGCTATAAGAATCTCTCCCCAAACCAAAGAGGGGCCACAATAATTAACCCCAGGTGTGCAGGTCAGAACATGCACTGGGATTAAGACATTAACCCCTGGCGTGCCGGTCAAAACCTGCACTGGGATCAAGACAGAGAGATCCGTCAATTTCTTCTAACAGCATGAATTGCAGCTAGGTATATTCTGAGTGAATTGACAGGTTCCCTTTAACAGGTGCATTATAGGCATTACTTAAATAAACTATTACCCTGATGCCATTGCAGTCAATGGGTGACATTGTTGGGCATTCTTTTAAGGCATTTGTCACCCGTTGTAGTGTCATCTGTTTAGTGACTACATCATGAAAACCTTTGTAAAGGGATCCATATTTTTCCCATATAACCTACAGCCACTAACTTTCAGCCCTGGAATGCTGTATATAAGTCTCCAAGCTGCCCTGCGAAGCAAAAAAGATGCAGGGAGTTGTTAGTCACCATACATTGACCGAACAATTGTTTTGACAAGTTATGTCTGCCGACACCCCCAATACACATGTTCGATATGAGATTCTCTTCAAGAATCTGCTTGCTGAACAGAAGGATTGGACCTTGAAATTCAATAGACCAAATCTTTCTCTTCACCGCCATCATCTGTTGGGGAGGAGTGGCAAGGCCCACATACACATAGAAAGGTTGGACAAAATTGGTGGGTTTGGCCTACTTCTATGTGATATGTATGGGGCCTTAACTCCTTACTCTTCGTGCTGTACTATGTTGTACATAGGAGCTTATCTATCCCCAGCAGCAGTCTTCGACTCTCCTTAAAAGTTTTGTCTCTTCTTTGGCCACCATCTGTATAAAAGCAGTGGCTTTTTGACCAGTCTGCGTTATTTATGCTCGTACTGCCCTATAGCAGTCCCCTAACACCAAGGACAGCAGCACCCCCCCCGGAGTGGGCTGCTGCCATGTCTCAGTCATTATCCGACCTGACAGAGGTTTCACAGTCCATGACCCAGGTACTGGAATGCCTTTTGCTTCCATCCGTCCCTCCAGAGTGGGCTGTTGCCATGTCCCGGCCGGTCTCCAACCGGACAGAAGATTCAATTTTCGAGATGAAAACACCCCCCTCCCTCCAGAGGGGCTGTTGCCATGTCTCAGTCGGTCTCGGACCTGACTAGAAAATTCACAGTCCCTGGTACAGGTCCTGGAATCTATGCCGCATCTGTCTGACACCACCAGTGCTACAAACACCTCCCATGGTGATTCGCATGCACTTAACTATGACCTGCACAGGGACAGTTCAGGAGAATGATCTAGGAAGCGGACTTTGTCTGCCTCCTCATCCAGTTCACCGGGCCTCCTCTGCGGCATCCAGAATGCCCCTCTCTACCCGTTCCCTCTCCTCGGAGGCGGACGTCGGGTCGGATGTAGCTTCTCAGTCAGAATCTGACTCGGAGGTGGATCAGACTTCTGGGACGCTGGACATGGCAGCCTTATTTCGGCTATTGTTCAAACCCTCGAAGTAAATAGTGGAGCATGCGACTGCTCAGGACACCTCCGTTTCATTCAAACGTATGAAATGTCCCCCCAGCATTTTTTCCCAAAGAGTTTGAGGCTACCACCTCTAGACACTGGAAACATCTCAGCAAACGCTATCTGGGACGAAAACGTATGGACATTCTAAACCTTTTTCGTTCAGACCTGGTCAACATATGGTCCGATCCCCCTTTTCACACTTAGCCTCTCAAACAGTTCTGTCCAGTCCTGATGCGGCGTCTCTCAAGGACGCTATGGACAGACAGATTGTGGCCTTAACTGTATCTGCCTTAGAGGCGTCATGCACTTCTCTCTGACCCCTACAGGGGAGCTAGCAGATCTAGCTCTTTGGGACCAAACTGTTCCAGATCACTTCTGATGCCACCAGAGGTGAAAGCACCTCTCTGCCTTTTCTCAGGTGGTTCCTTACAGCAGGGACCGTTCTCCTGCACAAGGGGAAAGAGGGAAACCTTCCTTCAAGCTATTCCTCACTGGAGGCCTAGGACCCGTCTCTAAGTCCTCCGGAACCCCCTATCACAGATTCTCCTCTAATGACGGGTCATCCCTACCTGGGTTCCTTTCCAGGGTGGAAGGCAGTTTTCTTCTTCGTCTTTTCACGGAAACTTGGTTGCCCTAGGTCGACACCTAGGTCAGGGTGATCGTCACACCCTGCTACAGGATGGAATTTTCTCGCCAATTCAACACTCTCATGAGTCCTGCAAGCCGTCTTGTCCCTCCCTAAGCTCAGGTGTCATTGTACCCGCTCCTTGGCATAATCCCCAAAAAAAAAAAAAAAAGCCTGATCTTAGACCTCCAGCTGTTGAATTGCCACCTTCTTCGGTTTCGTCTCCTCAGAACGGAATCTTGGAGCTTGGTGATCCCCCGCCATGGAGCAGGGGGTTTACTTTGCTCTGTGGACATTCAGGATGCTTTCCTGCACTTTTCCGTTTGTGTACAGCATTGGAGGTTCCTTCGGTTTGCGATACAGGAGCACCATTACCAGTTCACGGCACTCCAGTTCAGCCTGGCGTCCGCTACCAGTGCCATCACGAAGGTCAGGGCGGTGGTCATGGAAACTGCGTTATGTCCATTGTCACTCCCGCCCTCTTCGGTTGGCCCTCCGGTCTACCTGGGATAAGAGCATTGTTTCCCTGGACTGTTTCCCTGGATCGGCCAGTGCTTTTACTTCTCATTGTGAAGCAGTCCCTCTCTTGGTGGGCACTATCCGTCTCTGCCCTGCGCAGGAGGTCATTTCTCCAGTTCTGTTGGCAGTTCATCAACATTGATGCCAGCCTTTAGGATTGGGGAGCAGTCTTCTTCAATTTCACAGCGCAGAGTCGCTGGAATGTTCAGGAGACCCTCCTCCCCATTAATCTCTTGGCAATCAGGGCAATCTTTCTTGCCCCCCTCCGCTGGCAGTTTCTTCTCGCAGGTAAGCCAGTCCGCAGTCAGTCGGACTAGGTCACAGCCGTTGCTTACGAAAACCACCAAGGCGGGACTCGCAACACACAGATCGTGGTAGAGGTAGCATTGATCCTGCGTTGGACGGAAGGCCATGTCCCTGCCATATCAGCCGCCCACTTTCCAGGGGTAGCCTACTGGAAGGTCCATTTTTTTGTACCATCGGGGGTTCTCATCAGGCGAGTAGACTTCTCCACTCCAACGTCTTCAACTACATTTTTCGGAGGTGGGGCATTCTGGATGCCCACCTAATGACTTCTCTAACAAACCAAAGGGTTCCCCAGTACGTTACCAGGTCCCAGGATCCGAGGGCAGTCGGTTGCGACACACTTGTGATTCCGAGGTCCGAGTTTCAGATGCCTTTTCTGTCCCCCCGCCTCTTCCCTTTTTCACAAGAGTCAAAAGTTGTTTTGACAACTACAAGCTAAGTCCGACCTGGTACCCGGAGCTGGCATACATACTCATGGACGCCTCCTGGGGCTTTCCAGGCCGTCCAGATATTCTTCCGCCACAGTTCAGTCGTTTCAGTTTAACTCCATGGCCTCTGAGGCCTACCTCTGAGAGGGACTGGGTTTTTTCCCCATCAGGTCATTCTGACCTTGCTTTGGACGAGAGAACCTGCATCCTCAGGTTTCTACTACAGTTACTGATGTTTCTACTACAGTGTCTGAAGATCTGATTCAGGTGGCGTAAGCACAACTATTTGGTTCCGTTAGCCTTATGGCTACCAAAAAGAGAAATCAGGGGAGTTCTGAGTTGGCAGCATTATCCTGCCGTCCTCTGTTCCCTTTCATTTCACTTTAGTGCAGACTTTGCCCGTTCTTCTCTAGGTCCCGCTTGTCCCTCTCCGGTCCGTACTCTGGATAGCTCCTGGAGCACTTTCTCGCTAGACCTCGACATTAGAGGTTTCAGGACCGCGACCTAGTTATCTCCGCACATTCTTGCAGACTTTTACGAAGATCACACATGTCTTGTCTGGCGCAGGCCTAGGAAGAAAAGATGCTGCAGGCAGCGGTTATGCACCGACCGGCCTCAGTCCCTTTTTTTCCCCTGCATTCTTTCTGTTCCCACCCTTGGGGACTGCTTTAGGACGTCCCATGGTTACCTGTGTCCCCCAATGAAGCGACAGAGAGAGAATGATTTTTGGTACTCACCGTAAAATCTCTTTCTTGGAGCCTTCATTGGGGGGACACAGCACCCTCCCTATTTGTTTGTACTGGTTTTGGGCATACGTGCCTTGGTTGTTGAGCCGGTACATATATGGAGTTTATTGGTTACTTCTCCTACTGCTTTAACACTTAACTGAGGTACTAAGTTCCTGCCGGTCAGTGAGTGTATGCTACGGAGGAGCCAGTTTTTGCTTTATTTGCATAGTGTCAGTCTCCTAGCGACAGCAGCATACACCCTTGGTTATCTGTGTCCCCCAATGAAGGCTCCAAGAAAGATTTTACGGTGAATACCAAAAATCATTCTTTTATACCTTCTCTCCAATTAGGCTAGTTTCACACTAGCGTTTTTTAGCGCTGCGCTTCGTGCGCAATAGAATCGCATGCAAAAATCGCATCATGCGTTTTGTATGCGTTTGCTTTTTCAGGCACATGCGTTTTAACCAGTTTCTAGCCATGTTAACTCTTAACGCATGCGATTTTAAACGCACATGCGCACGCCTGAGTTCCCATAGACAAGGGTTCCCCAACTCCAGTCCTCAAGGCCCACCAACAGGTCATGTTTTCAGAATTTCCTTTGTATTGCACAGGTGAAGCAATTATCACCTGAGCAATACTAAGGAAATCCTGAAAACATGATCTGTTGGGGAAGCCTGCCATAGACTGTTATGTGTTGTGTTTTTTTTTTTTTTTTGCTCATTCCGTGCGCATGCGTTTCTTTGAGACAGGTCGGACGGACCAAAAATGCAACAGGTTGCGTCCGGCGAGCCTAGGCGCAGACTACAAAAAACCGCATGCGCACGTAAACGCATACAAAAACACATGCGCATACACTATACCATGCGCCCTCATGTTAAAGATAGGAGCACAGAACGCATGCGCATGGATGTGCACAAAGCGCAGAGCTAGAAAACGCTAGTGTGAAACCAGCCTTGGTCACTTTGGATAAAAGTCTCTTTGCTGCTTCTGATTTCAGAAACCTCAATAAAACTAAGGTTAAAACTAAAGCTAAACCCATCAAACATTAACCATTTAAAGGGAACCTGATGCTTTAATAAAAACACTTTACCTGCAGATACAATGGTAATCTGCAGGTAAATGGCATTTTGATGCCAGGCGGGCTTATTGAAAGCACTGCTACAGTGAGAAAATGAAGTTATATTCTCCCTGCAGCCGCTTGCTTAGTCATCGGGGCGGTGCAGGGAGTTGTTAGTCACCATACACTGAGCGCTCTGTAATCGCTCCCCTGAATCTTGACTCGCAGCCAACTATCCAGTGTGTCACGCAGGCTGTCAGTCAATTAGCTGTGCAGTGATAAATGACTCGCCTCCTTGTAGTAAGTAGACTACTGTTCCCTTCACCAAGGACTGAAAGTGAGAGCTGAATAAAACGTGCTTTTCTCCTCATAGCCGCTGTTCCAGTAATGCAGCCCACCATTATTAAACCACTAATTGGCTGCAGATTATCACACAGATGCTGTACGTGACAAGATGCCAAACTGTGATCCAGCAATTACATACCAGGCATGGGATGGGGTCTGCTCTTGTTCATCCCTGCATAGCTTTTGCTTAACCATTTTTCTTGCACTTTTATTTTTTCCTCCACTTCTTTTGAAGAGTTTGAACTTTTACTTTTCCATTGACATGACTGTGTGAGAGCTTTTTTTTTTTTTTTTGAGACAAGTTGTAGTTTTCAGTTATACCTTTCACTTAATCATATATTATATATTGTACTTGAAATGGGGGGGGGGAATCAAATTTGGATGAAGTGGGTTTTTTTTTTGTTTTTTTTTTACTAATTTTTGTTTTATGCAAACTGTCTCTTCAGAGAGGAAGTGGACTAGAATTCTAGTGCCACCTATTGGAAGTAGCAATCCTAAAAGTCAATGTCGACCCTTTAACGAGCCTTGTTACATGACTTAGGCCTCTTTCACACTTCAGTTTTTTGCATCAGTCAAAATCCGCCAAAAGGACGGATGGCGGATCCGTTTTAGTACTGATGACAACGGATGCCACCCGTCCGTTTTTTTGACGGATCCGACAAATGAAGAATTTTAAAGGAATCGCAGCCTGAGAGAGAGGGAGAGAGAATTTTTTACGTTGCAAGCTCCGTTTTGAAATCTTTGAGGATGGTGACGGACAGCAACTTTTGGCGGATCCTCAAAAAAAACGGATGCAACGGACGCCAATCCGTCACAATCTGCCATTAATGGAAGTCAATGGGGGGAAAAAAACGGATCCGCAAAAGAAAATTGAGGATCCGTTTTTTTCAAAACCTGGCGGATTGTGACTGATTGTAAAAAACTGAAGTGTGAAAGAGGCCTTAGGATAAAAGCCAAAACCAGAATCTCAATTTGCAGATGCTGTGTTTCGGGGTTCTGCCCCTCATCAGTGCAAAGTGTGAGATCTGGTGTTGCTGTGTCAGAGGCGTCCGACTCAGTTTTTTTGTGTGTAAAGCTGGCATTTGTGCCATTTCGGAGTACATGCGAGGTTCTGATCTCTTTACATTTAATTTTTTTTTTTTATTTTTTTTTTTAGAACACTTGCAACAACTCAAGAAATGTTTTTTTTATTACTTTTATATTACAATAGGACTTTTACAGGTGAAGAAAAAAACATGACTTTTTAAAAATTTATTTACAAACTGGGAAAAGATGTGTCATGAGATATATGTATGTAATGCACTGTGGAATTAATGGTGCTATATAAGCAAAGCATAATAAATACCGTATGTATTATAACTTTTTTTTTTTTAATTATTTTAGTCATTTGAGAAGACTTGAGCCCTCAAATCCTTCAATCGCTTCTTAGCTGCAGTACTAAATTATGACATTTTGCTTTGTGTAGTGTAAATGATGGTCTCCTATGGCACTCGCACAGGAGTACGGGTTACAGTTGGTGCAAATCAATTCCTGGTCCATCTGCCACATCAGTAATCGGCATCCCTGAGGGCTGCAGAAGGACTCCTATCCAGCTGTCACTAACATGGCCGACTGATGGGGTCCTGCGAATCAGCTAATCCGCACTCCTGTGTGAGCTTCTGTACGCTCTTCCTCTCTACATGCTCACAGGGAGAGAGCTTGTAAATAGTGTCTGGGCAAGGGGAGCAGAGAAGCTCACACAGGAGCACGGATATTTGCTAGACTGGCATGAAAACGCATTTCAAACTGCACTTTCAACATGGAGTCTAGTAGAAAAAGAAACAAGATTAAGTAATGGAGTGCTCTACAAAGATTCACAACTTTGCAAATGCTGATCAATAATTAAAGGGAACCTGTCGTCCAAAAAAAAAAAAAAAGGTTTATTTGTCTTCAGATGAAAGCTTTAAAATGCTTCGTGGCCGCCTTAATGAAACAACTGCATAAATGGGTTGTCCGCTACTAGGACAACTCCTTCTTAAACTAAATGTTCGGCCTCAATAAAATAATAAAGCTATACTGTCCTCCCGTGCTGGCGCCGTTCCTGTTGTTTTGGCACTGGCTCTCCTTGGGGCTGTGATGCGGTGGTGTGGCGCCGGCGTCCAATTGGCACTGGTGTCACGGTCTCTGCTTTTTGAACAAACTGAACATGTAGAGGAAGCCAGGGATCCACTGCAGCCCGGACTTCCTCTTTAGTTTGTCCGAAGGTGGAGACAGTGACGCCAGTGCTGATTGGATGCCGGGCATCACGTGTCACTGCACCGCATCACAGCCCTGGGGAGAGCGAGTGCCAACACGGTGCAACGGCGCCGGCACAGGAGGTCAGTATAGGCTTTATAATTTTATCGGTGCCAAACATTTAGTTTAAGAATGGGTTGTCTTAGTAGTAGACAACCCCTTTAAAGGGGAAAATTAGCTCTTGGGCTATGATCCCACGATGAGCTTTTGGTGCGGGGTGTGTTCCCCCCCCCCCCCCCCCATGTTTCAGAATTTCTGGACCCATTATTTAAATTACCGTAGGTTACTTCTGTTTTTGACGCTGTTCTTTTTGTTTGGTGTTATTCTTTAAAGCTGTCTTGCTTTTGTAACTTTCTGGTAGTGTCACTGAACTTTATGGATTTACTTAGGAGCAGATTCAATGCGTTTTTATGCATTTCCATCATGGAATTGCCTTAAAAATGATCGTGCGTCTTTACCTGCAAATTTTCCTCATATAATGTAAAGCTATTGAGAAAATATGCACAGAAAACTCAGCTTACCTGCAAGAGAAATTGACATGTTGCGGACTTGAAACACCCACCGCAGGTCAGTTTATGCAGCGTAAATGAGTAGCACAGTGGGCGTGAGATTTTATAAATCCCATCTACTTTGCTGGAACTGTAACACGCTGTGTTATTTTTTTGTTTTGTTTTTACACAGGGAATACACGCAGCGTCAAAAAAAT
The DNA here is from genome assembly GCF_039654945.1 of Dendrobates tinctorius. Taxonomy (NCBI): domain Eukaryota; kingdom Metazoa; phylum Chordata; class Amphibia; order Anura; family Dendrobatidae; genus Dendrobates; species Dendrobates tinctorius. The sequence goes on along the minus strand of NW_027361838.1, from coordinate 21,377,195 downwards.
GTGATAAAAGCTCATTGTGGCTATGTAGCCTTATCCCCACCCCCCGGGAGACGCTGGCTTCCAGTCATAGGGATGTGATATTTTGCCATTTTCCTAAGACCTCCTAATTGAAGTCATGGTGTTGTGTTGCTTTTCAGGTCATGGTGGCACAGATGGTCTTGATCTTTATGGAGAACAGACCACCGCATTTTATCACCGTTTGTTAGTTAAATGTATCTTGATTTTTCAAGCCATGTTTCTGATGTTTCTGATAGTTGGTGTGGATGACTACAGCTCAGAGTCTGATGTGATTATTATACCTTCAGCCTTGGACTTCGTCTCACAAGATGAAATGTTGACACCTCTTGGAAGATTGGACAAGTACGCCACAAGTGAAAACATATTTAACAGGTCTGTATATACCTTCTGTTCTCATCTTCAGTCACGGGATTTAGCACACATTATGGAGGGTGTACACTTTGTTACCATGGATTGGATCACTGCTGCATTTAGTTCTTTCTATTCTCTCTATGGATTTTTACACTATGCGCGGAGCACTCCACTATGTTTATGCATGGTCCACCTTTTTGACAGTAGTAAAGCTGTATATAATGCGTGCAGAGTCCTACACTGATTTTTCATGTAGGGTTTCAAGCTGGATTAATGGAGTTTTTATGCCTTGTCTGAACCCAGCCTTATAAAGTCTGTAAATGTAGCACAAGGCACGGAATACTATGTATTTATTATTAACGGCCCAGAGTGGTCAGCGCATGATCGATGGAGCCAGTCAGTGTGTCAGTTTAACCCCTTACCTACATTGAACGTACTATTCCATCCATGTGAACTGAGACCTAAGTCCCAAGGACGGAATAGTGCGATCAGCGGCGCTCATGGGGGAGCGCCGCTGATCGCGGCCGGGTGTCAGCTGATTATCACAGCTGACACCCGGCACTATTTGTCAGGGTCGGTCACGGACCGCCCCCGGCACATTAACCTCTGGCACACTGTAATCAAACATGATCGCAGTGTACCGGGGCACAGGGAAGAATCGCGCAAGGAGGGGGCTCCCTGTGCGCTTCCCTGAGACCCCCGGAGCGACATGATGTGCTGCGTCGCTCCAAGGGTCCTCCTCCCTGCAGGCCCCCGGATCTAATATGGCCGCGGGGGCCTTCAGGGTCCTGCAGGGAGGCGGCTTCCTCAGTGCCTGCTTAGAGCCGGCACGGAGGAAGCCTCCAGCAGCGCCTGTCAGATCGCTGATCTGACACAGTGCTGTTCTACAGTGATGTCCGTCCCCCCCCCCCCCCCCCCCCGGGACAAAGTAATAAAGAGTAAAAAATGTTAAAAAAAACAATTGTAAAATTAATTTAAAAAAATTCCTAAATAAACTAAAAAAAAAAATATATAACCCCTTTAGTGAACCCCTTCAAAGAAAAAAAAAAAAAAAGAAAAAAACAATGTTTTATCATACCGCCGAACAAAAAGCGCAATAGCGCGCGATCAAAAATATGGATATAAATAACCATGGTACCGCTGAAAATGTCATCTTGTCCTGCAAAAAACGAGCCACCACGCAGCGTCATCAGCGAAAAAATTAAAAAGTTATAGCTTGCAGAATAAAGCGATACAAAAATAATTATATTTTTAGATAAAATTGGTTTTATTGTATAAAAGCGCCAAAACTTAAAAAAAAGATATAACGGAGGTATCGCTGTAGTCGTACTGACCCGAAGAATTAAACCCCTTTATAAATTTTACAGCATGCGAAGCGGTGTAAATGCACCCCCCCCAAAAGAAATTCATGAATTGCTGGTTTTGTTCATTCTGCATCCAAAAAATCGGAATAAAAAGCTATCAAAAAATGTCACGTGCCCAAAAATGGTACCAATAAAAATGTCAACTCGTCCCGTAAAATAAAATATTGAAAAATTACAGCTCTGAAAATGTGGTGATGCAAAAACTATTTTTACAATAAAAAGCATCTGACAGCTGCCAAACATAAAACGGTGCTCCTTCCCCTCCAAGCTCTGCCATGCGCCCAAACAGTGGTATACCCCTACATATGAGATACCAGCGTACTCGGGACAAACTGGACAACAACTTTTGGGGTCCAGTTTCTCCTGTTACCCTTGGGAAAATAAAAAAAATTAGGGGCAAATATCATTTTTGTGGGGGGGAAAAAAAAAGATTTTTTTCTATTTTTATGGCTCTACGTTATAAAGTTCTGTGAAGCACTTGGGGGTTGAAAGTGCTCACCACACATCTAGATAAGTTCCTTGGGGAGTCTAGTTTCCAAAATGGGGTAATTTGTGGGGGGTTTCCACAGTTTAGGCACATCAGGGGCTCTACAAATGCAACATGGCGTCCGATCTCCATTCCAGCCAAAAGAGTCAAATGGCGCTGCTTCCCTTCCGAGCTCTGCCATGCGCCCAAATAGTGGTCTACCCCCACATATGGGGTATCAGCGTACTCAGGACAAATTGCACAATAACGTTTGGGGGCCGGTTTCCCTTGGGAAAATAAAAATTGGGGGTGAAAAGATCATTTTTGTGGAAAAAATGATTTTTTTAATTGTACGGCTGTACGTTATAAACGTCTGTGAAGCCCTTGGGGGTTCAAAGTTCTCACGACATATCTAGCATATCTAGATAAGTTCCTTGGGGGGCTAAATTCCAAAATGGGGTCACTTGTGGGGAGTTTTCACTGTTTAGGCACATCAGGGGCTCACCAAACGTGATATGGCGCCCGATCTCAATGTTTTACCACGTCAAAGTGACAGGGCAGGTACACCCTTACTTGCGTAACGCTCACTAATATACAAATTAGGCACACTGAATGCAGTTTTATGGTAAAACAATAATGTAACAATTTATTAAGATTACATCAGGATAATGCTGAATTATGGAATGGCAGATATAATATTACCCTGTTTTGTTAATTCATTTCATGTGAATCATACAATTAATATGAATTATAGTACATAGAGAAATAAGCATCATTACATTACCAAGTATTATAACATCACTTCTCCACTGGAGGGACCACAGTGTCAGCGAGAGGGAAATACTCTGGTCTTGTCATCACAGAAAACGTGCGTCCACGATACCTTCTGGAATGTCCCTACCTCGCTGACACAGGGTCCCCTTTTTTTATACACAGCTTCCACATACTCCCATATCACATCTGTGCAGTATGCTTAGGCCCAATCATCAGTATCTTGCTATTGCGCAATAGGTTGTTTTCTAACAATAGCACAATGCTTCAAGGTGGTTTGTTACTGATTACAACCCAAGATTTGTTTGCCACTGGCATGTCTTCTAACAATAGCACAGTGCTTCAAGGTTGTTTGTTACTGTTCAAAGTTCCCCCATATGTTGCTTGTCACAAAGTTAACTCTTCATGATCATAGCATAACGCTCTACGATGGTAGCATATGGGCAGCATGACTTCCATAATCACCTATTCTGAAAACTGCATACCTATCGTAACCCAGGCACACACTCATACTTGTCTCGTTTGTATCACACTCAATTCCAGCCAATTTTGCGTTGAAAAAGTCAAACGGCGCTCGTTCCCTTCCGAGCTCTGCCATGCGCCCAAACAGTGGTTCCCCCCCCCGAAATATCAGGTATTGGCGTACTCAGGATAAATTGCACATTAACTTTTGCAGTCCAATTTCTCCTTTTACCCTTGGTAAAATAAAATTGGACCTGAAGTAATTTCTTTTGTGAAAAAAAGTTAATGTTCATTTTTTTTTTAAACATTCAAAAAATTCATGTGAAGCACCTGAAGGGTTAATAAACTTCTTGAATGTGGTTTTGAGCACCTTGCGGGGTGCAGTTTTTAGAATGGAGTCATTTTTGGATATTTTCTATCATATAGACCCTTCAAAGTGACTTGAAATGTGATGTGGCCCCTAAAAATAAAATGGTGATGTAAGCATGAGAAATCGCTGGTCAACTTTTAACCCTTATAACTGCCTGACAACAAAAAATTTTGGTTCCAAAATTATGTTGATGTAAAGTAAACATGTGGGAAATGTTATTTATTAAGTTTTTTTGTGTGACATATTTCTCTGATTTAAGGGCATAAAAATTCAAAGTTGGAAAATTGTGAAATTTTCGCCAAATTTCCGTTTTTTGTTTTTTTTTCACAAATAAACGCAAGTTGTATGAAAATTTTACCACTAACATGAAATAGAATATGTCAAGAGAAAACAAAGTCAGAATCACCAGGATCCGTTGAAGCGGTCCAGAGTTATTACCTCATAAAGGGACAGTGGTCAGAATTGTAAAAATTGGCCTGGGCATTAACATGCACACCACTCTTGGGAGTAAAGGGGTTAAGTGTGTTTTATATAGCGGACATATTTCTGTGCACATTTCATTTATTTATTTATAATTTCAATGTTGAATTTTTATTTTTCCGCTTTGACTTTTTATAGCTGTACACTTCTAATTTTGCCTGTTTTGCTTTGCAGACAAATGGTTGCACGAAGTTTACTGGACACCTTAAAAGAAGTCAGTGATGATGAGAAGGATTGTATCGCTGTGCTAGAAAGGGTCACAAAACTCTCAGAAGATTCTGGTATGTGCTCGTTTATGACATCTAACACATCGAAGCTGTCCTGCAATGTATAGGCCGCTTGAATTGTGCTTGTCATTTCCTTTTACTGACCACTTATGTGACACAGTTCCCATTATGTAATACTGAACACTCTTATTGCTGTGCAGAGCCCACAGTACGAGCTGAACTCATGGAACAAGTGCCTCACCTTGCTATGTTCTGCCAAGAAAACCGGCCATCAATTCCCCATGCTTTCTCCAAATATCTGCTACCCATTGTAGTGAGGTATCTCGCTGACCAGAATAACCAGGTTTGACTTTTATTCATCATGTTTATTTTTTTTTGTATAAAACAAATTGGTTTATAAGGATGAAGATGTAGTTTCAGAAATTGCATACTTCATTTGCTCTGCCAGCCATGTTTCCCTCTACATTCTGTGACCATTGTTTGACCATGTAGTAGGATTCTAGGGACGGTGGGCTTGCTGTGATTAATTTGATGGTGGCAATAGCAGACCTTTGCAAACCAAACCGGATAGATTTGTTATTTTTGCAAGTACAAGTGTGTTCTAGAATGTTTGCTCCTTTTCCATTTTCAGTGATCAGCCAGGCCTTTCACACCACTGGTTGCGGTGCAGACCCTGCTGTAATGCAGCATGTGGATACTGGCTTATTTTATAGAGGTGGCTTCTATATTAGGCTACAATTTTCTTGGCTTTATTTCTTTGGGTTTTATTAAAATGGTGTGTAATCTAATTGCTTCAGGTTAGAAAGACGAGTCAAGCAGCTTTGCTGGTGTTACTAGAACAGGAACTGATTGAAAGGTCAGATGTGGAGAATAAAGTGTGTCCGGTGCTCATCGACCTCACTGCCCCAGACAGCAATGATGATGTCAAGACTGAAGCTGTAGCGGTGAGTTTTAAGATATATTTTTTTACATATATGTCTTCTACAGTTATTATCCAATGCAATTTCTCTGCACGTATTTCAGTTTGGCTTCTCGATGGCCGTAAAAGGAATGTGATTATTTATGCATTATTTTTGTTCATTAACCATACATGACTATATAGAACTTCATGGGTTGGAACTCCTGATTTCACCCCTTGTATAACTGGGACATGCATCTTCATCATGGGTCTCGAAGGAACGTATTAAACCAGCTCAGGCGATGATCTGGCTTATTAACAGGCAGATGCCAGCTGTGTTACTTAGCTGGCATCTGCCTGTAGCTGCTGCAACTGCAGCTTGGTTTGTTTTTTTGCAGTTTAGCCACTTAACCCCTTAACAACCGCCAATACGCATTAAAACGGCGGCCAATAAGAGTCGTTTTTCCCCTCATCGCCGTTTTAAAACAGTGGCTGGAAATAAGCCAATAGCACCCCACCCCCATGTCTGAAAAAAATCTCCGTGGTCTCAGTTACCAGGGGTAGCTGAGACCCTGGACAACATGACCAGGTCCAGTTTTTTCAGTCCCCAATCACATGATCGCCATTATTCATTGAATAATCACAAAAAAAGTGTGCTCGCTACCATATATTGATGTGGTATCATTAGGCTGTATGTTTCATTTGATGGGTCATGGTTTGTGTGAATATATGATCTTCTTGATAATTTTATGATTATATGCACCTGCCTACAATCTTTGACCCTCTACGTTAACTTCTATTGACTGGTACACTAAATGCAGAAATTATGTGCACTAGTTTAGTCCTACACATTATTCAGTGACGAGTTATACATCTATGCTGTCTTATTGATTTGTAGATCTAACAGTTCTCTCTGCACTGATTGTGTGCTTATTCACAGTATATTATGTATATGTACCTCCAATTTCTCCTACGCCTCATTGGGGAACACAGAGACAGTGGGTGTTATGCTGCTGGCCACTAGGAGGACACTAAGTAAACCAAAAAAAAAGTGAGCTCCCCCCCTGCAGTATACACCCTCTCACTGGCTGAGATTTCTCCAGTTCTTGCTTAGTGTCTATAGGAGGCACTTGAATCTGGTTTCAGACCCCACCATTTATATTTTATTTTTGATTTTTCTGTAAATTTTTATTTAACGGAGTGAAGGGGGCGACGGTTCCTTTCTACAGCCCACTCTCCCCTGAACCAACAACAGGCAGGCACGCAGAGTATACCTCCCCATACACTTTCCTGCGACAATTGGGGCTGATTCCTCTGGCGATGATGGCGATGATCCTTACGGTCCCGGTAATCCACGGATACGAGGGCAAGCGCATGGACTGCAATGGAGAAGACTGGAACAGCGCTTACGAATGTCCTGAATCAGCCCCATAGCTCTCCATCCTCCTGCCATAGAACTCCTCCAGCTCTACTTCATCAGCCCAGGAGGATGAGAAGACCTGCATGGATGGCCCCGGACAGCGCGCCCTGCCGAGCACTGGAGTGTGGAGGTTTGGCGTCAGCGGCGCCCCATCGCGCCCGGCGCCTACCGCGGGTAGGCCAAAAATGTAGTCGCCGGCTTTTCCGGCCTACTAGGCCGCAATTTGAATAGCGCCGCCCGCGATAACGTCGCCGCCCCCTCCTCTTAGCACCTCTTATGAGACGTGCAATTCTAATCTCGGGGGCCATGTCTTTTACCTCAGCCTGCTCTGGATACGAGCTGTGAGGCGTGCACGCTGCCAGATACCGGGTGACACCACAGGGCCACCGCTTTCCTCCCGGGGGACACAGCACAGGACCGTGGGTAAGCTGCATCTGCCCTCAGATTAAAGCTTAACCCCTTCCTGTCACATTCCCTGCAGCTGCAGACAGACTCTGCCGTTAACCCTTTTAGGAGCGCTATGTCTCAATCTAAGGAGTCTAAACGGGCTGCTAAGAAGCACACTGCGTTTTTTACTGTGTGTACCATTTGCAAGTCTGCCTTGCCCAGTGCAGACTAATCCGTTATGCACAGACTGCGACCCGGCCTGCGCTCAAACGCCCCTCGCCGCCGCGGCTGACGGGCCTCCTGCGTTTAGTACCCCTGAGTGGGCTGCGTCCCTGTGATGGTCGGTGGAGTCTCTAACCCAGGCTATATTCTCCCTCCGGGAGGACTCTTTAAGTCAGAAAATGTCCTTACCTCCCGAGGAGGGCTCTGGCGTCGGCCGGGAACCGTCCACCAGCAGGGGCCGTACTCGTTCAAGGGATGGTCAGGTCTCTAGAAAGCGGACCCATGACGCGTCCCCTAGTCACGTTCGCGCTTCAGCATCTGCAACTCCTGTCTCTCGCTCTCTCTCTCCTGAGGTTCACAGCGAGCACGACTCTGAATTCGAATCTGACACGACAGCCCCTCAGAATCCCCCAACTGATTAAGAGTCGCTTGATTCTCTTATAGAATCAGTCAACAGAATTCTGAAGTTGGATGAGGAAAATATTCCCGCTCCAGCACACCCTATCTCATTTAAGAAAACCAAGTGTGTGCGCAGGGTATTTACCAGCCATCCGGACTTTAGGAATTGTCCAGAAACATAGGGATCGTCCACATAAGCGGTTCACAGGGCAAAAGTCTACTCAGGCTAAATACCCTTTTGATCCAGACCTAATGAAGGATTGGTTACAGTCCCCTCCAGTGGACCCTCCGGTATCGCGTCTTGCTTCTAAAACGCTCCTATCCGTTTCTGAGGGTTCCTCAGTCAGAAACCCCTCCGATCGTTAAGTTGACTACCTTGCCTGTTCAGTTTTTGAAGCTTCAGGAGCAGCACTTTTTCCATCTTTCGTGGCAATTTGGGTCACTAAGGCAATGGCCGCTTGGGCAGAGGTCTTGATTACTTCCTTCCAGGGCACCAATCTTCCGGAGGCAACCACTGTCGCCAGGCAGATAGTTCACGCAGCGGACTTTGTAGTGGACGCTTCTTTTGATGCCGCCAATTGCTCTGCTCAAACTGCCGCTAATGCGATCTCCATTAGAAGAGCCCTATGGCTCCGCGACTGGCGGGCGGATGCCACATCTAAAAGATTGTTGACTTCTCTCCACTTTCAAATGGGTCGTCTTTTTGGAGAGAAACTGGACCAGCTCATTTCTGATACTACCGGGGGAAAAAGTAAATCCCTTCCTCAACAAAAGGCTGTTTGGACGTTTCGCAACCAACAACCAACGCGTTTTCGATCTTTTCGCAACAATTCCGGTTGTTCCTCCTCTACCTTCTCTTCCGGATCCGGTCGGTCCCTGCGCGGCGACAGAGGCTCCCAGGTCTTATACAGACCTAACCGCTCTTGGAAACCCAGGCCTATGGCTTCTGGATCTAGGGGAGCCAGATTTCATAGATCTACCCAATGACTTGTTGCGGTATCCGGCGGACTCTGACAAAGTAGGCGGTCGCCTACTTTCCTTCAGCCACACCTGGCTCGCGGTCGTCCACAACAAGTGGGTCAAGGAGCTGGTGTCCTCCGGATACAAGATAGAGTTCTCCGCTCCCCCTCCAACTCGCTTTTTCCTTTCCTCTCCGCCCAAAGGAAAGACAAGAGCCTTCCTTCGGGCTGTTCAGGCTCTGTTAAGGGACGGAGTCATCATTCCGGTCCCTCATCACGAAAGGTTCAGAGGATTTTATTCAAACCTTTTTGTGGTTCCAAAGAAGGACGGGACGATGCGACCCATTCTGGATCTCAAACTGTTAAATCAGTTTGTCAAGGTACGGTGATTCCGAATGGAATCTCTCCGATCAGTTGTCGCTTCCATGGAAAAAGGAGAGTTCCTAGCATCCATCGACGCTTACCTTCATATTCCGATCTGCCCGTCCCACCAGCAGTTCCTGCATTTTGCAATTCACAAGGAACACTTCCAGTTCGTTGCCTTGCCCTTCGGACTCCACTGCCCCCAGGGTCTTTACCAAGGTCATGGCTGCTGTCATGGCCATTCTCCACTCTCGGGAAGTAGTGGTGTTACCGTATCTGGACGACCTGCTCATAAAGGGTCTGTCCCTTCCAGCCTGCGAGGAATCCGTGGATATAACACTAAATACACTTTCTCGCCTGGGGTGGAAGATAAACTTCGAAAAGTCTTTCCCAATACCGGCTCGGCAGATTTCCTTTTTAGGAATGATCTTGGACACTTCCCGCGGGTTGGTCATTCTCCCTTCAGAAAAGACCCAAGCCTTACAACAGGCAGTGCGGGACTCTTTCCCGTCCAGCCTCTCACGCCATTCGTTTCAGCATAAGAGTTCTCGGAAAGATGGTGGATGCAATGGAAGCAGTTCCATTTGCACAGTTCCATCTCTGTCCCTTACAACATGCGTTGCTGTTAGCTTGGACAAGAACCCGTTCTCTGTGGACCGCCGGATCCTTCTGTTTCTGCGGGTCAGGCAAGCCCTCAGGTGGTGGACACTGAGGTCCTCCCTGAATCAAGGGAGGTCTTTTCTCCCAGCAAGATGGTTGATAGTAATCACCGACACAAGTCTTCTCGGCTGAGGTGCGGTCACCACACGGCACAGGGTCGTTGGTCGACCCGAGAGTCATGTCTCCCCATCATCGTTTTGGAGATACGATCGGTCAGATTAGCTCTACGTAGTTTCCACCGTCTAATCGCAGGTCACCCCATCAGGATCCAATCTGACAACGCTACGGCTGTAGCGTATATCAACTTCCAGGGAGGTACCCAGAGCAGGATGACCATGCACAAAGTGATTCACATCCTCCTTTTGGCCGAGACCAACCATTCGCCCATCTCGGCAATCCACATCCCGGGCATAGAAAATTGGGCAGCAGATTTTTCTCAGTCGCCAAGGCATTGCCTCGGGAGAGGTCTCATCATACGGAAGTCTTTCAGCAGATTTGTCATCGTTGGGGGATTCTGGATGTGGATCTGATGGCCTCAAGACTAAACAACAAGGTGCCTCGGTTCATTGCCTGATCGCGCGATCCATGCGCCATCGGAGCGGACGCCTTAGTTCTGCCATGGCACCAGTTCCAGCTCCCATACATGTTCCCCCTCTTCCCTTGCTTCCGAGGGTCATCAAGATGATCAGAGCAGAGGGAGTACCAGTGATCCTAGTCGCGCCAGATTGGCCGCGCCAAGTATGGTATGCGGAACTAATACAACTAGTCGCTGACGTCCCCTGGCGACTTCCAGATCGCATGGATCTACTCTCACAGGGCCCGATTTACCACCAGAACTCCGGGGCCCTGTTTTTCACGGCGTGCCAGTTGAACAGGCTGGGTTCTCTCACGACGTGATTTCCACCATGATTAGTGCTAGGAAGCCTGTCCATGCGCGTCTATCACCGCACCTGGAAAACCTTTTTTTTTTTTTTTTTTCGTGGTGCAAGGATCATGGTCGATGCCCTCTGGTGTTTTCCATTCCAGCTATATTGGAATTCCTTCAAGCCTGACTAAAATCAGGCCTCGCGCTTAGCTCGCTCAAGTGCCAAATTTCGGCCTTGTCAGTGCTTTTCCAACGCAAAATTGCCACCAAACTTCAGGTCAAGACGTTCATTCGGGGAGTTTCCCATGTGGCGCCTCCTTTTATAGAAGGCCTTTGAAATCATGGGACCTTAACCTGGTTCTCGGGGCCTTACAGAAGGCTCCTTTCAAACCGCTGCTGGACGTGTCACTGACCGTCCTCTCTTGGAATGTGATCTTTCTAGTGGCAATTACGTCAATCAGGCGAATTTCGGAATTGGCAGCCCTGTCCTGCCGTTCTCCTTTCCTGAATTTTCATCAGGACAAGGTAGTTCTCAGGACGTCCCCGTCCTTTCTGCGCAAGGTCGTTTCCTCTTTCCATCTCAACGAGGAAATTGTTTTGCCTTCCTTTTGTCCGACGCCAGTCCATCGCATTGAGAAGGCCCTCCACACCCTGGATGTGGTTAGGGCGCTGAGACGGTACATCTCGCGGACGGCTCCTTTCCGCAAGTCAGATGCCCTGTTCATACTTCCAGAGGGGCATAGGAAGAGTCTAGCCGCGTCAAAAGCAACGCTAGCCAGGTGAATTCGCTTGAAGATTCAGGAACCCTACCGTGTCAGGAACGCGCCTGTCCCAGCGGGGATTAAGGCGCACTCTACCCGGTCAGTGGGCGCTTCTTGGGCCATTCGGTACCAGACCTCGGCAGAACAGGTCTGCAAGGCTGCGACTAGGTCCAATCTGCATACTTTTACAAAACATTACCAAATTCATTCTCAGGCCTCTGCGGATGCAGCTCTCGGCAGACGCATCCTGCAATCGGCAGTACCTCAGTGTTGACTCAGTGGTACATGGGGTATTAGCAGTTGTATGCTCCCCACCAAGGGACTGCTTTAAGACATCCCACTGTCTATGTCCCCCAATGAGGCGTAGGGGAAATAGGGATTTTTGTGTACTCACTGTAAAATCCTTTTCTCTGAGCCATTCATTGGGGGACACAGCACCCACCCTGTTTAGCCTATTGGCTCACTGTAGCATTCTTAGGTTTTGACATAATTATGGTTATTGTTGACTATTTATGCTCCTACTGCTTTTTCACCGAACTGGAGAAATCTCAGCCAGCGAGAGGGTGTATACTGCAGGGGAGGAGCTAACTTTTTTTTCTGATTTACTTAGTGTCCTCCTAGTGGCCAGCAGCATAACACCCACTGTCTGTGTCCCCCAATGAATGGCTCGGAGAAAAGGATCTTACTGTGAGTACACAAAAATCCCTATTTAGCGGGTTCATGGCTTACATTTATGTAAGTCTACTATAAGAGTTATCTTTAGGACTAGATAGGGCTATTACTTTCCAGTGCACTTTCAGAGGGATTGTCGGCTCTTTTAGACTTGGGGATTTTTTTTCTATACTGCCCTATTTTTATTTGTACTTCTCTTCTTAGTCCGTGTTATTGTACTTCTGTATATCATCACTGTGATTTTAGTAACAATAAACTTGTCAAAATCCGTTTTTCTCCGGGTTTCCCTATCACTGCCCTACTTGTTATGGATTGGTATTTTACAATTTACTGTGATGTGGGTGGGATTTGATGGGGGTTTCCCATTTTGGGTCATATACAATGGGTACGGAAAGTTTTCAGACCCCTTTAAATTTTTCACTCTGTTTCATTGCAGCCATTTGGTAACTTCAAAAAAGTTCATTGTTTTTGTCATTAATGTACATTCTGCACCCCATCTTGACTGAAAAACCCCCCAGAAATTTAGTAATTTTTGCAAACTTATTATAAAAGAAAAACTGAAATATTACATGGTCATAAGTATTCAAACCCTTTGCTCAGACACTCATATTTGTCACATGCTGTCCATTTCCTTGTGATCCTCCTTGAGATGGTTCTACTCCTTCATTGGAGTCCAGCTGTGTTTAAACTGATAGGACTTGATTTGTAAAGGCACACACCTGTCTATATAAGAGCTCACAGTGCATGTCAGACCAAATGAGAATCGTGAGGTCAAAGGAACTGGCCAAGAAGCTCAGAGACAGAATTGTGGCAAGGCACCCATCTGGCCTAGGTTACAAAATAATTTCTGCAGTACTCAAGGTTCCTAAGGGCACAGTGGCCTCCACAATCCTTAAATGGAAGAAGTTTGGGATCACCAGAAGTCTTCCTGGACCTGGCCGTCCAACCAAACTGAGCAATTGTGGGAGAAGAGCCTTAGTGAGAGAGGTAAACAAGAACCCTAAGATCACTGTGGCTGAGCTCCACAGATGCAGTAGGGAGATGGGAGAAAGTTCCACAAGTCAACTATCACTGCAGCCCTCCACTAGTCGGGCCTTTATGGCAGAAAGTCCCGATAGAAGCCTTTCCTCAGTACAAGATATATGAAACCCCACATAAAGTTTGCTAAAAAGAAAACACATGAAGGACTCCCAGACTATGATAAATAAGATTCTCCGGTCTGATAAGACGAAGATACAATTATCACCAAGAAGTTCTATGCAGTATGTGTGGAGAAAACCAGGCACTGCTCATCACCTGCCTAATACAAGCCCAACAGTGAAACATGGTGGTGGCAGCATCATGCTATGCGGGTGTTTTTCAGCTGCAGGGACAGGACGACTGGTTGCAATTGAAGGAAACATGAATGCGGCCAAGTACAGAGAGATCCTGGATGAAAACCTCTTCTAGAGTGCTCTGAACCTCAGACTTGGCCGAAGGTTCACCTTCTAACAAGACAATTACCCTAAGCACACAGATAAAATAACAAAGACGTTGCTTCAGAACAACTCTGTGACCATTATTGACTGGCCCAGCCAGAATCCTGACTAAAGCCCCGTTACACACTGCGATATCGCTAGCAATATCACTGTAAAGTCACCGATTTTGTGACGTTGCAGCGATTTTGCTAGCGATATCGCTGCATGTGATACTTGCCTCCGACCGGCTCCCCCGCTGGTTATCGTTGATCGCGTGAGAAGCTCCTGGACCATTCCATTCCGTGGACGCAGGCAGGAGGACGCAGGATCGCCTCGTCTGACAGGTAAGTAGCGATCCCCGTCCCCAGCGATGTCGCTGGTGAGATCTGCCTGTGTGGCAGCTCACTAGCGACCACCTAGCGATGCACCAGCGATCCTGACCGCGTCATATCGCTGGTCGGGATCGCTGGTGCATCGCTAGGTGTAACGGTACCCTTAAACTCGATTGCGCATCTCTGGAGTCCACCAACATTCACCATTCAACCTGACGGAACTGGAGAAGATATGCAATAAAGAATGGCAGAGGATCCCCAAATCCAGGTGTGAAAAACTTGTTGCATCATTCCCAAGAAGACTCATGGCTGTACTAGCTCAAAAGGGTGATTCTACTCAATACTGAGCAAAGGGTCTGCATACTTATGACCATGTGATATTTCAGTTTTTCTTTTTTAATAAATTTGCAAAAATTTCTACATTTGTTTGTTTTTTTCAGTCAAGGTGGGGTGCAGAGTGTACATTAATGAGAAAAAAATCAACTTTTTTGAATTTACCAAATGGCTGCAATGAGTGAAAAATTTAAAGGGGTCTGAATACTTTCTGTACCCATTGTAGGTGTATTTAAATGGTTCCATTTTTAAAGAGAACCTGCCTCCTCCAATAACTGTAATTTATCTACAGATATCTGGTTAATCTGCAGGTAAATAGTGTTTATAACCTATTTGGCTACCTTACTGAAGTGACAGGGAGAAAAGTAAGTTTAATCTTTCCTGTAGCCACTTGCTTCCAGCTATCAGGGCAATGCAGGGAGCAGCTACAGCCACTGCTTCCCTACACAATGAACGCTGCTGTAATCCCTCCCCGACACTGGCAGCCTGCTATGCACCCACATTTTTCGCCAGACGCATACCTATTAAAGGAACCCTGTCAGCAGAGAATGACTGTTCAAACCAAGTACAGGCGCCCAGTGCATCATGGCTGGGCCAAACATTTACATGCACCTTCCCACTTGCTTGTTTTCCATCTATCTCCACCCTACACTGACTCTATGAAGCCAGAGCTGTCAGTCAAAGATGAGGGGGTGGAGATTGAGGGAAAACAAGCAGGGGGAAAGTGTATTTAAATGATTGTCCCCACGACGATGCACTGAGTACTTGGTTAGAGCAGTCATTCGGTGCTGACAGTCCCTTTGTAAGGGCTTGTTCTCATATGCGTTTCAATAGGATGAATTCAATCGGATTAAAAAAAAAAATCGAATTGCACTCTGACTAATGTTCAATAATTCTGTGCTGCTCTGCGCTTTTTTTTTTTTTGTTTGTTTTTTTTAAAGACTTGGGGTCCCCTCTATTTTTTTAATAGCCAGCAAAGGCTAAGCAGTCAGATGCGGGCTGAAGTTAATAGGCTGGGAAGGTTCATGGATAGTGGCCCTTTCCCAGCCTAATAAGACCAGCCCTCAGCCGCCCCAGAAATGATGCATCCAATAGATGCACCAATTTTGGTGCTTAGCCTTGTCTCTTCCTGATTGCCCTGGTGCATTGGTAAGCGGGCAAATGGTTTTGGGGTTGATGTTAGATGTGTAATGTCCGCTGACATCAAGCACAGGTTTAGTAATGGATAGACGTCTGTCCAGACACCCCCATTACTAACCCCGTGAAAGGGAATAATCTCACACAGAATCCCTAACATTCACTTTTACCCATTTATTACCTCCCAAAAAAAAGTCATAGTGGTCGGTCAAAGTCCATATGGAGGTTCCACATTATCCCAATCTTCATCTAGTCTCCGTAGACTGAAGCTGCAGTCACTGCCAGGTCTCGCTCTGCGTAGTGCAACAACCCGGCTGCTGTGACAAAGGGTGATGTCAGTAAGTTTATCACAGACGCTAAATTGCAGTAACCTTACGGACGTCACAGCGTGAGACCTTGCTGCATAATGTGAAAACTGGCAGTACGTTTACGCAAATGTAACCTGAAGATTCACAAATTGTGGGGACAGATTTTGTTCTGCACCATATTTTTCTTATCCAGCTTTTAAAGCTGTTTAACTGCTATTTTACCTTAGTCTGGAGTCCATCTATCCTTTCCTTCCTGCACAACTGGAAATCTAGAAAAACAAAATACCGTATATTTTGGATATGCACTGTACATCCTCACCAACTGTCTCATTAAAAGTAGTGGGTGAATGGAAGAATGTATCCATTGCTGTTTTTATGTATAATATGTATAATATATATATTTTATAGAGAGAGAATTATGTGGTGTTTTGTAATCCATGTTTTGTATCATTTCCTCCATAGATAATGTGCAAAATGGCCTCAATGGTGGGTAAAGATATAACCGAGAGGCTGATACTTCCCCGGTTTTGTGAAATGTGTTGTGACTGCAGAATGTTTCATGTCCGTAAGGTATGTTCTCGCCTCTTTCACTCTTGCTCGTTTTTGCACATTTCAGTGTTTTTTCTGTGTTTGGCATATGGCACAAGTAAAATTTGTTTTAGTTGGCGTGATTCTGTCCCATGTAACACAGCCTTACAAGGAGAGGCATCTCCCTAATACCACTGTGAATACCTGTTTTGTTCAATTTAGGACCTGAGGAAATCTGTTTAATAAGGTAGTAATACATTGGCATAACAGGTAGTCTTACTGTAATGTTCCAGTTAGGATTCAGCCCTTACAGGTAAGGGAGCTGCCTATACAAAATTTGGGAGGTATCCAGGTGTGTGACAATTCAGCCATTTACCTGCATTTTGGTCATTGGTGCCTGGCTGCAATCTTTTGATGCATTGGAGAATGAAATCTGTTGGTCCAGAAGCAAAATGATAGGAGATCCGATACTCTAATTAAACCAATTTGTTGTAGACACAAGCTAAATGTTTTTGAACATGTACCTTTTCCTTATTAAGGTTTGTGCAGCCAATTTTGGTGATATCTGCAGTGTTGTTGGCCAAGAAGCCACCGAGAAGATGCTGGTGAGTGCGATAATAGTTGTATGGTTGTGACTATAGGTTATGTAACTGTGTAACACATCTTATTTTTTCTCTTTTCCAGTTACCTCGCTTTTTCCAGCTGTGCTCAGACAATGTATGGGGTGTACGGAAAGCCTGTGCCGAGTGTTTCATGGCTGTGTCATGTGCGACATCCCAAGAGCTTCGTCGGACTAGGCTCTCTGCCCTCTTTATTAACTTAATAAGTGACCCATCTAGATGGGTAAGTTTAGTGGTTTGCATTTTGAACACCTCTGACGGTCCTCTTTTTTTTTTTTTTTAATCTGAAAGGGAACCTGTCACCTGATTTTCCATTAATAAATTGTGTCCACCACCTTTCAATGATCTTCAATAGCACTCCCACAACCTCTTCATTAGATTATAGCTTCCTTGTGTACCTAAGAAAATGTCTTTATAATTGTGCCACTCCAAATGCTAATCAGCGCCGAATGGTTTCTCTAGACCGTGCTCAATGCCTCCCCTGTCCCTGCAATCGCTGTCTCACCAGCCTTGATTGAAGTGGCTGATATCTCCTGCATCATCCCCAATCTGTCCATTTTCCACGCCTCCACAGAAAGGAGCAACACATGCACAGCAGGCACTGGGGATGACGTCAGCCACACCAGTCAAGGCTAGATAAAAAGCTATTGCGGGTACAGACTATGTGCTGAGCACAGTTTGGAGACACCAATTGGACTGCTCATGGACAAATAGCTTTTGAAGGTGAGCAATTCTAAAAGGCATTTTCTTAGGTATTAAGGGATTACAGAAGTGCTATTAGACAGCAGAGTGATGATGGATGCAGTTTACATAGGGAAAATCTGGTGACTGGATCCATTTAATTGTATTAAACAAAAAGGAATCTCTACGCTAAAAAAGTAGTTTAAAATAACCTGAAAGTGTTGCATAGACACAGAATTCTATAAGTATTTGGCACTAAATCGAAAATAACTACACTTTCATTATACTTTGATGCCCTGCCTTATCCTCTACAGTGCTCAGTACTTTTTTTTTTTTTTGTTCCCTCTGTTTTCTGATGTGACTACACATCGTGCGAACACATCACCTAATCGCTGGCCATTGTTTCTAACCTGTTTAGAATGATGCAAGCTCTGCGACCAGAGACTATTTTTATAGACCCTTAAGGTCTTGCACGGATGATGGAATACATGTGCAGTAGACGACTGGGTAACAGTCCATATGGTAATTACATAGTGTCTACATTTATGCCCAAATGTAGAGATACTTAAAGAATAACCATTGTTTCAATTATTTAATCAACTAGATGGTGGCCCGATTATAACGCATCGGGTATTCTAGAATATATATGCAGTTTATTTTTGAAGATTAAATAATAATGCACCCCCCAGTCCTGATATGTATGGTTCTCTCACCCCCAATCCTGATATGCATGGTCCTCTCACCAACCAATCCTGGTATGCATGGTCCTCTCACCCCTCTTTCCTGGTATGCATGGTCCTCTTACCCCCCCTTTCGGGGTATGCATGGTCCCCTCTCCCCCCAATCCTGGTATGCATGGTCCCCTCACCCCCCTATCCTGGTATGCATGGTCCCCTCACCCCCCAATCCTGGTATGCATGGTCCCCTCACCCCCCTTACCTGGTATGCATGGTCCCCTCACCCCCCTTACCTGGTATGCATGGTCCCCTCACCCCCCTTACCTGGTATGCATGGTCCCCTCACCCCCCTTACCTGGTATGCATGGTCCCCTCACCCCCCCAATCCTGGTATGCATGGTCCCCTCACCCCCCCAATCCTGGTATGCATGGTCCCCTCACCCCCCAATCCTGGTATGCATGGTATCCTCACCCCCCCTTTCTTGGTATGCATGGTCCCCTCACCCCCCAATCCTGGTATGCATGGTCCCCTCACCCCCCCCAATCCTGGTATGCATGGTCCCCTCACCCCCCAATCCTGGTATGCATGGTCCCCTCACCCCCCCAATCCTGGTATGCATGGTATCCTCACCCCCCCCCAATCCTGGTATGCATGGTATCCTCACCCCCCCCAATCCTGGTATGCATGGTATCCTCACCCCCCCCAATCCTGGTATGCATGGTATCCTCACCCCCCCAATCCTGGTATGCATGGTATCCTCACCCCCCCAATCCTGGTATGCATGGTATCCTCACCCCCCCAATCCTGGTATGCATGGTATCATAGAATCGTAGAGTTGGAAGGGACCTCCTGGGCCATCTGGTCCAACCCCCTGCTCAAAGCAGGATTCGCTAAATCATCCCAGTCAGATGTCTGTCCAGCCTCTGTTTGAAGACTTCCATTGAAGGAGAACTCACCACTTCTCGTGGCAGCCTGTTCCACTCATTGATCACTCTAACTGTCAAAAAGTTTTTTCTAATATCTAATCTGTGTCTCCTCCCATTCAGTTTCATCCCATTGCTTCTAGTCTTTCCTTGTGCAAATGAGAATAAAGTTGATCCTTCTACAATGTGACAGCCCTTTAGATATTTGTAGACAGCAATTAAGTCTCCTCTCAGTCTTCTCTTTTGCAAACTAAACATTCCCAAATCCTGCAACCTTTCCTCATAAGACAGGGTTTGCAGACCGGTCACCATTCTGGTCGCTCTTTTCTGAACTTGCTCCAGTTTGTTGATGTCTTTTTTAAAATGTGGTGCCCAAAACTGGACACACTATTCCAGATGAGGTCTGACCAAAGAGGAGTAGAGGGAAATAATGACTTCACGTGATCTAGACTGTATGCTTCTGTTAATACATCCTAGAACTGCATTTGCCTTTTTTGCTGCTGCATCACACTGTTGACTCATATTCAGTCTGTGATCTATTAGTATACCCAAGTCTTTTTCACATGTGCTGTCACTTAGCCCTATTCCTCCCATTCTATATATGCTTTTTTCATTTTTATTGCCCAGATGTAGTACTTTGCATTTCTCCCTGTTAAAAACCATTCTGTTAGTTACTGCCCACTTCTCCAGTTTATTTAAATCTTTTTGAATCCTCTCTCTCTCTCTTCTCTAGTATTAGCTATCCCTCCTAGCTTTGTGTCATCAGCAAATTTAATCAGTTTACCCTCAATTCCTTCATCTAAATCGTTGATAAAGATGTTGAACAATACAGGGCCCAGGACAGAGCCCTGTGGTACCCCACTTGAGACATTCTTCCAACTGGATGTGCAGCCATTTACGACCACTCTTTGGGTCCGATCACTAAGCCAGCTATGAATCCACCTAACAGTTGCCTTGTCCATTCCATACTTAGTCATTTTTTCAATAAGGATTGTATGAGAGACTTTGTCAAATGCTTTGCTGAAGTCAAGATATACTATATCTACAGCATTTCCTTGATCCACCCAATCAGTGATACCGTCATAGAAGGAAATTAAGTTAGTCTGACATGACTTATTAGTTACAAACCCATGCTGACTCTGTTTGATCACTTCATTCTTATCCAGGTATTGACTTACATGTTGTTTAATAATTTGTTCAAAGATCTTTCCTGGTATAGAAGTCAGACTCACCGGCCTATAGTTGCCTGGGTCCACCTTCTTCCCCTTTTTGAAGATAGGAACAACATTTGCTCTTCTCCAGTCTTCTGGCACTTCTCCTGTTCTCCAAGAATTTTCAAAGATTATGGAGAGGGGTTCAAAAATTTCTTCTGCTATCTCCTTCAGTACTCTGGGGTGTAATTCATCTGGACCTGGAGACTTGAATTCATTTAGGTTAGCTAAGTGTTTCCTCACTATCTTTCTGTTTATAGATATCCTGGATTCTTCTATTCCCTTAATAGGACAGTGAATAACAGTTGGTGTTACATTTCCTTTCTGAGAGAAAACAGATGCAAAATAGGAATTTAAAAGTTCAGCCTTCTCAACATCCTGTCTTACCATTTCATCATTTTCATCCTGTAAAAATCCTATAGCATCTTTGACTTTTCTTTTACTTTTGACATATCCCCAGAATCCTTTATTATTGCTTTTGACATCTCTTGCAAGCCTCAATTCATTTTCAGCTTTAGATAATCTGATTTGTGCCCTGCAGATTCTGCAGACAGCATTATATTCTTCTTTAGATATGCCTCCCTCTTTCCATTTTATAAACATTTTTTTCTTCCTTTTTAGCATGTGCTTAAGTTCTGTGTTCACCCATCCTGGTTTCCTTAAATGCTTCCTATTCTTCCCTCTTTTCGGAATTGTTAACAACTGTGCTTTGAGAATTTCATTTTTCAAGATTTCCCATCCTTCCTGGACATTTTTGTCTTTAAGGATATCCAGCCATTGGATCCCTCCAATTCTCTTTCTGAATCCCTTAAAATCTGCCTTTCTGAAATCTAACCTTGACGTCTGAGTCTTCACAGGTCTTCCGCCTCTAGTTATCCAAAATTCTAAAATAGCATGGTCGCTACCTCCTAGGGTTCCAGCCACTTTTACCTCCTCAACCATTTCCTCCCTGTTTATAAGGATTAGATCCAAGGTAGCAGTTCCCCTTGTTTTCTCCCCTACCTTTTGGAAGATAAAGTTGTCAGCAAGAGAGGATAAGAATTTCCTTGACCTGTTAGTTTTGCCTGAGAGAGATTCCCAACAAATGTCTGGATAGTTGAAATCTCCCATGACAACTATGTCATATTTTTTGGAGAACTTGGCCATTTGATGCATAAAGAGTTCATCCATATCTTCAGCTTGCACAGGCGGCCTGTAGTAAATGCCTACAATGGTGTCCTTTCCATTGTTCTGTCCTTGTATTCTTACCCAAACAGTTTCCACAGAACTCCCAGTCTCTGAAGCTTCAATCTCTGTGCAGATATACGCGTTTCTAACATACAATGCAACACCTCCTCCTCGTTTATCAAGTCTGTTTCTTGCAAATAAGTTGTATCCTTCTAGCCTTGTATTCCAATCATGTGTATTGTCCCACCAAGTTTCAGTGGTTCCAATGACATCATATTTCTTTTCCTGTGTTAGTAGTTCCAATTCTCCTTGTTTGTTGCCCATGCTTTGTGCATTAGTATAGAAACATTTTAGTTTGTGATTGGTTTCTCTTTCTCCAATATTTTTATTAATTAGATTCTTTCGTCTTTGTTCTTCCTTTCCACTTCTATTAGCAGAGTTCTCAATAGCATTTGTCAGGTGTATGGCTTTTTCTGGTCTTTTGCTTCCCTTCCCATGTTGTTCTAGTTTAAAGCTCTCCTTACAAGTGTAGCAAGGCGACTTCCAAATACATGCTTTCCAGTCTTCGTATCCTCACCCCCCCCCCCCCAATCCTGGTATGCATGGTATCCTCACCCCCCCCCCCCCCCCCCCAATCCTGGTATGCATGGTATCCTCACCCCCCCCAATCCTGGTATGCATGGTCCCCCCCACCCCCCTTTCCGTGTAGCCGCGACCAGTCAGCATCGTGGCCCTCTGTCCGCGACCAGTCAGCAATGCCCCCGCTCTCCTCACCCCCCCCCCCCCCCTGCTCTCCTGTCACATTCCCCCCCGCCCCTGCTCTCCTCTCCACGCGGCCGGCACCGTGGTGTCGGTAATGTTTAGCTCTAAAGACCGTAGATGACGTATCCCTCGCGAGAGGGGACGTCATCAGCGGTATAAGCCGCAAAGCATTACTGGGACCGCGATGCCGGGTTGGAGAGAGAAGGAAAATAGTCTGAGGGGCGCCGGAAGGTGAGTATGTTTGTTTTTTTGTTTTTGTTACCCATGGCACCTTCCGACGGCCTCCGATGTTCTTTCCACGCTCCTGGCCTCGCGTTCCCAGTAATGCTTTGCCGCTTATACCGCTGATAACGTTGCGCTCTCGTGAGAGTGATGTCATCGCGGGTCTAAGTCACAAAGCCTTACTGGGACCGCAAGGCCGGGCGGGTGGAAAGGACATTGGAGGCCGTCGGTGATACTAATTTTTTTTTAATATTTTTAATGGAATAATCTCTGCGGCTGATTGTTCGTGACTGCCAGTCGGGGACAGCGCTCAATCAGCGACAGGCGCAGCTTACCGTTACAAACAGCTGCGCCTGTCGCTGGTTGGTTGCGGCCTGGCGGCCGCGACCAATCAGCGGCCCGCGATTTCGGTTACAGACAGACACGATAAGGTGTGTGTGTGTGTGTGTATGTGTATATATATTATAGTACACATGATAATAAGCAAGTTTGTAATATCTATTTAGAGAAATATGCCTGTCTTCAGCCTGGATTGATATTTCTCTTAGTTCATCGGTAGGTAAAATCTGCGTTCAAATTTTTCCCATTATTGAGATTAAAAAAAACCAGTTGGAGCTTATAAGATTCTATGGAGAGGAAGGAGGTGCTAGGGGCAGACACCAACATCCTCTGCTGCAAGTTTTTCCTGAAATGACCGTTTTATTTTGAACTGTAACAGTCCTTTCAGAAATACTTGCAGCAGAATATTTGTCTGCCTCTAGCTCCTCACTCTCCTCTACAGAGAATCTTAGGAAATGACAGTTGGTGCTTCTACACACGTGGTCAAAATTGTTGGTACCTTCCTTTAATGACAGAAAAACCCACAATGGTGACAGAAACAACTTGAATCTGACAAAAGTAATAATAAATTAAAAATCTATGGAAATGAACAAATGAAAGTCAGACATTGCTTTTCCACCATGCTTCCACAGAATTTAAAAAAAATAAAAATAAATAAATCTCATGAAATAGGCCTGGACAGAAATGATGGTATTCCTGAAAATAATGTGACAAAAGGGACATGATAAGTCAAGGTGTGTTCACTAATTAGCATCACTGGTGTCTACAAACTTGGAATCAGTGAGTGGGCCTGTATAGAGGGCTACAGATACTCACTGTGCTGTTTGGTGACATAGTGTGTATCACACTCGACATGGACCAGAGGAAGCGAAGGAAAGAGTTGTCTGAGGAGATTAGAAAGAAAATTATAGAAAAACGTGTTAAAGGTAAAATTTATAAGACCATCTCCAAGCAGCTTGATGTTCCTGTGACTACAGTTGGACATATTATTTAGAAATGTAAGCTCCATGGGACTGTAGCCAACCTCCCTGGATGTGGCCACAGGAGGAAGATTGATGACAAATCAAAGAGACAGATAATACGAATGGTAACAAAAGAGCCTAGAAAAACTTCTAAACAGATTAAAGGTGAACTTCAAGCTCAAGGAACATCAGTGTCAGATCACACCATCTGTTGTATGAGCCAAAGTGGATTTCATGGGAGACGACCAAGGAGGACACCATTGTTGAAATAAAATTGTGAGAATGCCAGACTGGAATTTGCCAAACTACATGTTGACAAGCCACAAAGCTTCTGTGAGAATGTCCTATGGACAGCTGAGACAAAAATTGAACTTTTGGGCAAAGCACATCAGCTCTATGTTCACAGATGGAGAAATGAAGCATGTCTACAAAAGAACACTGTCCCTACTGTGAAACATGGAGGAGGCTCTTATGTTCTGGGGCTGCTTTGCTGCATCTGGCACAGGATGTCTAGTATATGAGCAGGGTGCAATGAAATCTCAAGACTATATCAAGGTATTCTAGATAGAAATGTGCTTCCCAGTGTCAGAAAGCTTGGTCTCGGTCACAGGTCATGGGTCTTGTGTAAGGGAATGGAGAATGTTGTTGTTCTATCTTATCTCTTTGTCATATTTTTCTGGTACTGCTACACGTTCATGTGTATTACCATTATGTGTATGTCACATAGGTACTGCTACACTATTCTGTGTATTGCCTTAAGGGATAAAAGTGTAATGTATATTTATGTTAATGCTATGTATAACTACGGTTATAGTTGTAGGGAAAGCATAGTACCCCAGTTAAGCCACTAGATGGGGGTGGAGCGCATACTCAGCCTGTAAATAAAGTAGGAGGAGCTAACGGCCATTAAGCTGAGGAACAGCTGAGATTTGAATCAGTTGGGCTGGAGCGCCCTCACAGGGCAGTCAGCTCCGTAACGTTAAAGACACGGGCCCAGCCATCTAGGGACTGAGGGCCACACCAGTGCAGATCACAGCAGCGCAGAACATAGCAGTGCACAAGATTACACTACAGATGGTATTGAGACAGTTGGCAGCGGTACAGCAGAACAGATCGCTCATTATGAGGCAACTTTTCTACATGGGCAGACGCCCTTTTGTCTGGGGCGAAACAGACAGGGGAACTCCCAAAAACGGTGAAGCTGGACAGAGCGGATGCTGTGATGCTGAACGGGACTGTGACTCTTTGTTCCACATCGTCTGAGGAGAACATGCAGTGCATAACAGAAAGCCCTGAGAAGAGTGGAGCTGCAGGTATGCTGACAGGAAGCTGTCATGTCTATGTGAGGGGAGGCCAGGACACTGTTGCGCCGGAGTCCTCGGCCACGACCCTTACACTTGCATCAGGATAATGACCCAAAACACACAGCTAAAAACACCCAAGAATGGCTAAGAGGAAAACGGACCATTCTGAAGTGGCCTTCTATGAGCCCTGACCTAAATTCTATTGAGCATCTTTGGAAAGAGCTGAAACATGTCGTCTGGGAAAGGCAACCTTCAAACACGAGACAAATGGAGCAGTTTGCTCCTGAGGAGTGGGCCAAAATACCTGTCGAGAGATGCAGAAGTCTCATTAACAGTTATAGGAATCGTTTGATTGCAGTGATTGCCTCAAAAGATCGTGCAACAAAATATTACGTTAAGGGGGTACCATCATTTCTCTCCAGGCCTATTTCATGAGTTTTATTTTTAAAAAATTCTGTGGAAGCATGGTTGAAAAGCAATGTCTGGCTTTCATTTGTTCATTTTCATATATTTTTTATTTATTATTACTTTTGTCAGATTCAAGTTATTTCTGTTACCATTGTGGGGTTTTCTGTCATTGAGGGGTACCAACAATTTTGACCACGTGTGTATCTCGGAGATGGAAAGATCTGTCTTCACTTAGTGCAGATTTTACCCATAAATTTAGAATGGGAACAATCAATCCAGGAGGAATAAGATTTCTCTGATTACATTTGATACTATGCAGTGTTGTAATAGATGTACTATTGATTTATGCAATAAAAGTGAAAATCATATTGAAAGTACTTAAGAAAATAAGTGCCACTAAAATTGCGTTCTTTTAATATAGGTACGCCAAGCTGCCTTTCAATCTCTTGGGCCTTTTATTTCTACTTTTGCAAATCCATCAAGTTCTGGTCAATACTTTAAGGAAGAAGAATGTAAAACCGCAGAGGATGTAAAACCAGATGAAGTCAGTGAGAGGTATGTCCTTCTGTTCTTTGTGTGCAAGGTGGTACAGATTGACGTTAAATGTACATAGTTATATGTTTTGATATTAAAGGATGCTAATGATTTCTTCCTGGCTCCGGGCCATGCTGTGCGTGGAAGAAATCCCTGCCTCCTGTCCTCATTGTAATACTACCTCCCATGCACGTCAGTTGTGGTTCCGAAGTCCTACGCCCTTATAAATATTCTAATCCTCCCTTCTGTGGGCACTGCATTCAGCGACATCTGCTCCAGTGACCTCTGGCATGCGTACTGACAAGGTGCTCTCCCCACTTCCTCCTTGCATTGTCATCGCTATGTACACATGGTTCCTAGCGATGATTATGCAAGGAGGAAGTGGGGAGAGCACCTTGTTGGCGCGCATGCCCCGCAGGTCATTGACTCGCCTACGCAGAAGATCCCTGAATGCAGTGCCCACAGAAGGGAGGAAGAGGTACATATTGTGGAGGGGGAGTGCAGGGCACAGGATTCTGGGGCCATAACTGAAGTTAATGGGAGGGAGGGTAGTATTATAATGAAGACAGGAGGAAGGGATTTCCTTCAGGCTGCGGTACGGAATCATTAGCATAAAGAAGAATATAATGTTTCTCAGCAATATTACTTTGTTTCCCTTCGCTCCCTCCGTGTCAAATGCTGCTATCCCTGTATTTCTTTTAGCAGAACCTCGAGCAGTTGTCTTCTGAAAGATACGGAGAGTGCTACCCCAGAAGATGCAGCCGCAACACATGGGTCTGAAACAGACCACAGCCCTCTTACCTTCACTGTGAAGCTAGACACCAATTTGGATGATGATCTGGCTTCCGATGAAATCTTTAGGGTCACCAATCACTCTGTAGACTTTCTTCCACATTGCACTTTGGAGAATTCAGTTGACTCTTTTGAACAATGTTCTCCAGATGCAGAAGCATCGAAAGCTTTAGATTTGCAATCTCAGGAGAGGCTTGTTACTGAGCAAGAGCTATTCAATTCGTTCCATTACTGGAGGACTCCAATTCCTGAAATCGATATAGATCTGGAACTTAGGCATTCACAAGCTGAAGCACACAGCCCAGATAAGGCAGGAGTCAAGGTGTCATCCCCCGGCTCTCCCAATATAGCTATGGCTACCAGAAAAGAGCTGGAGGAGATGATTGAAAACCTGGAGCCGCACATAGATGATCCTGATGTTAAAGGTAATCTATTTAGGCTTCTTTTTTTTTTTTTTCTCTTTCTAAAAACACTGCCATACCTATCCACAAGTTGTGTAATATTGCAGCCCAGTTATATTCTCTTCACTGAAGTAGTCAGCCATGTTTTCTCATCCATGTCATTGAGGGACACAGACTGGGTTGTAGCGACTGCTGTCACTAGGAGGTTAGGTTGACAATAAAGGCCCCATCACACATAGCGACGCACCAGCGATCCCGACAACAATATGACCTTGCCAGGATCGCTGGTGTTGCTACATGATCGCTGGTGAGCTGCCAAAAACAGGCAGGCTCACCAGCGATCAGCACCAGCGACACGCGGTGCTTAGAAACCCGATGTTTACCTTGGTTACCAGCTCGCTGATCGCTGGTCTCCCGCCTGCCACACGCAGCGATGCGTGCTGGCCAGCGGGAGAACAGCGATCAAAAAAATGTCCAGGCCATTCGAGGACGATCAGCGAGACCCGGGAGGGGGGGCGGTCGCTAAGTGTCACACACAGCGATCTCGCTGGGGAGATCGCTGTTGTGTCACAAAACTTGTAACTCAGCAGTGATCTCGCTAGTGAGATCGCTGTGTGTGACGGGGCTTAAGTGGTTAAAAGGAAGCTATCGGGTTGGATAACGCCATTACCCTGTGGATCTAGAGTTAATCTGCAGTTTAATAGTATTGGGAAGTTGTCCAACTGCTGTACTGAAAGTGCAGCACCCATAAAAAAGTCATTCCTCTCAAGAACTGTCGTCTTTCAGTCCTACTGGCACGCCAGCGTGGCTACAGTGACTGCCACTAGGCCGTTTCATCTTAGTCTTTCATTGGACCTTTAATCTTGTGCTTAATCATTTACGTCCTTGTTTTTATGATCCCTTGAACAAGGAATCCTTCCCCTCTCTTCGTCTCACACAGGAGGTTTTTTCTCTATAACAGGGGCATTGTTCTTCTTGCTCCTCTAACATTTGTTCCTCGTATAGTCTCGATCAGTCTTCATAGGCCTACTTCTTGCAGAGTAGACAACTTTCTCTCCCGATTAGACCGTTCTAATTGGGGTGCATATACTGCTAGCATTCCCTCTCCAGTTTGTATAGTTCAGGGGCAGCAGTTCTCTATCCATGGTCACTCATTTTTTGCTTCCCATGTATAGCAAGCTGCTTTTGAACATTCCAGTCTGTGTCCCCCTATGATATTTAATAAAAAAAAAAAGAATTTTCTTTTTACTGTAAAATCCTTTGTCTTGTTCATTGGGGGAAAGAGCACTCTCCTAAACAAGGTGTATTAGGTATTCATTAAACAGGCTGTTCATTAAAAGGGCAAAAGCAGTGTATAGCAATAAATATATGTAACTGGGGAAATTTTATAGGTAGCAGAAAGGCAATAGTCTATAAAAATAGGGGGTTGAAAGCTGATCATATCAAGGGAAAATTATTTACAAATTTCCTAAAATAACAAGCTTCCCCTAACCATACTATCAGAATGTAATTTACAAATTGACCTCCGTAAAGAATATTGGGGCTCTACCAAGAAACTGCAATAGATGAGGGATGAGCATACCCAATTATGGATTACATGTAGCACTAACCTTTTGCTATGCATGTTAATGTATACCGCTAGAGGTGGACTAGTCTACAAAATGGTAAAATCATTTACTGATTTTTTTATTTTTTTTTTTTCACATGGGTCTCATGCAAATCTTGTGACTTCCTAGGACTGACTTAGCGATAACCAGGATCTGTCGACGTTGAGAGGAATCTCCGTTGTCACATTATCTTTAGGGTACCAACCCATACAGTCGGGAAGGTGACAGAAACTGGATCCAGTGTTTTGTTTTTTTTTCTTTCCCCCTGACTACACTAATTTTCTCTGAATATCATCGGTTTTCAATAGAGGGATTTTTCCCTTCTGTCTTTTGCAGACGGGCAGTAATCCCCAGTTACGTATCTTTATTATACACTCCTTTTGTCCCTCTCATGAGATCCTTTTAATGCATGGCTAATAAACTTTGTTTTTAGCAGGTTTTCGCACTGTAAGACCATGGTTCATCAATGGCGGTGTGACACCTGGCAGCCCCGCTGATCAGCTGTTACTGGTGCTGTTGGCGACCAGATGGGTTTAGCCGTGGAACAGTACATCTCCATCACCTGCATAGTAGCTGGAACTCTGGTTTGCAGATGGACCCCCTATTCCTACAAATAGGGGCGAATGTGCAGTACCCGGCCTCCTCAGTGGTTGACTGAGCTGTGCACCCCCACAACTATTCACATTCGCCCATCAATATAAATGCCTTTAACTACTGTGGCTCCCCAATTAAAGGTGATGAGAAAAGCATTTTATCGTAACAAAAAAAAAACCTTTTTTTATGTGCAACTGTAATTCATCTGGTAAGCACCTGCTTTTGGAAGATACTTAAAGACAGTTTATATTATCTGGTGTTTCCACATATCCTATTGTGAAGTTTTCAGTGCTTCAAAAGCTTTTGTGAATTGGGTGGTGTATAATCCAGACAGCATATGAAGGTGTGATTTGACTGTTCTGCTTTGAAGCAAAGTATTGCTGAATACTAGTGATGTGAAGACATATTTCCAACAGTGGAGAACGAAAATCTGAGAGTGGCTTGGTTCCTGTAAGGCAATGTTCCCCAACTCCAGTCCTCTGGAGCCACCAACAGGTTATGTTTTCAGGATTTCCTTAGTATTGCACGTGATGGAAGTATTGGCTGTGCAGGTTCTGCAATTATCACCTGGGTAATACTAAGGAAATCCTGAAAACATGAACCGTTGGTGGCTCTTGAGGACTGGAGTTGGGGAACACTGCTGTATGTGTGTTTGTATGGTTCATCCATTTACTCAAAGGGAACCTGTCACCCTATTTTTCGCCTGTCAGCTGCCAGCACCGACATCAATGGCTTATCTACAGCATTCTGTAATGCTGTAGATAAGCCCCCGATGTAACCTGAAAGATAAGAAAAATTTATTTAAATTATACTCACCGGGGGGCGGTCCGGTCTTGGTCCGATGGGTGTTGCGGTCCGGTGCCTCCCATCTTCTAACAGTGACGTCTTCTTCTTTCCTTCCTGTCGTGGCTCCTGCGCCGGTGCACTGCTCTGCCCTGTTGAGGGCAGAACAGAGTCCTGCAGTGCGCAGGCGCCGGGACAGATCCGGCGCCTACGCACTGCAGTATTCTGCTCTGCCCTCAACTGGGCAGAGCAGTGCGCCTGCACAGGAACCACGCAAAACACAAGCCGCGGAGACACCATCACGTGTTTCTCAACGCAAGCAATGACTAGCCAGGTCTTTCCCCGGGAAGGATGCCTAGTAAAAGACTGTGATATTATATTTCCCATAAGGGATGGGAGCATTGCTCTAGAATCACTGTGTTAAGAAACGTGATGGTGTCTCTGCAGTGTTGGATGTTGATCTCCATGAGTTCATTCATCCTCATTTTTCAGTCTTTTACTAGGCATTGCTCCTACTAGCCAGTTTCCTACTCCACACTGATGAGGGGCAATACCCCGAAACAGCTGTCTGTGGATGGATACCATGTTTTAGCATAGGTGGTTTCCTTCATTGGAGACTGCCCTTCCCGTGGTTGTTCCTTCCCGGGGAAAGACCTGGCTAGTCATTGCTTGTGTTGAGAAACACGTGATGGTGTCTCCGCGGCTTGTGTTTTGCATGTTTTTGCATATTTCCCATAAGGGATGGGAGCATTGCTCTAGAATCACTGCGTTGAGAAACATGTGATGGTGTCTCCGCAGTGTTGGATGTTGATCTCCATGAGTTCATTCATCCTCATTTTGCACAGGAGCCACGACAGGCAGCAAAGAAGAAGATGTCACCGTTAGAACGTTAGAAGATGGGAGGTGCCGGACCGTGACACCCATCGGACCAAAACCGGACCAGGACCGCCCCTGGGTGAGTATAATATAACTAATTTCTCCTACGCCTCATTGGGGGACACAGAGACAGTCTGTGTTATGCTGCTGCCACTAGGAGGACACTAAGCAAACCAGAATAAAAGTTAACTCCTCCCCTGCAGTATACACCCCGCAGCTGGATGAGATATCTCCAGTTCATACTTAGTGTCTGTAGGAGGCACTTGGGCCTGGTTTCAGACCCCACCGTTTATTTTTTTTTGAATCTTTCTGTAAATTTTTATTTTTTAATGGAGTGAAGGGGGCGACTATTATGAATAGGAAACCGAAGAGGAAAAAAGACAACAAGCTAAGTCTCAGAAAACCAGAGAAGTTGGTAACTATGCAGATTGCAGATCCCTGATCTTAACCGCACAACTAGCAGCAGTCGTGGAGCGTTCCTACGTTGGTCCTAGACGCCTCGTCACAACCGGAGAACTACATAAGCCTAAAGCAGGAAAAGAGGAAAACTAACTAACTGCCCCAGAGCAGACCCCAAAGGAAAGACAGCCCCCCCACATGTATTGACTGTGAAACAAGATGAAAATACAAACAAAGGCAGGAAAATAGGCTGAGCAAACGATGGGGCCCGGCTAACTAAAAAGGACAGCAAAGGAAAGACACTGTCTGCAATCTGCCAAAAAAACCCTACAAAAATATTGTCCAACACTTCTGATAGCAAAATTAACCCTGAAGTCACTAGACTTCTAAACCTATATCAGCACTCAGAATATTTCAGAGACAGAGCAAAAAAGAGGCCACTCTAATAAGGGACAAAAATCAGATTGGCAAATACTGATTAATAGGAGTGGAATTTCAGCATAGCCCCAGCAGGGGCAGGCTGATTGCACAAAAAACTGAATTGACCAACAAGCGCAAGTGTGAACATTAGCAAAAATAACTTAACTTGAGAAGACTGGAAGAGAGCTGAAGTCCAGGACCTGAGAAGCAGACTGAATCACCAGCACCTGGATAGGGCGTCGGCAGTCTTATATCCAGTCTGATACTCCAGAGATCCAATCGTTATCTTCCTTATCAGGTGGCAGATCACGACCACTTAAACCAACCGCACTACCTCCTGTCACCACCAGAGGGAGAACGGAAGGGGGAACTCTCAACTGATGGAGCAGAAAATGAGTTCATGACAGGCGACGATTCCTTTCTACGGCCCGCTCTCCCCCGAACCAACAACAGGCAAGCACGTGGAGTAACCCTTCACGTACACTTTCCTGCGACGTTTGGGGCTGATTCCTCTAGCATTGGCGATGATGCTTGCGTCCGGTAATCCACGAATATGAGGGCAGGCGCACGTAACGGAGAAGACTGGACAGCGCTTACGTAGGCCCTGAATCAGCCCCATAGCTCTCCATCCCCCTATCATAGGGAGGATCGATTGAGCATGTCCCCTTTAAGAACTCCTCCAGCTCTGCTACATCAGCCCTGGAGGATGAGAGCCTGCATGGATGGCCGGACAGCGCTGAGCACTGGAGTAGAGGTATGGGGTCGGGTCCTGTCCCCCGGGAGTAGCGCTGATGTTGCGTCAGCGGCGGTCCCCGGCTTTCCGGCCTGGTAGGCCGCAATTTAAATGGCGCCGCCCACTAGCACCGGCCCGCCCACCGGCGCCTACCTCGGGTAGGCCCGAAAATCTAGCCCCCGGCTTCTCCGGCCTACTAGGCCGCAATTTGAATAGCGCTGCCCCCTCGCCTTGGCGCCTCTCATCCTGACGAATATAGAAACTTGGCACACACAGTATATATGATTTCCAGTGAAAGTGATTTTTAATGTACAGTACATACAGTATAGACGTTTCGGTCTCATTGACCTTCATCACAGTACTGCAAAACAAAATAATTGAAATAATCAAAATAACAGAAGTATATACAATAATCAGAGTATCTGGGACACAAAGAAGGCTACAGATGATGTCCGTAACATATCAGACATTAGTAGCACATACATGATTATATTTTAAAAAGAGCATTTTTGCCCAAAAAACCAAGATAATACCAGTTGGATGAATCATTCATTAAATGCAGAGCAAACATACGTATGTTTTGTACTGCTGTCATTTGCATAATGCTCAAAAGGGGGAGAGCCAAAAGGTAAGTGGTCCTGTGTGGTGAGAGACAAAAATCTCCTGTTGTATGCCATTAACTATAGTACATTGTGAGAGGTGACAGGAGGAGTTAATGTACATACCCCCCAGGAGTAGGGACAAAAGGCAAAGCTTTGCAGAGTCTGTGGAATCAAAATGGAAAATGCTCCTTGTTAGCAGACAGAGCAAAGAGGCAGAGTGTCCTAAAGCGGTGGGGGAGGGGGAGGAGTGAAGTGCTTACCTGTCCGGTCAGTATGCAGCATGTAGGACAATGACACGGCATCCACCGCGGGTCAGAGGAGCCCTTTCCAGTGTCTGCGGCTTCTATAAATAGGGGCCAAGATGGTGGCCGACGAGGAAGTATGAGACCGGAAATGACATTGCTGTGCACTCCTAATGCGATCCCCAGGCAGGAGGAGGGAGTGGAAGGTCTCAGTGATGACGTCACTGTGCATTCCAGAAGTGCTGTGAGCATTCCACTAACAGGAAGTGTCCTGTGTAGCAGAGAAAATTTTCCCCATACTAACGTTCTTGAAAGGGGAAAAAACAGAATATCATGTGAATAGTGGTGAATTCTGTGCATGTTAGAACGGCTGTGAATAATCCAGACGGCTCTATATTACACTTTGGGGATGTGGTGGTTCAGTGAAGAGCAAGTAATTAGAAATCTCCGTGAGGTATACATATATTTAGTGCTGTAGATTCTGGAAAAGGAAAAAGTATTAGAAGTAGAAAGAATAAAATATACAGCATCATATATCTCTTGATAATTCAAAACAGAAATGATTGGATGTCATAATCCCTATTTAACCCTTTATGGGTCAATGTCTGGAGCTCATGAATCCAAAAAGCCTCACCTTTTTTTTAGAAAATTAATGCGATTACCACCTCTGCGTGGCACATTCAACCGGCTCAATTACTTGATATCTTAATTGGGCTATAGTATGGCCCACTGTGACAAAGTGATGAGGTGCGGGCAGTAAAAGGTTCTTACATCTAATCGTGCACTTATGTTTTGAAATACAATCCTTGATCGGTTGGGTTGCTTCACCCACGTAAATCAAACCACAAGGACACTTAATCAAATATATCACGTATGAAGTGTTGCATGTGAAATATCCCTTTATATCATACCTTTTACCAGTTTGTGGGTGAAAAAAAGAACTGCCTCTTAACACATTGTTGCACTGGGTGCATTGCAAGCATGGGAATGTGCCATATTTTGGATTCTGCAAAAAACGTTGATTCAGTGCTGGACGGGGATGGTCCAACTTCAGCCTTCACGAGAAGGTCCCTAAAATTACGTGGTCTTCTAAAACATGGAAGGAACGGTTCCTTGAACTCTTTGATATTAGTGTGAGCTGTGTTGAGATGCCAGTGGTGTCGTATACTTCTATGGATCTGGTATGCTAAGGGGTGGTATTCATTGACAAAAGGGATACGATCCCTTGTTCTGATATTGGAAGTGTTAGATGTAGTGGAGAGGGCCAATGTATGTTGGGGATAACCCCTCTCTACAAATTTAGCTTGCATTTCTTGCATGCGTTTCTCTTTCATAGTCTGATTAGACACAATTCTATTCACTCTGGTCAATTGTGTTTTTGGTATGGAATTCTTCATTTTTGTAGAATGAAAGCTAGTGTAATGTAGGAGGCTATTTCGATCGGTTGGTTTTACATATAGGTCTGTGGATAGATTACCCATGTCGTCTTTTATAACAAGGGTGTCCAAAAAGTTCATTTTGTCAATACTATGTGACATTGTGAAATCTAGACCAGGCCAGGATGTTTTAAGATACTGGTAGAACGTATTGAGTGTGGCCAGGGAACCATTCCAAATACAGAAAATATCGTCGATATACCTCTTCCACATCACACAATGTGAGCGGAAGAGGTTATCCGGGTACAGTATACTATCCTCGTAGTGGGCCATATAGCAATTTGCATACGGTGGGGCTGCGTTCCAGCCCATTGCTGTGCCCTTGATCTGAAGATAGTATCTGTCCTCAAACAGAAATTCTGTGTTAAAAGAATGAAAAATAGATCACAAATGAAATTAATTTGATCAGTACTAAAGTTGGACATATCCAATACATATCCGTACAGATTCAATGCCATTCTGAGGAATTGACGTGTACAGATCCTTTACGTCAAATGTGACTAATAGGGCCTCTTTTGGGATTGGACCGTGATTATGTATAAGGTCTAGAAATTCACCGGTATCCAATAGAAATGATGTTGTTAGTCTGATTAAAGGAGTCAAGATTTTTTTCAAGAAATTGTGAGATAGGGGACAGGATGGATTCTGTGGAGGCGACAATCCAGGCGGGTTATCCAGGTTCTTATGTATTTTTGGAAGTATATAAAAAACAGGTGTTATAGGAAATTGTTTTGTCAAGAATTATTTGGTCTTGATGTCAATGACTCCCAAAGTGGTGTATTTGATCAGTGTTGTTTGGATAAGTTGATGAATCTCCTGGGTGGGATCACCCGGGAGTTGCTCATATATTGTTCTATCGCTTAGGCCTGTTTCACACTTCCGTTTTTGTGTCCGCCAAACGGATCCGTTTCCGTTTTTTGACGGAAACGGATGCCAACGGATCCGTTTTTTTGACGGATCCGCGGTAACCGTAATGGAAGTCTATGGGACAAAAAAAAACGGATCCTGCAAAAAATGGCGGATCAGTTTTTTTACGGAAAACAACGGATTTTGACGGATTTGAAAAAACGGAAGTGTGAAACAGGCCTTAGTTGGCGATGGATCTCTATGAAATACATGGCTCTATCCATAACCACTATAGCCCCTCCCTTATCTGCGGGTTTGATGATGAGATCTTTGTCATCCTGCAAATTTTTCAGGGCTAGTCGGTCAAGAGGTGTAAGATTGGATGGGAAATTAACTTCCTTCTTCTCTATATCATGTCTCAATTTAAGAAAGGTGTCATTGACAAAAGTGATAAAGGTTTCTAATGCATGTGAACCAGTAGGTGGTCTGTAACTACTCTTGTTCCTCAGGCCAAAATTAGATGCAATTAATTATGAAGTAGGGAAAGTAGATGTTTCTTTAGGTGTATGTCTTTGTTCTGAAAAATGTAGTTTAAAGCCCCCGTTACACACTGCGATATCGCTAGCAATATTGCTGTAAAGTCACCGATTTTGTGACGTAGCAGCGATATTGCTAGCGATATCGTTGCATGTGATACTTTCTTCCGACCGCTCCCCCGCTGCTCAGCGTTGGTCGTGCGAGAACTCCCTGGACCATTTCTCGTCGGCCACTTCCTGCTGCGGTTCCTGTGGCAGCGAGGCGTGGAGGCGGGCGGGAGGACGCCAGGATCGCCTCGTCTGACAGGTAACTAGCGACCCCCGACCCCTGCTATGTCGCTGGTGAGATCTGCCTGTGTGGCAGCTCACTAGCGACCACTTAGCAATGCACCAGCGATCCATATCGTTGTCGGGATCGCTGGTGCATCGCTAAGTGTAACGGTACCCTTAGTCTAAGTGACCTATAAAACCGTTGGAGGTCCATATCCAATTTAAAAGTATTATACTGGTAGCTTGGACAGAAAGATAACCCTTTCTGTAAAAGATGACATTCTGCTATACCCAAACATTTAGAGGAGATATTTATTAACAAGTGGATTGGTACCTGTGATCGGGTTATCCGATTGAAGTCCATATTACACCGAGTCTATCTTTCCCCGCCTTGTCTTCCTCTGCTGTATCGACATCTTTGGCATAAAAAATGGCTCGTAGAGGGCTGATGTTCGTAGTCCGATCCCGAGGTAGAGACTTCTGTAGATGATCTGTAGTTTGGACGTGAAGTGAAGTTGCCTGAGGTAGTTGACTCCTGCCATTTATAGAAATCTAGAGACCAAATCAAGAACATTGAAAGCCAGCTAGTATCCTCCACAACCACTGAGGAGTTTAATACCCTCAAAACCAAGATTAATGCAGCTATTGAACAACACCGTCGATACACCGAAACAAGGAAAAGAAACAAGTTCGCTAGAGATACGGATGACTACGAACAAAACAGAGTCTATAAATTTTTCATACCAAAGACATACACCTAAAGAAACATCTACTTTCCCTACTTCACAATTAATTGCATCTAATTTTGGCCTGAGGAACAAGAGTAGATACAGACCACCTACAGGTTCACATGCGTTAGAAACCTTTATCTCTTTTGTCAATTACACCTTTCTTAAATTGAGAAAATGATATAGAGAAGAAGGAAGTTAATTTCCCATCCAATCTTACACCTCTTGACCGACTAGCCCTGAAAAATTTGCAGGATGACAAAGATCTCATCAAACCCGCAGATAAGGGAGGGGCTATAGTGGTTATGGATAGAGCCATGTATTTCAGAGATCCATCGCCAACTAAGCGATAGAACAATATATGAGTAACTCCCAGGTGATCCCACCCAGGAGATTCATCAACTTATCCAAACAACACTGATCAAATACACCACTTTGGGAGTCATTGACATCAAGACCAAAGAATTCTTGACAAAACAATTGCCTATAACACCTGTTTTTTATATACTTCCAAAAATACATAAGAACCTGGATAACCCGCCTGGACGATCGATTGTTGCCTCCACAGAATCCATCCTGTCCCCTATCTCACAATTTCTTGAAAAAAATCTCAACTCCGTTAATCAGACAAACAACATCATTTCTATTGGATACCGGTGAATTTCTGGACCTTATACATAATCACGGTCCAATCCCAAAAGAGGCCCTATTAGTCACATTTGACATAAAGTGTACTGAGTGGAGCCGTGTGTTTGCGAAGTGTACGGAGCGAAGCCGTGTGTACGAGGCATACAAAGCGGAACAGTGTGTGAATGAGGTGTGTGGAGCCATGCGTGTACAAGGTGTATGATGGGGAGCATTCATACCTCCCAACCGTCCCAGATTTTGAGTGTCTGCCCCGACCGGGAGCTTACTTTTCCCGCGGACACAGGAGTATACGGCGGAGCCCCGAGGAGCACTAGAAAACTCGCATGTGACATTCCATCGGAAGTGACGTGCTGGAAGCTGACCAGAGGAGATTGTTATGGAACCATGGAGGCACTTCAGGGAATGCTTCAGATCATCACCATATCCTCCTCGGACAGCGTGATCGCCTTGGACTCGGGGATGTCGGCCATGTGAGTGGATCATAATATGTCCTGCACCAGGAGGCTCAGGTGGGCACTACAATGTGAGCCGGGCTGGTATAGTATCTTTATAGAATCTTTCTTTCCCCTCTTTCCTTGTATTTCTTTCTTTCACTTTCTGTTCTTTCTTTCCCCTCTGTTTCTCTCTCCCTTTCTCTTCTTTCCCATTTCTTTCTTTTTTTCTCTTTGTTCATTCTTTCACCTCTTTCTTTCGCTTTGTTCCTTCTTTCCCCTCTTTCTTTCTCTCTCCCTCGCTGTTCTTTCTTTCTCTGTTCTTTTTTTTCTGTCCCCTCTTTCTTTATCTGTTTTTTTCCTTTCTCTCTGTTTCTTCTTTCTTTCTCTCTGTTCTTTCTTTCTCTCTCCTTTTTTTTCTCTTTTTCTTTTTTCTCTCTCTGTTGTTTTTCTTTTCCTCAGTACCAGTCAATGTGCCCACAGTAACAGCCACTGTGCCCATAATGCCAGCCACTGTGCCCTCAGTACCAGTCAGTGTGATCAGCAGTGCTGAATGGGTGTGGTTGGGGCATGGACATGGGTGTGACTAGTTGTGAAATAGGTGTGGTAGGGCTGCCGGTAACCAATCATAGTGGCTGTCATCTGTTTCCATCAACTTTGTTATATGTGGGCATTGGGCACCTCTAGTAAGGTGTGCACGAGATGGCGGGTCTTGTCGCCTCTGCATCACACATAAGTTACTATGAGGTGTACTTTATTCCTGCCACATTTTTCTTGGCCTACTGAGAGAAATGTTTTGACCAGTTGAGTTATACAACCTGAGGATTGTGCATGTGTACGCTGCCCGCATGTAGTAATTTATGTGTGTGTGTGTGTGTATATAATATACACACACACACACCGATCCCTATATAAACCCTGCCCCTCCGACCGCCATCCACTTTCCCATGTTCCTGTTCCAATCCTGGGGTCTTTTTTTGTCCCCCCTTGGTCCTCCACATGCTGAGCATCTGGGACATGACTAACATTGCGCATTGTGCGCTTGTTTGTCCCCAGATGCAGCGTCGTGTCCAGTGTGTGAGGAGACGGCGACTTGTCTGTGGCGTTAACCTTTCTGCTGCCATGTTGGGCACAGCCTGTGACAAGGAGCATCTCTTCCTGTGTATCCGGCCAGAAGCAGCCTCCAATGTGCAGCCTGTATCTGGGGAAGTTCATTAAGCAGAAGCCTCTGTGTGACTCATGTGAAGTAACTTGTCTGACAGGTCATGGGTCCAGGTCAGCAGGTGATTGCAGACTATTAGCTGGTTTCGATGTTAGGTACAGGTGAGTCAGAACTAGATATTGGGTGGAAGCCTTCCAGTTTTTGTAAGGTCTCGTGCACACGCTGAGTATTTGGTGAGTTTTTACCTCAGTATTTATAAGGCCTCGTGCACACGCTGAGTATTTGGTGTGTTTTTCACTCAGTATTTGTAAGGCCTCATGGACACACTGAGCATTTGGTGTTTTTTACCTCAGTATTTGTGAGACCTCGTGCACAAGTTGCCTATTTGCAGAGTTTTTTTACCTCAGTATTTAACCCCTTCCCGCCCCTTGACGCACCGTATGCGACATGAAAACTAGTGACTTCCCGACCCCGTCACATGATCGGGGGCCCACAGAGTCTGAACAGCCTGGGGCCCGGACTACCCTTAATCCACCCCTGCTGCCAGTACCTCATCACTTTGTCACAGTGGGCCATACTATAGCCCAATTAAGATATCAAGTAATTGAGCAGGTGAATGTGCCACGCAGAGGTGGTAATCGCATTAATTTTCTAAAAAAAGTGAGGCTTTTTGGATTCATGAGCTCCAGACATTGACCCCTAAAGGGTTAAATAGGGATTATGACATCCAATCATTTCTGTTTTGAATCATCAAGAGATATATGATGCTGTATATTTTATTCTTTCTACTTCTAATACATTTTCCTTTTTCAGAATCTACAGCACTAAATATATGTATACCTCACGGAGATTTCTAATTACTTGCTCTTCACTGAACCACCACATCCCCAAAGTGTAATATAGAGCCGTCTGGATTATTCACAGCCGTTCTAACATGCACAGAATTCACCACTATTCACATGATATTCTGTTTTTTCCCCTTTCAAGAACGTTAGTATGGGGAAAATTTTCTCTGCTACACAGGACACTTCCTATTAGTGGAATGCTCACAGCACTTCTCGAATGCACAGTGACGTCATCACTGAGACCTCCCTCCTCCTGCCTGGGGATCGCATTAGGAGTGCACAGCAATGTCATTTCCGGTCTCATACTTCCTCGTCTGCTGCCATCTTGGCACCTATTTATAGAAGCCGCAGACACTGGAAAGGGCTCCTCTGACCCGCGGTGGATGCCGTGTCATTGTCCTACATGCTGCATACTGACCGGACCGGTAAGCACTTCACTCATACCCCTCCCCCACCGCTTTAGGACTCTCTGCCTCATTGCTCTGTCTGCTAACAAGGAGCATTCTCCATTTTGATTTCACAGACTCTGCAAAGCTTTGCCTTTTGTCCCTACTCCTGGAGGGTATGTACATTAACTCCTCCTGTCACCTCTCACAATGTACTATAGTTAATGGCATACAATAGGAGATTTTTATCTCTCACCACACAGGACCACTTACCTTTTTGGCTCTCCCTCTATTGAGCATTATGCAAATGACAGCAATACAATACATAGGTATGTTTACACTGCATTTAATGAATGATTCATCCTATTGGTATTATGATCTTGGTTTTTTGGGCAAAAATGCTCTTTTTGAAATATAATCATGTATGTGCTACTAATGTCTGATATATTACGGACATCATCTGCAACCTTCTTTGTGTCCCAGATACTCTGATTATTGTATATACTTCTGTTATTATGATTATTTCAATTATTATTTTTTGCAGTACTGTGATGGTCAGTGTGACCGAAACGTCTATACTGTATGTACTGCATATTAAAAAATCACTTTTTTACTGGAAATCATATATACTGTGTGTGCCAAGTTTCTATATTCATATGATTACAGACTAGAATCCTACTTGTTGCACCACCACTTTATAGCTGTGCTAAACGGTTTTGTGTTATAATCTCATCCTGACGAGACGCGCAATCCTAGTATCGGGGGCCATATCCTTTTACCTCAGCCTGCTCTGGATACGAGCTGTGAGGCGAGCATTCTGCCGGATACCGGGTGACACCGCAGGGCGACCACCATTCCTCCCGGGGGACACAGCATAGGACCAGATAAGCTGCATCTGCCCTCAGATTAAAGCTTAACCCCTTCCTGGCACGTTCCCTGCAGCTGCAGCAGACTCTGCCGTTAACCCTTTCAGGAGCGCTATGTCTCAATCTAAGGAAGCGAAACGGGCTGCTAAAAAGCACTGCGTTTTTT
The DNA here is from genome assembly GCF_039654945.1 of Dendrobates tinctorius. Lineage (NCBI taxonomy): Eukaryota > Metazoa > Chordata > Amphibia > Anura > Dendrobatidae > Dendrobates > Dendrobates tinctorius. Next base: position 21,335,405 of record NW_027361838.1, on the reverse strand, counting down.
TACCGTGTGTACCTCTTGCAAGTCTGCCTTACCTAGTGCACAGACTAATCCATTATGCACTAACTGCGACCCGGCCTGCGCCCCGACCTGCGCTCAATCGCCCCTTGCCACCGCTGCTGACGGGTCTCCTGCGTTTAGTACCCCTGAGTGGGCTGCATCCCTGTCAGTCGGTGGAGTCTCTGACCCAGGCTATATTCTCCCTCCGGGAGGGCTCTTTAAGCCAGAAGGCGTCCTTACCCCCCGAGGAAGGCTCTGGCGTCGAACGGGAACCGTCCACCAGCAGGGGCCGTACTCGTTCAAGGGATGGTCGGGGCTCTAGAAAGCGGACCCATGACGCTTCCCCTAGCCCCGTTCGCGCCTCTAAACCCTGCGACGCCTGTCTCTCTCGCTCTCCCTCTCCTGGAGTTCTCAGCGAGCTCGACTCTGAATTTGATTCTGACTCGTCTGCCCCTCAGAATCCCCCAACTGATCAAGAGTCGCTTGATTCTCTTACAGAATCAGTTAACAGGATTCTGAAGTTGGATGAGGATAATGTTCCCGCTCCAGCACATCCTATTTCACTTAAGAAAACCAAGCGGTTGCACAGGTTATTTACCAGCCATCCGGACTTTAAGGAAGTTGTCCAGCAACATAGGGATCGTCTTCATAAGCAGTTCACAGGGCAAAAGTTTACTCAGGCTAAATACCCTTTTGACCCAGACTCAATGAAAGATTGGTTACAGTCCCCTCTGGTGGACCCGCCTGTATCGCATCTGGCTTCAAAAACGCTTCTGTCTGTGTCCGAGGGTTCCTCGATCAGAAACCCCTCCGATCGTCAGATTGACTACCTTGCCCGTTCAGTTTTTGAAGCTTCAGGAACAGAGCTTTTTCCATCTTTTGCGGCAATTTGGGTCACGAAAGCAATGGCCGCTTGGGCAGAGGTCTTGATTACCTCCTTCCAGGACACCAATCTTCCTCTGGAAGCAACCACGGTCGCCAGGCAGATAATTCACGCAGCAGACTTTGTAGTGGGCGCCTCTTTTGACGCCGCCAATTGCGCTGCTCAAACTGTCGCTAACGCGATCTCCATTAGAAGAGTCCTATGGCTTCGCGACTGGCGGGCGGATGCCACATCTAAAAGATCGTTGACTTCTCTCCACTTTCAAATGGGTCGTCTTTTTGGAGAGAAGCTAGATCAGCTCATTTCTGATGCTACCGGGGGGGGGGGGAGAGTAAATTCCTCCCTCAACAAAAAGCTGCTTGGCCGTTTCGCAACCAACAGTCGACGCGCTTTCGTTTCTTTCGCAACCACTCTGGTTGATCATCCTCTACCTTCTCTTCCGGATCAGGTCCGTCTCCGCGCGGATACAGAGGCTCCCAGGTCTCGTACAGACCCTAACTGCTCTTGGAAACCCAGACCTAGGGCTTCTGGTTCCAAGGGAGCCAGGTCTCATAGATCTACCCAATGACTTGTTGCGGTATCCAAATGACAGAAAAAACTGACGGCACATCTAGAACTTGTCTGAACAGGTGCATACCAAAAAACAGCTTACATATCAAATAAGGAAATGGTTGCACTCAATTGCATTAAGGCATATCAAATATGAAATATGTGATATACGAATAGTATAATGGCTTTTGTAATCTAGAAAAACATATGAGATACTTAGCACAAAATTTGGCCAAAAGATGTGAGCCCATTCACCAACGTCAAGGTGATCTCATTGAACGGGTCCCTATACTAACTGCCTAGTGTGAACTAACCTCTGGCTAATAACATGGTAAAGCCTGTTTTATAGGAAGATAGGAACCAAAATGTGGTTGGATGTAATTAAAATCACAGCCTGATGAAGGGGGAGTGCTCAGTCAGAAAGCTAACATACAAATGACAGAAAAAACTGACGGCACATCTAGAACTAGTCTGAACAGGTGCATACCAAAAAACAGCTTACATATCAAATCTTTTGTTGCGGTATCCGGCGGACGGCGACCGCCTACTTTCCTTCAGCCACACCTGGCTCGCGGTCGTCCACAACAAGTGAATCAGGGAGCTGGTGTCCTCCGGATACAAGATAGAGTTCTCCGCTCCCCCTCCAACTCGCTTTTTCCTTTCCTCTCCGCCCAAAGGAAAGACCAGAGCCTTCCTTCGGGCTATTCAGGCCCTCTTAAGGGACGGAGTCATCATTCCGGTCCCTCATCACGAGAGGTTCAGAGGATTTTATTCAAACCTTTTTGTGGTTCCAAAGAAAGACAGCACGATGCGACCCATTCTGGATCTCAAACTGTTAAATCAGTTTGTCACGGTTCGGCGATTCCAAATGGAATCTCTCCGGTCAGTGGTCGCTTCCATGGAAAAAGGAGAGTTCCTAGCATCCATCGACATCAAGGACGCTTACCTTCACATTCCGATTTGCCCGTCTCACCAGCAGTTCCTGCGTTTTGCAATTCACGAGGAACACTTCCAGTTCGTGGCCTTGCCCTTCGGACTCGCTACTGCCCCCAGGGTCTTTACCAAGGTCATGGCGGTTGTCATGGCCATTCTCCACTCTCGGGGAGGAGTAGTGTTACCTTATCTGGATGACCTGCTCATCAAGGGTCCGTCCCTTTCAGCCTGTGAAGAATCTGTGGAGATAACAGTAAATACACTTTCACGCCTGGGGTGGAAGATAAACTTCGCAAAGTCTTCCCCAAAACCGGCTCAGCAAATTTCCTTTTTAGGAATGATCTTGGACACTTGCCGCGGGTTGGGTCATTCTCCCTCTGGAAAAGACGCAAGCCTTACAACAGGCAGTGCGGGACTCTTTCCCGTCCAGCCTCTCACGCCATTCGTTTCAGCATGAGAGTTCTCGGGAAAATGGTGGCTGCCATGGAAGCAGTTCCGTTTGCATAGTTCCACCTCCGCCCCTTACAACATGCGTTGCTGTCAGCTTGGGACAAGAACCCGTTCTCCCTGCACCGTCGAATCCTTCTGTCCCTGCGGGTCAGGCAAGCCCTCAAGTGGTGGACTGTGAGGTCCTTCCTGAATCAAGGGAGGTCTTTTCTCCCAGTAAGATGGTTGGTAGTAACCACCGACTCGTCTTCTCGGCTGGGGTGCTGTCTTTCGTCACCACACGGCATAGGGTCTTTGGTCAACCCGAGAATCACGTCTCCCCATCAACATTTTGGAGAAACGAGCGATCAGATTTTCTCTACGTAGTTTCCACCATCTCTTCGCAGGTCACCCCATCAGGATCCAATCGGACAACGCCACGGCTGTAGCGTATATCAAACGCCAGGGAGGTACCCGGAGCAGGATGGCCATGCACAAAGTGAGTCACATCCTCCATTGGGCTGAGACCAACCATTCATACATCTCAATAATTGACATCCCCAGCATAGAAAATTGGGCTGCAGACTTTCTCAGTCGCCAAGCCATTGCCTCAGGAGAGTGGTCTCTTCATCCGGAAGTCTTTCACCAGATCTGTCTTCGTTTGGGGACTCCGTATGTGGACCTCATGGCCTCCAGGCTAAACAGCAAGGTGTCTCGGTTCATTGCCCGATCGCGCGATCCACGCGCCATCGGAGCGGAAGCCCTAGTTCTGCCATGGCACCGGTTCTGGCTTCCGTACATCTTTCCCCCTTGCTTCCGAGGGTCATCAAGAAGATAAGAGCAGAGGGGGTACCAGTGATCCTAGTCGCACCAGATTGGCCACGCCGAGCATGGTATGCGGAACTAATACAGCTAGTCGCCGACGTCCGCTAGCGACTTCCAGATCGCTCAGATCTGCTTTCTCAGGGCCCGATTTACCACCAGAACTCCGGGGCCCTGTCTTTGACGGTATGGCCGTTGAATCCTGGATTTTAGCACAGGCTGGATTCTCTCTCGACATCATTTCCACCATGATTAATGCTAGGAAGCCCGTATTCAGACGTATCTATCACCGCACCTGGAAAATCTTCTTTTCATGGTGCAAGGATCATGGTCATTCCCCTCTAGTGTTCTCCATTCTGGGCATATTGGAGTTTCTTCAATCCGGATTAAAATCAGGCCTCGCGCTTAGCTCGCTCAAGGGCCAAATTTCGGCCTTGTCAGTGCTTTTCCAACAAAGAATTGCCACCAAACCTCAGGTCAAGACGTTTATTCAAGGAGTCTCCTATGTGACGCCTCCTTATAGAAGGCCATTAGAACCATGGGACCTTAACCTGGTTCTCGGGGCCTTACAAGAGGATCCTTTTGAACCGCTGCAGGACGTGTCATTTACCATCCTCTCTTGGAAAGTGGTCTTTCTAGTAGCAATTGCGTCAATCAGACAGGTTTCGGAATTGGCAGCTCTGTCCTGCCGTTCTCCATTCCTTACTTTTCATCAGGATATGGTAGTTCTCAGGACGTCCCCGTCCTTCCTGCCCAAGGTCGTTTCCTCTTTCCATCTCAACGAGGAAATTGTTTTGCCTTCTTTTGTCCGGCGCCAGTCCATCGCATTGAGAAGGCCCTCCACCCTGGATGTGGTTAGGGCGCTGAGACGGTACATCTCGCAGACGGCTCCCTTCCGCAAGTCAGATGCCCTGTTGATACTTCCAGAGGGGCATAGGAAGGGCCTAGCCGTGTCCAAAGCAACGCTAGCCAGGTGGATTCGCTCAGTGATTCAGGAATCCTACCGTGTCAGGAATGCGCCTGTCCCATCGGGGATTAAGGCGCACTATACCCGGTCAGTCAGCGCTTCTTGGGCCATTCGGCGCCAGGCCTCGGCAGAACAGGTCTACAAAGCTGCGACTTGGTCCAGTCTGCATACCTTTTCAAAACATAACCAAATTCATTCTCAGGCCTCTGTAGATACAGCTCTCGGCAGACGCATCCTGCAATCGGCAGTACCTCAGTCTTATCTCAGAGGTACATGGGGTATTAGCAGATGTATGCTCCCCTCCCAGGGACTGCTTTAGGACGTCCCACTGTCTGTGTCCCCAATGAGGCGTAGGAGAAATTGGGATTTTTGTGTACTCACCGTAAAATCCTTTTCTCCGAGCCATTCATTGGGGGACACAGCACCCGCCCTGTTTAGCCTACTGGCTCATTTGTAGCATTCTCAGGTTTTGACATAGTTCGTTACTGTTGACTGTTTAAGCTCCTACTGCTTTTTTCACTGAACTGGACATATCTCATCCAGGTACAGGGTGTATACTGCAGGGGAGGAGTTAATTGTTTTCTGGTTTGCTTAGTGTCCTCCTAGTGGCAGCAGCATAACACCCACTGTCTGTGTCCCCCAGTGAATGGCTCAGAGAAAAGGATTTTACAGTGACTACACAAAAATCCCTATTTTTCTTATCTTTCAGGTTACATCGGGGGCTCATCTACAGCATCACAGAATGCCCCTGGTGTCGGCAGCTGATAGGCGAAAAATAGGGTGACAGATTCCCTTTAATTTCTTTGTTCTCTAAACTGTAACTTGTATATACATGGTTAAGATTTGAGACTGATGCAATTTTGGGTTTTCACAAAGTTTTCCGTTTTACTGTATATAGTGGCAATTTGCACTAACTCTAAATGTATACGAAGTGTTAAATTGCAAAATATTGCAGTCATTCCTTGCCATGAAAACCCCAGTGAAACAGAATTTCAGCCCTACCACAAATTTTCAGTGATTTTTCTCCTAAGCTTTGGAGAAAGTGTTAATGAGGACAAAGCCGCTAATAGCACTGTCGTGTTGATTGAATTATAAGAGCAGACCTGTTGCTTTTAAAAAAGGGGGCTGGTGCTTGAAATAATTGTCTTCTGTTAGCCATGGTTACTGGCAAGGAAACATGTAGTAATCATTGTTTTGCATGGAAAGGGCTCTACAGGCAAGGACGTTTCTGCTTGTAAGACTGCCCCTAAATCAACCATTTTTTGGATCATCAATAACTTCAGAGAGCCTCAATTGCTCTAAAGAAGGCTTCAAAGTGCCCAATGTCCAGAAAGTGTCAGGATCAATTCTTAAAGAAGATTCAGCTGTGGGATTTGTTCAGTACCAGTGCAGAGCTTGCTCAGGAGTGGCAGCGGGCAGGTGTTGGTGCATCAACACTCAGTGAGGCGCACGCTTTTGGAGGCTGGCCTGGTGTCAAGAAGGGCAACAAAGAAGCCACTTCTTTCCAATCCAATCAAAACATCAAGGACAGACTGACCGTATAATTATACTTTATTGTACTATATAAACTTCTGTCTAAAAGATCTGAAAACACAAAAGCGGCAAACTTTGGAAAAACAAAACTTGTGCGAGTCTCAAAACTTTTTTCCTAGACTGTAAGAAAATGTTGTAATTTATGAAATTACATTCTCGTTTGTCACTTTATTGTTAGATGCATTTTATCAAGCAGAGCTTGTCCGTGTTCTCCCTTCCCTGCTGGGATCTCAGCATTCACCTGTAATCTATGGGGATCTATGACAGATATATTTTCCAGCTGCACCAATTTAAGATTACACATTACTCATTCACATGAATATATTGTCTGTGTACTATCGGACAGGTCCACAATAGCTTGAAAACTATACTCCAGCTAAAAGATAAAATAATTGGCATCTCTAATAAAATGTATGAAAATGAATAGTCCTTGTAGTATAAAGCATACATTAAAGCTGTTGTCTGGGCAAAATGAAAAGTTCACTAGTGCCTTAGAGCAGTAAAAAATAACAAGCTGATGCTCTCCTAGCTGCGACATTGCTCTACCACCATTGGGGCTGCTGTAGCCATAATTGGCTGCAGTACTTAGATTACTTCGGTGCATCATTAAAATGTTTTCTCCTTTGCCTCATTGGGAGACTCAGACCATGGGTGTTATGCTGCTGCCAGTAGGAGGCTGACACTAAGTGAATATAAAAAAAAAAAAAAAAAAGTTAGCTCCTCCTCTGCAGTATACACCCTCATGCTGGCTCCAGGAGAACCAGTTCTTGCTTGGTGTCCCTAGGAGACACGCGGGTCTTGTGTTCAGACCAAAAATTCTTTTTTTATTTTAATTTTCAATTTTTACACTTTTGATTTTTACTTTTTCCTCGAATGAAGGGGCGACGGATCCTTTCAAGGCTCCGATCTCTCCGAACCAACAACAGGCGAGCACGAGGAGTGTCTCCTCCACATATCCTCTCCTGTGACGAGGGACGCCATGCCTGAGCTGATTTTTAGGGGCGACGGGTACCTTGAAGGGCACCGATCTCCTCATACCATCAATAGACGAGCACATGGAGTGTCGCCTCCATGTACCCTCTTCTGAAGCCAGGCATAATGCCGGACAAGCAGCCCTGTCCCATCTTAGGGGATTGAACCCCTTGGATGTACAGAGGCACTTCCTTGGCGTCCGTGCAGCCCCCACTGCATCACCATTGTTAAACCGGATGATACAAGGAGGCGAACGGTCCCTCTCCACCTCCCTATTAAAGGGATGGTGGATTGAGGGTTGCTTCTTTATCCCTGCACTGTCCAAACAACAGCGACAGCACTCTCACCTGCTGAATAGAGCTGTTTACTCTGCCATGCGGCAGCTGCCGTCCATACTATGTTGTGCTAAAGCGGCTCCGGCAGCTAATCTGCAGGCAGAGCAGTCGGGCTCTGCATTTTGCTCCACGGACCTTCCGGATGCCAGAAGTCAGTACCCGGGACAGATATGGCGCGGGAGGGGGGCTCCTCAAAAGTCACGTTCCTTCCAGGATCCGGCCGGCGCTGAAAATTTAGCCCTCAGCTTCAGGCCTCTGCTAGGCCGCAAGCCGGAGACTCCGCCCCATTGCGCGCGTTCCCAGCGGCTCCGCCTCCTCCATTGGCGCTTCTAGCAGCGCGAGATCTCCCCCAGCAAGTCTCAGCGGCCATTACAGGGCACAGAGTTTCCATTGAGAATCCCCAGATGCCCCTCCTTGCCTCCGGGTCCAGGTACTTTCCCCATTCCCGAGCTGTATCCTCTCTGAAGCGCAGAGGATCACGAGGCATAGAACCTGGGTAAGATCATTTCTGCAGTCTATTGGCCCTTCTCTGCAGTACCTCCCCACCGGGTTGGGAGTCACAATCCCCTCTGTAGTTAGTACGTGAGCCCTACTGTTTACCTTGCTGATAGATGGGATGGATTTGCCTTAGATAATAGACAGTTTGTCCTATCAGTTGCTTGGCTACATTTTGACAGATGATTAATCCCTGCATTGCTTGTTTTTTGCTCACACTACGGATCAGGGAGCAAGGTACAGGCTGTGTTTTTTTCCCTCATGTACCACCTTTCACGCTGCCTTCCCACTGTTATGGATAAATCTAAACATATATGGTCCAAGCTCCCAAAGAGTCTAATAAGACTATTACAGTTCTTTACTTTGCAAAGCCCAATGAGTAGCTCGGAGAGTACACAAAAATCCCTTTTTTTTTTTTTTCTCCTGGTGTGCCGCTGGGACTATTCAGACCACAGTGGGCTTTATGATGGTGTAATGGTTAATGTCTCCTCTTCCCGTGTAAGCACATAGCGGTATACCTCATGATAAATAGGCTGTTTAAAACTTTTTTTTTCACTTTACTGTGGAAATACAGGTGCCTAAATTTCTCTGCTCCCAATATGCAAATCTCTCCTTCAGCAAAGCGGGCGTTGACTGATTTCTCTGGGGCGTGTCCTTTTTTCTTTGCTGCTGCCTAATCATATGAAGGCAGTGTCTTACACTGGGAGAAAAAGCATATGCCCACAAAGGTTAAAACTGTGTGTGATCCGAGGAGACTGATGTCTCACTTGTTCACGCTGAGTTCTCTTTTCCTTTGCTTTCTTTTACAGCGGTGGGAGAGGAGCGCTGCAGTAAAGTGCACACTGCCGCTGCCACCTCTCCCGTCACTGTAATGACAGTAATAATTGGGAGCTAGAACGCCATGTGAGAAAGGTAGATGGCGCAGTCTCACCAAACCATGTTGAAAATCCCTGTTTTGCCATTTTGTAGACTTTGGCTTTATGCCCCTGTAGGATGCTGCCTTCTTATGATTGGGCAGCTTCATATGGGGGAAAATTTGCATACTGGGCACAGTTGAATTCAGAAGTTCAGATCTCCACAGCAGAGTGAGGGCGTGAGTTTTAATCGGCTCTTCAGCCCCTTTGTGATATTCAGTTTACAAGTAAAAGTAGTGAAATGTCCTCTTTAAATGCTGCTGTCAAAGATTGACAGCAGTATTTAGAGGTTAATAGAAATGTTCATAGCTCAGCTATGAGTGCTGCTAATCAGGCAGATGCTGGCTGTATTACACTTATCTGAGTCTGCTTCATAAACAAGCACCAGATGTGTGACGTACAAGGACTTCACACGTCGAGGAGTTTGCCTGCCACTACAAGAATATAAGGGCCACAGGTTGTATGCCGGCATCACTTTAACGCTGAGATGTTCTTCTTGCACTATTCTATGGACAACACTTGTTTTGAAGTTGGAAAGTCGCATGAACAGTCATACTAGTACAATTGTCCTGGCAGCCAACACGTTGAAGCAGTTTACCAGTTGTCAAAGTCTTGTAAGCCATATTGTTGTCATTTTGAAGTGAAAACTCACTACTTTAGCAATGCAGTTTAATTCTCTGTTCTGACAACTAGCCATGACATTTGTATTGCTTTTTACTAATCTGAAATATTTTTGAGTTGTCTTTTGTTCAAAAAAGTCTCATAAGAGTATGTTTGAAGTGAACATTAGATACCATTCATTGGCTTACTTTGTACTATATTGTAGATTTTCTATGCAGTTTATTATCTTTATTTAGAACTACTTAACATGAGTTTTGATTTTCTCTTGGTCACTTTATTCCTCTAATGATATCAGAATATAAAGTTTCCTTAGTGCAGAATTAATTAACAAATGAGTGTGTGTGTGTGTATATATATATATATATATATATATATATCAATATATATATATATCACGTAAATAATAAAGTATTTTAATTAAATAAAACACGACACATTTTTCATTTTTATTACACGCCTAAATCCATTCGAAGCCATCGATCACCTGCAAAAAAATAAAAAAAACAAAACAGTATGCTCCCTGTTCCAACGCAGTCCCTTTTTAATAACGATTGTCTCACAACGATCTCCCCTATAGAGCTGTCACATCAGCAGATGTGACCACTGTATAGGCCTCCGATGACACACTGACCGGAGATAACCCTCTCCCATCTGCAGCAAATCCGCAGATCTTTTTTACATCTACGGTTTTGCTACGGATGTGCCTGACTCAATGCAAGTCAATGGGTGCAGAAATGCTGCAGATCCGCAAAAAGAATTGACATGCTGCGGAAAATAAAACTCTATGATTCTGCGTGGATTTTTCCGCAGCATGTGCACAGTGTTTTTGGATTTCCCATTGATTAACATTGTGTGCACTCTGCACTGCGGATTTGATGCAATTCCGCGCATACAAAAACGCCACAGAAACGCATCGAAATTCGCAACGTGTGCGCACAGCCTTATAAGATTGGTGTGAGTCTCATATCCTACACGCTCACCAAATCCACTTTTATCAGCTCCAACGGTGGCAGAATGTAAACCGTGTATGGTGCAGGACAGCACAGCTCCATATTCTTGGCTGCTGTTGGGTACTTCTGACCAGCAAATAATCAGTTCATAACAGCTGGACACCCACCAAACTGATTTTGATGACTTTATCCTATGGGATGAACAACCCTCTAAATGGGAATCTGAAGGAGATCCCTTTTAAATTTGAGAATGTTTGTTTGATGAATGTAGGAAAAACAAGCCACCACCCACAAGCATCTGTTAAAAGGCACCTGTCAGCCCTCCTAACATGGTTGTTTCGTAAATACTAGCATTTCCTGTGATTCCTGGAGAGTTACAATATCTTGAGTATAGCTTTTCATTTTTTATTTTAGCACAAGTTGATGTCCTCACTGCTGCCCTCAAAGCATCCAGCTTAGAAACTCAGGAAGATAAAATATCCTCTCACTTGAAACCGGAGATCTACCGCAAGGACAAGTCTGGGAGGATTAACTGCAGAGTCTCACAAGATGACTCCACCCCTCTAATCAGTGATACTGTGGAGGTGAGGAAGTGTGTTTTGTTTCATGTTGTTGTTTTTTTTTTTTTTTTTTTTTTTTTTTTTTTTTTTTTAAAAGGTAATTGTCAGCAGGATTGTGCACAGTAACCTACAGACAGTGTCAGGTCGGCGCCGTTATACTGATTACAATGTTACCTGGGTGATGAAATCCGTTTTGTGGTTGTTTAATCTTTATTTTCAGTTTATGATATGCCCGTGCTCCAGGGGGTCTTTATGTGGTGCTCTGCTTACACATGCATCTATATTATATCAAAATCCAGACTCATTGTATGCCATGCACAAATATGCTGTGCCCTGACAAAAATATTAACTCCACTGCAATTAACATATGAAAAACAGGCCAACCACAGGAGTTGTGCATTATTGGACAAAAAGCAGGGTTATCCTATCCTCCGTTACTTAATGAGTGTCCCTATTATAGTTGTGGTGCCTTTTGGGATTTCCTATAAGTTGTGGAAACTTACATATTTGATGTGGGGGGAATGTGATACCAGGAGATATGACATGTATACAAGTTATTTCATATGGAGGCCTATTGTCCCTTAGTGGTGTCTAACTGAGCACGTGTTTTTTATCCTTGTGTGTGTTTACTGTGGTCTTTTTTGACACTTAATAAAACTTTTGTAATTTTATATTTAAAAAAACTCCTGTGGTTCGCCTGTTTTTCATTTACACGTGCACCTGTATGGGTATGTGCAAATGCTGCGGATTCTGCTGCGGATCCGGCCCTGCGGATTCTGCTGCGGATCCGGCCCTGCGGATCCGCAGCAGAATCTGCTGCGTTGTACAGTACCATTTTATAACCTATGGAAAATGGAAACCGCAGTGCACACGGTGCAGAATTTTCCGCTCGGTTTTTGCTGCGGTTTCCAATCCGCAGAAAGAAATGACATGTCATTCTTTTCTGCGGATTCTGCTGCGGTTTGCCATCTCCTCCATTGTAGAGGTGATAAACCCGCAGGCTAATCCGCAGATAAACTGCAGATAAATCCGCAGACCAATCCGCAGCGTGTGCACATACCCTAAGGCTTATGACAGGCAGGCGGTGCTGTAGCATGATTGCATCTATAATATCCATGTAATTACTTTGGTGATTATAAATTAATTCAGGGGAAAAAAAATTCTCTCTCAAAATATTTCTGGTCACGCCTGCACAGTAGTATCGATCGGGCAGTAGTATCGATCAGATCTGTGAAAATGGCGCCGGCCACGCCTGCACATTAATATCGATTTGGATTGTCGATGGATGCTACTACGAAGGCGTGGTAGTGGCAACATCATTTTGAGAGAGAATTTTGACCCACAGAGTCATGTGAGGTCTTATTTTTTTCAAAACATTATATTCAGTATGTAAAATAGGGAGCAGGCAGGTCACTGAGGGGAGAATGATCTGTCATAAGCCATTCTGATGCTTGGTATCTGTTATAATTTATGTGATTATTGTTATGCTGTAATGTCTATTGTCTGTACAAATGCCCTCCGAAATGTAAAGTGCTGCGGAATATGTCGGCGCTATAGAAATAAAATTTATTATATGTAAGCAGAGCACTACATAACCCCCCCTTCCCGAGCACGAGCATATCATAAATTGAAAATAAACAACCACAGGATGGATTTCATCACCCAGGTATCATTGTAATCAGTATAATGGCACCAACATGACACTGTCTGTAGGTTACTGTACACAATCCTGCTGACAGGTTCACTTTAAATTACAAAGGTTATTAGTTTTTAAAGTCATGATAAAAATCCCCACCACTCACTCTGTACTGCAACTTCTCTTTATATTACCCGCTTGCTATGACAGTTCTTTGAGAATCCCCAGTGCATGATGGGATACTGAAACAAATCGTCATCTGCTGGCAGAAACTGCTGTCCCCGCTCCTTTCCATACTGAAGAGAAACGTCACTGGGGGGAGGGATGACGGCTGGGACATCCCAGCATGCCCCTTTCTTCATTTGCCACCCTGAAACGAAGTGTTATCTGTGGCTCTTGCATCAAGGGCTGGTCCCTGCTTCTGTCCCGCAGTGTCTCCCCCAGTGCCCTGTGCAATGCGCATAGCAGGAGGACTAGTGACGCCCCCACAGGTGACATCACTGGTCTCTGTCAGGTATACAAAAAATGCAGATAACTCCGGCGATCAAAATTAAAGTTTTTATTAGTGAAAAAATCTTCAGTTCCAGATGATAGACATGCAGGAGTATAAAGATTCACAGTTCATCAGACCCAAATGAAAAACATATCATCCAACGTTTCGGCTTTAAACGCCTTTCTCAAGATATATCTGAAGATTTTTTTCACTATTAAAAACTTCAAATTTGATTGTCAGAGTTATCTGCATTTTTTGATTGGCTATTGTTTACTCTGGAGCACCAGCTATATACAGTGAGCACCCGATCATTTCTACCTCTCGGGTATAGTTAGTAAACTATTTGTTACAGATAAATAATGAATGTGTCATTTTAAAGGGAACCTGTCACTCGAGACACGCTGCTGCGCGATTACATATTTTTTTCTCTGAAACGCCCTGGTGTTTAGCAGAAAACCTAGTTTGAAGAGTCCATGCGTGTACATGATGTGAGAGCTAATCCAGGGGAAGCTAATTCGGCCAGGCACCACATTGGACCTGTCTTTCCCTATGGTCCCTGGACGGCTCTTTAAAAGATCTTCTCTGTAACGCTAGAGTGTTTCAGTAGGATGTACGTGACTGCAGGGCTGTGGAGTCTGTTGGTATAAAATGGACAAACTCCCACTCCTAAAATATATAATAAATTGGATCCAGTAGCACAATGCAGGATGTACTGTAAATGTTTTCATAGGAATTTGGGAAAGTTCTGAAATGTCCTATAAATGTCTGTTCTGTTCCTGATCTAAGGATCTCTGCTTTTAGTGGAGAGGAGTCTGTGCTGCACTTTATGTACATGCTCAGTAGTGAGGCAGGGCTGTGGGGTCGGGAGTCAATAAATTGAGGAGTTGGAGGTTTGGCTTTACAGACTCCACAGCTCTGGTGACTGCAGTCTTCCAGCCAGGACCTGATTCGTGCTGCCCGTTATTTTGGCTCCATGAATAGTGTGACGGGTTCCCTGTTAGGCCTCTTTCACACTTCAGTTTTTTTTGCATCAGTTCAAATCCGCCAAAAAGGCAGTCAAGCGGATCCGTTCTCAACTGATGTGAAAGGATGGCACAGGATCCGTTTTCAGACGGATCCTGAAAATGAGGAAATTTAAAGGAGAGAGCGAGAGAGAGATTTTTTTTTTTTTTTGTCCGGCACCCAGAAAGAATTTCGGGTTCAATTAGTGTCTGGAGGATCCGCCAGAAAAAAACGTTGCAAGCTCCGTTTTCAAATCTTTGAGGATGGTGACTGACAGCAACTTTTGTCGGATCCGCAAAAAAAACGGACGCCAATCCGTCACAATCCGCCAGTAATGGAAGTCAATGGGGAAAAAAAACGGATCCTCAAAAGAAAGTTGAGGATCCGTTTTTTTCAAAACCTGGCGGATTGTGACTGATTGTAAAAAACTGAAGTGTGAAAGAGGCCTTAATGAGCACTTGTTAACGAGTTCCCCATGACTGATACACATCATGCTGATAACACAGGTACTGCCAGTCATATGTGTTCCAAAATGGTATCAATAAATATGCATCTTGTTATGCAAAAGCCAAGCCCTCACACAGTTAAAGTAATGGGTCTAACAATATGACCACCAAAATGTTTTTTGTATCGTGTTTTTATTTTTTATTTTATTTTTATTTATTTTTTTTTAAAGGTAGTAAAAAAAAAAAATCAATTAATAAAACATGTATTTGGTACGGTTATTGAATTTACTCCAAAAATATTTCCAAGCTAACTTGTATTGAATGGTGAACAATGATTAAAATGTTTTTAAATTTTTTGTCTTCTCAAGCAAAAATTCTCGCCGCTCTGTTGATGGGAAATGTAAAACGTGGTGCTCAGGATGATGCAAAACCAATTTTTAAATTTTTTTTTTTTTTTTCAAACCAGTTATTGCACAAAAAGTACTAGTAAAGCATATACATTTAATGTATTCCATAATGATTCCATAATGATGCTAAGCTGTGGAATCAAGTTAACGCCCTACTTGTCTAGCATATGAAGTGTAGATAAAAAAAAATTGTTGTGGTGTTTTTTCTCCTTTTTCCATCATATATAGGTATTGGGTTGTATGCACTCCGAAGTTGTGCCACAGATAAAATTCTGAAGTAAAAAAGCCCCCATACTGCTACATTGGCTGGGGGAAAAAGAGAGATGTGCCTTCTGGAATGCGGCAATAAAAAAAAAAAAAAAAATGGCCTGCTCCTTAAAGGGAACCCATCGCTTGATTAATACTGCTCAAATCACGGGAAGCATGAATCATGCCTGGCTGCAATCAAGCAGTCACTCTGATTTTCTCTCTTAGGGTGTGTGCACACGCTGCGGAATGCTCTGCGGATTTGTCCTCGCGGATTTAGTAAAATCCGCAGGTCACAAGACCTGCGGATTACCCTGCGGTTTTGCCCTGCGGTTTATCATCTCTACAATGGAGCAGATGGCAAACCGCAGTGGAATCCGCAGAAAGAATGGACATGTCATTTCTTTCTGCAGAAAGAAAACCACGCGGAAAATTCCACACCGTCTGTACTGCAGTTTTCGTTTTCCATAGGTTATAATGCTACTGTACCGCAGGGCCAAAACCGCTGCAGATCCGCAGCGTGTGCACACACCCTTATACTTTAAAGATCGGCTAGGGTTGGGACTATAGCCGGAGACCAGACTAGTGGAACTCCCACCCTCAGCTGGCATTTCCCATCACAACTGCAGGTGATTGCTAGCTCTCTCCTGTAGTGAGAAACCTGTCAGTCACCAGTGTGACACTGAGAGAAGCTGGCCAGGGATAGAGCCTCACTAGCCCGGAATCAAGCTGTGGTCTCCAGCTTTAACCCCTTTCTGACCTCAGATGATATAGTATGTCCGAGGTCAGATCCCCTGCTTTGATGAGGGTTCCGGCTCATCTTAGGACCTCTGCCTGGTCCCTGCCAGACCGGACTTCTACATATGGCACTTTAGCCCCTCCTGCACATTCATACTGCCGTGATTGCTTATTTTTCTCTTGTGCTTTAAGTGAGGTTTGAAAAAGACCCGACATAGGGTCGAAACGTTACCTCAACGCACTATTCCCCTGTGGCGTCTTCAATAATAAAAAATCTTTTGCATTGGAAATCTATGCAGCTGTTTTCTCTTCACTTGATGAGGGTTCCGGCGGTGAGCCCGCATCAAAGCCGGGACATTTCAGCTGTTTTCATGTGCCCGCAATAGGCGCAGGTGGAATTGCGATCCACCCACATCTATTAACTAGTTAAATATCACTGTCAAACGCTGACAGTGGCATTTAACCAGCGCTTCCTGCCGCTGGGCCGGAAATGCGATCATCGCTGACCCCCGTCTCGTGATTGGGGGTTAGTAATGCGTTGCCATCACAACCAGAGATCTCCAGGAGACCTCTATGGTTGTTCATGAGGCATTGCTATGAGCTCCACCGAGTGGTCTGCGCTCATAGCAATGCTGTAATTCTGCTGCAGATAGGCAATCTGCTCATCGCCTGTATATATGTAGCAGAGCCGATCAAGTTGTGGAGGCTATTGAAGCATGCCAAAAAAAAAAAAGTTTTAAAAAATATGAAATAAATATAAAAGTTAAAATCACCCCCCTTTCATGCCATTAAAAATAAAACAAAATGTCACACATTAGGTATCGTTGCTTTCAGAATCGCCAGATCTATCAATAAAAAAAGGATTAACCCGATTGCTAAATGGCATAGCAAGAAAAAAGAAATCAAAATGCCAGAATTACGTTTTTTTGGTCACCGCAACATTGCATTAAAATGCAATAACAGGCGATCAAAAGATCTTATCTGCACATAAATGGTATAGTTTAAAAAGCCAGCTCGGCACGCAAAAAATAAGCCCTCACCCAACCCCAGATCATGAAAAATGGAGACTCTATGAGTATCGCAAAATAGCGCAATTTTTTTTTTTTTAAGCAAACTTTGGAATCTTTATTTCACCACTTATTTAAGAGAACCTAGACGTGTTTGGTGTCTATGAACTCCTAAAGACCCGGAGAATCATAATGGCAGGTCAGTTTTAGCATTTGGTGAACCTAGCAAAAAAAAGCCAAACAAAAAACAAGTGTGGGATTGCACTTTTTTTTTTTTGCAATTTCACAGCACTTGGAATTTTTTTCCCATTTTCGAGTACATGACATGGTAAAACCAATTACGTCTTTCAAAAGTACAACTTGTCCTGCAACAAAAAAGCCCTCACGTGGCCATATTGACGGAAAAATAAAAAGTTATGGCTCTGGGAAAAAGGGGAGCGAAAAACAAAAACACAAAACTGAAAAAAGCTGGGGTCATTAAGAAGTTAAAGTGCCGGAGTGTTTCAGAAAAAAACATAGCTGACTGCATGATTGCAGGCCAGCTCAGATTCATGCTGCACGCAGTGTGGGGAGCATGAATTTGGTCACAAGTTCCCTTTTAAGGTTAATAATGAGCGAAAGCTTTCATCTGTGATTTTATATTGTCTATAGTATTGTAGCAATCCATAACAAGATGGAGGTCCTTGGCAAAATCTCTTGTATGTATCCTAAATTATAGATGGTTGCAGCCCCCCGGTCTTTTTATACATTAAGTAGGATACTCTTTAGGGGTATGCTCTCCAAATTACTGAGTGCAAAGGCAAATTAATCTTATCCCATTCCTTCCTCCAAAATGGCTTTGATGACCATTTACAGTGCATGCAGTCCACTCTGCGCTACATCCACAATGATTCCGACTTGAGTACTAGTAGCAGCTATAGCCCTGAAGAGGAAAAGAAGTCCAAAGTGCAGGTGTGTGGACAGAGGCTTTTTGATCATGTGCATTTCTAATATCTACAGAGTAAATATTAATCCATGGCTCTTTTGTGTTCCTAGGATGTTGTACCTCAAGCCTTATTGGATCAGTATTTATCAATGACTGACCCTTCCCGTGCCCAGACTGTTGACACAGAGATTGCCAAACATTGTGCCTATAGCATTCCAGGAGTGGCCCTCACACTGGGTAGACAAAACTGGCACTGTCTCCGGGACACTTATGAAACACTAGCAGCAGACATGCAGGTACATAACCGTGTGGGGTTCCTATTAGATCTATGTTCGCTGCTATACTTTTAAAGGCGTACTTTACTACTCGGACAACCCCTTCTGAATACCTATCTTTCTCCCCCGGTAAGATAACATGTATACTTCCGGCGCCATTCCATCATTGTCTGCTCTGGCTCTCCCGGGGATCGCGTGACCTTATGTCAGGCAATCTATGCAGATAATCAGTGCTGGTTTCACTCTCCTCTCCTATGGACATAATTGACAACCAGAAGAAGTGAAAGCTGCGCCTGTTTTGTTTTATTCAAAGGAGGGAAGAGCAGGGCTCTCAAATTCCATGACTTCGACTCCACCAAAATGGGCTCCAACTCTACGACTCCGACTACACCGCCCTACCAAACCTACAATTCCTCAATTTCCATGACTCCGTCTCCACCAAAATGGGCTCCGACTCAACAACTCGACTCCACAGCCCTAGGAAAGAGTAAAGCCGGCGCTGACGGACTGCTTGGATTGCATGACCTAACAATGTCATGCCATCCCCGGGAGAGGCAGTGCCAGCACTGATGGAATGATACCAGAATATACTATTAAGTGTTTTACTGGGAATGACATATTATGGCTTCAGAAGGGGTGTCTGAACAGTGATCAACCCACTCTAATGCACCAAGTGAAATGTCTTTCATTCTTGTCTTTTTTTTTTTTTTCTTTTCTCCTGACTAGTGGAAGGTGCGAAGAACATTGGCCTTTTCCATTCATGAATTAGCATTAATACTTGGTGATTCCCTTACTGCTGCAGACTTGCTGCCAATCTTCAATGGGTTTCTAAAAGACCTTGATGAAGTCAGGATAGGCGTCCTAAAACACCTGTATGATTTTTTAAAGGTGAGTTTGTACATTCCAAAAATCTCAATTTGTTTTTATTTAGGATGTGTTTTTGTTTACACTTTCACAGACTAACGCTCTAATAATTCTTTTGTATGTTCAAAATAAAACACTATGTCACAATAAGAGGCAAAAAAACAAAATAAAACAAGGTGTACGAGGAGGGAGGGTGGGGTGGAAATAAGCTATTGAACAGTCAGTTGTGTGTGCCTTTATAGGTTAAGTGGAAATAGCCAGACCATGTTAAAAAGAAAAAAAATCCATTGTGTAGTATGCAAATATCACTAATAGTCACTGTCAGTACATTACACAGAAGTGATTCACTTTTATCTTCTGGATTTGGGACTACAAAAACTAAGTAGTACAGCAGCAGCAAAGTTTTACCAAATTCATCCTCGTGTTGCAGACTATACCTGAAAATAAACTAATACATTGACCTGGTTCTTATCAACACAATCTCACCAGTGTTCAGGTGTAAATTGAAAAGTCGCAAAACTTTTGTGCAGCTCAGAGTTGTGCAAAAATTTAATGAGTTTTCATTTTTACACCAGTTTCTCCCATCTCCGCCCAAATAGTTGAAGGTGGGGTGGTAGAATGATGCGCTGTGGCCGGTTCTATGCCAGAAATCTTACTCCAGTCAGAGGGAATGGAGTAAAATATCTGGCTTGGCACACGGCACTAATCAGACACCCCAGATTATTGAAGAGGCTTGAACCTATTACATCGTGCGTCTAGTTAAATATGACAGGTCCTTTTGTTTTTGTTTTCAGAAAATAATCCCTGGTTACATTTTAGTTAGTAGTAGTCAATACAGAATGTAGTGGTCAGTTTTTCATTTTCTTGGCGCTTGGTGACGAAGGTCCAGCTCATTTCACCCAAGACTGAATGGGTCTCATCAGAGAACCTAGTAGCATCCAATACGAAAAGCTGAGCCTGCAAGAGGCCCAGTATTATTAAAGTGGTATTATGTGAGAGAACCCAGGCATTCACTTTGGACATGTTAAGCACATAGATGGGAACTATTAATAAAATAATACACTGAAATTTCTCACATTAAAAAAGATATTGATCTGATCCAATGGGACTAATCTTAGAGACAATTAAGATACTAGCTGTGGTGATCCAATTAATTTTTATTCTGGGGTCCTATGTATGTAACCAGATACTGACCTGATTTTCCAATGCATAGGGTGAACTCGATTTTTTTTTTTCCACCTGTGCGTACCCTTGCAGTAGAAAAATAAGTGATCTAAGATCCAAATATTTATAACCATATATTATTTTTTTCAGCTTCTTCAGTCTGACAAGAGGCGAGAATACCTTTATCTACTGCAGGAATTCTTGGTGACTGATAACTGTCGGAACTGGCGTTTCAGGGCAGAATTGGCAGAGTATGTGCATCTTAGAACTAAACTTTTTTATAATATTTCAAGTATTCGCTAAAAGTTAAAACACAAGCTTTTTTCCACATTGTCTATTCTGCACTTTGAGTTTAGTGTATTGTGTAGCCCTTTTAATGCATCTAGAGTGACAACATAAGTTTACTCCTGTCTGTAGCGGGATGCAAGAGTTTTAAATATCCATTCCACTCAACAAGGGTGGGGAACCTTTTTTCTGCCAGGGGCCATTTGGATATTTTATAGCATCATTCGAAAGCCTTATAAAATTATCAACTAGAAATGTATCTTGCTAGATTTGGTCAAACATTTAATTACACATCATGCATGTTTTCCTGCTGTAATATTTTTTTAGTGCACACCATGTGCGTTTTCATATGTTCCCACATTGGAATAGAGTGCTCTTGAGATGTGGTGGAAATCTGGCTTACATGCAGTGAGTTGTAGTTCCTGAATATCTGGAGCTTAGGTTCTGCTGTAGTATGTTGTTGTTCTACTTTTTGGTCTGGTCTCCATGGCCTTGCAGGTATACAGTTGTTGCATGATATGCTTGAATTAAATGACTATTCACGTCTTGCTTGTATGTTTGCTGCTCTTTCTAGGCAGTTGGTTCTTCTACTTGAGCTGTACAGTGCCAGAGATATTTTTGACTATTTACTACCAATAGCTTTAACTCTCTGTGGGGACAAAGTATCGTCGGTCCGCTGGATATCGTATAAACTGGTGAGTGTCTTTTCTGCCAAGCCATCATCCTGTCTTTTTCACATGGACTCTTCTGTTAGAAACTGGTGGGCAACTTATGGTCTAGTGTGCCAAAACTTAGCAATAAGGTCGGATTTTATAATCCTGTCTAATATATCAGTCCATAAGAAAAAAAATAATAATAATCCGCACCACTGTAGCACCTGTGTTCATACATCTGGCTTTAGTATCAGAAACGCTGTAAGCATCTATGCCTGGGTTCTCAGGTGCCAACCCAAACAAAAAAAAAACAGAACATATTTCCGTACATCTGTAGAAGAATTACGGTGGCACTCATCGTCCCATAAAATCCACTTTATTGAGGCAATTTAAAACCTCCAAGACATGAGTCCCATGTGGAGTATGAAGAACGACGGCCATTTCGCGCAAATGCGCTTCTATGGGTCCTATTGGAGAAAGGAAGTGACTAGGTATATACCTGTATCAGGTCAAACACCTCCCCCTTTCCAATTCAACCCCAGGCTGGGCGGATCAAAGAAAGCATGCCTTTTCAATAGACGTACAACATACATAATAAAACTTAAAAATATGCAAATCAAGACATGCATAGCATTGCTGCAGACATACACAGCAAAGAAATTGCAAGAATATGGACACATCGATTCTATCATTGAAGCCTGTTGCTTCCAGCGCCCCTGTGCGCATAATCCATCTCACCTCCCTTCTGAGAAGAAGCCTATGGAGATCAACTCCTTGGGCAGGTAAGACAACCCGCTTGAAAACCGCAGCGCCTCCGGATTTCCCCCATGGTATTCTCTCATGTACGTAATCAGTCGCGGGACCCCTTTACCACACTGAATTGAAGTTAAATGTTCATGGAATCTTATAAAGAGTGGCCGAATCGTTTTGCCAATGTAAAAAAAACTTACATGGGCAAAATAAGACATAGACCAAATAATTTGTCCTGCAGGAAATAGTCACAGATCTGATGTAATACAGACCTAATTTGTATGGAACGTCCTGTGATATGGAAAGCACGAAAAGAACAGCATCCACATCTGAAAT
Organism: Dendrobates tinctorius; assembly: GCF_039654945.1. Taxonomy (NCBI): domain Eukaryota; kingdom Metazoa; phylum Chordata; class Amphibia; order Anura; family Dendrobatidae; genus Dendrobates; species Dendrobates tinctorius. The sequence goes on along the minus strand of NW_027361838.1, from coordinate 21,313,221 downwards.
TACTCTTGGGGACACCTGTTCTTATCCAATCACTCCGTTCATTTTTTTGTACAATTATGCACCAGAATATCCTTTAAATTGGTAGTATACCTGCATGCAATCAAACGGCCCCTCGCCACTGGTTAGGATTAATTGGCATATTTTGGAAAAGGATGCAAATCTATCAGAGATAGTGGTGAGGGGCCCTTTCCATGCAGGCATACTACCAATTTAAAGGATATTCTGGTTACATCTGTGACTTTATTTCCTGCAGGACAAATTATTTGGTCTATGTCTTTTTTTGCCCATGTAATTTTTTTTTTCTGCATTGGCAAAACGATTCGGCCACTCTTTATAAGATTCCGTAAACATTAAAATTCAATTCAGTCGGGTAAAGGGGTCCTGCGACTGATTAAGCTCATGAGAGAATACCATTGGGGAAATCCGGAGGCGCTGTGGTTTGCGGAGTTAGAGTGGGTTGTCTTACCTGCCCAGGGAAGTGATCCCTCCATAGGCTTCTTCTCAGAAGGGAGGTGAGATGGATTATGCGCACAGGGGCGCTGGAAGCAACAGGCTGCAATGATAGAATCGATGTGTCCGTATTCTTGTATTTTCTTTTGCCATTTTTGTTTACAGCAATGCTATGTCTTGATTTGGTCATTTTTATTATGTTTTATCATGTATTTTGTATGTCTATTGAATAGGTGTGCTTTCCTTGATCTGCCCAGCCTGGGGTTGAATTGGAAAGGGGGAGATGTTTCACCTGATACAGGTATATACCGTGTCACTTCTTTCTAACATGGGACACGTAGAAGCGCATTTGCATGAAACGGCCGTCATCCTGCACACTCCACATGGGACTCTCCTGTCTTGGATATTTTAAATTGCCTCAATAAAGTGGATTTTATGGGACGGTGCCACCCTACTTCTTCTATATACATATATACACCTGTCTAATACATAGATGGTGTAAGCTTAGACTGGATAACTTCTCTTGGTTGGCTTAATTTTAATCCATTTTATTGGAATAACATTTTTAGAGCATCTTCAGGCATGCCCCTTTCCAATTAAGACATGTCCTTTTTTCACACAAGCCTATCGACTGAAAAATAACCATGCTATGGGTCTTATAAAAAGAAAAGAATGTTTGCCTTTTTCTAAGCATCTGATTTTATTTTCACCACTTTTAATTAAAAAAAAATTCACAAAAATATACAAGTTTGGTGTAACTGTAATAATAATGACTGGGGGAAATCGCTCTACTAGATCATTTTTACTAAACAATGAACACCATAAAAATCAATAACAAAAATAAAACCATTTGTGTTTTTTTTTTTTTTTTTTTTTTTTCAATATTTCGTTCTACTTTCAGTCTAGGAAAAAAAAAATTCTATTGGTAAATTAAATGGTCAAATTTTAAAACTGCAGTTTGTCCCATAAAAAACAAGCCCTCATCTGGTTATGTTTATGGAAAAATTAAGTTCTCCCTTGAAAGAAGGGGAGGCCAAAAACAAAAGTAAAAAAAAAAAAAAAAATTGGCTGCAAAGGGAAGGGGTTAAAAATGGTTATGTAATTCGGGGTGGTGGTGGCGGAAAATGCAAATACTGGAGATAAATGCTGTTAAAGGGCTACTCACCCTGGCAACATATATTTCCATTTGGCATTCCTTTTGATGATGTGAGCTCCTCTAATATCCAGTATGACAGTGTATTATAAATGGCTCACTTTTCAGGTTAGCGAGATGGTAAAGAAGTTGTACTTGGCTCCCACCCCAACCTTGGCCTTGGACCTCATGAATAAACTTGTGGAACAGTTCTGCAGGAGCTCAAAATGGTCAGGACGACAATCATTTGTGTTCATATGCAAGGTTGGTTCACATCTCCTTAAATGTGGTATGCTACGGAAAACATGGCCAGCCCTCAATAGGTGCCATAGTGAGCCACAAGTGACTTGTTAGTTCATGAAGTATGGGTTGGAAAATTGGCGTGTGTGGCTGAGTGACATTGGGTTAATTTATGATGGCTACAAGGTTTGGTCAAAGCATCTCGAAAACAGCAGGTCTTGTGGCTTGCACTGAGCTTGCAGATATTAGGATATGGACTCCCATTGGTCATTATTTTGCATGGGGAATGAAGGTTGTCATGTCTCAATAACTATATAAGCGATTCTATAGCCCAAATCAATAGTTATGTAGACTATGCTAGAAAGAGGCATCTAAGCCACCGAACTGGACCATAGAACAATGAAAGATGGTCTAGTGTGATGGATGACATTTTATTTTATATTTTGTGGATGGTTAAATGTGTGTACATCACTTACCTAGGAGAGGAGGTGTGCTATAGGAAAAGGGCAAGGCTGGGGGAATCCTTTGGTCTTGTGGGGTTCATGCTCTGACAAGTTAGAACAGTTTTGCCCACATAAAGGGGACACGCACAATATTAGGCAGATTGTCTAAAAGTTGTGGCTGGTTGGCATTTATGATAAATCATTTGGCATAAATCGGGACAACCCTGTACTGCTGCTTTTGCTCTTTCACATGCTCGGCTGTATATCTTTACAATATTTCACTTTTTTATGTTGTGACAAAATGGGATATAGGCAGATGAGATGCTTGTGATCCAAGTATTTTCTTCTGTTAATATGTCTTGTACTGTAATTGTCATGCTTGTCTCCACAGGCTCTCATTGAAGATGACTGTCTTCCTATGGAGCAATTTGCTATGCATTTAATGCCTCATCTACTGCAGCTTGCCTCTGATAGAGTACCAAATGTCAGAGTCCTCCTTGCAAAGACCTTAAAGCAAACACTGTTAGAGAAAGGTGAGCGAAGACCTTGCAATAATGCAAATTGTGGCATGTCATGACTTAATGACCTATAATGGAAATAAAGCAAAATCTGGGGGAGTCAAATAGTCATTCCCAAATACAATGCAATGTTTCGCTATGTGTCGAGAGTATAAAGCAAAAAAAAAGCGAAGATAAAGCGAAAAACTTTTTTACTCAAAAGTATTAAAATTCAAGATGCCCTAATATTAAAAATGTCACTCACATAAATGCACAACAAATATATACAGAACCAAAGACTGTATCCCTGTATGGGAGTACTTTGACACTGGTCAAAAGATGGAGCTATATATAATCTCATATGTCTATTTAGAAACCCCTCCTTTGCTCTGTGCATTGCTATGTACATAATTTCCGGTAGTTTAAGATGCAAATGCAATCCACTAGGTTAAGGCCCTGTCACACATAGCGATCTCGCTAGTGTGTGACAGCGATCAGCGACCGGCCCCCTTGCCGGTATCGCTGATCGCTGTAGGAAAGCCCTGGGCACTTTTTTGGTCGTTGGTCTCCCGCTGACCAGCACGCATCGCTGCGTGTGACAGGCGGGAGACCAGCGATCAGCTGGTAACTAACGTACACATCGGGTATCTAAGGGACGTGAGTCCCTTAGATACCCGATGTGTACGTTTGTTACCAGCGCGCTGATGCAGGGAGCTGGTAACTAAGGGACTCACGTCCCTTAGATACCCGATGTGTACCTTAGTTACCAGCTCCCTGCATCAGCGCGCTGGTAACTAATGTACACAGCGACGCCGCGCACTCGGTGTCGCTGTGCTGATTGCTGGTGAAGCTGTCTGACAGCTCACCAGCGATCATGTAGCGACTTACCAGCGATCCTGACACGTTGATATCGTTGTCGGGATCGCTGGTGAGTCGCTATGTGTGACTCCAGCTTTAGACCCCACAATCCCGGCGTCCTGTCCTGTGGCACGCTTCACAGATGTGCAGATCACCTAATCACACAGCATCACTTGCAAGTAGTTAGTTGGGCTATACATCACCTCCAGAATCTAGAGACTTGATGTCACTGGCACCTATTTGAAATGTTAAACCAGCATATACTACTGTTAACAAAGGCGTGAATGGAACTCATTATGTTGAGCACAAATCCGTCCATATAAATGAGATCTTTTGACCTCTCTCACATTCAAAGGTAAATATCCCCCTTCTCTACACTAAAATGGCATCCATTGATTAGTGACTTATTTTATTATGGTTGGATAGTAAGTGCAGATGGAAACAATATTGAAACAGGACTATTTCCAAAAGTATGTTCCTGAAATATATGCACGGATGAAAAAAGTGGCCACATTTACAAACAAGGAATTAAGGTAATTAACAGTTGAGGGGTTAATTGATATCAGGAACTAATTATAAACAGATACGTTAATTGATGTCAGCAGATCTCCTAATACATACCAATGGGGTGTGAATAGTATGTAGAGTAGGAGCAAAGGGTGAATATCGAAGTTACAGAGCATCCAAAAATGTATTGCTCATTAGTTGATGTCAGAAGATATACGGCTATTTAGAAAGTGGGGAGGGGTCTATGGCTAGAATGCAGAATAAGGGCAGAGGACAAGTATCAGAATCAGACACAACATCCAAAAGTTAGTTGCTCATTCAAGCTTTGTAGTGACAATGTGTTCAGGTGATATATCCACTTTTCCTCATTTTGCAGGATCCGTTGATCCCAATCCCCACCTCTCAATGGTTTTGCATCTTTTTTTGATGCCCATGAACCTCATCACTGTTATATTCACTCCATTAACTTCATTAACCCCTTAACCCCCAAGGGTGGTTTGCACGTTCATGACGGGCCAATTTTTTACAATTCTGACCACTGTCGCTTTATGAGGTAATAACTCTGGAACGCTTCCATGGATCCCACTGATTCTGACATTGTTTTCTCGTGACATATTGTACTTCATGTTAGTGTTAAAATTTCATTCAAATAACTTACGTTTATTTGTGAAAAAAATGGAAATTTGGCAAAAATTTTGAAAATTTCGCAATTTTCCAACTTTGAATTTTTATGCCCTTAAATCAGAGATATATATGGCACACAAAAACTTAAGTAACATTTTCCACATGTTTACTTTACATCAGCACAATTTTGGAACCAAAATTTTTTTTTGTTTTGTTAGGAAGTTATAACTGTTAAAAGCTGACCAGCGGTTTCTCATTTTTGCAACACCATTTTTTTCCCTTCACCCATGACAGCACCACATGAGAGAGGGATCCGCCCCGCCAGGACAGGAACCTACTGAAACATAAGGGGCGGCACCTCTCCCCCCGCTTCAGTTGGGTTCATGTCCTGGAAAGGAATCCCTCTGACAGCGGCGGCGCCTGTCAGGATGAAAGACCCAGGGCCGTCCTGGCATTTAAATTGCAGGGCTGACTTACCTGCGACGTCGGCAGCTGGTAGCGCAGTCCCCGGGGTGTTGCCTGATCCGGGCCCCGGGTTCGTGCGGGCACGTCCCGATGTCCTCCCTTCGGAGGTTCCTCCACGTGCCGCCCTCCCCCTGCGCGCGCGCCCGTCCTTCGCCTGCATGCAGGGGAAGCCGGGGGCGGAGACCGGCGTCCGACGTCAGCGGCGCAGAGGACTCTGGGAGCGCGACCGCTGAAGTCATCAGGACGCGACGGTCATGGCGCCGGGCGCGACGCCGGCCAGGAGAAGCGGCTGGCGGTCGCGGGGGGGAGGGGTAATGAGGGGCACTCACCGATTAAAGAAGGAGCAGAAGCGGCTGCAGCGGTGACAATGGCGTCTCAGGAGGATCGCTCACCGTCCCCATTGTCTCTGCCCCCATCACAAGCTTCTGGTCGCAAGAGCCGCTCGAGCGGCAAAAGCAGCAGCCGTCCAAGTCACCGATTGAGGGATTCCTCGAGGTCAAAAGAACGCAGAACGCACGCTCCTTCGCAGCCCCAGAGCCCGGTATCGGTCTTTCCTGGGTGGTGAGTGATCTCCGTGAAAGTAGACAATGTTGTAATAGGCCTTCCTATGTCCTTTTTTTTTTTTTTTTTAGGGAGGCAAAAAAGCTATAAGCAAAAAGAAAAATAGAGTATGTGCCATATGCCACAGCCCTTTAGCGAAAGACTACCAAAAGGACTTATGTGTCAGCTGTATCCAGCGGACTATGGCTGAAGAGGCACCGAGCCTGGCAACAAACCTCAGATCAATAATTAAGTCGGAGGTACAGGGCTCACTTAAAAAATTATTAAAAAAGAAAAGTAAGAGTAGGAAAGCCTCCCAGAGTTCCTCGTCAGGCTCCTCCTCTTCGGAGTATCAAGTTGAGCACGGGTCATCTTCATCCTCAGACAGTGATACGGGGGGCAGACCTTGCTTTCCCGTAGAAGATACGGACGCCCTCCTTAAAGCCATCAGGTCCACTATGGGCCTGCAGGAGGAGAAAGTAGAGAGATCACTGGAGGATGTAATGTTTGGCGGCCTACAAGAAAGGAAAAAGCGTACCTTTCCGGTCAATGACAAGATTCAGGCCCTAATCGAGAGAGAGTGGAAGAAACCGGAGAAGTCAGGTAGCCTTCCCTCCTCTTCAAAGCGAAGATACCCCTTTGAGGCTAAGGACACGGACATCTGGGACAAGGTCCCAAAGATTGACGCAGCAGTGTCTAGGTCTTCCAAGAAGTCGGCCCTGCCCCTGGAGGATTCAGGGGTTTTGAGAGATCCCTTGGATAAAAAAGCGGACTCATACCTAAGGCACACTTGGGAGGCAGCGGCAGGGGGTCTGAAACCAGCAATAGCCGGCACCTGCACAGCCCGGTCATTAATGGTCTGGTTGCAACAACTGGAAGAAAAATTGGTCTCCAAAGTACCAAGAGAGAAAATATTAGGAGAAATGTACCTGCTACACGGAGCTGCCGCCTTCTTGGCTGACACCTCCGCCGACTCGAGGTTAACGGCAAGAGCAGCGGGGCTGTCGAACGCCGCAAGACGGGCGTTATGGCTCAAAGGCTGCCCTGGGGACATTCAATCTAAGGCAAAATTATGCTCGTTACCATGTGATGGGCAGTTCTTGTTTGGAAAAGACCTGGATGACATCCTGGAAAAAGCCGGTGATAAAAAGAAGGGCTTCCCCAGATTCATGGGTGATCAAAGGAGACCGCCCTTTCGGAGGGGAAGGTTCAATCGAGGCCGTCCCCCGGGAGAACGGAAAAGGTGGGACGACGAGGAAAAAAGAACCAGGGTTCATGTTTGGGGGAAATACCTCAACCGCCAAAAAATCCCCGCAATGACACCAGCCCTCCTGTGGGGGGAAGATTGAGGCTCTTTTCTTAAGAATGGGAGAAAATATTGGCCAACAATTGGATCCTGAAAATTATAAAGAATGGCCTAAAAATCCCCTTCTTCCAGTATCCAAGAGCTTCATTTGTGGTGACCCCGTCAGAAAGGAACCAGGAGAGGAATCAGCCATAGAAACAGAAATCTTAGGACTATTGGAGAAACAAGTTCTGGTAGAGGTCCCGAAAGATCAAGAAAGAAGGGGGTTCTATTCTCCCCTCTTCCTAATAAAAAAAACCCGACCTTTCCTTCAGAACGATAATAAATCTCAGGCGCCTCAATCAATGGATCATGAACCATACATTCAAAATGGAATCAGTGACTTCGGCCATAAAGCTGTTACACCACAACTGCTTCATGGCCGTAATAGATTTGAAGGATGCCTATTACCATATCCCGATGCACCAAGAGTACCAGAAATACCTGAGGGTAGCCCTATACATCCAGGGCGACCTCAGGCATTTTCAATTTACAGCTCTTCCGTTTGGCATCTCCATAGCACCAAGGATTTTTACAAAAGTAATAGCGGAAATGACAGCTTTCCTTCGAATCCACAATGTGATTATGGTGCCTTACTTGGACGATTTTCTGGTCATTGGCAATTCAGATCATCACTGCGCACATCAGGTAGAGAAGATAACAGAGACCCTGCAAAGACTGGGTTGGATGGTAAACTTAAAAAAATCAAAACTTCAACCCCTAAGGAAACAAACGTTTCTAGGTTTCGTCTTGGACTCCGACCGTCAAGTTTGTCTCTTGCCAGAGAAAAAACTAGAGAAGGTGAGAGAAATGACCCTTACGGCAATACAGCATCCTCACATGACCCTAAGAAGGGCAATGTCCCTGTTGGGCACGCTAACAGCCTGTATCCCAGCGGTCAACTGGGCACAGTTTCATACCCGACAACTGCAGGCGGAAATCTTGTCAGCCCAGAGACGATTGAAAGGGCGTTTAGAAGGGAAGCTGGAACTTTCCGAAAGGGGGAAAAACTCTCTCGGTGGCTAGTCGACACAAATTTAGCAGGGGGAACTTTGTGGCACAGGCCCGTGTCCGATGTAATATTGACGGACGCAAGCTCCTCGGGATGGGGGGCATACCTGAGAGAACATATGGCCCAAGGGTCCTGGGGTCACATAGAGCAGAAGGCTTCCTCCAACTTAAGAGAGTTAAGAGCGATAAACAGAGCCCTAGAGGCATTCATTCCCATGTTACAGGGTCAAAACGTCCGAATTATGTCAGACAACAGGGTGGCAGTGGCGTATGTCAACCACCAGGGAGGGACAAGGTCAAACTCCCTAATGGACGAAGCCAAAAGAATCTTCCTCAAAGCAGAGCAACATCTAACCTCCCTAACAGCCCTACATATCAAAGGGACAGAAAATGTTCAAGCCGACTTTCTAAGCCGCAACAAGTTAAAACAGGGAGAATGGACCTTAAATCGTGTAATATTCCAGAAGATAGTACAGTTATGGGGGCAGCCAGTAATCGACCTCTTTGCCACCAAAAGCAACCGGCAAGTGAGGAGGTTCTGCTCATTAAACCCAGGGGAAAACCCGTGGGCAGTAGACGCTCTACAAATCCCGTGGCTGTTCAAACTGAGCTATGCCTTTCCCCCAGTAGCGTTAATCCCGGCAATGGTAAAAAAGATAAGAGACGAGCAAGCCAGAGTAATCCTCATAGCCCCGTTCTGGCCAAAAAGACCGTGGTTTTCACTACTACAAATGATGTCTCTCTCGGACCCGTGGGTACTGCCAGAGATTCCAGATTTGTTAGCTCAGGGGCCGATATTCCACAAACAAGTCAAGGGGCTCCATCTGACGGCGTGGAATTTGAGAGGTCACTTTTGAGAGATAAAGGGTTTTCCCCGGGGTTGGTGACTACTCTAATGAAAAGTAGAAAACCAATAACAACCAACATATATGGCAGAACGTGGAAAAAATTCCTACAATTCCTGGGAAAACCGTTAGGTCAAGAACCCCCAATCGAGTCCATCTTGGAGTTCTTGCAGGCAGGCCTACAGCTGGGCCTGGCGGTTAATACCCTCAAGGTACAGGTTTCAGCGCTGGGTGCATTATACAATTGCAATATAGCGGCAAACAGATGGGTAGCCAGGTTTATTAAATCTTGCCACAGATCTAGGCCAGTTTCCTTACCGAAAATAGCTCCATGGGATCTAAATCTGGTGCTGGAAGCCCTTACGAAGGAGCCGTTTGAACCCATACAGCAGATTTCAACTAAAAATCTCACTCTAAAAACCATCATTTTGGTAGCTCTAACGTCGGCACGTAGAGTTAGTGACTTACAGGCCCTTTCAGTCAACCCACCATATACCCAGATATACCAGGATAGGGTGGTTATGAGAACAGACCCTGCTTACTTGCCGAAAGTAGTAACTAACTTTCACCGAAACCAAGAGATTGTCCTCCCTTCCTTTTGCGAGAATCCAAAAAACCCAGGGGAGGAGAAATTTCATAGCCTAGACGTTAAAAGAACCCTAGTAGAGTATATGTCTATAACCAGCCAGTGGAGGAGATCCCAGTCCCTATTTGTAGCCTTCCAGGGTGCTAGGAAAGGTTATGGAGTGTCAAAGGGGACTATTGCCCGATGGATTAGGGAGGCCATTAGTGTAGCCTATTCAGCTAGTGGCGTCCCGGTTCCTGACGGCATCAAGGCTCATTCCACCAGAGCCATGGCGACCTCCTGGGCTGAGAAAGCAGAGGTATCAATAGAGCAAATTTGTAAGGCCGCTACCTGGGCCTCACCCTCAACTTTCTTTAGACACTATAGACTAAATCTGTCCTCCTCTGCTGACTTGACCTTTGGTAGAAGGGTGCTGCAAGCGGTGGTCCCTCCATAAGGTGTTCGAAGTCTCCAGAATCTCTCATGTGGTGCTGTCATGGGTGAAGGGAAAACCACCATGGTTACTTACCGGTAGCCGGTTTTTCCGGAACCCATGACAGCACCCGTATATTTCCCCCCCTTTTTCACCGTTTGGGTGTGCACAATAGTCGGGTGTATTTGTGTGATGTGGTGTTGGATAAATATGTAACTAACCGGGAAGTCCTCTCAAATGCTCTGTAATCCAACTGAAGCGGGGGAGAGGTGCCGCCCCTTATGTTTCAGTAGGTTCCTGTCCTGGCGGGGCGGATCCCTCTCTCATGTGGTGCTGTCATGGGTTCCGGAAAAACCGGCTACCGGTAAGTAACCATGGTGGTATTTTTACGGACCACATCACATTTGAAGTCACTTTGAGGGGTCTATATGATAGAAAATACCCAAAAGTGACACCATTCTAAAAACTGCACCCCTCAAGGTGCTCAAAACCACATTCAAGAAGTTTATTAACCCTTCAGGTGCTTCACAGGAATTTTTTGAATGTTTAAAAAAAAAAAAAATGAACATTTAACATTTTTCACAAAAAAATTACTTCAGGTCCAATTTTTTTATTTTACCAAGGGTAACAGGAGAAATTGGACTGCTAAAGTTATTGTGCAATTTGTCCTGAGTATGCTGATACCTGATATGTGCAAAATTGGCTGGAATTCAGATCGGACGCCATGTCACATTTGGAGAGCCCCTGATGTACCTAAACAGTGGAAACCCCCCACAAGTGACCCCATTTTGGAAACTAGACTCCCCAAGGAACTTATCTAGATATGTGGTGAGAACTTTGAACCCACAAGGGCTTCACAGAAGTTTATAACGTACAGCCGTACAATTAAAATATCATATTTTGTCCAAAAAAATGATCTTTTCATCCCCAATTTTTATTTTCCCAAGGGTAACAGGACCCTTAAAGTTATTGTGCAATTTGTCCTGAGTACGCTAATACCCCACATGTTGGGGTAAACCACTATTTGGGCGCATGGCAGAGCTCGTAAGGGAAGCAGCGCCATTTGTCTTTACTCTGTCGCCTTATTGGGGGACACAGAACTGTGGGTGTTATGCTGCTGTCCACTAGGAGGCGACACTACGCATAATCTGAAAAAGATTAACTTTGTCTCCTCCTCTGCAGTATACACCCCTGGACGGCGTCAGCCTTCTCCAGTTTTTGCTTAGTGTCGCAAGGAGGCACACCTTTTTCCTTTTTTTCCTTTCGTCGGAACAGATGAAGAAAAGTGGGTCTCCTGCTAGACTCCCAGCATGGCTCCTTCCTTGGCCCCCTTTTTAGGGGTGCCCAGTTGAAGTGGAGATGGCGGTTCCCCATGTCGCTCCTTCCCCAGTCCCTCGGGTACTGGTCCGAAGTTGAGACCCCCCCCCTCCTTCCCCAACCCCCCTCAGGGTCTGGGTTGAGGCAAGGATGAAGACCCCCTGACGGTGACAGACGCACCCTCCCTAATCCCCCGCAGGGGGCATTAGGTTGAGACGCCGCAGGTAGGGTCGGAGTACAGACAGCATTCTGCACCAGGGACCCCAGACCAGCTGTGGGATCCTGCTGGGGCCGGGGGAGGGTGCAGGCAGACGTGGCACAGCAGAGACAGGGCTTTCTGCGCCCTTGCCTCTGCAGCAGCATTGGCTCCATGGCGCTCCAGGGACCCCCCACACAGGAGCCGCTAGCCCTGCTGCCCCCACCGCTAGCCAGTCGCCCATTCCAGGGGGGTCCGGTGCAAATCCGACCCCCTCCCGGACTACCGCGCCGCTCTGGAGCCTTCCTGGGCATCGGGCCTCAAATTTAGACCGCGGCTTCGGCCTAGCCAAAGCCGCCGCCTTTTTCCCCGCCCCCCGGATGACGAAAATGACACTGCAGTATCATAGAAGGGGCGGATCGAGGCAGAAAGGGCGCGCTTTTACATGGCCCAGCGCGCCCTTTTCCAGCTTTCCGCCCCCTTCCCTCTCCACCTCAGAATCCGGTGTCCATCTTGCTGCACCTGGAGGAAGGCAGCACAGAGTCTCCGGGGGGCACAGGACGTGGGGCTTATCAGCGCTGGACCTCAGGGGAGCACCGGTGGGGTAAGATCACAGCTGGGTCCTTGGTACTCAGCTGTGAATTCCTATACCATATAGCGCTCTCCTACTCCTTTTTCCTCTGCATAGATACCCCTGTAGGGCCTCTATTAATCAGCCTAGGTACTATGTCGGACTCAAAGAAAAGAACCAGGCTAGTCTGCTTTTATGCAGTCTGCACAGCCTGCAAGGTCACTCTCCCCAGCGGCAGCACGTATCCGCACTGCCGGGACTATACCCAAAAAACCGGAGCAGAACCCCAAGAAGTCCCTACCAACGCTTCTGCAACCGCTACTGCGCCGGAATGGGCAACTCAGATGTCACAGTCTGACTCAGTCCATGGATAACCTGACCTCCAAATTACTGCAGGCTCATGTCTCGGCTATGAACGTTACCCAGCAAAGGGACGTCCGGTCTCACGTGCAGGGCGCTTCCGACAGTTCCAGGCGTAAGCGGACCCACAGGTCACGTTCATCTGCGTCCTCACATAGCAATAGGCCTTCCCCCTCCAGGGAGAGAGACAGTGGCTCCAGGTCACCGAGGCCGTCCCCTGATAGGGAAAGGCAATGCGGATCTCCACAATCCCAGACCAAGGAAAACCTCCGCTCTAGTTCGCCCGCTAGGGAGCTCCTTAGCGATGGGCAAGACTCAGAGGGCATATGTGACTCCAACTTAGATAACGAAACAGAGACCGCTCTGCTCCCTTGTCCCCCTAGCAATACTGCGATAGTTGAGGATATCGTCTCTTCCATCCTTCGGGTGCTGGACATTTCAGATCCAGCCCCGGATGCACCAGAACACAAGATTTCCTTTGAAAGTGTTCAGAAACCATCGAAGGTCTTCCCTAATCACCCGGAATTTCAAAAACTCCTTTCTAAGCATTTTTCGCAGCCTGAGAAAAAATTCGCCAATCGCAAGTATTTGGAAGCAAAGTACCCCTTCCCACAGAAAGACACCAAGGATTGGACAGATCCGCCTGAAGTGGACCCTCCAGTCTCTAGACTAGCAGCACAAACGCTTCTCTCGCTGCCGGACAGTTCAACTCTCAAGGACACAGCAGACAGGCAGGTTGAACGCATGGCTCGTTCAATCTTTGAAGCGGCAGGTGCCTCTCTGGCTCCCGCATTTGCTTCAGTTTGGGCAGCCAAGGCCATCATGGCCTGGGCTAATCTCTTGCAAAAGAGCCTTCAAGCCTCAAATCCTCAGCTGGCGGACCAGGCGGTGCAAATTGCAATGGTGGCAGATTACATGGTCCATGCAGCGTTGGACTCTGCAAGAGGGGTAGCGGCAATAGCAACAAACGCCATCACAATCCGGCGTATTCTCTGGCTAAGAGAATGGAAAGCGGATGCGGCCTCAAAGTCCCTAACAAATCTCCCGTACTTCAGTGGCCGTCTTTTCGGTGAAAAGCTGGATACAATGATATCCAATGCTACCGGGGGCAAAAGTACTTCCCTCCCTCAATTAAGACCAAAAGGCACGTTTAAAAGACGTAATCAATCTCGTTTCCGATCCTTTCGGAATTCTTCAGGCTGGTCCGTCTCACGCCCAGCACAAAACCGTAGTCGTTCCCCCCGCAGGGACAACACACGTGCGGCACAGAGGCCGGACAGGAACTGGCAGTCAAAGGCAAGCCAAGCGAAATCTAAAGGAGGAAAACCTCAGACTTTTCCCTCATCTTGACTCATGCCCTCCGGAAGACACCCCACTTGTAGGCGGACGACTGCTACTCTTTCAGCAGGTCTGGCTGCCTATTACAGACAAGTGGGTCAAGGAAATAGTGTCTTCAGGATACAAAATCGAGTTTACTACCAGCCCACCGCACAGGTTTTTTCCATCTGTCCCTCCAAAATCCCCGCTCAAAGCTCAGGCCTTCCGTCAAGCGGTTTCTTCCCTCCGGCAAGCAGGAGTCATAGTGCCGGTCCCAGCAGAAGAGCGCTTCCGAGGGTTCTACTCCAACCTGTTCGTGGTGCCCAAGAAAGGAGGCAGCGTCCGACCCATACTAGACCTCAAGCAACTCAACAAGTATGTTCGAGTTCGTCACTTTCGCATGGAATCCCTCCGGTCAATCGTTGCGTCCATGGAAAAAGAATATCTCGCCTCCATAGACATACAGGACGCATACCTGCATATACCGATTGCTCTCGCCCATCAGAGGTTCCTCAGATTCGCAATCAACCAAGACCATTACCAGTTTGTGGCCCTCCCGTTCGGTCTCGCCACAGCTCCCAGGACATTTACAAAGGTCATGGCAGCTACCATGGACGTTCTGCACTCCAGAGGCATAGTAGTCGTTCCATACCTGGACGACCTTCTCATCAAGGCCCCCACCCTCAAGGACTGCGAGGTCAACGTCTCGATCACGATCGACACTCTGAGGCGCCTGGGGTGGTTAGTCAATTTACAGAAGTCCTCGACTACCCCAAGTCAGTCTCTGACCTTCCTGGGGATGTTATTCGACACCTCCAAGGGTCTGGTGATTCTCCCCAGAGACAACGCACTGGCTCTCTGTCTGGGAGTTCACACACTCCTCCGCAAGTCCCCCAGATCTCTCCGGTATGCCATGAGAGTACTTGGCAGGATGGCAGCAGCAATGGAGGCGGTACCGTTTGCCCAGTTTCACCTCAGACCCCTTCAACTGGCCATCCTCAAGTCCTGGGACAGGAATCCGTTCTCCCTCGACAGGGCGTTCCGGTTATCAGCAAAAACCAGGAGGTCCCTGCACTGGTGGCTCGAGCCAACCTCGCTTGCAAGTGGAAAATCCTTTCTCTCCGGTCAATGGAAGGTTTTGACCACCGACGCAAGCCTTATAGGTTGGGGCGCGGTGCACCTGCATCACAGAGCGCAAGGCAGGTGGTCACCAATGGAAGCGACCATGCCCATCAACATCCTGGAAATCCGGGCCATCTTCCTGGCGTTGAAAGCCTTCCATCACTTGCTAGCAGACTCTCATATCAGAGTAGAGTCGGATAATGCCACGGCAGTGGCATACGTGAACCATCAAGGCGGCACCCGCAGCATCCAGGCGATGACCGAAGTAACACGTATCCTACAATGGGCGGAGAATGCGAGGTCAGTACTCTCTGCGGTCCACATTCCGGGTGTGGACAACTGGGAAGCCGACTATCTCAGCCGACAAGAAATGGACTCGGGGGAGTGGTCTCTCCATCCCGAAGTTTTCTGTCAGATCTGTCATCGTTGGGGCACCCCGGACGTGGATCTAATGGCATCCCATCTCAATGCCAAGGTTCCCAATTTCATGGCCAGGACGCGCGATCCGCGGTCGCTCGGAGCAGATGCCCTGGTTCAGGACTGGACCCAGTTCCAGCTTCTGTACATTTTTCCACCTCTTCCCCTGATCTCCAGAGTCCTGAGGAAGATCAAGCAAGAGGGAGTTCCCACCATCCTGATCGCTCCAGACTGGCCCAGGCGTACCTGGTACGCCGACGTCGTGCAACTCACAGCAGACGCTCCCTGGCGTCTCCCCACACGTCTCGACCTTCTGTCACAAGGCCCGTTCTTCCACCAGAACTCAGGAGCTCTCAATTTGACGGCGTGGCCATTGAGACCTGGGTTTTGACCCAAGCAGGTTTTTCACCGGAAGTCGTTAAAACCATGATCAGGGCTCGAAAGCCAACTTCAGCCAGGATTTACTATCGTACCTGGAAGGTTTTCTTCACATGGTGCGAATCTCGTGGGCAGATCCCACTCCCCTATTCTCTTACAAGTGTCCTCGGTTTCCTTCAGTCAGGCCTGGACGCTGGGCTATCCCTGGGCTCGCTGAAGAGCCAGGTGTCAGCGCTTTCAGTGCTCTTTCAGAGGCGTATTGCTAACAAGCCGCAAGTGAAGACTTTTCTCCAAGGGGTTTCCCGATTGGTTCCCCCCTACAAACGTCCGTTGGAGACGTGGGACCTCAACCTGGTCTTGACAGCACTACAGTCACCTCCTTTTGAACCCCTTAAGGAGGTCTCACTCCGCTTTCTATCACAGAAAGTGGTTTTCCTGGTGGCGATCACCTCGCTACGCAGGATGTCTGAACTTTCAGCTCTTTCCTGCACACAACCCTTCCTGGTTTTTCATCAGGACAAGGTGGTTCTACGTACAGTCCCATCCTTCCTTCCGAAGGTTGTGTCCAGCTTCCACCTCAATGAGGAAATCTCACTACCGTCCCTTTGCCCGGCTCCCGTTCATAGGGTGGAGAAGGCTCTGCATACGCTTGACCTTGTCAGGGCATTGCGTGTTTACGTGTCTAGAACTGCTCCTTTCCGGAAGTCTGATTCACTTTTCCTTCTTCCAGAAGGCGTTCGCAAGGGCCTACCGGCTTCCAAAGCCACCCTTGCTAGGTGGATCAAGTCCACCATTCAAGAGGCTTACCGCCTCAACAATTCTCCTCTTCCGGCCGGTATCACGGCACACTCTACGCGGGCGGTAGGGGCCTCTTGGGCCATTCGGCATCAGGCCTCGGCACATCAAGTGTGTAAGGCGGCCACTTGGACTAGCCTGCACACATTTACAAAACACTACCGAGTGCATACCCAGTCCTCAGCGGATGCGAGCCTGGGTAGACTGGTCCTGCAGGCGGCAGTACCCCAAGTCTAGGGGACTGTCAGCACAATATTCTTCCACTGCTTCCCACCCAGGGACTGCTTTGGGATGTCCCACGGTTCTGTGTCCCCCAATAAGGCGACAGAGTAAAGGAGATTTTTGTGTACTCACCGTAAAATCTCTTTCTCTTAGCCTTTAATTGGGGGACACAGCTCCCACCCTGTTGCCCTTGCGGGCCGTTGTTACGGTTGGGTTCTCATATTGTTGTTTGAGCTCGTTTATAGTAGCCTTCTTACAGGCATGGTTATGTTTCTGGTATTTTCCTCCTAATGCTTTTGCACAAAACTGGAGAAGGCTGACGCCGTCCAGGGGTGTATACTGCAGAGGAGGAGACAAAGTTAATCTTTTTCAGATTATGCATAGTGTCGCCTCCTAGTGGACAGCAGCATAACACCCACGGTTCTGTGTCCCCCAATTAAAGGCTAAGAGAGAGAGATTTTACGGTGAGTACACAAAAATCTCCTTTTTTTTGGTCTGGAATTGGGATTGGACGCCATGCCGCGTTTGGAAAGCCCCTGATGTGCCTAAACAGTGGAAACCCCCCACAAATGACACCATTTTGGAAACTAGACCCCCAAGGAACTTAACTAAATGTGTGGTGAGCACTTTGAACCCCCAAGGGCTTCACAGAAGTTTAGAACGCCCGGGCGTGAAAATAAAAAAATCATATTTTTTCCACAAACATGATCTTTTAGTCCCCAATTTTTTTATTTTCCCAAGGGTAACAGGAGAAAATGGACCCCAAAAGTTATTGTCCAATTTATCCTGAGTACGCTGATACCCCATATGTGGGAGAAAACTACTGTATGGGCACACGTCGGGGCTCGGAAGAGAAGTAGTGACGTTTTGGAATGCAGACTTTGATTGAATGGTCTGCGGGTGTCATGTTGCCTTTGGAGAGCCCCTGATGTACCTAAACAGTGGAAACCCCCCACAAGTAACCCCATTTTGGAAACTAGACCCCCCCTAAGGAACTTATCTAGATGTGTGGTGAGCACTTTGAACCCCCAAGTGCTTCACAGAAGTTTAGAACGCCCGGGCGTGAAAATAAAAAAAAATCATATTTTCCAACAAAAATGATATTTTTGCCCCCAATTTTTTATTTTCCTAAGGGTAACAGTAGAAATTGGACCCCAAAAGTAGTTCTGCAATTTGTCCTGACTACGCTGATACCCTATATGTGGGGGTAAAACACTGTTTGGGCGCATGGCAGAGCTTGGAAGGGAAGGAGCACCATTTGACATTTTCAACGCAGAATTGGCTGGAATTGAGATCATACTCCATGTTGCGTTTGGAAAGCACCTGATGTGCCCAAACAGTGGAAACCCCCAATTATAACTCCAACCCTAACCCCAACACACCCCTAACCCTAATCTCAACCCTAACCCTAATGGGAAAATGGAAATACATTTTTTTAATTTTATTATTTTTCCCTAACTAAGGGGGTGATAACGGGGGGGTTCATTTACCATTTATGGCGGTTTTTATGTTTGGTAGCTGTCGCACGCTAAAAGACGCTTTTATTGTAAAAATAGTTTTTGCATCACCACATTTTGAGAGCTATAGTTTTTCCATATTTTGACCCACCGAGTCACGTGAGGTCTTATTTTTTGCGGGACGAGTTGACGTTTTTATTGGTACCATTTTCGGGCACATGACATTTTTTGATCGCTTTTTATTCCGATTTTTGGGACGCAGAATGAACAAAAACCAGCATTTCAAGAATTTATTTTGGGGGGTGCATTTTCACCGTTCCGCGTGTGGTAAAATTGATAAGGCGGTTTTATTCTTCGGGTCAGTACGATTACAGCAATACCTCATTTATGCCGTTTTTTTATGTTTTGGCTCTTTTATGCAATGAAAACAATTTTATATAAAAAATTATTTTTGCATCACTTTACTCTGCGAGCTATAACTTTTTTATTTTTCGTTGATGACGCTGTATGGCAGCTCGTTTTTGCGTGATAAGATGACGTTTTCAGCGGTACCATGATTATTTATATCCGTCTTTTTAATCGCGCGTTATTGCACTTTTTGTTCGACGGTATGATAATAAAGCATTATTTTTTACTTTGTTCTTTATTTTTATTTTTTAAGGGGTTAACTAATGGGACAGTTTTATAGGGTGGGTCGTTACGGACGCAGCGATACTAAATGTGTACTTTTATTGTGGTTTTTTTTTTTTTTGTTTTTTTAATTTCCAAAAAATAATTTATTTGGGAATATATATATATATATTTTTTTTTTATTTTTTATATATAACATTATTATACTGTCATGTGTGAGATCACAGATCTGTCACAGCGATCTGTGATGTGTCAGATCAGCGATCTCACACGCAGTGCAGAAGGCTTCCTCATGTCTGCGGTTTGCAGACACTGAGGAAGCCGGCTCTCTGCAGGCCCCCGAAGGTCCTTGCCGCCATATTGGATCCGGGGACCTGCAGGGAAGGAGGCCCCCAGAGCAGCGCAGCACATCGCGCTGCGCTGGGGGTCTCAGGGAAGTACGGAGGGAGCCCCTTCCCTGCCGATGCTTCCCTAAACCCCCGGTACACTGCGATCATGTTTGAACGCAGTGTGCCAGGGGTTAACGTTTCGGGGGCGGTCCATGACCGCCCCTGACACACAGTGCCGGGTGTCAGCGGTGATAATCGGCTGACACCCGGCCACGATCAGCGGCGCTCACCCCGTGAGCGCCGCTGATCGCTATGACGTACTATCCCGTCCTTGGGAATTAAGTCCCAGGGCACATGGACAGGATAGTACGTCATATGGCAGAAAGGGGTTAATATATCTAGGTGGTGGGGTGTCCCTCTTGTGCTCTATATCTCCAAGGTGTTCCCAGATTCTTCATCTGAGCTCTTGCTTAGTTTGTTTCTTGTATATTCGAGTCCGCAATGAAAAGTTGCCCTGTATACTACACTGAGTTCGACAGTTAATGAAGTCCAGGATCACAAAATATCTCTAAATTCGTCCCTATAAAGGTTTTTACACTACAAATAAACAGACAATACACTTCCCACATTGATAGCAACACTTTATTGACCGCAGCCATGCATGGTTATGCAAGTCACATGTTTTTAATATTGGGTTATCTGAAATTTCATATCCTTTCTTAATGCAACCATTTTTTTAGGCATTGCGCTTTTGATCTGGTTGCCAAAACTGCCTTTATCATGGTAGTGGAACCTGTACAGGAAATAACCCTGCCTTAATGTTGTGCATGTTTCTTTTTGATAATCAAACTTGGAATACTAGATGTGGTGTTAATATTTGTAGTTCACCTGCCCACACTGAGCATATTAACAAGCCTGCAGTAAATATGCACACGTGTCTCCGGATATGCAGGTATGGTCATCGTCCAGATATTAAAGAGCTCATTGTATCACTCACTTATTTACTTCTCATTGGTTAAAAAAAATCACTTTAAAATCATACCAGAGAGATTTGTTCACGAATAATATCTAGCCACCATGGGGTTTGGGTAAATTTCTTCCCCCATATTAGATTTGTTACCTAGAAAATCAAAACCTTGGTGGTAGAGGAATTTACACTTTAATATGGATGCGTATGGGTTACCCACTGTGCTCTTTTATAATATTTTATAATATTGGTATTTGGTAATTGTTGCCAATTTGGGCAGCTTCTTTGTAATGTAATGCATTTTTTTTTTTTCTGTCCCCAGAGTATTTCTTAACCTCCGCCAACTCTCACCAAGAAGCTGTGGAGCAGACAATTGTGGCTTTACAGATGGATTATGATAATGATGTCAAGTATTTTGCCAGTATACACCCGGCTAGCACCAAACTTGCAGATGATGCAATGAGCACTGCTTCTTCCACCTACTAATAGGCATTAATTTCCAAGAAAGGTTCTACTCAAGCCCGTGACCACATTATTGGCCTTTTCTGTATTGTTTTTCCTATTCTACTTTAGGAGGGAAGAGTAACTATAAACTCAGAGGATTGCCGCCAAAGCCTTAAGTCTTCTGTCTTCCTGAGATGTCAAGAAACTTGAACTTGCTGATGAGTAACTTTATATCTGTGAGGACATAAAGGTCTACACTAGGTTGTCATCATTCAGAAGGTTCACTGATTAAGTCTTTCACTGCTGGAGCTGGTACTAAAGTGCTTGCATATATGTACTGTGCCATTCGTCATTATGAATGGCTACTAATATGGCTTGCCATATCCAATAGCACGGTTATGTATCCATGGGCCATAATCCAGTGACTTCTATTAGGCCGGTTTCACATTAGCGCATTTTCAGCGCGCGCACGGCCGGGGGTAGCTCCGCCCCCGAGCCGGCTCTCTGCCCGGCGTGCCCGCCCCTTCCTTGTAGCCCCGCCTCCTAGCGGACAGCGGCGCCTGCGATCGGCGCACCCTATCTTTAGCATAGGGTGCGCCGATCGTGCGCAGGCCGTGCGCTAGTTGCGCTTTGACCTGCGCTGCGCACTTTTGACGGTGCGCCGTGCGCGCCAAAATCCAAAAAGTTTGATTTTGGCGCGCACGGCGCACCGTCAAAAGTGCGCAGCGCAGGTCAAAGCGCAACTAGCGCACGGCCTGCGCATGATCGGCGCACCCTATGCTAAAGATAGGGTGCGCCGATCGCAGGCGCCGCTGTCCGCTAGGAGGCGGCGCTACAAGGAAGGGGCGGGCACGCCGGGCAGAGAGCCGGATCGGGGGCGGAGCTACCCCCGGCCGTGCGCGCGCTGAAAATGCGCTAATGTGAAACCAGCCTCAATCTGTTCCAAATTAATGTAGAGAATTTCCAGTATTAGGGGCAATGGGTTTTTTATTACGTTTCATCCATCACTTTCTTAATGTGTGAATAGTTTCCTTCTTGAGATGTGTGTTAACTGAGAAATAAAGGGGAGTAAACCCTTTTTTTTTTTTTCTTAAGGGCTCAGTGCTAACACTACATTAGATACTGATTTTAATTCTTAAATGCAGCATATTGCTGTACTTATAGGCAGGCAACATTTCTGTTAAGTACCTCTATTATAATTTGTTTTCATGCTGGTCATGACCTGAAGGATATGTGTTGATTCATGTGCTTCAAGTCACGTTTTGGTTTGTTGTTTTTTTTTTTTTTTTTTTAACTTGATCAAGATCAGCTATGAGGTGCCTAACTATTGGTCTTCATATAAATGTACATATCTGTTGTACTCCCTAGAGTACTGCAGTCTTTAATCATGCTGTTTAAAGCTCAGTTGTAATACAAGTTATCTGCTTGTCTGAATAAAATTTATTAATAAGTTTCAGTACATCTTTACTCTTGTTTTGTGTACTTGATTTACTTGAGAGGATGAAAATGTGAAATTCTCTTTTTTTTATTACCAGAATGGGGATAATTTTAAAGAAGATCTCTCTAAACACAGTCTACAGGCCCTGGAATAATCAGCTAGAGTGTATTCTCAATAGGAGGCAGACACAGCTATTGCTTCTCCAAATTTGCTGCCTAAATCAATTTAGTTGTATAAAGATCTAAATAAGAAATGTGTAAAAAAAAAAAAAAAAAAGCAACATTATCAACAGAGAAGCAAATTGCCAACATTAAAAATAAATCCCCCAAATTTTTATAAATCAATGTCAAAAAGTTAAAAAATAGATGGTATCAGCCCCTTAAAAGATAATAACAAGATAATTATAGAGGACGAAGAAAAGGCTGAGATTTTAAACAGGCACTTTTCATCCATGTTCACCAAAAGAAGTACACTTACGTCTGAGCAAATTAAACATTTACAAATCCCCTGGCCCAGATGCCATTCATCCACAGATACTGAGGGAATTGAGCTCAGTAACTGACAGACCGCTGTATCTCATGTTCTTAAACGCTCTTGTAACAGTGATTAGTGCCACAGGAGTGAAGGATTGCTAATGTGGTACCAATATTTAAGAAATATGCGAAGGTGGATCCAAGTAACCACCTGTCCGGTAAGTCTGACATCAATAGTGTGCAAAGTTTTTGAGGGTATCATAAGAGATGATCTGCAGAGATATATTGCAGAGACTAATATAATAAATAGCAACAAGCATGGATTTATGAAAATGATGTTGTGTCTAACTAATATGTTGGGTTTCTATGAGGAGGTAAGTGCAAATCTGGATATTGGTAATGCAGCTGATGTGATTTATCTGGACTTTGCAAAGGCATTTAATACTGTACCACATAACAGCCTTATACGGAAGCTACTGAAGCAAGAACTGGGGGAAAATAAATGCAGATGAGTAAGGAATTTGCCAACTGACAAGAAACAGTCCTCATAAATGGTACAATCTGTAAATGGAGTAGTCAGCAGGGATCTGTCCTAGGACCAATTCTTTTTAACCTCTCTTCTCTCAATTCCATCCAATAGATTATAAATTGTCAGTCTTTGCTGGCAACACCAAACTGTGTAGGATATTAAAATATGACTGACGGGAGTATTCTCCAGAGCAAGGAGGGACAACAGGCCTGGGAATAATCCAACAGATTTATTGACCAAAAAACAGGAACAACACGAAGGTAATTTGCAGAGTCCCAAAATAAGTCCACAGGAAACTGATTCGGGGGCACCTCCCGACAATCCTTGTGCCAGATCACAAAACCATAGTCCTTTAAGAGTCCCAGAAATCCACCACGATCACACAGAGGCCGAAGCTTCCTCAGACAGCCTCGTCCTTCTCTTTTAGCATCCAACTCACATCTGATCTTAAAGCAAGAATGTATTGTCAGGGCTCCTGGGATCAGTCCATCTGAAGGGGGGTAGGGGTCACACCTACTATTCAATGGTTTGGTCCATCAGAAGATTCTAGAAATGTAAGGGCTCCACTTAACCTACAATACACATCCTGTAGACTATCTTCTGCTTAGGAAAACAATAGCCAAAGTTCCACTAGCTGTTGACACAAGCCTAAATTAGATTATGGTCCAGGTACATCACAAGACATTGCAAAGTATTGGGGGAAGGAGACATGGTTAATTTACAGCAAATGACCCAGAGGAAAGTTAAATGACATATTATACAAAATACAGGACAGGGCAAGACTACAAATCATGACAATCCCTTCCCCTCCCAATTTGTGTACGTACTAGGGACCTCTACAGGTCACTGGTTAAGTACACACAGGCATGGCTGACAGGACTCAGGGCTCCTCTTGCCTGGACAGTCCATCTGCATTTTGGTGTTGGCTGCCTCTTCTATACTGTATGGTAAAGTTATAGGGCTGCAGTGCCAGGCTCCATCGTAGTAAGCGTCCATTGTCCCCAGAGACTCTGTTCAGCCAGGTGAGGGGATTGTGATCAGTAATGACAGTGAATTCTCGTCCATACAGATACGGCCTTAGTTTCCTAAGGGCCCACACTACAGCCAGACATTCTTTTTCAACAGTTGCATAGGCCACTTCTCGGTCCAGCAGTTTCCAGCTGAGGTAGGCAATGGGGTGCTCGTCCCCAGCTGCATTCACCTGGCTGAGGACAGCTCCCAGTCCATAAGCAGAGGCGTCCGTCTGCACAATGAATCTCCTCTTGTAGTCTGGAGCAGCCAGAACAGGGTCACAGACCAGAGCGTCCTTCAGCTGGTTAAAAGCCTCATCACAGGCTGGAGTCCAGATCACCAGCCGGGGCATCGTTTTCTTGGTCAGGTCGGTAAGAGGCTTGGCCACAGTGCTGAAATGAGAAACAAATTTTCGGTAATAACTGGCAGTGCCCAAAAAAGCCATAACTTGTTTCTTAGTTTGGGGTACAGGCCAGTCTCTAATAGCCTGGATTTTGGCAGGTTCGGGACGGAGCTTCCCTCCTCCTACTCTATGCCCTAGGTACTGGACTTCACCCATCCCCAATTGGCATTTATCTGGTCGAATGGTTAGGCCTGCTGCAAGAAGCAGGTCAAGAATAACGGCTACTTGGTTCAGATGTTCCTCCCACGTCTGGCTGAAGATGGCGATATCATCCAAGTAGGCACAAGCAAAGTCACCACATCCCCGGAGGATCTGGTCCACCATTCTCTGGAAGGTGGCCGGGGCATTCTTCATTCCAAAGGGCATATTTAGGAATTCATACAGACCAAAGGGGGTTATAAAAGCAGACCGTTCTCTCCCCTCCTCCGTCAGAGGGATTTGCCAGTATCCCTTACTGAGATCAAAGATAGTGACATATCGGGATCCAGCCAGTCGGTCTAGAAGTTCGTCAATACGAGGCATTGGGTAAGGATCACTGACGGTATGGTCGTTTAGTCGTCGATAGTCCACACAAAATCGAGTACTCCCATCCTTCTTGGGTACTAACACCACAGGAGAGGCCCAAGGGCTATGGGAGGCCTGGATTACCCCAAGCTGTAGCATCTCCTCCAGTTCGTGCTGCATGGTGTTTCGAACTGATTCAGGTACCCGGTAAGGAGCCTGTTGTATGGGACGGATGCCCTGAGTGTCCACATGATGTTGGGTGACGGTGGTTCGACCTGGTTGGGATGAGAAAGCAGCACGTCTCTGTTGAAGCACTCCCAGCATCTGGTTTTTCTGTAAGGAATCCAGGTGATCTCCCAGAGGAACCTGTTCCACAGTGGATGGGGCTCTCGCTGCTTCCATGAGATCAGGTAGGGAGTCCTCATCCTCTTGACCGTCCTCTGAAGCTAGCCGACAGCTTGCTATCATTGGAAGGGTCCGGTCATGGTACTCCTTAATCATATTCACATGGACAGTCTTTTGTCTTAGCCCCTGATCATCTAAAGCAAGAAGGTAATTGGTGTCATTCAGTTTTCTGAGAACCCGGAAGGGACCCTCCCATGTTGTCTGCAGTTTATTCTGCCGATGGGGAACAATCATTAAGACCTGTTGTCCTTCTACAAACTCCCGGTAGCGTGCTTTACGGTCATACCATGTCTTCTGTCTGGTTTGAGCCATCCGCACATGACTCTGGGCAAAACTAGCAAGTTGGGCCAGGGTTTCTCGCAGCTTTAGGACATAAGGGACAACAGGGGCCCCTGTATCTTCAACTTGCCCCTCCCAGTATTCCTTGAGCAGGGTTAAGGGTCCTCGGACCTTTCTTCCATAGAGTAGTTCAAAGGGGGAGAACCCAGTGGACTCCTGGGGAACTTCCCGATAGGCAAACAAGAGATGGGGTAGGTACTTCTCCCAGTTTGAATCTCTGTCAGTGAAGGCCCTCAGCATATTCTTCAGAGTGCCATTAAATCGTTCACAAAGTCCATTTGTTTGGGGATGATACGGGGTCGTGCGGATCGCTCGTACTCCACAGGTGCGCCACAGACACTGGACCAGCTCTGACATGAACTGGGAGCCTTGGTCCGACAAGATCTCACTGGGAAATCCTACTCTGGTGAAAATGGTAACCAGGGCCTCGGCCACCTTGGCTGCAGAAATACTTGACAAGGCCACCGCTTCTGGATATCGGGTGGCATAGTCCACAACAGTGAGAATGTACTGCTTTCCAGATTTACTTGGTTTAGCCAGAGGTCCAATGATATCAACAGCTACTCTTTGAAAGGGTTCTTCTATTATAGGGAGCGGTTGCAGGGGTGCCTTTGGGTGATCTCCGGGTCGCCCTCTACGCTGACATATGTCGCAAGTTCGGCAGAAATGTGCCACTGCTTGGGAAATCCCAGGCCAGTAGAAAGATTGAGTCAATCGCCTCTCGGTGCGGGTTTTGCCTTGATGACCAGCAGTAGGAATATCATGAGCAAGGTGTAATAGGGGAATTCTGTATTTCTGAGGAACAATCAGCTGTTTGCTATAAGTCCAGGGCTTATCTAGGGAGTCGGCATTGGTAACCCAATACAGAAGTCCATTTTCTCTGATAATTCTTTCTCCATTCTCCCCTAGCTGCCCTATTTCAGCTCGAGCTCTAAAACTAGCTAGGGTGGGGTCAGTCTCCACTTCTTGTCTAAACTGAACTTTATCCCAGGTAACATTCATATTATCCCCACAAGAAGAATCACTCACCGGCTGTGACAGCGGTTCTGGTGGCCTCATTTCCATGGATGGGTTGTACACGTCCACATTTGCTGCTCTCTTGGCTTGACTTCGGGTTACCGCACCGACAAAGTGGCAATGAAGATTCCCCACATCATTTCCTAGAAGAACGTCTGCAGGGAGGCCGCTCATCACACCGACCATGCATTGTTTGGCCCCAAAGCCATAATCCAGGGTCACACTCGCTCTTGGAATATATCTCTGGGTACCTCCAGCCAATTCAATGGCAATTCCTGGTCCCTTTTGAATTGCTTCTGGTTGAATTACTCGGGGATCGGCTATGGTGAGAAAAGCCCCAGTGTCACGGAAGCCAACAACTTTTTGACCATCCAGCACGACCTCCTGTAGATGTTTGTGCTGAAGATCAGAAGAACAGGTGGCTGGGGCTCGCACCCCATAGACTCCTGGTAGGGAAGCCAGGATATCAGAGTCACTTGGCAAGTCATCAGGCACTGAATCCATCTCTTCTCCAGGTGAGGGGGTCTGTAGATAATGAACAGGCAAAGGCGGTCTGTAGGTGTTCTGCCTCCGTACACCTGGACATTGGAATTGCATATGCCCGGGCTGCCCACATCCATAGCATCTGCGCTCTGGGATTCTTCCTCCACGTCGTAGTCCCAAAGGTGGAGCAGGAGTAATGCGAGGCACAGTCACACGAAGGTCACCATGAGTTGATGGTCTAGTGGGATGGTGAATATTGGAGGCAGAAGGACCAGGGGCCACCAGCGTTGGGGGGCTGGTAGTGTTTTTCTCCCTGAGTAGTAATTTTTTCCACTGAGGCTTGATGGTGAGAGCCTCATCAGCTAGAGCTGCAGCTTCCTCCACTGTTGCTGGTCTCCTTTCACGCACCCATTCCCGGATCTCAGCGGGGCACTTAAAATAAAACTGCTCTTTTAGGATGACCTGCAGGAACGTTTCCCAGGTTATGGCCTCCTCTGCCTCCAGCCAGCGATGACATATATGTTTGAGTTTGTGAGCATACATCTTGAAGGACACTTCCTCATCACAGGCTAAAGTACGGAACTGAGTCCCGTAAGTGTCTGGGGTCACAGCATAATGTTCTAGAATAGTCTGTTTAATCTCCGCATACTCACAGTTCAACCGAGGGTCCATAGCTCTATAGGCTGCGGCAGCTCCACCCTCTAAGAGCCCCACAAGATGTCGGACGCGCTCCGTTTCCGGGACTTCCATTAATCGACACTGATGCTCAAAGTCCAGGAAGAAGCCCTCAATGTCACCGGAAGCCTCATTAAACGGCTTGAAGTCTTTGCGGGACACTCTGGGGAGTTCCCTCATGGGGGATGCTGTGGGTACAGTCTGGAGCTTCTCGCTGCCTCCAAAGTGATCTCCCTCTCCAGCATTGCCCTCTACTCCATCCTGCACTGCCTCTCCTTGGCTGTGCACATGACCTCCCTCTTATCTTCTATGGTAGCCTCTTCTCCCAGCAAGGCCATCTCCTCCTCGTACCACACAACCCACTGACTTTTTTGGGTATTTACCTCCGACTGCCGCCTTTCCTCTCTTTGCTGTGAGGATCCTTCCTCAGCATCATCTTGCAGGTGAACTGCTTCCAAAGCCTCAATCAGCTGCTCCTTGGAGAGTCCCTTGTAGCTGACTCCCAGTTCACGGGCCTTTGTTTGTAGGTTCACCGCAGTCCAGTTCTTGTACTCTGCGGTGCTGGTTCCAGATGTTGATGGGCCGTTGTCCTCCATTCCTTCTGCTCTGATCCCAGCGCTGCCAACCAGTTTGTGACGGGAGTATTCTCCAGAGCAAGGAGGGACAACAGGCCTGGGAATAATCCAACAGATTTATTGACCAAAAATCAGGAACAACACGAAGGTAATTTGCAGAGTCCCAAAATAAGTCCACAGGAAACTGATTCGGGGGCACCTCCCGACAATCCTTGTGCCAGATCACAAAACCATAGTCCTTTAAGAGTCCCAGAAATCCACCACGATCACACAGAGGCAGAAGCTTCCTCAGACAGCCTCGTCCTTCTCTTTTAGCATCCAACTCACATCTGATCTTAAAGCAAGAATGTATTGTCAGGGCTCCTGGGATCAGTCCATCTGAAGGGGGGTAGGGGTCACACCTACTATTCAATGGTTTGGTCCATCAGAAGATTCTAGAAATGTAAGGGCTCCACTTAGTCTACAGGATGTGTATTGTAGGTTATCTTCTGCTTAGGAAAACAATAGCCAAAGTTCCACTAGCTGTTGACACAAGCCTAAATTAGATTATGGTCCAGGTACATCACAAGACATTGCAAAGTATTGGGGGAAGGAGACATGGTTAATTTACAGCAAATGAACCAGAGGAAAGTTAAATGACATATTATACAAAATACAGGACAGGGCAAGACTACAAATCATGACAATGACCTTGACGTTACAATATTGCAAAATGATCTGGATAAGATGACCGAATGGGCAAACACTTGTCAAATGAGATTTAATGTACTTAAATGTAGACTAATGCACCTGGGACAGAGGAATCCTATTGCTGCATATACATTAAATGGAAGTATTCCCTGGACTACAGAGCAAGACTTGAGTATTCTGGTTACAAGTAAGCTGAGCAGCAGTACTCCATGTCAAGCAGCAGCTGCAAAAGCAAACAAGATTTTAGGGTGTATAAAAAGAGAGAAAATCTTACGATTCCCAACGTATTATTCCTCCTTTATAAATCACTGGTGAGGCCACATCTAGAATATGGGATCCAGTTTTAGGCTCCACATATAAAAAAAAAAAAAAGTATATTCAGAAATTAGTCATTTCAAAGGCAGGCTACTAGATTATTACAAGAGATGGAAGGTCTCTCATATATGATGAGGTTGGGCTTGTTTAGTTTAGAAAAAAGATACCTCAGAGGGGATCTCATTTGCATGTATGAATGAGTGGTCAGTACAGAGGACTGGCGCATGACTTATTCCTTCTAACAACCATACGAAGGACCAGAACGTACTCATTATGGGTGTAAGAAAGTCGATTCTGGCAGCTAAATAGGAAAGGGTTGTTTACAGTTAGAGCAGTCAGAATGTGGAATGCCCGACCACAGGAGGTAGTAATGGCAGACACTATAATAGCTTGATATGTTTTGCTTTGATTTTATAAAAACAGCAAAAATTTGACATTTAAAAAAATTAACATTTTCAAACTTTGATTATCCCTTTAAGGGCTTGTACCCATCACCGTGAAAAAAAAAAAGTTCCAATTTCGGTTCAGAAAATAGGACCAGTGCCATGCAAGTGTCATATGAATTTCATGTGCGTACAATCTGACATCATTTTTTTCAGATAAATAATTTAAGCAAATACATGTACAATAAGCTGTACACTCACCTCGCAAATCATGTTTGACTGACTTCTTTCGCTCTCTCTATTTTGTGTGTACATACTTTATGTTGTCTCTTCTTTCCTGTCAGGTCCTGCTGTGATTTTACAAATCACAGAAATGACAAAAATGCAAGTGTGACCAAAACAGCCAATAAGGATGAGAACAGAGAAATTGTCTATATATATATTTGGACAGAGACCACACTTTTCTAATTTTGGTTCTAGACATTGCCACAATGAATTTTAAGCAAAACAATTCAGATGCAGTTGAAGTTCAGACTTTCAGCTTTCATTTGAGGGTATCCACATTAAAATTGGATGAAGGGTTTAGGAGTTTCAGCTCCTTAACATGTGCCACCCTGTTTTTTTAAAGGGACCAACCCTTTAAACCCCTGTCCAAATATACAGAGGTTTGACAAAATAATGGAAACACCTGGAAACATCAACAAAAGTTAGTTTCTCCTACGCCTCATTGGGGGACACAGAGACCGTGTGTTATGCTGCTGGCCACTAGGAGGACACTATGTAAACTAGAAAAAAAAGTTAGCTCCTCCCCTGCAGTATACACCCTCTCGCTGGCTGAGATTCTCCAGTTCTTACTTAGTGCCTGTAGGAGGCACTTGGGTCTGGTTTCAGACCCCACCGTTTTTATTTTAGTTTTGAATTTTCTGTAAATTTTTATTTTTTAATTAACGGAGTGAAGGGGGCGACGGTTCCTTTCTACAGCCCGCTCTCCCCCGAACCAACAACAGGCAGGTATGTGGAGTATACCTCCCCGTACACTTTCCTGCAACGAATGGGGCTGATTCCTCTGACGATGGTTTCCTTATGGTCGGTACTCCACGGATACGAGGGCAAGCGCAACAGTACGTAGCACAGGAGTGACCTGAACAGCGCTTTTTCGGATGCCCTGAATCAGCCCCAGAGCTCTCTGTCCCCCTACCCAGAGGGTAGATCGATTGAGCAATACCCCCCTGTAAAACCTCCAGCTCTGCTACATCGCCTGGAGGATGAGACTGAAAAAGCCTGGACAGCGACGACCTGACTGAGCACAGGAGTGGAGGTATGGAGAAGCGTCAGCGGCGGTACACTGGCACCCGGTCGCAGCCCCCCCGCCCCGAGCTTACCGTGGGGAGGCCAGAAATTTAGCCCCCGGCTTTTTCTGCCTGCTAGGCTGCAATTTAAATAGCGCCGTCCTCGATAGCACCACCCCCTCCCCGGCGTCTACCGTGGGTAGGCCAAAAATTTAGTCCCCGGCTTTTCTGGCCTACTAGGCCGCAATTTGAATAGCGCCGCCCGCGTTATCGTCACCACCCCCTCCTCTTGGCGCCTCTCATTCCAAGCGAGACGTGCAGTTCTAATCTCGGGGGCCATGTCTGTTACCTCTGCTGCATTTAACCCTTTCAGGCGCAGCCGAAATCCGGGTGACGCCACAGGGCCACCATTTTCCTCCCGGGGGACATAACAGGACCGTGGGTAAGTTGCATCTGCCCTCAGATTAAAGCTTAACCCCTTCCCGACACATTACCTGCATCTGCAGTCAGACTCTGCCGTTAACCCTTTCTGGAGCGCTATGCCTCACTCACAGGAGGTTAAACGGGCCGCTAAGAAGCACAATGTGCTTTTCTACCGTGTGTACTACCTGCAAGTCGGCCTTACCACAGCGAGCTTGACTCTCCAGTGCTCAAGCTAATCCGTTATGCACGGACCGCGACCCGGCCTACGCTCCAACGCCCCCCGCAGCCGCTGCTGACGGGCTTCCTGGTACCCCCAAGTGGGCTGCGCCGCTGTCCCGGTCGGTGGAGCCTCTGACCAAGGCTATATTCCCCCTCCGGGAGGACTGTCTCTGCCAAAGCAGGCTCATGGCGCGTCCCCTAGTCGCGTTAACGCCTCAGCATCAGCGACTCCTGTCTCTCGCTCGCCCTCCTGAGGTTCACAGTGAGCATAACTCTGATTTTGTATCTGTCACGTCGGCCCCTCAGAATCCTCCAACTGATCAAGAGTCGCTTGATTCTCTTATAGAATCAGTCAACAGGATTCTGAGGTTGAATGAGGAAAATATTCCCGCTCCAGCACTCCTCATTTAAGGAATAAGCGTGTACGCTGGTTATTTACCAGCTGTCCAGTATCATAGGGATCAGCCATAAGTGGTTCACTTGGCAAAAGTTTACTTTGGCTAAATACTGTTTTGATCCAGTCCTAATGAAGGATTGATTACAGATACCTCCGGTGGACCCTCCTGTACTGCGTCTTGCTTCCACAACGCTCCTATCTGTTTCTGAGGGTTCCTTGGTCAGAAACCCCTCCGATCATCAAATTGACTACCTTGCCCGATCAATTTTTTGGAAGCTTCAGGAGCGGCGTTTGTTCCATCCTTCGCCGCAGTTTAGGTCACTAAGGCATGGCTGCTTGGGCAGAAGTCCTGATTACTGCCTTCCAGGGCACCAATCTTCCTCCTGAGACAACCTCTATAAACAGCCAGATGATTCACGCAGCGAAATTTGTAGTAGACGCTTCTTTTCAGGTCGCCAATTGCGCGGCTCAAACTGCCGCTAATGCGATCTCCATTAGAAGAGCCCCAGGGCTCCGCGGCTGGTGGGCGGATGCCACATCTAAAAGTTTGTTGACTTCTCCCCCCTTTTCAAGCGGGTCATCTTTTTGGAGAGAGACTGGACCAGCTCATTTCTGATACTACCGGGGGAGAAGACAAGTAAATTCTTTCCTCAACAAAGGGCTGTTCTGCTGTTTTCGCTCCAACAGCCGACGTGTTTCGATTTTCTCACAACAATTCCAGTTGGTCCTTCTCTATCTTCTCTTTCGGATCAGGTCTGTCCCCGCGCGGAGACAGAGGCTCCCAGATCTCATACAGATCTAACCGTTCTTGGAAACCCAGGCCTAGGGCTTCTGGATCTAGGGGAGCCAGATCTCATAGATCTACCTAATGACGACAAATGGGTCAGGAAGCGGGTATTCTTCGGATATCATATACAATTTCTTCCCACCCCCCCCCCCTCCAACTTGAGTTTTCCTTTCCTCTTCCTCCAAGAGAAAGACAAGAGCCTTCCTTTGAGCTGTTCAGGCTCTTCTAAGGGACGGAGTCATCATTCCGGTCCCCCTTCACGAAGGGTTCAGGAGATTTTGTTCAGTCCTTCTTTTGTGGTTCTAAAAGAAGACTGGTCCATGCGACCCATCTCTGGATCTCAACTGTTAATCACCTTGTCACGGTACAGCGATTCCAAATGGAAACTCTCCGATCAGTTGTCGCTTCCATGGAAAAGGGACAGTTCCTAGCATCCATCGACGTCAAGAACGCTTGACTTCACATTCCGATATGCCCATCCCTCCAGTAGTTCCTGCGTTTTGCAACTCACGAGGAACACTTCCAGTTCGTGGCCTTGCCCTTCAGACTCACCACGGCTCCCAAGGTCTTTACCAAGGTCATGGCGGCTTTCATGCCTATTCTTCACCCTCGGGGAGTGGTACTGTTACCATATCTGGACGACCTGCTCATCAAGGGTCCGTTCCTTCCAGTCTGCAAGGAATATGTGGATAACAGTAAATACTCTTTCCTGCCTAGGGCAGAAGATAGACTGCGAAAAGTCTCTCCCAGGACCAGCTCACACTTCCCGCGGATTCACCACTCTCCCTCCAGGAGAGACCCAAGCTTTACAACAAGCAGAGCGGCCTCTTTCTCGACCAGTTTCTCTCTCCATTCGTTTCAGCATGAGAGTTCTCAGAAGGATGGTGGCAGCGATGGAAGCAGTTCCATTTGCACAGTTCCACCTCTGTCCCTTACAACATGCATTGCTGTTAGCTTGGGACGAGAACCCGTTCTCCCTGGACAGTTGGATTCCTCTGTCCCTGTGGGACAGGCAAGCCCTCAGGGAGTAGACACCGAGGTCCTCCCTGAATCAAGGGAGGTCTTTACCCACAGTAAGATGGTTGGTAGTAACCTCCGACGCAAGTCTCCTCAGTTGGGGTGCGGTCCCTCGTCACCTCACGGCACGAGGTCATTGGTCAACCCGAGAGTCGCGCCTCCCCATTAACTTTAGGAGATAAGAACAAACAGATTAGCTCTAAGGAGTTTCCACCATCTCTTCGCAGGTCTCCCCATCAGGTCTCAATCCAACAACGCCACGGCTGTAGCGTATATCAACCGTCAGGGAGGTTTTCGGGGCAGGATGGCCATGCACGAAGTGAGTTTCATCTTCCATAGGGCCGAGACCAACCATTCGCCCATCTCAGCAAGCCACATCCCGTGCTTGGAAAATTAGAAGATAGATTTTTCTCGATCACCAAGGCATTGCCTCGGGGAGGTGGTCTCTTCATCCGGAACTCTTTCAGCAGATTTGTCATCGTTGGAGGACTCCAGATATGGATCTCATGGCCTCAAGACTAAACAAGGTTCCTCGGTTCATTTTCCAATTGCGCGATCCTTGCGCCATCGGAGCGGAAGCTCTAGTTCCGCCATAACTCCGGTTCCGGCTCCTGTACATCTCCCCCCCCCCCTTCTTCCCTTGTTTCCGAGGGTCATCAAGAGGATCAGAGCGGAGGTAGTGCCAATGATCCTAGTCGCGCCATCCTGGCCGTGCCGAGCATGGTATGCAGAACTAATACAACTAGTCGCTGATGTCTCCTGGCGACTTTCATATCATATGGATCTACTCCCAGGGCCCGATTTACCACCAGAACTCCGGGGTCCTGTCTTTGATGGCGTGGCCGTTGACTCCTGGTTTTTAACTCAGGCTGGTGTCCCTCACGACGTGAATTCCACCATGATTAGTACCAGGAAGCCTGTGTCCATGCGCTTCTATCACCGCACCTAGACAACCTTCCTTTTTTTGTGGTGCAAGGTTCATGGTCGATCACCTCCGGTATTTTCCATTCTGGCCATATTGGAATTCCTTCAATCCAGATTAATATTAGGCCTTGCGCTTAGCTCGCTCAACGGCAAAATTTCGGCCTTGTCAGTGCTTTTCCAACACAAATTGCCACCAAGCTTCAGCTCAAGATGTTCATTCAGGGAGTTTCCCATGTGGCATCTCCTTATGGAAGACCATTTGACTCATGGGGCCTTAATCCGGTTCTCGGGGCCTTTCAGGAGGTTCCTTTTGGAACTGCTGCAGGACATGTCACTGACCGTCCTCTCTTGGAAGGTGGTCTCTCTAGTGGCAACTACGTCAACCAGACGAGTTTTGGAATTGGCAGCCCTTTCCTGCCGTTCTCCGTTTCTGAATTTTTATCAGGAAAAGGTAGTTCTCAGGACGTTCCCGTCCTTCCTGGACAAGGTCCTCTCCTCTTGCCATCTCAACGGGGAAATTGTTTTGCCTTCCTTTTGTTCTGGCGCCATTCCATTGCAT
Organism: Dendrobates tinctorius; assembly: GCF_039654945.1. NCBI lineage: Eukaryota > Metazoa > Chordata > Amphibia > Anura > Dendrobatidae > Dendrobates > Dendrobates tinctorius. The sequence continues at coordinate 21,277,889 of NW_027361838.1, read as the reverse complement.
TGAGAAGGCCCTCCACACCCTGGATGTGGTTAGGGCGCTGAGACGGTACATCTCGCGGATGGCTCCTTTCCACAAGTCAGATGCCCTGTTCATACTTCCAGACGGGCATAGGAAGGGTCTAGCCAGGTTTATTCGCTTGGCGATTCAGGTATCCTACCGTGTCAGGAACGCGCCTGTCCCAGCGGGGATTAAGGCGCGCTCTACCAGGTTAGTGAGCACCTCTTTCGGCACCAGGCCTCAGCAGAACAGGTCTACAAGGCTGCGACTTCGTCCAGTCTGCATACTTTTACAGAAAGTTACCAAATTCATTCTCAGGCCTCTCCGCAAGGCTGCGACTTGGTCCAGCTTGCGTACCTTTACAAACATTGCCTAATTCATTCTCAGGCCTCTGCAGATGCAGCTCTCGGCAGACGCTGCCAGCAATCGGCAGTACCACGGTGCTCACTCAGTGGTACATGGGGTATTAGCATATGAATGCTCCCCACCCAGGGACTGCTTTAGGACGTCCCACGGTCTCTGTGTCCCCCAAAGAGGCGTAGGAGAAATAGGATGGACCTACACCATATTAAATAGGGATTTTTGTGTACTCACCGTAAAATCCTTTTCTCCGAGCCAATCATTGGGGGACACAGCACCCACCCTTTTTAGCCTATTGGCTCACTGTAGCATTCTTAGGCATTGATATTGTTATGGTTATTGTTAACTGTTTATGCGCCGACAGTTTTTTCACCGAACTGGAGAATCTCAGCCAGCGAGAGGGTGTATACTGCAGGGGAGGAGCTAACTTTTTTTCTGGTTTACTTAGTGTCCTCCTAGTGGCCAGCAGCATAACACCCACGGTCTCTGTGTCCCCCAATGATTGGCTCGGAGAAAAGGATTTTACGGTGAGTACACAAAAATCCCTATTTAATATGGTGTAGGTCCACCTTTTGCAGCGATTACAGCCTCAATTCTGCGAGGTATGGATTCAAACAAGGTGTGAATTGTTTCCAAAGGAATTTTAGCTCATTCTTCAGTTAAAACACCCTCCAGTTCTTTGAGCGACGATGGCGGAAATCGACGTCTAACTTGAATCTCTCAAATCGACCATAAATGCTCAATAATGTTGAGGTCTGGAGATTGTGGGGGCCAGATGAGATGCTCAACTTCATTAGAATGTTCCTCGTGCCATGCTTTAACAACTCTAGCTGATTAAATTGGTGCATTATCATCCTGAAAGATGGCGTTCCCCTCCGGGAACAGTGCTTGAACCACAGGATGTATTTGGTTGCCCAAAATGCCTAAATAATCTCGGCTGTTAATTCTTCCATGAAGGGATATCATTGGCTCGGCGGATCTCCATGAAATAGCACCCCAGATCATCACAGAACCTCCGCCATGTTTTACGGTTGGGAGAAGGCAGTCTGGATGGAATGCTTCTTTCGGCTGTCTCCAAATGTACACTCGGCCGCAGGTCAGAAGTAGGGTAAACGATTCGTCTGAGAATATCACATGTTTCCACTGCTCGAGGGACCAATTCTGGAGGTTTCTATACCACTAAACGCATGGAAACATTTGTCATTGAGAGCAGCGGTTTTCTAATTGCAGCTCTTCCGTGGAATCCAAATTTGTGCAGGTCCCGACGAACAGTTTTTGTGGAAACTGGGTTCTGTAGGTGTTCACTGAACTCAGCAGTGATTTTCGGAGCCGTGGTCTTGCGATCCTATCTCACAATTCGCTTTAGAGTCTGACGGTCTCTCTGTCAACTTCGACTTTCGGCCGGACCTGTGCTTTGCTGCGGACGTTTTTCCTTCTCTTTCAAATGCAGTCATTACTTTGGACACAGTACCTCTTGACACGCCAAGCATTCGGGAACTTTCTGTTACACTAGCACCTGCCATATGAGCACCAACAATTTGGCCTCTGAAAATCCGAGAGGTCTGCAATTGGTATCAGGTTCTCATCAATGTTCTTACAATTCTGCAAAACAAACAGTTAATTTACATACACATATCACAAATAATCTAATCAACTACAAAACATTACTATATGTCACGGTTTGCATGTTTATAACATGTTCGAAGATTATGATGCCAAAACGTTAGGTGTTTCCATTATTTTGTCCAACCCCTGTATATGTACCTAACTGTACATTGTGTTGTTTAAGAGTGTTTCCTTTTTTTTTTTTTTTTTTTTTTTTAGTAGTGTGTGTGTGTGTGTATGTGTGTATATATATATATATATATATATATATATATATATATATATATATATATATATAATCTGTATATACAGTGAGGAAAACTAGTATTTGATTGTCATGCTGGAAGACTGAGCCGCAACCCATCTTCAATGCTTTTACTGAGGGAAGGAGGTTGTTGGCCAAAATCTCATGATACATAACCCCATCCAGCCTCCCTTCAATATGACGCAGTCATCTTGTCCCTTTATGCAGAAAAGCACTCTAAAATATGATGTTTCCCCCACCACGTTTCATGGTTGGGATGATGTTCTTTGGGTTGTACTCCTCCTTCTTCCTCCAAATACGGCGGAGTGGAGTGGGTATCAAAGAGTTCTATTTTGGTCTCATCGGTTTTAGGAAGTTTCGCCCCCAGCAATTTGCCCCCAGCAATTTGCCCCCAGCAGTTCGCCCTCGCACATTTCGCCCCCGGCAGTTTGCCCCTGGATTTTTCACCCCCAGCAGTTCGCCCCCGGATGTTTCGCCCCCAGCAGGTTGCCCCCGGATGTTTCGCCCCCAGCAGTTCGCCCCCAGCATGTTCCGCCCCTGGATTTTTCGCCCCCCGGATGTTTCGCCCCCATCAGTTCGCCCCCAGATTTTTCACCCCTGGCAGTTCACCCCCGGATTTTTCGCCCCAGCAGTTGACCCCCGGTAGTTTGTCCCCAAATGTGTGTACCCTGTTTTGCCCTCAGAATTTTGTGTTTGTATGTTTCGCCAGTTTGTCCTTGTGGTTCATGAATTCCTGTCCGTCATCAATTCACATGTCACAAAAGTGCTGCACTTTTGTGACCTTTTAAATCAACTGTTTCCATCTGTAAACCTCACAACTGATTGCATTATAGTGTCAGAGCATTTTGCCCGCAATTTTAACAAGACATTTTCCAAAACGTTTCTAAAATATGTGTTAGGCTAGTTTCACACTAGCGTTTATGAGCGCAGCGACGGCCTGCGCACGGCCGCCGCTAAGCACCGCCCCCGCCGGTAGCTCCGCCCACCGGCGCATGACGCTGCATGCGCCCTGCGTCCCCTATCTTTATCACAGGGGGCGCAGGCCGTGCGCAGTATGCGTTTGGCGGCGCATGCGCCTTTTTGACGGTGCGCCGACGCAACCAAACTGCAGCAGGTTGCGTTTGGCGCAGGTCGGCGCACCGTCAAAAGGACGCATGCGCCGCCAAACGCATACTGCGCACGGCCTGCGCCCCCTGTGATAAAGATAGAAGACGCAGGGCGCATGCAGTGTCCTGCGCCGGTGGGCGGAGCTACCGGCGGGGCGGGGCTTAGCGGCGGCTGTGCGCAGGCCGTCGCTGCGCTCATAAACGCTAGTGTGAAACTAGCCTTACAAAAACATACCACGAAAAAAATAAACGGATTCAAAAAATGCAGTGTGAATGAGGCCTGATTTAGGTGGGGAATGTAAACCACTCTAAACTCAAAACATTTTGTGAACTTTTACCTGACCCAGCACTGAGCTGCTTTTTTGCAAGTTTTGTTGCAGATGTAACAATTTTCATGTCGGGTGTCCTGCAAGTTACATTAGACTAGCTTTTATTCCATCTTTACATCAGAATATAGCAGTGCCTAAAATCTCTACAAAGAGAGAGGTGTACTAGCACAAAACATCAGTCAGCTTCCACAGCAATTCACTTTCTACAAGTATGAATTCAGTTCTATCCGAACGTGGGAAGAAGTTGGTCTACGAGAATCACATTTACGTATTTTCCAAACGGACGGCTGACCATGTCAATTCCATCTGGGTGTGTGAAAAACGGTTGACTTGCAAGTAACCAATCCCCACAACCACGCAGCACAAGCAGCAAGACCTGAAGCAATCCGACTTGTCAATGAGGCACTCACCAGGGCAAGGACAACACAGGAGACACCACCACAGATTCTCACAGAAGTCATTACAGGAGCCCATTCTAATGTTGTAGCACTTCTCCCAAGGAAAGCATCACTGAAGAGAACAATACGATTATCAAAGCAACTTGGCAATATTCCAAGGTTGCCCCAAACCCTTGATTAGCTTGTTATTCCCCAGGAGTTCCAGGGGATCAATATTGATGGTATCCAGCAGCAGTTCCTTCTGCATGACTCTGGTGAGCATTTAACATTTCCATTATGCAGAATTATTGCAAAGTTTATGTTGCACAAATGTGAAAAATTATCTATTACAAAGTGCTGATATAGAGTACTATGTGATTATTTTACCTTAAAGGGAAACTTTGAGGATAGTGTAATGTAGGGTGAGGCCTACTGATTCCAACTATGCTTCACTTGTTTAGTTGCAGTCTGATTCTCTGCTCAGCTTCAAAGTAGAAGTCCTGCCTTTGAGATACAGTGGTCTGCCATGTTCATAAGCAGAGTGGTAACCTTGTCCACCAACCATGATTTGCAGGTATCCAGCCATTGTCAATCACAACCAGAGGACAAGGTTGTCGCATCAAACCCGCATCACTAGATGTCAATTTTAGTGTAGAATTTTCTGCTATAAATTAGCTGCAGATTGTCTGCTGCAACTCCTTAGTGCATGTGAATGGACCTTAAGGATTCATTAACATGTCTCCTAACCTCTGCCCTGCCCCTTTAGCCATGCCCCCTGCCAACAGCCTGAAATGAAGTTCCAATGCTGAATTAGTGCTGGGAAGAGGGTACACCATGCCCCAGTAGGTGCCGGTCACTTACCGGAGCATGGCAGGGGGTTAATTAATATTCACCACCTGCTGCCACATGCTGCTTTGATACAGGACCTGGAATGATGTATGCAATCATGTGATCGCTCACGTCTCAGGATCTGCATTGAAGCAGAGTGAGGAAAGCAGCGCAGCAGCAGGCGGTATTAGTTTATCCTTGCCATGCTCCAGGAGGAGACAGGCACATACCAGAGCATGATAGATCCAGGGGGCCCGCTGTTCATGGGTGCATTACACCCCTTGGCAGCAGGTCCGACGGCCAGGGGGCAGTGGCATCCCCTGCCTACATGGTAGGTACGCCACTGCTGCACGGCATGTCATTTTTTTTTTTAACAGTGCATTTTTTCATGAGCATGTGGATGGGATTTAGACATTTACGCTGCATATGACCCCGACCTAATGACCCTTTGAGTTAGTATGCTTTTTTTCACAAATACTTCTTACATGTTTGCTTGTTTTCCTGATGTAAACCTTTTATTATCATGGAATTCTGCATTTTGCTAGTTTCTGCTGCCGTTATTCCTTTCACGACTTTGAAAATGTGACATTTTTGAAGCTTGAAAGCATTTTTAAAGACGAATATATTATTTTCCACTGGGACAATACATGTCGTAGAAAAAACTATTGTTTAGCTCCTTCACACCAGATTTTGCTTCAATTTAACGTTTCTTTTATAAAATCAGAAAATCTGAAGCAAAATGTGAGTTTTTAATGTGACATATGAACAACGGATGCTTCTGATTAGGAAAATTTATTGTGAATTCATCCCAAAATTACCTGCCGCGCATCCCCCCTTTTTCCGCTGCACCGAGCGCACAAAAATGCAACACTGTGTTTGGCGCACATCGGCGCAGCACAATAAGGGCGGATGCGCTGGCAAAAGTGTACCAGCGCACGACCAGCTTTCCCAATGCTAAGTATAGGGTATGCTGATCGCATGCAGCGCCATGCGATCGGATGAGAAGCTGACCGGAGGAGGCACGGCCGGGGGCAGAGCTTAGCGGCGGCCCAGCGCTGCGCCCAGTAACGCTAGTGTGAAACTAGCCTAAGTGTCCAAGAAAAAATATGCAACTCCAGGTAGAGAAAAGTTAATCCATGTGGCAGAAATGACCAGAGTACATATTAGAGATTTGAAAGCTAAGGTATAAGGAAGATATATAAAAGAAAAAGTGTTGCTACATTACCTTAAGTAGCGGCAGTACCCCATCATGCGATTCGCATTTGCTTTTTCAAGGGGAGTGTTTTTTTAATATAATCAGGTAAAATTACCTTTGGGTATCTTTTATACAGGGTGCAGCTACCTCCTGGACTAGCGCGTCCGGCCCGACGCGCGTTTTGGCTCCTTTCTCAAGGGGCCTGCTACCAACCATGTGTCTCCATTATTTATATCTCCCAGCCGCAGCGTGGTATACCGCGCGACCAGAAGTGATGCTCACCACCCGGATGTGACACGTCACATCCAGGTGGTGAGCGTTACTTCCAGTCGCGCGGACCAGAAGTGACCACGGTTATCTGATTATATTTGCGGAGTATTATTGTAATTATGGGTATGAGGGTTATTGCCAGGCAAGCGGCATTGTTTTATGGTGGACATCTAGATCATAATCTGTGATGTGGCCTATACAGCTTGCGATATAATTATGGCTATATTAATATTTGTAGTAGTTTATTATTAGGGCTTTTTCAGTTCTGCCCCTTGTAGCTGCAATATATTGCTGGCAGTCCCTATGTCTATCCGTTTTCGTGGCAGCTGTCTCTTCCTGGATTTGCACGTTTAATGAGTGACTGTGAGCAATGAGTGTATCTGTACTCTCCTACTTCCCCAGTTTTGGCAGTATGGTTTTAATGAATTTGTTTCAATAAAAATTATATTTTTATAGACACAATAATTGCCTTGTGATCATCCTTTTTCTATGGTTCTATGAGGTACCGACAGACGCGGAAGGGTCCTCTTCCATGCACTTCCACATTGTGTGAATGTCATCGTTCCCGAGGGAATCCCTTTCATTATTCCTAGCTAGGGATTGCCTTGATCAAGAAGACTCTCCACACAGGTAGGGACCTCGGCAAAGGGGAGAGAAGCGATTTTTATTTTCTGATGAGCAAACTCCAAACATTGCCTGTTTTGGGTCGGTGTGGTTGAACCCGAGCAGGCAATGTTCAATACGAAACCTGAACTTTCCAGATCGGGTTTACTCATCGCTAGATATAGTATGATATGTAATGACAAAAAGAAGCCATTAAGTGTAACACCACTAGCACATGACAGTAAAATGATGGTCACTTGTCTTAGATCAGGGGTGTTAAACTCATATTCACCAAGGGCCACACCAATTTAATGGTTGTCCCCAAAGGGCCGTTTGTTACTGAAAGACCAGATGCACACAATCGAGTCCCGTCCTGAACATTCATTTCTCTGCACAGAGCAGTGCATGCCCCTGTATAAGGCATGTCACGGTGGATCAGCTCTTTACCAGGCGCTGTCACATCTTCCCTGGATCTCACTGAAATCATGGAGAGCTATGGCTGCAGCTTCCAGTCACTTGTCCTTGTTGTTGGTGCTGAAAGCTGCTGATAAACAGCTGGTTCAATGCAGAATACAACTGGACCCTATTCTTGGCCTAATCTGAGGAATGGGCATCAACAGAAAAAGGGATCCTGAAGTGAGAATACCACTTTTGTCTGCTGCCCCATTCTTTGGTGTACTGGCAGAGTGTTCTGAGGGCTAATCCCAAAACCCCCCTTCTGAAGACCTGATAAAGAGGTTCTGTAGAAGCTGGTTAACCACCACTTTAGTTCAGCAAAGCCAGTATCTCAGTTCTGCAGAGATGATTGGTGGGATTAACCCTGTAGTCAATCAACAGTCCCCCTGCTTCCATACATAGCCTGCATTAAAGGGGTATTCTCATGCCGAACAGCAAAATAAGGCAGCATGCTTTCAGCAATCATGTTGCGGTAAGCATGCTGCCGATCTTCCCCTCATGGTACTTACCTAGAGGTCTTCTGCTCATATTTGCCAGATCTTCTCCTGACTGTGTGGGCTGGCGATCGCCATGCTGGATCTGGAGGCCACCACGAGTCCTCTCCTTCTTCCCAGCGTCCTCTTATTCTGCTTGATTTCATCGCGGCACTGTGCATGTGCAGCAGTGTTTTGGTGACAGGAGAGGCATCCTGCCCCCTGGATTGACTGATAAATGGGGCAGGAGTGAGGTCATGTCAGTGAGCGGCCAGGAGACATTTGGCCTCACTGCCACGGCATTCTTCATGCATCAGTGATCCAGGCAAGATGAAAAGAGAGCCAGAAGAAGGAGAAGACGTCACGGGGAACCGCTAGACTGCACTCCTGGCCCCAAGAGCTGCAGCTGCGACAGGTAAGTATGTCAGTATTTTTGTGTTCTAGGGTGATAAAACTCCTTTAAGGCCAGCCAATAGAGCTGTTGAAAAGGCAGCCATAAGAATCCCCAGCAATTGGGGTCCTGTATATTTTACCCCCAGGTATGTTCAGCCCTAGATGTTTTGTTCCCTGTATGTTGACCCCAAAAGCTGAGGGTGAAACATCTGGGGTCAAAATGCTAGGGGCAAAACATTAGATGGTGACACTAACAGGGACAAAATGCTGTAGGTGAAATATCCGGAGGCAAACTGCTGGGTGTGAAAAATCCAGGCTCGAAACATCCGGGGGCAAAACATCGGGGGGTGAACTGCTGGGGGGCGAAACATCCGGTGTCGAACTGCTGGGGGTGAAACATCTGGGGGCAAACTGCTGGGGGCGAAACATCCAGGGGCAAACTGCCAGGGGCGAAACATCCGGGGGCAAACTGCTGGGGCCGAAACATCCGGGGGCAAACTGCTGGGGCCGAAACATCCGGGTAGCGAACTGCCGGGGGCGAAACATCCGGGTGGCGAACTGCCGGGGGCGAAACATCCGGGGGCAAACTGCCGGGGGCGAAACATCCGGGGGCAAACTGCCGGGGGCGAAACATCCGGGGGCAAACTGCCGGGGGCGAAACATCCAGGGGGGCGAAACATCCGGGGGCGAACTGCTGGGGCGAAATGTGCGGGGGTGAAATGTGCGGGGCGAAACCTCCTTGGGGTCAAATGCTGGGGACTAAATGTGCGGGGGTGAAATGTGTGGGGCGAAACCTCCTTGGGGCCAAATGCTGGGGACGAAATGTGCGGGGGCAAAACATCCAAATCCCGGTCTCATCTGTCCACGTGACCTTCTCCCATGCCTCCTCTGGATTATCCAGATGGTCATTGGCAAACTTAAACCAGGCCTGAACATGTGCTGGCATGAACACAGGGACTTCCAGTCCCTGCAGGATTTTAATTCATGACTCAGTAATGTTTAAGTCTGTGGTCACAGTCTGTGTGTGCGTCTTACTCCACAAATCTTACCAGTCTCTGAATGTAGTAAAAGTTGAAGGCATGTCAAACAATTCAGTTGTAATTCATAACTATGAACGAGAACTATGATTAATAAGTACTATGAATAAAAACAAATTGTTTGAAACACGTAAGGTTCATAAAGAATATTTTTTGCATTGTTTTTAATCTTTAATTTTAACATGGAACAAGAGGACTTTGATTTTAATTATTACTTGTGGACATGATGCATGCAACGTTTGCACCCCATGAGGTATTCAAAACATCATCTATAAAGTTTATTAACCCGTTTGATGTGTCACAGGAATTAATGCAAAGTGGCAGTTTAGCGGCATAGTTTTAATTTTCACAAGAACAGGGAAAACAAATTGATACGAAAATTTGCTGTGCAAATTATCAAGTATGTCAATACATATGTGATTGGAAAGTTCTCATTTGGGCACAGAGCAGGGCTTGAAAAAAGAACTTTGGGAGTTCAAATGTGGCTGGAATAGATAGCAGATTCTATGTTGCTTTTACAGAGCCTCTGAGGTGCCAAAACAGTAGAAACCTACCCTCTAGTGACACCATTTTGGAAACTATACGCCTCAAGGAATTCATCTAGGCCTTTGATAAGCATCTTGAAACCACAGGGGCCTCTTTATTTTTGAAATACTGGGACATGAAACCTGAAGTTTTAATTTTATTTTCTTATTCACATGAATGTTACTTTAGCTCAAAATTCTTATTTTCACAAAAGTAACTGAAAAAAAGTGTAGATTTTGCTGGAATGACACGGGTGTGTCATGTCACATTAGCAAAGCCACTGATGTTCCACAACAGAAGATCATCCCTACAAGTGACCCCATTTTAGAAATGACAACTCTTGCTGAATACATCTAGAGGTGTTCTAAGTAGAGATGAGCGCACTTGTTCGGTATTTGTCCCCGAATCTGATTTTGACATATTCGTGCCATAATTGAACACTTTGTGTCGAATGTATGTTTGATGATTGGTTCCGAACATACAGTGGGTACAGAAAGTATTCAGAACCCTTTAAATTTTTCACCCTTTGTTTCATTGCAGCCATTTGATAAATTAAAAAAAGTTCATTTTGTTCTCATTAATGTACACTCTTGTCCCCCATCTTTGACTGAAAAAAAACAAGTGTACAAATTTTTGCAAATTTATTAGAAAAGAAAAACTGAAATATCACATGGTCATAAGTATTCAGACTCTTTGCTCAGTATTGAGTAGAAGCACCCTTTTGACCTAGTACAGCCATGAGCCTTCTTGGGAATGATGCAACAAGTTTTTCACTCCTGGATTTGGGGATCCTCTGCCATTCTTCCTTGCAGATACTCTCCAGTTCCGTCAGGTTGGATAGTGAACGTTGGTGGACAGACATTTTCAGGTCTCTCCAGAGATGCTAAATTGGATTTAGGTCAGGGCCCTGGCTGGGCCAGTCAAGAATGATCACAGTTGTTCTGAAGCCACTCCTTTGTTATTTTAGCTGTGTGCTTAGGGTCATTGTCTTGTTGGAAGGTGAACCTTCGTTCAGCCAAGTCTGAGGTTTCAGAGCACTCTGGAAGAGGTTGTTCTCATCCAGGATATCTCTGTACTTGGCCGCATTCATGTTTCCATCAATTGCAACCAGTCGTCCTGTCCCTGCAGTTGAAAAACACCCCCATAGCATGATGCTGCCACCACCATGTTTCACTGTTGGGATTGTATTGGGCAGGTGATGAGCAGTGCCTGGTTTTCTTCACACATACCGCCTAGAATTATCACCAAAAAGTTCTATCCTCTATCTCATCCACAAAGCTCTCCACAGTGCAGCACCCCCCTACATCTCCTCCCTCATTTCTGTCCATCGGTCTAACCGACAGCTGCGCTCTGCAAATGACTTTCGACTAACCTCTGCACTAATCCGTACCTCCCACTCCCAACTCCAAGACTTCTCCCATGCTGCTCCTATCCTCTGGAATGCTCTACCCCAAGAAATCAGGACTATACACAATTTCCATAGTTTCAGGCGCTCCCTCAAAACTCTTTTGTTCAGAGCGGCCTATCACGTTCACTAATCAAAGTCATTTTATGTGTAAGTGTGCGTGTGTAGCCCATTCACTATCTCCATTCCATCCCTCACTCCATCAAGATGGCTGGACCTTCATTGTATATACACCGTTGTAAATACACACCTGTACTTTGTATCTCCCTCACCTCATTGTAGATGGTAAGCTCTCACGAGCAGCGTCTTATTTTGCTTTAATTATTGTATTGTTAACGTTGTTACTTATGACTTGTGTTTTGAAACTGTCAAACTGTAAAGTGCTGCGGAATATGTTGGCGCTATATAAATAAAGATTATTATTATCTTTGTGTCATCAGACCAGAGAATCTTATTTCTCATATTCTGGGAGTCTTTCATGTGTTGTTTTGTTTTTTTTTAAGCAAACTATGTGTGCTTTCATATGTCTGGCACTGAGGAGAGGCTTCCCTCGGGCCACTCTGCCATAAAGGCCCGACTGGTGGAGGGCTGCAGTGGTAGTTGACTTTGTGGAACTTTCTCCCATCTCCCTACGGCATCCGTGGAGCTCAGCCACAGTAACATAGTTTTTAAGGTTGAAGGAAGACTTTAAGTACATCTATTTCAACCCATAGCTTAACATGTTGATCCAGAGGAAGGCAAAAAAAAAAACCCATGTGGCAAACACTAAGCTCCACATTGGGGAAAAAAAATTCCTTCCCGACTCCACATACGGCAATCAGACTAGTTCCCTGGATCAATGCCCCCAAGGAATCTAGTTTATATAACCTGTAATATTATACTTTTCAAGAAAGGCATCCAGTCCCTTCTTAAATTTTAGTAGTGAGTCACTCATTACAACATCATACGGCAGAGAGTTCCATAGTCTCACTGCTCTTACAGTAAAGAATCCACGTCTGTGATTATGATTAAACCTTCTTTCCTCCAGATGTAGAGGATGCCCCCTTGATCCAATCTCAGGTCTAAGAGTAAAAAGATCATTAGAAGAGTCTTTGTACTGTCCCCTCATATATTTATTCATTGTAATAAGATCACCCCTAAGCCTTTGTTTTTCCAAACTAAATAACCCCAAGTGTAATAACCTGTCTTGGTATTGCAGACCCCCCCAGTGCTCTAATAACCTTGGTTGCTCTTTTCTAAACCCGCTCTAGATCAGCTATGTTAATCTTATACTCCGGAGACCAGAACTGTACACAGTATTCTATTCTTTTGACCCATGGAAGCGCTTGAACAGCGCGAAACGGCCGTTGTCAGCTTGTGAACACTCTTGCCACACCACTCTGACCTGACATGTAAATATGTGTCAATAAAGGAGCTATATTTTATCCTGTCGAGTGCGACCTTTCCTATACTTGGATTCACAGTATTCTAAGTGTGGTCGCACTAGTGACTTGTAAAGAGGTAAAATTATGTTCTCCTCATGAGCATCTATGCCTCTTTTATTGCATCCCATTATTTTATTTTCCTTTGCAGCAGCTGCCTGACACTGACCACTAAATGTGAGTTTGTTGTCCACCCATACACCCAGGTCTTTTTCAGTGACAGTTTTGCCCATTGTTTTACAATTAAGCACATACTTATACATCTTATTTCCTCTGCCCAAGTGCATAACCTTACATTTATCCCCATTAAAGCTCATTTGCCATTTATCAGCCCAAGCTTCTAGTTTACATAAATCCTCCTGTAATATAAAATTGTCCTCCTCTGTATTGAATACCTTGCAGACTTTAGTGTCATCTGCAAATATTGAAATTATACTCTGTATGCCCCCTACAAGGTCATTAATAAATATGTTAAAAAGAAGCGGGCCCAATACTGACCCCTGTGGTACCCCACTGCTAACCGTGACCCAGTTCGAGTGTGCTCCATTAATAACCACCCTTTGTTTCCTATCCCTGAGCCAGCTCTTAACCCACTTACACATTTTCCCCTATCCCCATTGTTCTCATTTTATGTATCAACCTTTTGTGTAGTATTGTATGAAAAGCTTTTGAAAAGTCCATGTACACCACATGCACTGCGACCCCTTGGTCCAGTACGGAACTTCTTCATAGAAGCTTATCAGATTAGTCTGACAGGAACGGTCCCTCGTAAACCCATGTAGATATTGGGTCATGAAGTTATTCTTCTTCAGATACTCCAGTATAGTATCTCTTAGAAAACCCTCCTGGATTTTACCCACAGTAGAGGTTAAAGGGAATCTGTCACCTTATTTTTGGTCTATGAGATGTGGCCACCGCCATCAGGGGCTTATCTACAGCATTCTATAATGCTCTAGATAAGCCTCCGATGTAACCTGAAAAAACGAGTTATATTATACTCACCAGGGGCGTGGTCCCGTGCGGTGGGTGTCGTGGTCAGGTCCAGCGCCTCCCATCTTCTAGCGATGACGTCCTCCTTCATACTTCTGCTGCGGCTCCTGCACAGGTGTACTTTATCTGCCTTGTTGAGGGCAGAGTAAAGTACTGCAGTGTGCAGGCGCCGGACCTCTCTGACCTTTCCCGGTGCCTGCGTGCTGCAGTACTCTGCTCTCAATAGGGCAGATAAAGTACACCTGCGCAGGAGCCGTGGCAGAAGTAAGAAGGAGGACATCATCGCTAGAAGATGGGAGGCACCGGACTGGACCGGACCCCCAGGTGAGTATAATCTGAAGTGAGTTTGCTGCACTGAAAGTAAAGGGGCCGAATAATATTGCACACCCCATGTTTCAGTTTTTGAATTTCCACAAAAATTTAAAATAACCAATACATTTTGTTCAACTTCACAATTATGTTCCACTTGTTGATTCTTCACCAAAAATTTACATTAGGTATCTTTATGTTTGAAGCATGATATGTGGGAAAAGGTTGAAAAGTTCCAGGGAGCCGAATACTTTCGCAAGGCACTGTACATGAAATATTATTTTGTGATCACTATTATCCAAGTGACCACCAACCCTTATATTTGATATGCAGTCTGGCCTATTGGTTAATATTAGGACTAGCAGTGCCCCCCTTCTTGTTGGGTTCTGAACCAGTGCTACCCCTGTACTGACACACCCTCATCTGCAAACTTATTGGGGTGTACCAGATCAGGACTAGTCTCCCTGGAACTCTTCCCTCTACCCCGCCTTCTGTCACCCAGCTAGCTGCATTACTGTCCTGTAGTGCCATACTACCATCCTCCCACACATCTATCCCATTGAGGGTCTGCTCAGTGAGCAGAAGACTCCTTTCCATATTGTCTATAGATCTCAGCATTGCTAGCTGCACATTTAGATCCATTATCTGGGCTTCCAAATGCACAACATGCTCACATCTTGCACAGCAGAATGCACCCTCGACCAGCTGTTCAAGGATTGCATACACGTGGCAAGATGTACACTGGATGGCATTGGCAATAATGGAGCTCATTTCCTAATGGGGATTGCACCAGACAGAAAAGTTAAATAGAAAAGCAAAGTATTAATAAAATACCAATAGCAATTCAGCAATTCCTTCTTTGTCAAATATCTGAATCCAAAGTTACTGAATCACAAGGCTCACTCGCTAAGGAAGATTTTTTTTTTTTTTTTTACTTTAGCAGCAATCCACCCTGCAGCTCAATGCACTTCCAAAAGTGATCTTGGGGCTTTTCTTTACCTCTCTCACCAAGGCTCTTACTTCCACAATTGCTCAGTTTGACCGAACGGTCAAGTCTAGGAAGACTTCTGGTGGTCCCAAACTTCTTTCATTTAAGGATTATGGAGGCCACTGTGCTCTTAGGAACCTTGAGTACTGCAGAAATTCTTTTGTAACCTTGACCAGATGTGTGCCTTGCCACAATTCTGTCTCTGAGCTCCTTGGCCAGTTCCTTTGACCTCATGATTCTCATTTGGTCTGACGTGCACTGTGAGGTCTTATACAGACAGGTGTGTGCCTTTACAAATCAAGTCCTATCAGTTTAATTAAACACAGCTGGACTCCAATGAAGGAGTAGAACCATCTCAAGGAGGATCACAAGGAAATGGACAGCATGTGACAGAGTGTGAGCAAACGGTCTGAATACTTATGACCATGTGTTATTTCAGTTGTTTTTTTTTTTTTAATAAAGTTGAAAAAATTTTAACATTTGTTTTTTCAGTCAAGATGGAGTGCAGAGTGTACAGTAATGAGGAAAAAAAAAGTTTTTTGAATTTACCAAATGGATGCAATGAAATAAAGTGTGAAAAACTTAAAGGGTTCTGAATACTTTCCACACCCACTGTATTCAGTAATTTCTACTCCCTTTGACTAATGATGTTTGACGAATATTGCAAAAACAATATTTGATGCCAATCGTATTCAGAACTGAATCCAAACAAATTAGCTCATCTCTAGTTCTTAGCATGTGATATTGCAATTGATTTTCAGAATTTTATTTAAAAAAAAAAAAAAAATTACTTCACTTCCACAAAAATGTTTTTAGGACAGAACAAACATTTTCACACTGGTGCATAAAGTGAAAACAACCCCATAATTTGTTACACAATTTCTCCTGTGGCTGTACAGTACTGTTTGGCCACATTTTAGATATCAAGAGAAAGGAGCTCGTTATCTTTCCTGGAATAGTGTGCACACACAATTTGCAGAGTCCCCAAGTGGCAAAACAGTAAAAATTTCCCACAAGTGATCCAGTTATGTAAAGTACACCCCTCATTGAATTAATCTACAGGTGTCGTTACTATTTTGACTCAACGGATGTTGTCTAGATTTGGGGTTGCAGAATGAGATTTGCAAATGTCAGCTTAGTGCCCGATTCATTGTGCTTCTGGATTTGTGGGTTCTTGCTCCTACATTAGTACCATATACAGTGGGGCAAAAAAGTATTTAGTCAGTCAGCAATAGTGCAAGTTCCACCACTTAAAAAGATGAGAGGTGTCTGTAATTTACATCATAGGTAGACGTCAACTATGGGAGACAAACTGAGAAAAAAAAATCCAGAAAATCACATTGTCTGTTTTTTTTAATTTTATTTGCATATTATGGTGGAAAATAAGTATTTGGTCAGAAACAAAATTTCATCTCAATACTTTGTGATATATCCTTTGTTGGCAATGACAGAGGTCAAACGTTTTCTGTAAGTCTTCACAAGGTTGCCACACACTGTTGTTGGTATGTTGGCCCATTCCTCCATGCAGATCTCCTCTAGAGCAGTGATGTTTTTGGCTTTTCGCTTGGCAACACGGACTTTCAACTCCCTCCAAAGGTTTTCTATAGGGTTGAGATCTGGAGACTGGCTAGGCCACTCCAGTACCTTGAAATGCTTCTTACGAAGCCACTCCTTCGTTGCCCTGGCGGTGTGCTTTGGATCATTGTCATGTTGAAAGACCCAGCCACGTTTCATATTCAATGCCCTTGCTGATGGAAGGAGGTTTGCACTCAAAATCTCACGATACATGGCCCCATTCATTCTTTCATGTACCCGGATCAGTCGTCCTGGCCCCTTTGCAGAGAAACAGCCCCAAAGCATGATGTTTCCACCACCATGCTTTACAGTAGGTATGGTGTTTGATGGATGCAACTCAGTATTCTTTTTCCTCTAAACACGACAAGTTGTGTTTCTACCAAACAGTTCCAGTTTGGTTTCATCAGACCATAGGACATTCTCCCAAAACTCCTCTGGATCATCCAAATGCTCTCTAGCAAACTTCAGACGGGCCCGGACATGTACAGGCTTAAGCAGTGGGACACGTCTGGCACTGCAGGATCTGAGTCCATGGTGGCGTAGTGTGTTACTTATGGTAGGCCTTGTTACATTGGTCCCAGCTCTCTGCAGTTCATTCACTAGGTCCCCCCGCGTGGTTCTGGGATTTTTGCTCACCGTTCTTGTGATCATTCTGACCCCACGGGGTGGGATTTTGCGTGGAGCACCAGATCGAGGGAGATTATCACTGGTCTTGTATGTCTTCCATTTTCTAATTATTGCTCCCACAGTTGATTTCTTCACTCCAAGCTGGTTGGCTATTGCAGATTCAGTCTTCCCAGCCTGGTGCAGGGCTACAATTTTGTTTCTGGTGTCCTTTGACAGCTCTTTGGTCTTCACCATAGTGGAGTTTGGAGTCAGACTGTTTGAGGGTGTGCACAGGTGTCTTTTTATACTGATAACAAGTTTAAACAGGTGCCATTACTACAGGTAATGAGTGGAGGAAAGAGGAGACTCTTAAAGAAGAAGTTACAGGTCTGTGAGAGCCAGAAATCTTGATTGCTTGTTTCTTTTTTTTTTTTTTTGAATCAGATCTTTTTTATTAAACATTCAGGAATCAATACAGAAAGAATATGACATCTTATATAGCTAGTAAAATTTACATTGAGAGCAAATATTATTTAAAGGGTAAAACTCTTCCTGTGTAAGAATAAATAAAAAGAAGAAATCTCAAAACACAGATATTTGCATAAAATTGAGCCTATAAACAACATGGCTCCACAAATAAACAAAAATCAAAATTATACATCAGTGCCTCATTTCAGCGGGAAAACCATCCCCGCCAGCCGCGCCACTCCGCATCATATTTCGCCCCCCCCCGCCCCCCACGGATATCAGGTCCAATCCACCCCAGCTCCCTCCCACCGCGCCACTCAAAATCTACTTCGCCACAAAGGGCACTAGACTTTATTTTCACCCCCCAAGCATCCCCTCATCGCAAGCACAACAGCAACTGGTCCAACATCGCATCCCGTACCAGTGCGCCCGAGGGGAGACCCGGTGACTCCATCCATGGCTGCCAAATTTTGTAAAACTTTCTTAATGCATTTCTTTTTAAATAAGCCCCCCTTTCCAATCTGATGACATTATTTAGTTTATTTTTAAGCTCTGACAATGTTGGTGGCATAGGATCCAACCAATGATATGCAAGTATCTTTCTTGCCTGATACAGGATGCGTGCTATTCCCAGGGCCACTGCAGAGTCCGGGTCAACCCCCTCCTCCCACAAATTCAACAAACATAGACGAGGTGACGGTCGTATTGTGATATGGTATACTTGGGCTATGAGTCCCAGGGTCTGCCTCCAGAAATCCCCAATGTGCCCGCACTCCCACATAACATGCATCAAGTGGGCATCATCCTGCCCACACCTAACACATTGTGTATTGGGCCTAAGTCCCATTTTAAATAATAAGCTGGGTGTTTTATATACCCTGTGAATGAGATATATTTGCGAAAGCCGCTGGCACTCAGAAACCGCCATTTTAGGGACCTGTTCTAGAATATCGGACCACTGGTCCTCCGTCAGGGGGCCAACGTCCCGTTCCCACTTATTCTTAGCAGCAGTCAGTGGATATGTCTCCAGATGGGCAGGTAATAATCTTTTATATAATTCAGAGATAAGTCCCCTAGAAGACTCAGATGTAAGTAGCATATGTAGTGTTTGATTATGTGTCACTATCACCGGATTTGTCCTTCTCTGTTTTTCCAATGCATGTCTTAGCTGTAAGTACTGATAAAAGAAGACGTGCGGGAGGTGAAATTCTGTTCTCAATTGTTCAAAACTCTTAAGAGTATTATTTTGCAAAATTTGTGACACCAGATAAATCCCTTTATCTTCCCATCTTCCGAACCCCACCAGCTTTTTGATCTCTTGCAAATCCGGATTTCGCCACAATGGCCACAATTCCGTAGGCCCATTTATCTTCAAAAGAGACTTACCCCTATCCCACACCTTGAAAATCATAGCCAACGTGGGGTATCGTGCCCCATTTATCTGCCGTCTTCCCACCTCCAACCGGCACCCTGGATATTTCCATACCGATCCTTCCCTCACAATATCACCACCATTGTCACACGCCCCGTCTCTACCCCAACCCTTAAGATGTTGCATCTGGGAGGCTATAAAGTATATGAATGGGTTTGGCACCGCCAATCCTCCCTCCTCCTTCCCTCGCTGCAGTATCTCCAAGCGAATCCTAGCCTGTTTTTTCTTCCAAATTAATTCCCGGAATAATGTATTTATTTTTGCAAAAAAGTCCCTACAGATCCACACCGGAGAATTATGTATCAAATATAATAATTGTGGCATCATTACCATTTTGATTAAGTTAGATCTACCAATATTCGACAACGGCAGGCGACACCAAGTATGTACTTTTGCTCTAAATCGCTGCAACAGGGGCTCCAGATTCAGAGCCCGAAAATCCTTCGGGGCAGGACTAACAATTATACCCAGATACCTAAACCTCCGAACTACAGGGACCGGTATCTGCAAATCTGAGAAATCCGCCGGGAGAGGGTCTATCGGCATTAAAGCTGATTTGGACCAATTAATCCGAAGACCAGACCTCAGCCCAAATTCTCGAATGACCTCCATTGCCGGCAAAATCGAGGAATGTACCTTATCTAAATATAGAAGTAAATCATCCGCGTACAATGATATCCTCAACTCCACAGTTCCACATCTGAATCCCATTATTTCTCTGGACTTCCGAATTGCAACTGCCAATGGCTCCACCGCAGTAGCAAATAGCAAGGGCGAGAGCGGGCACCCCTGTCTAGTACCTCTCCCAAGAGGAAAAGACTCAGAGACCCTGCCATTAGCCCCAACCTTCGCCACCGGCGAGCCATACAACAGCCTCACCCAATTTATAAATCTGTGTCCAAAGCCCATTTTCCGAAGTACCGCCCACAAAAAACCCCACTCCAAACTATCGAACGCCTTAGCGGCGTCTAAGGACAAAATTGCTCTTCCCCCCAACTCCCCAGAACTATGTTGAATCCCCAAGTATAGTTTCCTAAGGTTCATAGATGTGGCTCTGCCTGGGATAAATCCCGTCTGATCCTTCTGTATAACAGATGAGATAACTCGGGACATCCTATTGGCGAGTACCTTGGCCAATAATTTAACATCTGTTGATAATAGGGAAATCGGGCGATATGAATCCGGAACCTCTGGATCCTTTCCGGGCTTTAATATTAAAACTATCAAAGCTTCCCTCATAGATGGCGGGAGGACCCTCTGCCTTTCAGCCTCTTCAAATACCTTAAGTAGCTTAGGTAGCAGTAAGGGTGCATAGGTTTTGTAAAACTCGCCAGGCAGGCCATCCATTCCTGGAGCCTTTTCATTTTGCATCTGACCAAGCGCCTCCTCCAACTCCTCCAACAGGATGTCCCGATCCAATGAATCCCTATCGCTATCAGCCAATGCAGGGAGAGAGAGAGCATCCAGGTACTGCTCAATCTCAGTCTCCGTGAGACTGCAATCTGATGTGTATAGTCGCATATAATACCTCCTTATCTCACTCACTATGTCCGCACTGTCTGTCACAGGACCACCCGAGTCCGTTTTTAGCCTATTGATATATGAAGATCCGTCCTGTGCTCTAATGACCGTGGCCAATAAATGTCCTACTCCCTCCCCCTCTATAAAATATTTTTGTTTGAGGAAATAACGTTTATTTGCTGCCGCCGACATGAGGTTTTCCCTGAGCGACCCCTGTGCCTTCTCCAAAGCTTTTTTAGTTTCCTCTGTCGGGTTGAGTATCACCGCAGCCTCCGCAACAGACACCTCCTGGATCAGACTCTGGGTGTAGCGTCTATTTTGGCTTTTCCGTGTGCATATTTCTCTAATATATAAGCCCCTGACATAGGCTTTCATGGAATCCCAGACTATGTGTGATGATGCAGAGTACTCATTAAGTTGAAAATATTCTAGAATGGCATCATGCAAAGATCCCCCTATAAGCTGGATCCAGAAGGGATTAAGCTTCCAGATAGGTCTAGATAGGGTGAGGGGGTGTCCCCATGAAAGTGTGACATGTAGCGGCGAGTGATCAGATACACTTCTAGGCAGGTAGGCCACCCCTCGTACATATGGGGTCATGAGTGTATTCCCAATGGCCAGGTCTATCCGTGACATAGCGTGGTGGGAGCTAGAGTAGCAGGAAAACTGTCTGGCTGTGGGGTTTTGGACACGCCAAAGATCTACCATACCCAGCTCCACTAACGTTCTAGCAAATGAGGTTGAGGCTGCATCCTCTGATATGTTTCCCGAATGCAACTTATCCAAATAGGGATGCAAATATGTATTAAAATCTCCTATTAGAAGAGTCGGCGCAGGGGGAAAGGAACCCAAAATAGACAAGATTCTTTTTACTGGTTCGACTGAATAGGGCGGGGGGATGTATATGGCAACCAAAATAAATTGTATACCGTATAACGTGCAAAGCAAACATACAAATCTGCCCCCAGGGTCAACCACTGATTTAGTACATGAGAAGGGGATGGACCTGTGCACCAGTATACTGATACCCCGCGCATGGGTCGAGTACGTGGAATGATATTCATGTGAAACCCATCCCTTTCTTAGCCAATGAATATTATCTTTCACCATGTGGGTCTCAGACATACACAGGATAGCCGGGAGAAATTTCTGCATATTAGTAAATATAGCACATCTCTTATTTGCATCCCCGAGCCCCCTAACATTCCACGCTACAATATTAAGTGATATCGCCATAAGAGCAGACTAAAAAATGAGAAATCGGAACATACTCCACTCCCGAGGGAGAGAGGCAATCTCCACCATCCCTCAGTACAATGAATTGGGCGACACGGCTGACGCACATCACATCCCACAGAACAATTAGGGAATACAACAACAAACGAAAAAAACAAAGGAGGGAGAGGGAGCACTGCACACCAGTGCACAGCGCCCCTACCCCCAAACACAAGTGTAACTTGCACATTTCTCTCAAATAGAGAGAATCAGGGCTAGAAAACTCGCCCAGAGTCCATGCAGGGAGAAGGGTCCACAGCTTGTCACTGTAACGAGTGTCCACAGCAATCCGGTCAGCTCCCGCCCTGAATCCGAAATGGAATGAACAGTAGTAATTATACCAGCATAGCGTCCTAGACAAAAAGGAGTAACAACACCTGGTGGCGAAAAAAGGGAGAACTTCAAGTATTCTTCCTCCTCATGGACCTCTCATTAATATCCAGCCAGGACAGCGCCATTCCCGCCGTATCAAAAAAGTGCGTTTCTCCATTCACATCAATCCGCAGTCTAGCAGGGTACATCATGGAATATGTCACCTGTAAGTCACGTAGGCGTTTTTTAATCTCAATAAATTGCGCCCTTTTACGCTGCACCTCCAGGGAAAAATCAGGGAAAATGGAGACTTTCCTCCCATTAATAGCAAGTTCCTTAATGTCTCTGGATCTGCGCAGGATAGCATCTCTATCTTTAAAGTGTAGGAGCTTAAGCAAGATGGGACGCGGGGGTGCTCCCGGCGGGGGGGCACGCGTAGGGACCCTGTGTGCTCTCTCAATAGTAAAGAATGGGGACAAAACATCTTTACCAAAGGTGTCCATTAGCCATTTTTCAAAAAAGCCAAGTGAGTCAGTCCCCTCCGTCCTCTCCGGAACCCCCACCAGTCGCAGATTACTTCTACGGGAGCGGTTCTCTAAATCATCCACCTTGTTCAGCAGTATTGTAATATTTTGCGTGGCTTTTCCCAGCTCCCGTGTTATTGGTGGCAATTTATCCTCCGTCGCACCAACACGCTCCTCCAGTTCCCCCACCCTGGCAGTCACCCCTCGCAGCTCTTGTTTAATACAGGCCATGTCCTTGGTGACAATCTCCATTTGATTACTTAGAGTGGCCAGTGTGGTATTGCAGGAGTTAATTGCTGCGAGGATTTCTCCCAGTGTGGGCTCAGCAGTCACAGACTCCGGCTGCTCCCCATCCCCCACTCCTTCCTCCTCCAGCACAGGCCCCTGTGTCTGCACATGTTGGGCTGAAGGGGGGCCCAGTTTACTCACTGTTCCCTCCCTGGAGAGATGATCCTCCAGCTCCACGCTGCATCCAGCGTCTGCCTCAGTCTGTGCACTGGGCGATCGAGCAGCAGCAGGAGGCACCCTTGCATATCGTTCCAGCCTGCCAGCAGCTCCCATCGCTCCACTACCAGCCGACTTGTTGTTTGCTGGTGCCATCCTGGATGTAGCAGAGGCGCGCCCCGGCGTCTCCTTATCTTTTTTACTGCTGCGGTTCGACATGGCCCAAGGATCCTCCGCTGTCTAAACGCCCAGGGAGATATTGCAGCCCTCCAGGTCAGTGGGACTCGTCAGCAGTGCCGGTAATCAGGATTTATTGTCGGATCCGGGCAGGAGCTCTCTCACTCCACGTCCTCCCTACATGAGGTCCAGGCCACGCCCCTGATTGCTTGTTTCTGACCAAATACTTATTTTCCACCATAATATGCAAATAAAATGAAAAAAAAACAGACAATGTGATTTTCTGGATTTTTTTTTCTCAGTTTGTCTCCCATAGTTGAGGTCTACCTATGATGTAAATTACAGACGCCTCTCATCTTTTTAAGTGGTGGAACTTGCACTATTGCTGACTGACTAAATACTTTTTTTCCCCACTGTATGTGGATACTAACTGCAGTTTTGGTACACTGTGGGGCTCAGAAGTGAAGGGGGAATTTTTATTTGGAATTTTAGAATTAGCTGGATTTTATTTGCGCAGGAGACATATTGCTTTCCCATAGCCTTTGTGCTTCCAGCAATGTGGAAACTCCTAATATTGCCATGGACAGACCTGAGTTGGGGCTTGTTTCTTTTGGGGTGAGTTGAAGCTTTTTATTGATATCACTTTGGGGTATATAACATTCTGGAACACTTTTGGGTAAGTTCAACATTTCCAAAATATGTAATTCACACAGACCCCATGATGAAGATATTCACTGTAATGAGGCAGATGGGTTCACTTTGGACTCTGTTCTTGTAGTGATCGTCTTTTTAGCGAATGTGAATACTTTAGTTGGGGAGATTGTCTGAATACTGTTTTCGGTTTTCTGTTTAGATGGAAACCCTGGTGCAAGGGGGAAAATGATCAAGTCAACAGCAGATCAATAATCATTTTTCTTTTACACGGTTCACCATGCAGTATAAGCAATAAGATTGATTTATTCTTCAGGTCAGTTATGATTACAGCCAGAGCTGTGGAGTCAGAATTGGTATAAAATGGACTGACTCCGACAATATATAATAAATTGGGTACAGCAGTTCAGTGCAGGATGTGCTGTAAATGTTTTCATAAGAATTTGGGAAAGTTATGAAATCTCCTATAAATGTCTGCTCTGTTCCTGATCTAAGGATCTCGGCTTTTAGTGGAGATGAATCTGTGCTGCTCTTTATGTACATGCTCAATAGTGACCAGTACTGTGGGGTCAGAGTCATCCAGTCAGAAGTCAGAGAAATTGAGTCAGTCCGTGTTTTGGCTTACTGACTCCACTGCCCTGATTACAGCGAAACCAGATTTATATAGGTATTTTTAATGTCTTTGCACACTTAATTTTGTAGAAAGACATGTTTTCTAAACGACTATATTTGGAGTGCTATATCTTGTATTTTTACTCTGAAGACATTTTTACGGATACCATTTTTATTTACATACATTATTTTTTATTGCGTTTTAATTCACTTTTTCCTCGTCCGAATGAAGGTAAAAATAGGGATTTTTGTGTACTCACCATAAAATCCTTTTCTCCGAGACGCTCATTGGGGGACACAGACCATGGGTATTATGCTGCTGCCACTAGGAGGCTGATACTAAGTTGAGACAAAAAAAAGAGTTAGCTCCTCCTCCACAGTATACACCCTCCTGCTGGCTCCAAGTGAACCAGTTCGGTGCAAAAGCAGTAGGAGATAACATCATATCAGAGTACGATCATTCACATAGTATTAGCGAGCACCACATCAAGTGAAAGAGACAAGCAGAAGTCGATAGACCAACAGGGTGGGTGCTGTGTCCCCCAATAAGCGTCTTGGAGAAGAGGATTTTACAGTGAGTACACAAATCCCTATTTCTCCTTCGCCTCATTGGGGGGACAGACCATGGGACGGCCCAAAGCAGTTCATGGGTGGGAAACAATATAACAGAATCTCATGAACTGATTGTGTAAAGATGTACTACAGTCTCTTGCTGAGTACATCTGACTCCGCAAGCACGGGTCTTGGCAGAGTGTGACTATTGCTTCAAAGATACGTACAGGCTGAACTAAATCACAGCCTTGCAGCCCTGTGAACATGTTCTGTCTGCATCCGAAACCAGATGACTCAGAGGGCAGGCATCAAGTACGTAGAATATGCCCCATTACCTGCTGGGATGAGCAAGCTTTTGATGTGGTACATCTTCGGAATAGCCAAGCAAATTTACCTGGTTATTGTGGCCCTGAAGTGGCCTTCAGGAGACAGTCGACCTCAGGATATTTGTTCGGAGAGCCCTTAGTGAATACAGAGCGGGTCTCGTAGACTATGCTCTGATATGCTGTAAACCCTACTGGGATGGACACGCTTCTGGCGTGAATTACTCCTGAGTACATCTGTTGGGGGGGGTACCCCTGTGAAGACCTATAAACTAGAGTCCTAACTTACATCTTAGGAGCAATTTTTCACTGGAATAGAGACAAATAGAGTCAAACTCTGTCCTTTGAAGGAGCTGAGCCCCAAAAACTAAATTCCAAGAGTGTGGGGACAGCTTAAAATAAGAAAAAAAGTGACGGGAAAGACACAAAAGTTGTCCGCGGTCCCTGCAGAGTGCGCAAGAAAAAGTTCAGGTGCGGTGATGGGTGGGACCTAAGGCCTCGGAGCACCATCATGGTGGAAGAGACACTGGAGAAGAGCGAAGATAGAGCTCAGGTTACCAGAGATGAACCAGATAAACACCAGACCCTTGTGTTCCGGTGACAAATCGGAAAACAGTAAAGCATATGTGACAGACGCCTGAAGATGGCGGCGACGACCAGTAGAAAACTTTGTCCACCACGTCCACGAGGTAAGCAAATGCAACTGGGTTTACTGGAAAAAAAAAAACCCTTCACCTTCGTCTTTCTGATGACCGACGGAAGTGAAGGAAGACAGACTAAAGGCACGGAATAACCGAGAGATCTGTCTGCCCATCGGATGATGGGGGTGATGACCGACGGAAGTTACGTCGCGCAAGGCCGTCCCGCTGCGGGTACCCGTCTAAAGCATGTCTTACGCAGTAAATTTGGCATAATACTATTGAATTTGGATGGGGAGACCTGGAAGGAGATAATGGAACTGCTGCCGGGCCAACGGGAATGCTCGGATTACTAGAACATCAACCTGAAGACTTGACTCCCAGGCTGACCTGCGTCTCTGAAGAAAAAGATGGCAAGAGAGACCGTTGCCCTGCCGGGGAGACTGGCGTCAGCAGTCAACCATTAGTAATTGGCTAGGGAGAAAGATTTTTCTTTGTTTTCAGAGTAGGATCTCAATGACCTCTCCTGAGGGCTATCAGACCCGCGGGGACAGGCAACACCGGCGGCCAACAGGAAAGGGTTTCTAGCCCAAACTGTTGAATAGCCTATAGAAAAACAGAACAATGACACCATCTTGACGAGGTGGGTCTATGAATCGGAAAGAATACTTTGTCCTGGCGCCTAAATTTTGGAGGATGTAAAAGAAAAGCACCCTGTTAAAGGACAAGAGGGCAAACAAACAACTTTGTATCTAGAAGACACCCGGTTTCATGCCCGCTCGATGCGAACAGCTGAAAAGCATCCTGAGGACCCCAACATAGGTCGCCGTCTACATTGGCGGTACCAGAGGATAACGCTAAGAATCACTGAGCGGGAAATGTCAGAGACCTAGATCCCTCAGATCTGAAACTTCTATAGCAGGAGCCTTACATTTCTGCTTGGGCCTTTATTAAGGAAAAAGGTCAGGGACCCTTTCGGGGTCAGTCCGCTTTCCCGTTGTCTGAACCATAGTGCCCTACTGATGATAATGGTATGACTGATGCAAAGAGTGAAGAATGCTGTTCCGAGGTCTACAGGATGGAGACACAGATACTCCATCTGACGGTCCAGGGCTTTTAATCGAAGATCCATCTGGCCAGGATAAGAGGATTCTAGATGCCAGTCAAAGTGCTGGCGGGCAACAACATGAGGTTCAGCTCAAGGGGGAGGCCTCACTTCGAGGCTTTTTAATGTGAATCATGTGACCAACACATCTCTGGCTGAATGATAAATGCTCTTTCAGGGCATAATGGCCACTGTAGGACGCTGAGTGATCCGGTACAGGACCGGAATCCTTGTCAAACATCAGTCTCTGGTTGACTCCCTTAGGAAACAAATTCGGTATTTTCCGGAACTCTGATCCAGAGAAGCATCCGATTTATACCCAACATAAATAGCAAACCTGTGGAGCGAGAGACTAAACTCACTGGAGCAAAAACACTTGAATGATCGGGTAACGTACAACGAATCCGATATCTAGCCACCTGTACGCTTCTAGATTGCTTGCAGCCCCTGCTAGCCGACAGCTCCTGCGTAGGAAAGAATCCATCTTTGCTGGTCTTGCGAACGCTAGGATCCGCAGAGGCGTCACAGATGTGTTAAATCTCTTTGGCCAGAGAAGCCATGGATTGCGACAGTGACAAAGCCCACTTAGGGGGGCTAGGTATGCTGGGATCAGTGGTGGCTGAATCACAGGGCTCATGTGAGACTTGAACAGAGGGCTTTAACTGAAGTATTCTTTTCCATAAACCAGTAGCTTAATCACTCAGCCAGCAGCTCTACTGGATAGTGGAAAGCTGCATGCCATCCCTGTGCAGTGTATTATACCATTTTTAGTGTATGTGCTGCCGAGGCAAGCACTCTATCCCCGAGGCCACTATCCATTCTGAATGCCTTAGGGATAGACATGTATGGGTCAGTAGCGGAGGAGGATAGTATGTAGCAGAGCCTATGTAGGGAAGGACTAATATATACTGGGCGCCGTCAAGGTCTTACCCCATTGCAGAAGCTCCGTGAAAGGGGTTCACCGCTGAGTCAGTTCAGTGCGGAGGGCCCTAGACTGTGTTGGGGATTGTGCGGAATTAATAATTCTGCGCCCGATGGTAACACAGCCTGGCCGGTCATATTAGCCTGAGATCTGGTGCCGCTCCACTCTGACTGGAGAGCGGAACAGTCACTGGATATGGGAAGGACAGGAAGGAAGGAAGGACAGCCATCCTTCACATGGGAAAAAACAGATACTGCAAAGAAAAACTCCTTTACCTAGGTCCTCTGTGCTGCACTGCATCAGCTGTTGCAGTTTTGTGGAGATGACTGCAGCAGCAGCGGAGGGTGAAGACCGCAGTCAGGATGGCGGCAGCTGAAGACTGTTACGGCCTGCAGTGAGGACGGCGGGAGCGCTGGCCAGGCTGAGAGGCGGGGAGAACTTAAGAGGTAGACAGGCGCGCAGTAATGAAGCACTGCAGAGTGGGCTATCTCCCCAGGGCCCGGTTTCCTGGCCAGGAGCTGTATCCAGAGTCCCCCGACAAGTCCTGAGGCGGCTAGAGTCTCCAGAAATATGGCCGCCGAGAGCTTGATGAGCACATCTCGTTCCAAACGAGAAGCGCCAGATACGAAGTGTGGACTGACGACGCATGGGGCGGACCCTGTGTGGATGCGGCCTATAGAAGAAAATGGCCGCCGAGAGCTTGCCGAGCGATTCTCGCTCCAAACGAGAGGCGCGTACGTGGGGGAAGCCGCAGGGGAGATGATGAAGGGGGGGGCGGAGCTTTCCGGGATGCAGCCTATGCAAGGCTGAAAAGCCGGGAGGTCAGAGGAGAAAAATGCCGCGGACCTCTACAATCCTTTTTGGTCCCCGCTGTTAGCGCGACCTACCGAGCGCCGCTACTGGGCCCTCCTGCTACAAAATAACCCCCGATTCTTACCGGATCCTTGCAGCTGTTACCGGTTCCGGGGTACCGGGTCTATGGGATTCCAGAGCCTGGACCTGTCGGCGGAGGGGAGATGTATGGGCTTCAAACTCATTACACAGTCGTGGGATGCTTCTCTGTTGAGGTGAGCTGTGGCATTGCTTGGACAGTGCAGGGCACCCTCTATTAACGATCCCCTTGACAGGGAGGTGGAGGAGAAACCGTCCGCCTCCTTGCATCATCTGCTTTAACAGTGGTAATGCATTGGGGGCTGCTCGGACGCCATAGAGGGGGCCTCTGCATCTTATGGGTTCAATCCTTTAGGATGGGGACAGGCTGGTTGTCCGGCATAAGCCTGGCTGTGGCAGTGGATACATGAAGGCGACACTCCATGTGCTCGTCCGTATGTCGGTACGGGGAGATTGGTGCCTTTTGAAGGACCCGTCGCCCATAAATTAGCTCAGGCATGGCATCCCACCTTGCAGGAGAGGATACGTGGAGGGACTCTCGCACATGCTCGCCTGTTGTTGGTTTTGGGGAAATCGGAGCCTTGAAAGGTTCCGTTGCCCCGTCATCCATGTGAAAAAATGAAAAAGGTAAAATAATAAATGGTCTGAAGACCAGACCAGTGTGCCTTCTACAGACACTAAGCAAGAACTGGTTCACTTGGAGCCAAGCAGGAGGGTGTTTACTGCGGAGGAGCTAACTCTTTTGTCTCAACTTAGTGGCAGCAGCATAACACCCGTGGTCTGTGTCCCCAATGAGGCAAAGGAGAAAACACTTTTTGCAGCTTTATTTCTTTTATGTGTTAAATAATGCAAGTTATTTGGTATGTTCGCGTCCAGAACGGTGCAATCAATATATGTAGTTTGTTAAATTTAACATAAAAATGAAAAATTATTGGAGAAATATTTTTTAGTGATTTGTAAGCTATTTTCCTTAAAAATTTTTTTATCCTTTTATTTAGGCCCTCTACGGGACTTGAACATTTCATAGCAGACCTGGAGATCATTCTTTGACCTACAGATTGCCATAGCACAATCAATCAGCAACCCATGATCGCATGGTTGACATAGACGGTAGCTTCTAAGGTGTTAAACAGATAGGGACAATGCTGGCACTGGCTATTACTGCAGAAATTAGGCTCTCAGTTAAGCAAAGCACCCATGGTAATTGCACGCACAATCACCAGGACATGCCGGTATGTCCATTTGCAGGAACACCTAGGCAAATATGACGTACAGGTACAACAAATGTCGTGAAGACTCACTCAAGTAAAACATCACATGCAGGTTTAAAACAGATTCTTTATTTGCTCTGTTGCACAATGCCTGGATAAGAAACATTAACTAAGAGACTTCCATAAAGTTGGGAGAAAAAAAAAAAAATACTGGTAAGTGACAATATTAATTGGAACGCAATGCTTCAAAATGGACCAACATCAGTAAATACAAAATGTATTTGTAACAGACAGAAGGAAATGTTAACACTTCATTTAGTAATTTAAAACAAAAGGAATATGACAAAAGAGCAAATCTGCACTCTACCTGTGTACACATTTTATGGAACATGTAGAACTTGTAGGGTGGCTCATTCCAGTTATATCGTCATTGGCAGTGCCACTCACTTTGCCATTGACCTTGGGGAACAGGAAATTGTCACCAAAAGAGTGAGAGGTAAAAGGTGAATTCGTTTTTGTTTTATGCACAGGATCACACCGCTAGCACTTTTCACTTAATGATGGTATCTGTTAAATACCAGAGACTACCGTCACTCTACAACTCCACTGTACACATCTAAGCACCAAGCAACCCTGTATCTCCAAAATAGGACTGGAATGTGCTTTTAATGGCTCCAAGAAAATGGTTTCCAGACCAAAAGTATTGCTGGGGCTTCAGTATAAACATGCACAATTAATCTATAACACTATTTCACAGATCTGGTGCCAGCCACATGGTGACAGTCAACCACTGAATGGGGCTACATCACCTAAGAATCTGAAGCTAAAAGGACATTTGCCGAGACGTGGCAAAAGAGCAATAGGTGTCTTATTCATATTGTGTTGGTTTTCAGGATCACCACTACATAACGAAACAAGCTGATCCTTCAACCATGCGTGATAACTGAAGCTATATCACCAGTAAATAGCATATGTGGATTGCACTGACAATCCAAAAAGGGAAGACCTATTCACGGGCTTCAAGTAGTTTGAGCCTATATAGCAATGTCACAGAAGAAACCCAACCCTACAGTAATTTACTGGCAAATAGCTGCCTTCATCTCAAGTATCTGTCACCACTATATCACTTAGATTTAAGGAGGATTGCAAGAGGGTAATCTGTAGAATTGTTAAGACTGATTGCCATCACTGAATACAGCACATTACAAGAAGTGATGAAACCTCAGCTTTCCATCTTCACAAGAAAAAGATATGAATAGCCAACAAAAAAAGTGGTATGAGCAGATAACCAAAAAGTAGCTTTGAAATAAAGCAGAAAGGCACAAAAAGGTTAAGTGAAAGACTGAATGGTAAAGCTCATTACGTTCTAAGGGATAGGCAATCTTTAAGTGCGACTCAAGATACAAAATGTTCTACTAGTCCAAATCGGAGATTCCCCTCAATTATTCCTTGCACTTCACAAAATAATTTAAAAGGATTTTTGTTTTTTTCCCCACTAATGCTCATCAGTGGAGCTGGCAAGAGCAGGCATTTTTGTGGTAATGTTCAACAGCTGCACAAAACATAAGGGGAGAGAAAGTTTAAGTCTGACCAAAGTGCGTCTTTTGTGCTCCAGTTTACAGGCAACTTGGATTACGGAGGTCTACAGTTCATGCCGAAGACGCAGGATCTCAACGTCATGTCTCAAGGGGCTACTTGCACTGCGGTCATGTTTTACTGTTACTAGGCAGTATATGATTATATCATATGGGGGCACGTTGATGTAACGGGGTTATTACTGTTCTAATACACTGGTGGCTAGGAATGTGCTGCCTAATTCACATTTCAAAGAGCCTGTAGCTCTGAAATAACTAATATATCCATTGGTGTCCTGCACTTTTGTAGCTTTGCTCTAAACCTCTGCAGCAATGTGCACCAGTAGCTCGTTCTGTATTTGAGATCACTTGCCTTCTGTGCATATATGTCACGTGATAATCAAGGAGCACATTCATAGAAAGGAGTTAGGACTTGTTCACATGGTGCATTATCACTTTTTTCCCCAGCACATTTTTGCAGTAGACAAAAACGCTGCATTTTACAGTACCAGCAAAGTAAATGAGATTTCTGAAATCTCGTGCACATGCTGCTTATTTTTTCCTTGCAGATTCGAACACTCAAATGTCCATTCTTTCAGTGTTTTTCACCCCTTCAAACAAAAAAAAAAAAAAAAAGTAAAAACACAAACGGGCATATTTTAAACAGAGTTTTTCCTGCGAAACGTCTGCTGCAAATACTAAAGGAGTGCCCGTACACTTAGCCTGTAAAATGGCTATTTCCCACAAGGATGGGGAAGGACTTTAATCAACAAGGACAGCGTAGTTACTAGTTTCAGGCTGTGTTTGGCTATATTCTCACAATGAGTATTTGGTGAGGTTTTTTTAAGCTGCAAGTAACTCATTTTATTTAAAGGGGTGCAAGAAATCTGCATCAAAAACTCACCAAAAGCTCATCGTGGGAACGCAGCCTTAAGGTGTGGAAAGCGATCTGATTGCTAATGCTTCAATTGCTAAGTCAGACATGTGGTGAAGATCTCCAGAGTACATAATGCAAGAAATGAATGCCGTTCTGTACAGCACAACTGCACGACCTCAAGTCATAGCTCACTCAGGGTGCGGGAAAGCAATAATGGCAGCAAGCCAGCAACACTGGAGAGCTGATCAGATCATTTAGAACCATGTACAGCAATATAATAAAAGTTTTATTTGCAGTAGTCTCAAACAGGTGCATTCACAGCTGCAAAATCCCTGGCTTATGGAAATTAAAAATAACTAACCTATATCTTAAAGCTGCTCGGATGCCAAGATACTCATGAATAAATAATATAGAATGGTGTGCCTGGTAACATCTGTATCATAAAATCACCTAAAAATAAGTGTTTAAAAAAAACAAAAAAAAAAAACCCTCAGCCGCATTTCTGAAACACTTGCCACAAGTCCCATCATTCAGAAAACTACATTCTTTTCTCACCATTAATATGTGTACAAAATAATCGTTATTTCATAGAAGTGACCCAGAAAAGCCAGAACCCCAAGAACAAACTGGAACATAAAAGAAAAAAAAAAGGCTGTTTTCCTCAGGAGGGCAGTTACTTTGCGAAACAAAAATCACAGCGATGGTCTGAAAGGGTTAATAAGCACTTCACATGGGATTCACTTCTCATATCAGAGTTTCCTTCCAGTCCTTTACTGGCGAGGGTCTCGCTTGCTCTTTCGTCTTTGTTTCGGAGGCGGCATCTCTCTGCAGCTGGGGTCTGCTGCCCGCTTTCCCTGGCTCCTCTTCATCCTGCAGCTGCTCGGATTTTATGCGTTGCATCTGTAACAGCCTAAGCTGCACACGCAGCTCAATGATCGCTTCTCTCTCCTCGTGAATGGCTTGGTTCAAATGATTGTTCTTAATCTGACAAAAGAAGTTGTACACTTGGAATAAATTGCCAAACATCAACTATCCAACTAGTATGTGTATTCGAAGCACACCAAAACACAAGTCACACAAACAAGGACCTCCAAAAGCCAAGTAAGGAGGAGGAAATGGAGAGAACTGAAGGCATGCTAGCATGGCAAAGTTCCAACATGTTCATGAAAAAAAATGGTAATTCTCACAATGGGGTTTTCTTTTCAGCTCATACTTCCGGTTATTAGAGGAAGAGTTTACAGCAAATCTTCAGGTTCTCAGAGATAGGATTTCAATGACTGTAACCGCTCTATACACAGCTAATAACACAGGATCCACCATTCACAATAGGAGAGGTCACATTTGACCCCGCTTTCCGCTCTTCACAATCACCTTTGCACACACAGTGGGTATGGAAAGTATTCAGACCTCTTTATATTTTTCACTTTTTGTTTCATTGCAGTCATTTGGTAAATTCAAAAAAGTTCATTTTTTTCTCATTAATGTACACTCTGCACTCCATCTTGACTGAAAAAAAAAAAAACAAATGTAGAAGCACCCTTTTCAGTTACTAAAGCAATCAGTCTTCTTGGGAATGATGCAACAAGTTTTTCACACCTGGATTTAGTGATCCTCTGACATTCTTCCTTGCAGATCCTCTCTTCCGTCAGGTTGGATGGTGAACATTGGTGGACAGCCATTTTCAGGTCTCTCCAGAGATGCTCAATTGAGTTTAGGTCAGGGCTCTGCCTGAGCCAGTCAAGAAGGGTCACAGAATTCTTCTGAAGCCACTCCTTTGTTATTTTAGCTGTGTGCTTAGGGCATTGTCTTGTTGGAACGTGAACCTTCGGCCAAGTCTGAGGTACAGAGCACTCTGGAAGAGGTTTTCATTCAGGTTATCTCTGTACTTGGCCGCGTTCATGTTTCCTTCAACTGCAACCAGTCGTCCTGTCCCTGCAGCTGAAAAAACACCCCCACAGCATGATGCTGCCACCACGTTTCACTGATGGGATTGTATTGGGCAAGTGATGAGCAGTGCCTGGGTTTCTCCACACATACCGCTTAGAATTATCACCAAAAAGTTCTCTCTTTATCTCATCAGACCAGAGAATCTTATTTCTTATTCTGGGAGTCCTTCATGTGTTTTTTTTCTTTAGCAAACTCTATGTGGTCTTTCATATCTCTGGCACTGAGGAGAAGCTTCCGTCAGGCCACTCTGCCATAAAGGCCCGACTGGTGGAGGGCTGCAGTGATAGTTGACTTTGTGGAACTTTCTCCCATCTCCCTTCAGCATCTGTGGAGCTCAGCCACAGTAATCTTGGGGTTCTTCTTTACCTCTCTCACCAAGGCTTTCCTCCCACGATTGCTCAGTTTGGCTGGATGACCAGATCTAGGAAAACTTCTGGTGGTCCCAAACTTCTTCCATTTAAGGATTATGGAGGCCATTGTGCTGTTAGGAACCTTTAGTACTGCAGAAATTCTTTTGTAACCTTGGCCAGATCTGTGCCTTGCCACAATTCTGTCTCTGAGCTCCTTGGCCAGTTCCTTTGACCTCATGATTCTCATTTGGTATGACATGCACTGTGAGCTGTGAGGTCTTATATAGACAGGTGTGTGCCTGTACAAATCAAGTCCTATCAGTTTAATTAAACACAGCTGGACTCCAATGAAGTAGTAGAACCATCTTAAGGAGGATCACAAGGAAATTGACAGCATGTGACTTAAATATGAGTGTTTGAATACTTATGACCATGTGATATTTCAGTTTTTCTTTAATAAATTTGCAAAAATTTGTACATTTCTGTTTTTCAGTCAAGATGGGGTGCAGAGTGTACTTTAATGAGGAAAAAAAATATCTTTTTTTTGAATTTACCAAATGGCTGCAATGAAACAAAGAGTGAAAAATTTAAAGGGGTCTCAATTCTTTCCGTACCCACTGTATGTACATTTGTAATAAAGTCTAAAGAAGCCCTAACAGCCAATGTGAAAAAGCAAGATTTTTTAAATCGAGATTGTGACATGTTAAAAAATAAACCAAATTATAACAAAAAACAAAAACATTTAACTACATTTAACACAAAAACTGGATGTAAACAATAGATCATTTTTGGATTACAAATTCCTTTTAAAGGGAATCTGTCAGCAGGGTTTTTTGCTATGTTATCTGAGTGCAGCAGCAACATATGGCCAGAAAGCCCGATTCCAAGCATGTGTCATTTACTGGGCTGCTTGGTGTAGTTTTCATGGACTACCTGTTTAGTCTAATGTAGATCTAGCAGAGCCAAGTCATCTGATGCATATATAACCCCAGCCACAACCCTAACTGGCAGCTTCCTGAGTACTGTGCATGGTCAGCAAGCTGCCAATCAGTGGTGGGGGTGGGGTTACACAGATTAGGCTGACTGATGATCATGTGAGTGTTAGTTCTGGAAATGTTCATCTCCTGCTGATAAAACACTATTGAAACTACAACACAGCCTAATAAGTGGCACATCCCTGGAATCAGGGTCTCATGCCCAATATTATACTACTCTCAGACTAAATAGCAAAAACCTGCTGACATTCCTTTTACGTACATGACCATTGATACTCAAGATCCAGATAAAAGAATACTTACCTCCAACTCTTCATTCTGCCGCTGGAGATCCTCCAGAATAATCTGTAACTCTTCTTCATCCTCACTTTCACTCTCACTCTCTGATGAATACTCCTCAGTCTCACTCCGGCCATGTTGTTGCCGACTACAATGAGAAAAGTCAGATTTGAAAAGTGCAAAAGACCAAACATTCAGTAACCTGAAATTGGATTCCTATGCTAGAGTTTATTACACCTGCAATAAAAAAAAAGGTAATCTGTAAAATAAAGCCATAAACCGGTATGCAGATAAATATGGAGTTGTAAGTTTAGATTTCACATATTTCCTCCTTAAATTTGTAGAATCACTACGGAACACAGCAGTAAACCTGTTACAAGCCTGACACTGCTGACATAAAATGCCGCAAGATTACGAAATAATCTAATCTTTGATGAAGGTAGTTGTTTTTTAGACCAAAATGGTTCCATGTGAATGAATCGTGGGATTACATAATTCTTAAATTCAGTGCGTACTATTTCTATTTCCATCTAGTAAAACAATGGTCATGCTGCAGCTCGCAGACTAGAAAATAGAGTGCCATGATCTTGGTAACCCTTATTAAAGGGTTGTAAATGGTTATAATTGCAACGTGCCTGTAGAAACAAGCAACTTTGCAAATTACTCCATATTGGAAGCTGTGTGCGTCAGCAGGACGTCCATGGCGCTGGTAACTTCTGACTGTCAATCTCCGCACTTGGCGAGCAGTAAGCTGGGAGACTGCACAAGAGAGCAGCCCCGGTAATGGCCATGAGTGTATAGGGTTACACACTGAATAATGAAGCCCACCTTTGTATCTCTGAAATTTCTGCTCGCAGACGATCAATTTCTTCCTTCTCTGTAGCAATTTGTCGTCGTAAAAATTGCTCCATTGCTACAAGCTCTTCTTGCTCCGTGAGGATCTCATTTTCCTATCAGGATAAACAACAATTAGTGAGGAAGATTGCTCTGAACAACGTGTAGCATACAAGTAAGTGGCAAAGTGTACAGCCATGGGCACTGGAGGCTCCGTTACAGATTCAGACAAAACGCTAGATAAAAGTAGTACAGCATGCGGAGCTGTTGTATCTTGTAAAATGCTCAACACCGTGGTGGAAAGCCAAAAGGACCCATTATATTAAAAGGGGTCCGCTGGGCACTTCCGAGCTCTGCCATGTGCCGATCCATGCACTGACTTTTTATTTTTAAAAGAAAAAAATAGAAAATAAAAAAGTCAGATGCATTCGTATATTAACCCCTTCCTGACCGATGACAGAATAGTCCGGCGGCGAGCCCACCTTAAAGCCGCGACATGTCAGCTGACATGTGCCCGCAATAGGCGTGAGCGGAATCGCCGTCTGCCCGCGCCTATTAACTAGTTAAATTCCGCTGTCAAAGCTGACAGCGGGCATTTAAATAGCACTTCCGGCCGCCGGGCCGGAAATGATCTCATCGACGACCCCCGTCACGTGATTGGGGGTCGGCGTCACGTTGCCTGGACAACCACAGGTCTCATAGAGACCTCTATGGTTGTTCCAGGCAGATGACTGAGCGCCACCCGGTGGCCAGCGCTCAAAGCACAACAGTAAATCTGCTACATTTGGGCGATCTGCTCATCGCCCATATGTAGCAGAGCCGATCGGGTTGTGCATGCTTCTAGTCTCCTATGGAGGCTATTGAAGCATGCCAAAAGTAAAAAAAAATAATAATTTTTTAAAAAAAAAAAAACCTAAAAGTTCAAATCACCCCACATTCGCCCCAATCAAAATAAAAAAAAAAAAAAATCCCACATACACATTAGGTATCGCTGCGTTCAGAATCGCCCGATCAATAAAAGAAAAGCATTAACCAGATCACTAAACGGCGTAGCGAGAAAAAAGGAGATTTTTGTGTACTCACCGTAAAATCTCTCTTAGCCTTTAATTGGGGGGACACAGAACCATGGGTGTTATGCTGCTGTCCACTAGGAGGCGACACTATGCATAATCTGAAAAAGATTAACTTTGGCTCCTCCTCTGCAGTATACACCCCTGGACGGCGTCAGCCTTCTCCAGTTTTGTGCAAAAGTATTAGGAGGAACATAACAGAAATAACTTAACCATGCCTGTAAGAAGGCCACTATGTACGAGCTCAAAGAACAATATGAGAACTCAACCGTAACAACGGCCCGTTAGGGCAACAGGGTGGGAGCTGTGTCCCCCAATTAGAGGCAAAGAGAAAGATTTTACGGTGAGTACACTAAAATCTCTTTTACTCTGTCGCCTCATTTGGGGACACAGAAGCATGGGACGTCCCAAAGCAGTGCCTGGGTGGGAAGCAATGGACGAATATTGTGCTGACAGGTCCCTAAACTTGGGGCACTGCTGCCTGCAGAACCCGTCTACCCAGGCTCACGTCCGCTGAGGACTGGGTATGAACTTTGCAGTGTTTTGTAAACGTGTGTAGGCTAGTCCAGGTGGCCGCCTTACACACTTCTTGTGCCAAAGCCTGGTGCCGAATGGCCCAGGAGGCCCCTACCGCCCGCGTAGAATGTGCCGTGATACCGGCCGGAAGAGGAGAGTTAAGGCAGTAGGCCTCTTGTATGGTGGACTTGATCCACCTGGCAAGGGTAGCTTTGGAAGCCGGCAGACCCTTACAAACGCCTTCCGGAAGAAGGAAAAGGGAATCACACTTCCAGAAGGGTACAGTCCTAGACACGTATATACGCAATGCTCTGACGAGGTCAAGCGTATGCAGAGCCTTCTCCACTCTATGAACCGGAACCGGGCAAAAGGAATGGCAGTGAAATTTCCTCATTGAGGTGGAAGTTGGACACAACCTTCGGAAGGAAGGCTGAAACCGTACGGAGAACCACCTTGTCCTGGTGAAAGGCCAGGAAGGGCCGTCTGCAGGAGAGTGCCGACAGTTCAGACACCCTGCGTAGCGAGGCGAGTGCAACCAGAAAGACCACCTTCTGTGAAAGAAGGCAGAGTGTGACTTCAAGGGGTTCGAAAGGTGGTGCCTGCAATGCTGTCAGGACCAGGTTAAGGTCCCACGTCTCCAGTGGACGTCTGTAGGGGGAACCAAATCAGGAGACCCCCTGGAGAAAAGTCCTCACTTGCGGCTTGTTTGCAATGCGTCTCTGGAAAAGCACAGAGTGCCGACACCTGGCTCTTAAGCGAGCCCAGGGATAGCCTGGCGTCCAGGCCCGATTGAAGAA
The DNA here is from genome assembly GCF_039654945.1 of Dendrobates tinctorius. NCBI lineage: Eukaryota > Metazoa > Chordata > Amphibia > Anura > Dendrobatidae > Dendrobates > Dendrobates tinctorius. Next base: position 21,238,479 of record NW_027361838.1, on the reverse strand, counting down.
AACCAAGAACTTTTGGGAGGGAATAAGGGAGTGGGATCTGGCCGCGGGATTCGCACCAGGTAAAGAAAGCTCTCCAGGTATAGTAATAGATCTTGGCGGAGGCTGGCTTCCGTGCCCTGATCATGGTTCTAATGACATCCGGTGAGCCCTGCCTGGGTTAGAACCCAGGTCTCAAGGGCCACGCCGTCAAATTGAGGGCCCCTGAGTTCTGGTGGAAGAACGGCCTTGTGACAGAAGATCGGGACGGTTGGGGAGACGCCAGGGGGCGTCTGCTGTAAGTTGTACGACGTCGGCGTACCATGTACGTCTGGGCCAGTCTGGCGCGATCAGGATGGTTGGAACTCCCTCTTGTTTGATCTTCCTCACGACTCTGGATATCAGGGGGAGAGGTGGAAAAATGTACAGAAGCTGGAACTGGGTCCAGTCCTGAACCAGGGCATCTGCTCCGAGCGACCACGGATCGCGTGTCCTGGCCATGAAATTGGGGACCTTTGCATTGAGATGGGATGCCATTAGGGCCACGTCCAGGGTCCCCCAGCGAAGGCAGATCTGGCGAAAAATTTCAGGATGGAGAGACCACTCCCCCGAGTCCATTCCTTGTCTGCTGAGGAAGTCGGCTTCCCAGTTGTCCACACCCGGAATGTGGACCGCAGAGAGTACCGACCTCGTATCTTCCGCCCAGTGGAGGATATGTGCCACTTCTCTCATCGCCTGGGTACTGCGGGTCCCGCCTTGGTAATTCACACATGCCATCGCCGTGGCATTGTCCGACTGTACTCTGATATGAGAGGCTGCCAGTAATTGACGAAAAGCTCTCAATGCCAGGAAGAAGGCCCGAATTTCCAGGATGTTCATGGGCATGTTCGCTTCCACTGGTGACCACTTGCCCTGTGCCTGGTGATGTAGGTGCACCGCACCCCAACCTGTCAGGCTCGTGTCGGTGGTCAGGACCTTCCATTGACCTGAGAGAAAGGATTTTCCCGTTGCAAGTGAGGTTGGCTTGAGCCACCAGTGTAGGGACCTCCTGGTTGCCGATGGTAGCCGGAACTCCCTGTCGAGGGTGAAAGGATTCCTGTCCCAGGACTTGAGGATGGCTAGTTGAAGAGGCCTGAGGTGAAACTGGGCAAATGGTACCGCCTCCATTGCTGCTGCCATCCTGCCGAGTATTCTCATGGCAAACCGGAGAGATGGGGGGGGGGAGGGGGGATTGCGGAGGAGTATGCGAACTCCTAGACGGAGAGCCAGTGCCTTGTCCCTGGGAAGGAGCACCAGACCTCTGGAGGTGTCGAATAACATCCCCAGGAAGGTCAGAGACTGACTCGGAGTAGTTGATGACTTTTGTAAGTTGACTAACCAGCCCAGGCGACTCAGAGTGTCGATAGTGATTGAGACGCTGACCTCGCAATCCTTGAAGGTGGAAGCCTTAACGAGAAGGTCCTCCAGGTATGGAACGACTACTATGCCTCTGGAGTGTAGAACGTCAATGGTGGCTGCCATGATCTTGGTAAACGTTCTGGGAGCCGTGGCGAGTCCGAACGGTAGAGCCACGAACTGGTAGTGGTCCTGGTTGATGGCGAATCTGAGAAATCTCTGATGGGCGGGAGCAATCGGTATATGCAGATATGCGTCTTGTATGTCTATGGATCTATGGAGGAGAGATATTCTCCCTTCTCCATGGACGCAATGATTGACCGAAGGGACTCTATGTGAAAATGACGAACCCGAACATACTTGTTGAGTTGTTTTAGGTCTAGTATGGGCTGAACGCTGCCTCCCTTCTTGGGGACTACAAACAGATTGGAGTAGAACCCTCGGAAGCGCTCTTCTGCAGGAACCAGTACTATGACTCCTGTCTGAAGGAGGGAGGAAACTACTTGATGAAAGGCACGAGCCTTGTCTGGCGGTTTTCGGGGAACAGAGAGGAAGAACCGGTTCGGTGGGCTGGAAGTGAACTCGATCTTGTATCCGGAAGACACTATTTCCTTGACCCACCTGTCTTCTGTAATATGCAGCCAGACCTACTGAAAGAGTAGCAGTCATCCGCCTACGGGTGGGGTGTCTTCCGGAATTCGTGAATCATGAAGAGGAGGTTTTCATCCCTTGGGCTTTGCCTGGCTTGCTTTTGAATGCCAGGTCCTGTCCGGCCTCTGCGCCGCCCGTGGGTTGTCTCTGCGCAGAGAGCGTTACGATTTTGTGCTGGGCGCGAGACCGACCAGCCTGAAAAATTCCGAAAGGATCGGAACCGAGTTTGGTTACGCCTTTTGAACGTGCGTTTAGGTTTTAGTTGAGAGAGAGAGAGAGAGAGAGAGAGGTACTCTTACCCCCAGTGGCATTGGATATCATTGTGTCCAACTTTTCACCAAAAAGCCGCCCACTGAGGTACGGGAGATGCGTGAGGGACTTCTTTGAGGCCGCGTCTGCTTTCCATTCCCGCAGCCAGAGGATATACCGGATCGTGATGGCGTTTGATTCTATTCCCGCTACACCCCTTGCGGAATCCAGAGCTGCATGAAGCATGTAATCTGCTACCACCGCTATTTGAACCGCCTGGTCCGACAGCTCAGGATTTGAGGCTTGGAGGCCAGCCTGCAATTTTTTTGCCAAAGCCAGCACGGCCTTGGCCGCCAGACTGAGGCGAACGCGGGAGCCAGAGAGGCCCCTGCCGCTTCGAAGATTGAACGAGCCATGTGTTCTACTTGCCGGTCTGCTGCATCCCTGAGGGTTAAGCTATCTGGCAATGAGAGGAGGGTCTGTGCTGCTAGCCTAGAGACTGGGGGGTCCACTTAGGGTGGATCTGTCCACTCCTTGGTGTCCTTCTGTGGAAAGGGGTACCTTGCTTCCAGATATTTGCCATTGGCGAATTTCTTCTCAGGCTGCGAAAACTGCTCAGTAATTATCGCCTGAAATTCCGGGTGATTAGAAAAGACCTTAGGTGGTTTCATAACACTTTCAAAACAAATTTTGTGTTCTGGGGCTTCCGGGGGTGGATCAGAAATGTCCAGCACCCGATGGATGGAAGAAATTACGTCCTCAACTAGCGCCGTATTGCTCGGGGGGCCAGGGACCAGAGACCTCTCCGTTTTTCGTTGTCGGAGTCACAGATGCTTTCCGATTCCTGCGTGTCGCTAAGGCGTTCCCTGGAGGGCGAAACGGGGGCGGAGGTCTTCTGTGGTCGGGGATCGCTGTGGAGATCTGCGTTGTCTGTCTCTGTTAGGGGACGGTCTAGGTGACCTGGAACCACGGTGTCTCTCCCTGGAGGGTGATGACCGTGTGCTATGGGATGACGCGGATGAACGCGACCTGTCGGTCCGCTTACGTCTGTGAATGTCGGAAACGGCATGTCCATGACACGAGCTGTCCCTTTGCTGGGTAACGTTCATAGCCGAGGCATGACCCTGCAGAGCCTGGAGTAGTGTGGAGGTTATGTTATCTATGGACTGTGCCATAGACTGAGACATCTGAGTAGCCCATTCCGGCATGGTAGCCGGCGCTGAAGCAATGGTAGGGGCTTCTTGGGGTTTTGACCCAGTATTTTGGATACAATCCCAGCAGTGCGGGTACGTGCTGCCACTGGGGAGAGTGGTTTTGCAGGCTGTGCAGAAAGCATAAAAGCAGTCCTGCCTGGTTCTCTTCCTTAAGCCCGGCATAGTGCACAGAGGCTGGCTAGCAGAGGACCCTACAGGGGTGGCTACGCAGAGGAAAACTATAGGAGAGCCTTATAGGTAATATGGATTCACAGCCTAGTAAAGAGAACCCAGCTGTGATCTTACCCCACCAGTGTGCCACTAGGTCCAGCGCCGACAATTCACAGTCCTGTGCCCCCCGGAGACTGCTGACGCTGCTGCTGATGTCACAGACGGCGTCTGCTGCAGCGAAGATGGCCGCCGAGAAGACGAGGAGGAAGAAGGGGGCGGAGAGCTGAAAAAGAGCGCGCACGGCTATGTAAAAACGCGCCCTGCCTCGATCCGCCCCTTCTATGACACTGTAGAGTGTCATATTCGTCATCCGGGGGGCGGGGAGGAGGCGGCGGTGGCTTCAGCTAGGCCGAAGCCGCGGTCTAAGTTATAAGCCTGATGCCCAGAAGGGCTCCAGGCCGGCGCGGATGTCCGGGAGGGGGTCGGATCTGAACCAGACCCCTCCGGATTGAGAGGCAGGATAGCGGTGGGGCTAGCAGCGGTAACGGGGCCATGTGAGGGGTCCCCCTGAGGCGCTATGGAGGTGATGCTGCCGCAGAGACAGGGGAGAAGGGAGCCCTGTCTCTGTATGTGCCCTGTCTGCCTGCACTCTCCCCCGGCCCCAACAGGAGCCCGCAGCAGGGCTGGGGTCCCTGGCTGTTGAAGTTGCAGAATGCTGCCTTGTACAAACCCTACCTGAGGCGTCTCAACCTAATGCCCCCAGAGGGGGATTAGGGAGGGTGCGTCTGTCACCATCAGGGGTCTTCATCCTCACCTCGACCTCAACCCAGACCCCAAAGGGATTGGGTAAGGAGGGGGTCTCGACATCGAACCAGTACCTGAGGGACTGGGGAAGGAGCGACATGGGGAATAACCATCTCAACTTCAACCAGGCACCCCATAATAGGGGGCCGAGGAAGGAGCCATGCCGGTGGTCTTGCTGGAGACCCCCTTTTCTTCATCTGTAATCCGTCGGGAAAAAAAATAAATAAATGAAAAAAAAAAATAAAATCTTTAGGTGTGCCTCCTTGCGACACTAATCAAAAACTGGAGAAGGCTGACGCCGTCCAGGGGTGTATACTGCAGAGGTGGAGCCAAAGTTAATCTTTTTCAGATTATGCATATTGTCGCCTCCTAGTGGACAGCAGCATAACACCCATGGTTCTGTCCCCCCCAATGAGGCGACAAAGTAAAATTCAAAACGCCAGAATTACATTTTTTTGGTTGCCGCGACATTGCATTAAAATGCAATAACGGGTGATCAAAAGAACGCATCTGCACAAAAGTGGTATCATTGAAAACGTCAGCCCAGCACGCAAAAAATAAGTCCTCACCCACCCAAGATCATGAAAAATGGAGATGCTACGGGTCTCAGAAAATTGCGCTTTTTTTTTTTTGTTTTAAGCAAACTTTGGAATTTTTTTTCACCACTTAGATAAAAGAGAACATAGACATGCTTGGTGTCTATGAGCTCGTAATGACCTGGAGAATCATAATGGCAGGTTAGATTTAGCATCTAGTGAACCTAGCAAAAAAGCCAAGCTAAAAACAAGTGTGGGATTGCACTTTTTTTTGCAATTTCACCGCACTTGGAATTTTTTTCCCGATTTCGAGTACACGGCATGGTAAAACCAATGGTGTTGTTTAAAAGTACAACTCGTCCCGCAAAAAATAAGTCCTCACATGGCCATATTGACGGAAAAATAAAAAAGTTATGGCTCTGGAAAGAAGGGAGCGAAAAACGAAAAAAGTTCCGGGAGTGAAGCGGTTAATATTGTACAGCATATACTGTATCTATGTAGACTCTTCACTCTGAAAAGTATTGTAACACTGGCTGCCCAAATAAAGACTGACAATGTCACCGTAAGGTTCATACCAGTACCTAAAATTCAGCAGCAAATCAGACCTAGAATCCATAAGAAAATCAGCACCAAACAGTTCTCAGTTTTATATGGATTTTGCTACCCATTGTCTGCAATGAATCTAAAATCCCGAGCTGAATAAAAAGTCTGAATACTTTTTCTTGCTTCTTTGCTATTGGCAGACTAATCCTCCTTGGGTCTGTGTGTCCGTGAGAGCAGCGATGACTTGGGTGACCCCAACGGTAATTTGGCTTATTCACAATATGTCCTCACTGTAGGTCAGGATACACATTTTGCTGTGGATCTGTGTGTGATCAGTATCAAGAATGGACATGCATTATTGAGCAGAAAATGTTAGCAGTGTGAGAATTTATCAATCCTCATCCACTTTGCTGCTGGTGTACAGCACATATGCCTTCCAAAATCTATAAGGAAACTCTGCAGCTATTCTTTTACCGATGAAACAGATGTCAGATAACACAGCAGCATTTAAAAAATTCTACAACAGGTTACTGTTCAACCTTCATAGTTAGGCTGGAAAGGATTAAAGTGCTTGTCCAGTGAAAACAAATCATATCTAAATTAATTCCATTTGTAAAGTTATCCAACGTTGTAATATAAAGCCAGTTTATACACTATGGGGCCGATTCACCAAGACTGGCATAGCACAAGCTTATGTTACGCCAGTCCTGCTGGGGTACAAGGCATATGCCACTTTATGAATTCGGCACATCTTTCGAGTGGTTTTGCCTCGCCAAAAATGCTACTAGGGGCATATCTGGCATACAAAACGCTGGCACTTTTGATGAATAGGACAGGCCTTGGGTGTGCCTTGCCCTGTCTCCTCACCAACTCCGTTCATTTTGGCAGAGCGGATTCAAAACGCAAAAAGTCGCTAATTTTTTGCGGAACTCTGTTACACTAAAATTTTGAAACTTTTAAAAGTTTATACTACATTCATGGTCATTAATCCTAAATTTTCAGTAGAGACCTAAGGAGACTTAACACCCAATAATGCACTGTCCTTCATCTAGTGTTACCTGGTAATCAACCCTACACATCTCTGCTTTTTCACTATATGATTATGATTTAAAATTAATTTGTATGACATCATAGTCCAGCGTAGTGTGTTCTCCTAAGCTTGGTTGTTTCATATCCATTAATTTTACGTGATCCCTGACAATGCGGTCAGGTGGTGGTCTATGGCCTATACCTATGTGTATGTTAGTCCTTACAGACAAGTAATGCATTACCTGTGCAAGCAGTATATTAAGAACCTCTTCTTCATTTTCTGTCATCTCCTCTTTAGAAACATCTTCCTTTGAAAGACTAGCGATTTCTTGGGCGATCTTGGTTTCACAGTCCTATGAAAAGTACTTGAGATAAAATGACTTTGCCAATTGTTCATTTTCCATAAGATGAAAGCATAGGCTAGGAAGCCTCAGACAGGAGATGTGCTCTCCCGTCTGCAGAGCTACACACAGTTCAAGGGTCTACTGAGCTGTTGGCGGAGGGGAGAGGTCTTAGGACCCGGACACCCCCTTTGATGTGCAGGTAATTAAAATGCCTGTTATATATGGTTTAAAAGAAAAAAAAAAAAAATACTATTTTTTTTTACAGTTTGCGATATATGTTACAAAAATGTTCTCTATGCATTGTATTATTTTGAATCTATGCAAAAGCAGCAAAAGTTTTCTGATCTTGTAAATCATCCATTAGGTTAGTTATTAATCACAAAGTTATGCAATAAAACCCACAAATGTGGAAAGTGAAGATACGACGTGGATAGCTTGGCAAGTACAAAGTCATGACTCAGCTGCAGTACAGAAATGAAAGACACAGAATAAAAAAGAGAAGAGATAAGAGCAGTGAAGAGGTGGACAGCATGTAAAATGTCCGCAGCTGCGTTGGGCAGGGGGACAGTCCAAGTCACATGACACCTATTCAGCACATTGGGTCTTCGCCAAGAACCATACAAGGGCAAGCCTTGTCCTCTGTGCCATTATGCATGCCTGGCGATGAAAGGTTTGACAGAGCGGACAGACCGAGACTACGAATACCACACACCTGCCTTTTAGCTTCTCGCAACTTCCTTTTAAGCGCAGTCAGAATTCTTTGCACTTCCCACAGCCTTTCTTCTTTAGACAGATCTTTTATGCCAGCCTGCAGATCTCGATGTAAACAATTTAACAGGAATTCCTACAAAAGAAGAAAAAGTTTTACAATTGGCAACACTGGTTAAAGAAATCTGTAAATCCTTCTTTTAACCTCTTTACCCCCCCAAGCTGGATTGCATGTTAATGACCAGACCGATTTTTACAATTCTGACCACTGTCACCTGATGAGGCAATAACTCTAGAACGCTTCAGCGGTTCTGAAATTGTTTTTTCCGTGACATTCATGTTAGTGGTAAAATTTCTTCGATATGACTTGCATTTATTTGTGGGAAAAAAAAAATTTGGAAAATGTTTGCAATTTTCAAACTTTGAAGTCATGTCACAAAATAGTTAATAAATCACGTTTCCTACACGTCTACTTTACATCTGCACAATTTTTTTCTTTTTGGAAGTTAGGGTTAAAAGTTGACCAGCATAGATTTGCAGACCTGGTTGATGGGGACACGCTGGAGATTCTTTCGTTTGATGGTAAGTCCAGATTTGCTATCTTTAATGGAAAATTTTTTTCAGTACATGCAGATGAGACATTTTGCTTCTTCCTTGTCTGTCCGGTTGAAGGTGTCTACACCACCTGACTTTGAAAGGATATGTAAAAGGGGTCCATCAGCCAAAGGTCTCATATCAGATATATAGAATTTTAAATTATCCCCTAGGGGGCCAACAGTTAAAGCATCCATATATGAGATGAGATGTCTATTCTTGGGAAGGGCCTGTCACCTCAAACTTGGCAGATTGTTTTGGAAAGAGCGGCTAAATCCTCTACCAGCACTCTTTATAAGGAGAATCAGTACAAAATAATGATGTTCTGGTATCACGCCCCGGGAACCTCCTCCACAGACTGAACCCTCAACTTTCAAACCTTTGTTGGCGTTGTGGTTTGGAGGTTATGTTCACAGTTTCAGATCTTTTGGTCTTGTCCTGAGATCATATGATTTTTGGAAGAGGTGAAGGCTTTGATATGCAGGGTCCTTTTTGTGGAGGTTGGACTGGATCCTGCCATTTATCTTCTAAACGCCCCTCCCAAAGGTATGGGAAAAAACTCTGCTAGATTATTACTTCATATTCTTACTACAGCAAGGTGTCTGATACAGCTCTTCACTGGAAGCAGACCTCCCCCCCTTCTCATCAACCTTTGCTGAACTGAATCGCTGACATTCGTAGGATGGAACATATGATGGCCTTAATGAATACGAGTGTTGACAGATTTGACAATTTGACATTGTATGGGCCCCTTGGGACTATTATTGGGCTCAGAATAGTGCCCAAGATTCTTCGTTCTCCTTACTACTACAGGTTTTGTGCTTTTCCACCTCCTTATCCTACCTAGTGTCTGTCCTGTCTTTTTATATGTAGTTAATATATTTGGTGGTTTAATAATCGGAGCTAGTATACAGTGGTGTCTAATATATCCATCTGATAGTTACTAGAATGTCTAGCTACATTTTAGTTTTCAATGTATTATCTTGCATTTTGGTTTTTTTTTCACCACTGGAGGGAGTGATCCCTACTACTTTACAGTAATGTGTTTTGCCTTGTAGCTCCTTTAATTTATGGCAATTTAATCTCTAGAAAAATGTTTCTGAATATATTTGCTTGGATTTTTTGTATGCTTATTTTCAATTGTTATACTTGAAAAATGTATTAAAAATTTACAGTTAAAAAATGGTTTTGAACTAGAAAGCACAAAAAAGGGAAAACCCCTAAAATATAACTTATACCCAAAAGTGACACCATTCTAAAAACTGCACCCCTCAAGGTACTCAAAACCACACAAGACGTTTATTAACCCTTCAGGTGCTTCACAGGAATTTTTGGAATGTGGAAAAAAAAAATGAACATTTAATTTCACAAAAATTTTACCTTAGACCCCAATTTTTTATTTTCACAAGGATGACAGGAAAAAATGGACCCCAAAATGTGTTATGCAAGTTCTCCTGAGTAAGCAGATACCTCATATGTGAGAGAAAACTACTGTTTAAGCACATAGCAGGGCTCTAAAGGGAAGGAGCGTCATTTGACTTTTTGAATGTAAAATTTTCTGAATCATTAGCGGACGCCATGCCCTGTTGGAGAGCCCCCGATGAGCCTAAACAGTGGAAATCCCCACAAGTGACCCCATTTTGGAAACTAGTCTGCGCAAGGAATTTATTTAGATGTGTGGTGAGCACCTTGAACCCCCATGTGTTTGACAGAAAACGTTTAACCCCTTAAACCCCAAGGATGGTTTGCACGTTCATGACCGGGCCAATTTTTACAATTCTGATCACTGTCCCTTTATGAGGTAATAACTCTTGAACGCTTCCATGGATCCTGGTGATTCTGACATTGTTTTCTCGTGACATATTGTACTTCATGCTAGTGGTAAAATTTCATTCACATAACTTGCCTTTATTTGTGAAAAAAATGAAAATTTGGCGAAAATTTTGCAATTTTCCAACTTTGAATTTTTATGCCCTTAAATCACAGATACACGGCACACAAAAAACTTAAGTAACATTTCCCACATGTTTACTTTATATCAGCACAATTTTGGAACCCAATTTTTTTTTTCTTAGGAAGTTATAAGGGTTAAAAGTTGACCAGCGATTTCTCATTTTTGCAACACCATTTTATTTTTACGGACCACATCACATTTGAAGCCACTTTGAGGGGTCTATATGATAGAAAATACCCAAAAGTGACACCATTCTAAAAACTGCACCCCTTAAGGTGCTCAAAACCACATTGAAGAAGTTTATTCACTTTTCAGGTGCTTCACAGGAATTTTTTTAATATTTTAAAATAAATGAACATTTAACTTTTTTTCACAAAAAAAATACTTCAGGTTCAATTTTTTTTATTTTACCAAGGGTAACAGGAGAAATTGGACTGCAAAAGTTATTGTGCAATTTGTCCTGAGTACGCTGATACCTGATATGTGGGGGGGACCACTGTTTCGGCGCATGGCAGAGCTCAGAAGAGAAGGAGCGCCGTTTGACTTTTTCAATGCAAAATTGGCTGGAATTCAGATCGGACGCCATGTCACGTTTGGAGAGCCCCTGATGTACCTAAACAGTGGAAAGCCCCCACAAGTGACCCCATTTTGGAAACTAGACCCCCCCCCCCATGGAACTTATCTAGATATGTGGTGAGAACCTTGAACCAACAAGGGCTTCACAGAAGTTTATAACGTACAGCGGTACAATTAAAAAATCATATTTTTTCCACAAAAATGATCTTTTCACCCCCAATTTTTATTTTCCCAAGGGTAACAGGACCCTAAAAGTTATTGTTCAATTTGTCCTGAGTACGCTGATACCCCACATGTGGGGGTAAACCACTATTTGGGCGCATGGCAGAGCTCGGAAGGGAAGCTGTGCCATTTGACATTTTTGGCTGGAATTGAGATCGGACACCATGTCGCGTTTGGAAAGCCCCTGATGTAACAAAACAGTGAAAACCCCCCGCAAATTACACCATTTTGAAAACTAGACCCCCAAGGAACTTATCTAGATGTGTGGTGAGCACTTTAAACCCCCCAGTGCTTCACAGAAGTTTATAACGACCGGGCGTGAAAATAAAAAAATCGTATTTTTTCAACAAACATGATCTTTTAGTCCCCATTTTTTTATTTTCCCAAGGGTACCAGGAGAAATTGGACCCCAAAAGTTGTTGTCCAATTTGTCCTGAGTACGCTGATACCCCAAATGTGGGAGAAAACTACTGTATGGGCACACGTCGGGCCTCGGAAGGGAAGTAGTGACGTTTTGGAATGCAGACTTTGATGGAATGCTCTGCGGGTGTCATGTTGCCATTGGAGAGTCACGAATATAACTAAACAGTGGAAACACACCCATAAGTGACCCCATTTTGGAAACTAGACCCCCAAGGAACTTATCTAGATGTGTGGTGAGCACTTTAAACCCCCCAGTGCTTCACAGAAGTTTATAATGCCCGAGCATGAAAATAAAAAAAATCGTATTTTTTCCACAAAGATGATCATTTAGTCCCCAATTTTTTTATTTTCCCAAGGGTAACAGGAGAAAATGGACCACAAAAGTTGTTGTCCAATTTGTCCTGAGTATGCTGATACCTCATATGTGGGAGAAAACTACTGTATGGGCACACGTCGGGGCTCGGAAGGGAAGTAGTGACGTTTTCGAAAGCAGACTTTGATGGAATGGTCTGCGGGTGTCATGTGCGTTTGGAGAGCCCCTGATGTACCTAAACTATTCAAACTCCCCACAAGTGACCCCATTTTGGAAACTAGACCCCCCCACGGAACTTATGTAGATGTGTGGTGAGCACTTTGAACCCCCAAGTGCTTCACAGAAGTTTATAACGTCCGGGCGTGAAAATAAAAAAAACATTTTTTTCCACAAAAATGATATTTTTGCCCCCAATTTTTTATTTTCCTAAGGGTAACAGTAGAAATTGGACCCCAAAAGTAGTTCTGCAATTTGTCCTGACTACGCTGATACCCTATATGTGGGGGTAAAACACTGGGCGCATGGCAGAGCTTGAAAGGGAAGGAGCACCGTTTGACTTTTTCAACGCAGATTTGGCTGGAATTGAGATCAGACGCCATGTTGCATTTGGAGAGCCCCTGATGTGCCCAAACAGTGGAAACCCCCCAATTCTAACTCCAACCCTAACCCCAACACACCCCTAACCCTAATCTCAGCCCTAGCCCTAACCCTAATGGGAAAATGGAAATAAATACTTTTTTTACATTATTTTTCCCTAACTAAGGGGGTGATAACGGGGGGTTTGATTTACTATTTATGGCGGGTTTTTATGTTTGGCAGCTGTCACACACTAAAAGACTCTTTTTATTGTAAAAATAGTTTTTGCATCACCACATATTGAGAGCTATAATTTTTCCATATTTTGACCCACTGAGTCATGTGAGGTCTTATTTTTTGCGGGACGAGTTGACGATTTTATTGGTACCATTTTCGGGCACGTGACATCTTTTGATCGCTTTTTATTCCGATTTTTGGGACGGAGAATGAACAAAAACCAGCGTTTCATGAATTTCTTTTGGGGGGTGCGTTTACACCGTTCCGCGTGCGGTAAAATTGATAAAGCTCTTTTATTCTTCGGGTCAGTACGGTTACAGCGATACCTCATTTATGTTGTTTTTTTGTGTTTTGGCGCTTTTATGCAATGAAAACAATTTTATATAAAAAATAATTATTTTTGCATCGCTTTATTCTGCGAGCTATAACTTTTTTATTTTTTCACTGATGGCGCTGTATGGCGGTTCTTTTTGCGGGACAAGATGACGTTTTCAGCGGTACCATGCATATTTATATGCGTCTTTTTGATCGCGCGTTATTGCACTTTTTGTTCGGCGGTATGATAAATCATTTTTTGCTTCGTTTTTTATTTTTTAAGGGGTTCGCTAAAGGGGTTAACTAATGGGACAGTGTTATAGGGCGGGTCGTTATGGACGCGGCGATACCAAATATGTGTACTTTTATTGTTTTTTTATTTCCAAAAAATGAATTAGGGAATTTTTTTTTTTTTTTAATTTATTTAGCAATTTTTTTTAAAATTATTTTTACACTTTTTTTTAACTTTATTACATTGTCCCAGGTGGGACATCACTGTCCTGTGACAGATCGCTGATCTGTCACATCACAGATCACTGTGACAGATCAGCGATCTGTCAGGCACTGCACAAGGCTTCCTCCTTGCCTGCACTTTGCAGGCATGAGGAAGCCAGCTCCCTGCAGGCCCCCGAAGGTCCCTGTCGCCATCTTGGATTTGGGGACCTGCAGGGATGGAGCCCCCCACAGCAGCGCTGCACATTGCGCTGCTGTGGGGGGGCTCAGGGAAGCATGGAGGGAGCCCCCTCCCTGCAAGATGCTTCCCTCTAACCCCCGGTACACCACGGTCGTGTTTGATCGCGGTGTGCAAGGGGTTAACGTGTCGGGGGCGGTCCTTGACCGCCCCTGACACATTGTGCCAGGAGTCAGCTGTGATAATCAGCTGACACCCGGCCGCGATCAGCGGCGCTCACCACTTGGGCGCCGCTGATCGCTGTGACGTACTATCCCGTCCCTGGGAATTAAGTCCCAGGGCACATGGACGGGATAGTACGTCACATGACAGAAAGGGGTTAAAATGTTGAGTGGGGGGGGGGGAAAAATCACATTTTCCCCACAAAATTGCTATTTTGGCCCCAATTATTTCATTTTCACAAGAGTAACAAGCGAAATTGCACCATACAATTTGTTACGCAATTTCTCCTGAGTACACTGATACGCATATGTAGGGGAAAACTACTTTTGAGGCACAGTGCAAAGCCCAGAAGGGAAGAAGAGCACCATATTGGAGTTCAGATTTTGCTGGCATGGTATAGCCCCTGAGGTGCCAGAACAGCAGAACCCCCTAACCATATGTGAACTCACACCCCCCAATGAATTCGTCTAGGGGTGCAGTGATCATATTGACACATGTGCCTCACAGAATTTTATACCATTGAGTGGTGAAGAATGAATACATTAAATTTGTACTCGTAAAATGTTGGTTTAGCCCCAAGTTTTATAATTTTTCTAATAGGAGAAATTTTTACAACAAACTGAGGTCCATATTCTCCCTGAGTGCGTCAATACCCAACAAGTAAGTCGGAAAATACTTTCCACACATTGCAAAGCTCAGAAGTGAAGCTATGAAATATTGCAGTGCAGATTTTACTGTTATGGTTTGCAGGTGCCATGACCTACTGGGAGAGCCCGAGGTGCCAGCACAGCACAAGCCCCCATAAGTGAAAATTTTACAAACTACACCCCTAACTAATTCATTTATGGGTGAACAGATCTTATTGACATTCATAGGTGTGTCAACGGTGCAGAGCCACTCCTGTCAGAATCAGCTGACACCCAGTGGTCATCACACGCACAGCGTCTGTGTGCACAAAATCGCCGGGACGTATCCATACATCCAGGGTCGTTAAGTACCAGATGACCTGAATGTATGGATAAGTCTACGGTTGAAAAGTGGTTAATAGGTAGTATTTGCGATCCAAGACATTGTAACAAAAACAAGGTCTACAACCATATAGGCTCAGGCTACGCGTGGACACTGACCATGACAAGAGTCCAAAAATTGCATGTACTTTGATAAAGATACCTGTAGAGTCAACTAGAGAGTTAGTTGAATCGATTTACTACATTTTCATATTAAGTATTTAATAGTCAGCAGCAAACGGTCTGACCAAGAATTTATTGATCGCATAAAATGGCTATTAACTGTGCAGAAGGGAGTGTATGCCAAGCAAGGTGCAGAAATTGTGGGTCATGGGAGGGATACATCCACAATGGCTTCCAGAGAGTCCTTTATGTTCCATCTGGGTTTGGTTGTATCTGATGGGCAGGCATAAGTGGTACGTTAATAGACAATGCTGATTTTCCACTCAGGGAGAGGAGGATGTAAGGCAAAGTAACTGCCCTCTTTGGGTCTTATTAAAAGTTGTATGCATTCTTAAGGGAGAAGGGGAAGTGTAGATTGGCTACCATTTTATCATTCGTCTAATTGTATTTTTTCCTGTATACATTATAAATTCTTTTTTTTTCCTATATACTGGTCTGATCACCATAGCATTGCACTTTAAGAAATATGTTCTGCATGCAGGGATTATTTTATTTTAATTTACACTACCGTTCAAAAGTTTAGGATCACTTAGAAATTTCCTTAGAAAGAAAAGCATAGGTTTTTCCAATGAAGCCAACATTATAAGTGATTCAGAAATACACTATACATTGTTAATGTGGTAAATGACTATTCTACCTGCAAACATCTGGTTTGTAATGCAATATCTTCATAGGTTTATAGAGGCCCATTTCCAACAACCATCCCTTCATTGTTCTTATGGTACTTTGTGTTTGCTAACTGTGTAAGAAGGCTAATGGATGGTTAGAATACCCTTAAAAACCCAGTTTGGCTGATTAGAGGCGCTATAAACCTGACCTTCCTTTGAGCTAGTTGAGAATCTGGAGCATTACATTCGTTGGTTCCATTAAACTCTCAAAATGGCCAGAAAAAAAAAAAAAAAAAAAAATTTCGTGTGAAACTCGACAGTCTATTCTTGTTCTTAGAAATGAAGGCTATTCCACGCGAGAGATTGCAGAGAAACTGAAGATTTCCTACAACGGTGTGTACTACTCACTTCAGAGGAGAACACAAACAGGCTCTAACCAGAGTAGAAAGAGAAGTGGGAGGCCCCGTTGCACAATGGAGCAACAAGACAAGTACATTAGAGTATGTAGCTTGAGAAATCGACGCCTCACAGGTCCTCAACTGGCACCTTCATTAAATAGTACACTCAAAACACCAGTGTCAACGTCTACAGTGAAAAGGCGACTCTGGGATGCTGGCCTTTTATCCGAGACGCTCATTGGGGGACACAGATACTGTGGGGTGTATGCTTCTGCCGCTAGGAGGCTGACACTAAGTGAAAAAAAGGTTAGCTCCTCCTCCACAGTATACACCCTCGCCCCTATTGCGGGCGGAAATCAGTTTGGTGCCAAAGCAGTAGGAGAACAACAAATCAGCCTTAATACAGGTACAACATGTCCAAAAGAAAACACCACCCTTATATCAAATAGGTAAACACATTCGTTTAAACAAAACAAGAGCCAACTGGCTAATAGGGTGGGTGCTGTGTCCCCCAATGAGCGTCTCGGAGAAAAGGATTTTATGGTGAGTACTCACAAAAATCCATGTTTCTCCTTCATCTCATTGGGGGACACAGATACTGTGGGACGTCCTAAAGCAGTCCCTGGATGGGAGATTGACTCACCGATCCAAGCTACATGCACCTCTTGTTTACAGGTACGCCACCGTTGCTTGGAGAATCCTTCTACCCAGGCTCGCATCCGCCGAGGCCTGACCATGGATATTATAATGTTTGGCAAATGTATGCAGGCTGGACCAGGTTGCTGCCTTGCAAACCTGTTCCGTCGAAGCCTGGTGCCGAAGCGCCCAAGAGGCGCCCACTGCCTGGGTAGAGTGTGCTCTGATCCCTGCTGGAATCGGCATGCTTCTAATGTGGTAGGACTCCTGAATAGTCGAACGAATCCATGTGGTTAGGGTTGACTTTGAGGCAGCGAGTCCCTTCCTGCGCTCTTCAGGGAGCACGAACAGCGTGTCCGTCTGGCGAAAGGGTGCCGTCCGCGACACGTACCTCCGGAGGGCTCTTACCAGGTCTAACGTGTGAAGAGCCTTTTTCCACCCGGTGCACCGGTGCTGGACAAAATGAAGGCAAAACAACATCTTCATTAATGTGAAAAAGAGGACACGACTTTCGGCAGAAAATGTGGGCTGGTATGAGGACCACCCTATACTTATGGAAAGTGAGGAACGGAGCACGGCAGGATAGAGCCCCAGCTCTGAAACCCGCCTGATGGAAGTGATGGCCACTAGGGGAACAACTCTCCAGGAAAAGCACCTCAAAGAGATATCCTAAAGCGGTTCCAATGGAGCTTCCTGCAGAACACTTAGGACCATGTTAAGGACCCAGGCGTCCATAGGCGCCTTCTAGGGAGGTATCAAGTGGGACACACCCTGGATGAAAAGTCTTCACGTTCAAATTGGTAGCAATTCTGCACTGGAACAGGACGGATAAGGCCGACATTTGTCTCCTGCGGGAACCTGGGGCAAAGCCCGAGTCTAAAGCTCTACCAACTGAGCTATACGGGCTCTCTAAGCCAGACTGGAGAGAAGCCAAGATGTCGGGGATCGAGAATCTCAGCGGAGAAACACTGCAGCCTCGACATCAAGCAAAGAACACCTTCCAGGTGTGGTGGTAAATTCATGCTGAAGCAGGCCTCCGGGCGCTAATCATTGTAGCGACCACCTTGCTCCCGAACCCTGCCTGGGTTAGAATCCAAGATTCAACGGCCCTGCCGTCAAACACAGGGTCCCTGAGTTCAGGTGGCACATCGGCCCTCGAGACGGTAGACCTGAGCGCTCTAGCAGGTGCCCAGGAACGTCGGCGAGCAGCTGCATTAGATCTGCGTACCACGCTCCACGGGGCCAGTCTGGGGCCAGCAGAATAGCCGGCCCCCCTTCCGTCTTGATCCCTTTGCTGACTCTCGGGAGTAGTGGCAGTGGGGGAAATAGATATGGGAGGCGAAACTGGTTCCATGGCAGAACCAGCGCGTCCACAGCGAATACCTGCGGGTCCCTGGCCCTAGCGACATATGTGGGCACCTTGGCATTCACTCTGGAAGCCATCAGGTCCACATCCGGAGCTCCCTACAGTTGACAAATCTGCTGAAGAACTTCGGGATGTAGAGACCACTCTCCGGATGCAAGCCCCTGCCGGCTGAGGAAGTCTGCCGCCCAATTTTCCACGTCAGGGATGTGGACAGACGAAATCACCGAGTGGTTTGCTTCGGCCCACTAAAGAACTTGCCCCATCTCGCGCATGGCTGTTCTGCTGCGGGTGCCCCCTGACGAATTATGTAAACCACCGCTGTGGCATTGTCCGATGGAATCCGGACGGGGCGGCCTGCTAGACAGTGATGAAACTTCTGCAAAGCCAGCCGAATTACTCGTATCTCCAATAAGTGGCAACCACCGTTCCTGGGTTGTGTGGTGGCGAAACACTGCACCCCAACCGAGGAGACTGGCGTCGATTGTCATTATCAGCCCATGACCTGGAGGGAAAGGTTTCCCCTAGGCCAGAGAGGAACTGGTTATCCACCATCCGAGCGACTGCCTGACTTGAGAGGACAGTTGGCACTGCCGATCGAGCTTGAAAGGTTTCTTGTACTAGGCTGACATGAGGCGTGCTGCAGGGGGTGAGGATGGAACTGGACGAAAGGTATCACTTCCATTGCTGCCACCATTTTCCCTAGGATCTTCACCCGGATCGGATGGTATGAGGGACTGGTTGGTGTAGTGTCCGGACTCCCTGCCGGAGACTAGCTCCTTTTCCTGAGGAAGAATTACCAACCATCTGCAAGTGTCGAAGATCATTCCTAGGAAGGAGATCCTCTGAGCTGGCACAAGGGATGATTTCTTTGTATTGACCAACCTTCTAAGCGGCAAGAGTATCTAGCGTGATGTTGCCACCTTCCTCACATGCCCGTATTGACGGGCCCTTGACCAAGAGGTCGTCCAGATAAGGCAAGACGACTATGCCTCGAGAATGCAGTGTGGCCATGACAATTGCCATAACCTTTGTGAACACTCTGGGAGCTGTGGCTAGCCCGAAGGGTAGCGCTACAAACTGAAAATGTTGAACGCTGATGGCGAAGCGTAGAAACCTCTGATGAGGAAAAAATGGGAATATGCAGAAATGCGTCCTGGTTTTCTATTGAGGCCAAGTATTCTCACTGCTCCATGGCCGATATGACTGAACGGAGAGACTCCATCTGGAAATGTCTGATCCTGATGAATTTGTTCAGAAGCTTCAGGTTCAAAACAAGCCTGACAGACCCGTCCTTTTTGGGAACCACAAAAACGGTTGGAATAGAACCTCTGAGCTCTTCCGTGTTCCGGTTCCGGCACTGGAACAATGACTCCGTTGTGCAGGAGCGATTTGATGGCTCCCAATAGAGCCTTTACCTGGGTATCCACCCAGGGAATCCACCCTGGGAAGCCGGGAAAGAAAAAACCATCTTGGAGGGTATCTGACAAATTCTATTTTGTAACCTGAGGACACCATTTCTTTTACCCATACGTCGTGAGCGATGTTGGCCCAGACGTGGCGAAAACAGTAGACGGCTGCCCACCTTGCTGGTGTCATCTGGTAAAGACCTCGAGTCATTTGGCCGATGATCTTTAGGATCTGGGTCCCCTCGATCTGGCCTGTTGAGCACGCATTCTCCCCAATGGGTTGGCTCTATATCAGACCTGCCGCTCTCTATCCTGGTTGGGGCAGCCTGAGGTGGTGGAATTTGGCCCCGTAGTCCACCTGGAGTCTTTTAACGCATGACTCCGGACCCGGATCAGGCTGCTTAGCGGACGCACCCTGACGAATGCAGTCACGCTCGGCCTAGAATGGCCGGTGGCACTGCGAAAGGCCCGAAAACGTGCCTGAACCGGGTGACGAAAAGTGGATTAACCTTCTGTTGAGGGAGGAACCCGCTCTTTTCTCCTGTGGAGTCGGAGATAAGTTGATCCAACTTTTCTCCAAATAGGCGGCCGCACTGATAAAGGTACTGTCACACTTAGCGATGTACCAGTGATCCCGACCAGCGATATGACGCGGTCAGGGTCGCTGGTGCATCGCTAAGTGGTCGCTAGTGAGCTGCCACACAGGCAGATCTCACTAGCAACATCGCTGGGGATGGGGGGTCGCTACTTACCTGTCACACCAGGTGATCCTGCGTCCTCCCGCCCGGCTTCACGCGTCGCCAGAACAGGAAGCGCCGCAGGAAGCTGACGACGAGAAGCGGTCCTGAACGTTCTCGCGCGATCAGCGATAACCAGCGGGGGAGCAGGTTGTAGGTAAGTATCAGAGACAGCGATATCGCTAGCAATATCGCTATAACGTCACAAGTTATAGCGATATCGCTTAGTGTGACAGTACCTTAAGGCAGGGAAGTCAAGGACTTCTTGGAAGTAGAATCGGCCCGCCATGTCCTCAACCATAGGGCTCTTCGGATAGAGATTGCATTAGCGGCAGCAACTGCTGAACAATTGGCCGCATCCAAAGAGGCATTCATTACATAGTCTCTGGCTATCGCCATCTGACCTGTGACCTCCGAGATCTCTGCAGGTAGATCCTGCTCCTGCGCGACCTTGTTTAATGTTTCTGACTATGATAACATGGCCTTAGCTACCCAAGTCGCTGCGAACGAGGGAGCGAGTGCAGACCATGACGCCTCATATACTGAACGAGCTAGGCTTTCAATAAGGCAGTCCGTGGGATATTTAATCGAGGAAACCCTAGGGACAGATAACAGGGTCTTAGTGGCCAGGCATATGAAACCGGAGGATCCACTATCGGGGATTCCATCCATTGTTTACGGAGGTCCGGAGCAAACGGATACCTCGTTTCGAGTGCCTTTTAACCCGAGAAAACGCCGGTCTGGACGTTCTCTGTGCCGCTGCACTATGTCCTCAAACTCAGGGTGAGAGGAAGAAAATTCTGTGCGGCCGCTTCACTCGTTTAAATGCCACTTTCTGCCCCGTAGCTGCTGCGAGATCATCCTCAATCCCCAGGGTCTGATTGACGGATTCTATGAGGCTGTCCACTGTTTCACGTGACTCTGTAGTGTCCAGGTCAAGGGTCTCTTCTGAGTCGCAATCTGAGGTCTGCTTGCTATCAACCACTGGTGACGGGGAACGAGAAGCAGAACTTACGGATGCCGAAGGCACCGGATGGACTGGGCGACACCGTGTGGATTCATTTCCCCCGGTTCTGCCTGGAGTGGGAGTGGCCCCTGCAGGCCAGAGGCTCCTGTGAGGTGGAGGTTCCCTCTAAAGGCGGCGAGACACTGTCCCTGCCCCTATCTTAGGCTTGAAGGGATACTATTGCTCTCGTAAGCGACGCCATATACTGTGACAGTGATCGGGCCCACTCTGGGGGATTTGACACATTGGTCACGGTCGCAGGGGAGGGCTCCTGGGCGCGTTTGGATTCTCAGGCTTCGCATAAACGCTTGCTCTGCGCCCACGGAAACGCAGCCCGACAAGAGATGCATGCAGCGTAAAAGAACGTGCGTCTTTGCTTTTTGGACATGCTGTATCTGTCCGCTGCTGGGGATATGGTGAAGAGGTAGCCCCTCGTTTTTCCCTATAGCGTGGCCTCTCGGGCAGCACTTACCCCAGTCCTGCGCCACCCCCCGACCTGGATGCTTCCTTTAAATTGCGCGCCGACATCTGTGGCGCGCACCAGCCTGTAAAAACCGCTCTAGGGGCGGTACTTCCTCTTTGCGGCCTAGCCCATGCTCCGAAGCCGGGGCCTCGATTTTACCTCCGCCCAGTGCGGGGCGGGCTGCCGGAAGTGACGCGCGGCACCAAAAAATGGCGCTACTGACCGGCACGGCGTTCCTGTCCCAGGCTAGTGGTCGCTGAGCTGTAGGCTCCAGCCCGAAATCTTCGCAGGAGCCCTCCCCTCTCCTCACCGATGATCCTCTCAGCCTGAGCGCAGGTATGTGAGGGGGTCTTTGATAAAAAAAAAAAAAAAATAGGACGGTGCAGGCACCCTAACTCCATCTAATCCCTTCAGGGGGTGAGGAGAGGGACCGTCCGCCGCCTTGCAGCACCGCCGTCTAGCGTTTGTGCGGCCCCCACTGCTCCACCGACTAGTCTTGTGCCTCTGTGCAAGCCCATGGTTTCAATACCTAGGGGTGGACAGGGCTAAGTCTGGCATAATGTCCCACGTCGTGGGAAAGGCTACGTGGAGGGATACTCGCACGTGCTCGCCCGTTGAAGGTTTGGGGAAATCTGATCCTTTCAATAGGATGCGTTGCCCCTGTCTTATCTTCATAAAATAACAAATAAAAATAGAAGTCTGGGGAAAAGTCCCAGATATGTCTCTCGGTGCGGGAAAGTATACGCAGAGGCGATACTCAACGCGTGCTCGCCCGTTGATGGTTTGGGGAAATCGGATCCTTTCAATAGGATCCGTCGCCCCTATCTCATCGTCATAGTAAACTAGAAAAAAAAAAAATAGTCTGGAGAGATCCAGACTGTGTGTGCCTCCATCGGACACTAAGCAAAAAACTGATTCCCGCCCGCAATAGGGGTGAGGGTGTATACTGCGGTGGAGGAGCTAACCTTTTTTTCCCCACTTAGTGTCAGCCTCCTAGCAGCAGACGCATACACCCACAGTATCTGTGTCCCCCAATGAGACGAAGGAGAAAAAGCCATATCTGAGACTAGCTAATTAAAGGAAAAGATTAATATGGGCAAAAGAACACAGACATTGGACAGAGGAAGATTAGACAGACTAATCCAAGTTTGAGGTGTTTGGATCACACAGAAGAACATTTGTGAGACGCAGAACAACTGAAAAGATGCTGGAAGAGTGCCTGATGCCATCTGTCAAGCATGGTGGAGGTAATGTGATGGTCTGGAGTTGCTTTGGTGCTGGTAAAGTGGGAGATTTGTACAAGGTAAAAAGGATTTTGAATAAGGAAGGCTATCACTCCATTATGCAACGCCATGCCATACCCTGTGGACAGTGCTTGATCGAAGCAAATTTGATCCTACAACAGGACAATGACCCAAAGCACACCTCCAAATATATTCAAGAACTATTAGGGAAGAAGCAGGCAGCTGGTATTCTATCTGTAATGGAGTGGCCAGCGCAGTCACCAGATCTCAACCACACTGAGCTGTTGTTGGAGCAGCTTGACCGTATGGTACGCAAAAAGTGCCCATCAAGCCAAGCCAACTTGTAGGAGGGGCTTCTGGAATCAGGGGGTGAAATGTCTCCAGATTACCTCAGCAAACTAACTGCTAGAATGCCAAAGCTATGCAGTGCTGCAAATGGAGCATTCTTTGACGAAAGCAAAGTTTGAAGGAGAAAATTATTATTTCAAATAAAAATCTTTTTTTTGAACCTTGTCAATGTCTGGACTAGATTTTAAATTCATTTGGCAACTCATTTGATTAATAAAAGTATGAGTTTTCATGGAAAACACAAAATTGTCCGGGTGACTCCAAAATTTTGAAGGGTAGTGTATTTTTTTGGGGAGGGGAGAAGGACAGGGGTTTGTATTGCCTGTATGTTTATAGAATGATCAGTTTTCATTTTAAAAAAAACAATAATAAATATATATATATTCTTTAGTCGTATGGATGTTTTACAAGGGGTCCTCTGATTGTAAAGGGAGTCTGTCAGGAGCCTTATGAATACTAAAGCAACAGGAGCTCCAGGTAAGGGACAAAGGCAGATGCACAAGCATACCTTTTTGTCTGCAATTTGAAATAGCATTACAAATAAAATGAGCTTTAATCCAATATGCAAGTGCTCACAAGAGCTGAGAGATATCGCAATCTTGGAAACCTCTCCATCTCCCGGCTTTAAAGTCTGCCCAATTCCTACCCCTTGCTTGACAGCTCTACTTTGCTTTAATGTCTCTTCCGTATATATATCGCTCAAGTGTAGTGCATTCTCTATCAGGTGCATGCACAGTGTTTTTACAGCTGTGGGCAAAAGCCTCACTGACCTGCGCAGTCCATCAATCAGGCTGTTGCCCATAACCGGAGAGAACTGTACCTGCACAGGACCAAGTACTCAGAGCATACATGTCAAACTCAGACCTCTGGGCCAAACCTGGCTTGCAGTGTAATTATATTTGGCCAGTGAGCCGGTTGTTTCCTCCTCCCTACATCAGTGTGCACTCCCCATGTTCTCACCAATAGTACCTACAGTTGTGGGCAAAAGTATTGACACCCCTGCAATTCTGTCAGATAACACTCAGTTTCTTCCTGAAAATGATTGCAAACACAAATTCTTTAGTATTATTATCTTCATTTAATTTGTCTTAAATGAAAAAGCACAAAAAGAATTGTCCTAAAGCCAAATTGGATATAATTCCACACCAAACATAAAAGAGGGTGGACAAAAGTATTGGCACTGTTCGAAAAATCATGTGATGCTTCTCTAATTTGTGTAATTAACAGCACCTGTAACTTACCTGTGGCACCTAACAGGTGTTGGCAATAACTAAATCACACTTGCATCCAGTTGACATGGATTAAAGTTGACTTAACCTGTCCTGTGTCCTTGTGTGTACCACATTGAGTATGGAGAAAAGAAAGGAGACCAAAGAACTGTCTTAGGACTTGAGAAACCAAATAGTGAGGAAGCATGAGCAATCTCAAGGCTACAAGTCCATCTCCAAAGACTTGAATGTTCCTGTGTCTACCGTGCGCAGTGTCATCAAGAAGTTTAAAGCCCATGGCACTGTGGCTAACCTCCCTAGATGTGGATGGAAAAGAAAAATTGACAAGAGATTTCAACGCAAGATTGTGCAGATGTTGGATAAAGAACCTCGACTAACATGCAAACAAGTTCAAGCTGCCCTGCAGTCCGAGGGTACAACAATGTCAACCCGTACTATCCGTAGGTGTCTGAATGAAAAGGGACTGTATGGTAGGAGACCCAGGAAGACCCCACTTCTTACCCCGAGACATAAAAAAAGCCAGGCTGGAGCTTGCCAAAACTTACCTGAAAAAGCCTAAAACGTTTTGGAAGAATGTTCTCTGGTCAGATGAGCCAAAAGTAGAGCTTTTTGGGCAAAGGCATCAACACAGTTTACAGGAGAAAAAAAAGAGGCATTCAAAGAAAAGAACACGGTCCCTACAGTCAAACATGGCGGAGGTTCCCTGATGTTTTGGGGTTGCCTTGCTGCCTCTGGCACTGGACTGCTTGACCGTGTGCATGGCATTAAGAAGTCTGAAGACTACCAACAAATTTTGCAGCGTAATGTAGGGCCCAGTGTGAGAAAGGTGGGTCTCCCTCAGAGGTCATGGGTCTTCCAGCAGGACAATGACCCAAAACACACTTCAAAAAGCACTAGAAAATGGTTTGAGAGAAAGCACTGGAGACTTCTAAGGTGGCCAGCAATGAGTCCAGACCTGAAACCCATAGAACACCTGTGGAGAGATCTAAAAATGGCAATTTGGAGAAGGCACCCTTCAAATATCAGGGACCTGGAGCAGTTTGCCAAAGAAGAATGGTCTAGAGTTCCAGCAGCGCATTGTAAGAAACTCATTGATGGTTACCGGAAGCGGTTGGTCGCAGTTATTTTGGCTAAAGGTGCCAATACTTTTGTCTGGCCCATTTTTGGAGTTGTGTGAAATGATCAATGTTTTGCTTTTTGCTTCATTCTCTTGTGTTTTTTTATTTAAGACAAATTAAATGAAGATAATACCAAAGAATTTGTGTTTGCAATCATTTTCAGGAAGAAACTGAGTATTATCTGACAGAATTGCAGGGGTGTCAATACTTTTGGCCATAACTGTACTACCCTCTAGCTCCTCCAGAAGCTGGGCACAGGTATGCTATTGAGACGGTATGCTCATGCCATGATTTAATACAGTTTTAAATAACCACAAATGGAGATGAATGACCAGGGAAGGGTATATGTTGTCTAATCCAAAAAGGCCGAAAGGGGCAAAGCCCCACTAGAAATGACCCCCCTCTAATGGGTCAATAAAACTTGTACTACATTAACAGTTATTTTATGAGGAAATTAATTAAAATGACAATCCTAATTTGCCATAAAATGATTCAATTATACACATATTAACCTAATTTATTCATTTCCTCAAAATATTTTAAAGGGAATCTGTCACCCCTTTTTTGAGATATCATATAATGATATCATTCAAATGTGTGTCACATAAGGATTCCCTTAGTACTTTTGCTTCCCCCGACGCCGCACCGTTCATGCATAAATACCTTTATTATATCGGTTCAGATGTATGTAAACTGCCACTGTCCGGTCCGCTGGGCGGGGCTTATTCACCTGCCCCTCCCTGTCTTGCTCTATGCATTTTTTCTTGTGTAGAGCACGACAGGGAGGGGGGGAGCAGGTGAATAAGCCCCGCCCATCAGACCGGCCCATGGCAGTTTACATACATCAGAACCGATATAAAAAAGGTATTTATGCATGAAAGGTGCGGGGTCAGGAGGAAGCAAAAGTACTAAGAGAATCACACAATTGAATATCATTATATGATATGTAAAAAAAGTGGTGACAGATTCCCTTTAATGTAGTACAATAAAAGCTAAGTTTCATTTACCTGTTAGAGAGGGGTCACTTCTAGTGTGGTTTTTCCCCTTTTGGATCATCAAGCAAATATAGCACAAAAAGGGGATTTAGAGATTCTCCAAAAATTCAAAAACACAGCAAAAAGGCAGAGATGCTTACCTGCCCAGGCCTCCAAACAAATGCACTATCAGGATGCAGTGGACCCATGTACAATACAGACCAAAAGTTTGGACACATCTCATTCAAAGAGTTTTCTTTATTTTCATGACTATGAAAATTGTAGATTCACTCTGAAGGCATCAAAACTATGAATTAACACATGTGGAATTATATAATTAGCAAAAAAGTGTGAAACAACTGAAAATATGTCTTATATTCTAGGTTCTTCAAAGTAGCCACCTTTTGCTTTGATTACTGCTTTGCACACTCTTGGCATTCTCTTGATGAGCGTCAAGAGGTAGTCACCAAAAATGGTCTTCCAACAGTCTTGAAGGTGTTCCCAGAGATGCTTAGCACTTGTTGGCCCTTTTGCCTTCACTCTGCGGTCCAGCTCACCCCAAACCACCTCAATTGGGTTCAGGTCTGGTGACTGTAGAGGCCAGGTCATCTGGTGTAGCACCCCATCTCTAACAGCTGCTGTTAACCTGCGATTTCTGAGGCTGGTGACTCGGATGAACTTATCCTCCGCAGCAGAGGTGGTCTTCCTTTCCTGGGGCGGTCCTCATGTGAGCCAGTTTCTTAGTAGCGCTTGATAGTTTTTGCCACTGCCTTGGGGACACTTTCAAAGTTCTCCCAATTTTTCGGACTGACCTTCATTTCTTAAAGTAATGATGGCCACTCGTTTTTCTTTACTTAGCTGCTTTTTTTCTTGCCATAATACAAATTCTAACAGTCTATTCAGTAGGACTATCAGCTGTGTATCCACCAGACTTCTGCACAACACAACTGATGGTCCCAACCCCATTTATAAGGCAAGAAATCCCACTTATTAAACCTGACAGGGCACACCTGTGAAGTGAAAACCATTTCCGGTGACTACCTCTTGAAGCTCGTCAAGAGAATGTCAAGAGTGTGCAAAGCAGTAATCAAAACAAAAAGTGGCTACTTTGAAGAACCTAGAATATAAGACATTTTCAGTTGTTTCACACTTTTTTGTTAATTATATAATTCCATATGTGTTAATTCATAGTTTGATGCCTTCAGAGTGAATCTACAATTTTCATAGACATGAAAATATCAAAGAAAAAAGCGATCAAACAAGTCCAAAACCACATGTTTAGGAAAATAGCAAATACAATTTTATTGTGATTTATCAGGAAACAGAAGGACAATGGAATAAGAGTCAAGTGACCACAAAAGCACATGGGGAAAAAAAGGGGCATACTGAGGGTGAAAAAAGACCAAAGGGATAAAGGTAGTGTTAAAAAAAGCAATAGTGGTATGGTTTCAAATGTATATTGCACTTATCTCTAAACAAAGTAATATAGCCAGACAGGGTATACAAACATTTAATACTAAGCTTAGCTGAAAAAAGTAATTACCTGCCCGGGTATGAGGTAGAGGTCCACCCTGGCATGCCCCCCCCCCCCCCCCCCCCCGGCGAGATGGCCTTTATCAAGGGTTTTTTGGTGGTGTCTGTTCATATGGGATGCATTTGGATAGCGCTGGGCAGCCAACCTGATCTAATAGAAGGGCGTCACTAATAGGCTGTTAACCTGGATGCTGTTCATTTCCATTGTGTGAACAGCGTCACATACAAGTCTTTTTTGTGCAGTAATATACCAAGCAGCCACCCCCTCCATTTGGATTGATAGGTTGTGAGTGGTTGCCTCATTGGTATTTCTGCACCTGTGTTGCTGCTATCTTAATTACATGGGTCTACTGCATCCTGTTGTTTGGAGGCCTGGACAGGTAAGCATCTGTCTTTTTGCTAGTATTTTTTCTTTTTGGATCATCCCATGATTTTATTTTGCCATTTAGTTATGTATTCGCCATTTTGTTTTTTGTACATGGTTATTCTTTCCATATGTATTGAAATCTTACCCTTTTTGGTAGCCAAAAACCTGGTGACAAATTCCCTTTAAGCTTTTCTTGTTCCAAATTTAATATTTAAGCAAAACGTTGGTTTCCGTATGAAAAAATAGAATTAGACTTACCGGTAATTCGGTTTTTAGGAACCTTCCATGACAGCTACATCGGAGGATGTCTTCCCTGCCCTAATAGGGGACAGGAACACAAAGAGGTTAAATACCCCTCCCCTTCCTGCAACCACCAGTGTTTTCCTGGACACCAGAATGAATAGTTACCACCAAAGTGCAGGAATCATCCAATAAGAATATCAGATAGGGAGGGAAATTAGTGCTGTCGTGGAAGGTTCCTAGAAACCAAATTACCTGTTAAGTCTAATTCTATTTTCTCCAGTCACCTTCCACGACAGCTACATCGGAGTAATACCAACAGCTAATTTCTCTAGGGGGGGGGATCACGGCCTGCAGCACTCGTCCGCCTAATGTTAAATCCCCATTGAAATTTAGCCTGTAATGCCTGGTGAACGTGTGGATGGACGACCAGGTGGCAGTTCTGCATATCCGCTCAGACGAAGCATTCCCCTTTTTTGCCCATGATGTTGATATCGCACGGGTAGAATGTGCCCTTAGTGAGGCGTGTGGAGCCAGCTTCTGTGTTGTGTAGGTCGGGCAGATAGATTGTGTGATCCAATTCGCAATCGTGTTCTTTGACGCCTTCTTGCCCTTATTTCGTCCTGCGAACTGGATGAATAAATTCTGGTGAATCCCCTAGGCTTCACTCTATTGTCGGTAGACAGGATCACTCTGCAAATGTCGAGTGTGGAAGATCTCTTCCTTAGGGTTGGAAGAGCTTGGGCCAAATGAGGACAGTACAATGTCCTGATCCCTATGAAAGTTTGAGTAGAAAGGCGTGATCTAATCTCAAGATAATATCTGTAATGATTGCAAGGTAAGCTTATTGAATTGACAGGGCCTGCAATTCTCCTATACGTCTAGCCGCAGTAATTGAGACTAAGAGGACGGTTAAAGGGTTAGGTTTTCATGGTCATGGAATCTAGAGGCTCAAATGGATCTTAGGTTAGGATGTTGAGCATGGTGTTGAGATCCCAAGGAGGCCCTTGACTGCGGAGTTTAGGACGAATCCTGGCTGCCGAAGCCATAAAATCGTTTGATCCAGCGGTGGCTGGCCAGGTCAAGATCAAAAAAGGTGCCAAGAGCTGATATTTATACCTTTAGTGTGCTGGGGATAAGGCCCTGCTCTAGACAGTTTGTAAACGTCTAGGGTCTGTGCTGCACTGGGATGGAAGGGATCAAGGGTGCTTGGAGATCACCAGGGCATAAACCTTTTCCCAGACCTTGGCATAGATGGCCTTGGTTATTGGTTTTTGGCTTTCCTGAAGGGTTTGGATTACCCTATCCGAGAGCCATTTGGCTCGTAGGAACTCGGCCTCAATAACCATGCTGCCAGGTTCCATTTGCCTACGTCCGGGTGTAGCAGAGGACCTTGGTGAAGGAGGTCGCCCTTTTTGGGGTAGAAGCCAGGGCCTTCCTGGGCCATGGCAAGTAGGGCACCGTACCAACTTCTTACGGGCCACAGAGGGGCAATTAGTATTGTGGGAACTCGGTCCGTCTGGATTTCCTGAGATGTTTTTTGCCCGCATCGGTATGGGTGGGCAGGTATATGCGAGGTTGGAATCCCACCATTGGGTGAAGGGCATCTATTCCTTGCACTCCCGTCCATGTGTTTGAGGGAGACGAATACACCTGTCTTCACATTTTGCCTGTTGGCGACTAGGTCCACCTCCGCCCCATCTTGAGGCTAGGGACACGAATACCGTCTGGTCCAGGCGCCCGCCCCTGAAAATAGGATCTCTACTACTGCGCCTCGTTGGCTGGCATCTGACCAGAGTGTTTTTAGGGGAAGCTGAATCCGGCTGACTCCCTTCTGAAGATTTCGGTAGTCAACCACCACCTCAGGGCCGGTTTAACCTGGCCAGGGAGGGGAATCCTTCAGGACAATGGAATTAGTCACCGCGTAGGCCAGGCAGATCCTGGAATGTAAAAGCACGAGGCTTTGTAGAATTTGGGTGTGGGCCTGATCCCAAGAAACCGCCTGGGTGCATGTGGTCAGAGATCCTAGAGCATACATTGACTCTGAGGGTCGGTGCCCGCTGGTCCTGAACCAGGTTCTTTTGTGGACAAGGTCGACATGACAACCCTTAGGTAGGAAGGGTGTCTCTCCCCTTGAGTCCGAGAGAACTCCCAGAAGCTTCCTTCTCGTGGAGGGATAGACCAGGTTCGGTATCCAATCCAGGGATCTTAATATCCCTGGGGTCTTTCCTACGTCCACCTTCTGACATGAGATAGATGGTATAGGGAGGAGGAAGTCGTCCAGATATGGGATAACGCTTATCCCCTGGCGCCGGATGAAAATCACTGCTTCTGCCATGATCATGGAGAGATACATGGTCGGATGGATTGGCACATGGTAATATGCACCCTTCAGATCTACTGTTGCCATTACCCAGTTATGTCCGATGAGCAGGACTGCCCCTGATTGACTCCATTTTGAATTGCCTGTACCGGACCGATTCGTTTAATGGCTTCAGGTTTATGATGATTCGTTTTCTCTCTGATGGCTTCGTCACCAGGAAGGGACATGCGTAAAGGCCGTGTCCTTCTCCCGCTTTGGCACCCGCGCGTTCTACAGGAGCAGATCTCTTGGTAAGGAGCCCTGAAGGTGTGGAAGCTGTAGGGAGGTTTACCTATAAGCATTACGGGGAAGGACTCTCAAACCCAATTTTTAGTCCATCTCGTATGGTACGGTGGACCCACTGATTTGTGGAGATGGACTGCCAGCGGGTGAAAAAAAAGAGCGAAACGACCCCCAACCGGGCGTCATTGCTTATCTGGGGTCTGTTAATGGTTAGGGACAAGGATGTTCCTGCCCTTGCCCCCCTATACTCTTCCTGAGTATGTCAACAGGACCAGGAATTCCCAGCCAGTCTCTCATGCCGGTACTGGCCCAGCCTCAAGCTGCTTAGCGGCTGTGATCTGACGAAGGCATGCAAATTCAGCTTAGAATAGCTGTTGACAGAGGTTTGGTCACGGGAGAGACGAAAAATCCATCTCCTAGGATTTCTATGTTCCGGAAGAGATCCTTTTGTCCGAAGCTTTGTCCGGGATGTTATCCAGGACAGGCTTGAACACATAGTGGCCCTGGAAGGGGATGGTGCACTATTTGGAGATAAGTCGCCTCCCTTAGGATTTTAAGCAGGGCACTCCTCTAGAGGAGTTAGAAAGGACGGCCGCTTTTGCGGCTACCCGGACCTGGCGAGAGCAGTCACGCTCAGCCTAGAAGAGCCGATGCATTAAAGAATTACCCGAGACCTGCGAATTACAGGCTGGTCTTCTGCCCTGGTCTCAAGTTGTTTAGCGACTGCCAGCGGAAGCATCGGCTAGGAACCTCGTTGCTTTCTGCAGTAGGGGTAGGGCGTCAGGTATCTTTTTTAGGGAGGCCTCCTTTTATGGAGGATCAGATTCTGTACGTTCTCGTGTACAGGACACCTTCTTTGGGCTTCAGCCCAACATCTCGTCCTGTACCGTGTATTTAACTTCTTCCTCCTCCACCCCTATGGTGCTCTTAACCATACTGATTAGCTCACCCATATTCTCGGAACCAAGTGATATTTTTTGTTCCCTGGTTTTAGGGGTGGACGTGGAAGAGGAACCCACAATCTCCCGAGCGTCCTCTGAATCCGAGGACTGAATTTCGCCTGAGCCTGAGTCAGATTCTATCGGAGCTTTCATCCTCCTCCTAGAGGGAGGCGGTCTGGGAGAAGGGAGCCATGGAGGAGTGAACCTCCTGTATTATGAGGGATTTTATGCTATCCAGGAGAGAGGGCTGCTCAGCGCGAAGGACATCTCCGTACAGGACGGGCAGAGCTTTCCCCGTATGTCAAGGGAGTCTGGCAGCACACATTTTACACTTGTGGCTGTTCCTCATAGGGTCAGAGACCTTTTGTCCCCATATTACATAGGGAGGTATGCTACGCCATTTTAGTAAATAAATGCTGGATAGCCAGGGCCGACGCCTGCTACTTACAGTAGGAGGGAGTACGCTGGGCTCCGCCGACGCAGAGAGAGGGGGCTTGTCACCGTCCATGCCGTCTACAGTCAGTGTCAGACAGGTGTCTTACCAGGTGTCTTACCTGGTGATCTCCGCACCCGGACCTTGAAAGATCGAGGGTCCAGCGTTGTTTGCGCACCTACTCCCTTTGGCCCAATGGGGGGGAACCACATGAGGACGCCCCAGAATGTGACCGCCGGTCCCAGGAGTAACGCGCTCCACTGTGGAAAGCATAGGGACAGACCGGAAGCAACGCGCAACCCAGTGGAAAGACCAGTAACGCCCAAAGTGGAGGAACGCCACCCCCGGCCAGCATAAGCCCCCAGGAACCGGCAGCACGAAGGAGGAGGAAGCCGGGGAGCTATCTGGAGGCCCCCGGCGCGTACATCACCGCCTCGCTTTACCCCCGAAGTAGGTGCAGGAGAGGCGGGAGAGTCCCGAGTCCCACCATGCAGGCGAAGACGGGAGCAGCCACTGGAGGAGGAGAGCCCGCCATCTCACAGGTATCCCAGCTGGTACTGGACGTGGGGTGCTCCCGATCGCCGGCCACGGCAGCACCATCGTAGACCTCTTCATGCCCCATAGGGGACCGGAAAACACTGGTGGTTGCAGGAAGAGGAGGGGTATTTAACCTTTTTGTGTTCCTGTCCCCTATTAGGGCGGGGAAGACATCCTCCGATGTAGCTGTCGTGGAAGGTGACTGGAGAAAAAAAATCATTGAATATTTGATCAGGAAAAGGTTCCTCAATTATAGACATTTTTTAACCCCTTTACCCCCAAGGGTGGTTTGCACGTTCATGACCGAGCCAATTTTTTACAATTCTGACCACTTTCCCTTTATAAGGTAAAAACTCTGAAACGCTTCCATGGATCCCAGTGATTCGGACACTTTTCTCGTGACATCTTGTACTTTATGTTAGGCCTGTTTCACACTTCCATTTTTTTACGTCAGTCAAAGTCCGCCAATTTTCGAAAAAAAATGGATCCGCCAAAAAAGGGGCGGATCTGTTTTTTTCCCCCATAGACTTACATTAGCGGCGGATTTTGACTGATGGTCGTCGGTCCCACCAGTTTTTTGACGGATCCGTCAAACTTTTAGCGTCTCCCGGGCGGATGAGACGGACTCTGCAACGTTTTTTCCGAGAGACGGTCCGCTAATTTATATTGCGCATGTCCGGCAGAGTCGCTGGAGCGGGGCTTTTAACCCCCTGAGTAGCGTTCCGGAACAGCCGAGCAAAGGAAAAAAAAAAAAACAAACTCCTTCCCCCCCCCCCCCGGCACCTTTTCCTTTAAATTTCAGCCACTAACGTAAAGCGGATCTGTCAAAAAACGGATCCGGTGGCATCCGTTTGGGCCACAATGGAAACGGATCCGTTTTTTTACAACCTGGTGGATTTTGACTGACGTTAAATAACTGAAATGTGAAACAGGCCTTAGTGGTAAAATTTCATTGATATAACTTGCGCTTATTTGTGAAAAAAACGGAAATTTGGCGAAAATTTTGAACATTTTGCATTTTTCCAACTTTGAATTTTTATGCCCTTAAATCACAGAGATATGGCAAACAAAAAAAAAACTTAAGTAACATTTCACATATGTTTCGTTTACATCAGTACAATTTTGAAACCAAAATTTTTTTTTCGTTTGGAAGTTATAAGGGTTAAAAGTTGAGCATCAATTTCTCATTTTTGCAACACCATTTTATTTTTACGGACCACATCACGTTTGAAGCCACTTTGAGGGGTCTATATGATAGAAAATACCCAAAAGTGACACCATTCTAAAAACTGCACCCCTTAAGGTGCTCAAAACCACATTCAAGAAGTTTATTAACCCTTCAGGTGCTTCACAGGAATTTTTTGAGTGTTTAAAAAAAAAAAATGAACATTTAACTTTTTTTCACAAAAAAATTACTTCAGATCCAATTTTTTTTAATTTTACCAAGGGTAACAGGAGAAATTGGACTGCAAAAGTTATTGTGCAATTTGTCCTGAGTACGCGGATACCTGATATGTGGGGGGACCACTGTTTCGGCGCATGACAGAGCTCAGAAGGGAAGGAGCGCTGTTTGACTTTTTCAATGCAAAATTGGCTGGAAATCAGATCGGACGCCATGTCACGTTTGGAGAGCCCCTGATGTGCCTAAACAGTGGAAACCCCCCACAAGTGACCCCATTTTGGAAGCTAGACCCCCCAAGGAACTTATCTAGCTATGTGGTGAGAACTTTGAACCCACAAGGGCTTCACAGAAGTTTATAACGTACAGCCGTACAATTAAAAAATCATATTTTTTCCACAAAAATGATCTTTTCACCCCCAATTTTTATTTTTCCAAGGGTAACAGGACCCCAAAAGTTATTGTGCAATTTGTTTTGAGTACGCTGATACCCCATATGTGGGGGTAAAACACTATTTGGGCGCATAAGCTCAGAAGGGAAGCAGCGCCATTTGACTTTTATAGCTGGAATTAAGATCAGACACCATGTCACGTTTGGAAAGCCCCTGATGTGCCAAAACAGTGGGAAACCCCCCACAAATGACACCATTTTGGAAACTAGACCCCCCCCCCCAAGGAACTTATCTAGATGTGTGGTGAGAACTATGAACCTCCCAGGGCTTCACATGAGTTTATAACATACAGCCGTAAAAATTAAAAAAAAAAAAAAAACACACATTTTTTCCACAAAAATGATTTTTCACCCCTAATTTTTTTTATTTTCCCAAGGGTAACAGAAGAAATTGGACACCAAAAGTTGTTGTCCAATTTGTCCTGAGTACACCGATACCCCATTTGTGGGAGAAAACTACTGTATGGGCACACGTCGGGGCTCGGAAGGGAAGTAGTGACCGTTTTGGAATGCAGACTTTGATGGAATGGTCTGCGGGTGTCATGTTGCCTTTGGAGAGCCCCTGATGTACCTAAACAGTGGAAACCCCCCACAAGTGACCCCATTTTGGAAACTAGACCCCACCCCCCACGGAACTTATCTAGATGTGTGGTGAGCACTCTGAACCCCCCCAGTGCCTCACAAAAGTTTATAACGCCGGGGCGTGAAAATAAAAAAAAAAAAAAAAAAAAAAAAAAAAAAAATCACTTTTTTCACAAAAGAGATTTTTGCCACCAATTTTTTATTTTTCTAAGGGTAACAGAAGAAATTGGACCCCAAAAGTTGTTTTGCAATTTGTCCTGAGTAGGCTGATACCCCATATGTGGGGGTAAAACACTGTTTGGGCGCATGGCAGAGCTTGGAAGGGAAGGACCACCATTTGACTTTTTCAACTCAGAATTGGCTGGAATTGAGATCAGACGCCATGCTGCGTTTGGAGAGCCCCTGATGTGCCCAAACAGTGGAAACCCCCCAATTATAACTCCAACCCCAACACACCCCTAACCCTTATCTAAAGCCCTAACCCTAGTGGGAAATTGGAAAAAAAAGACATTTTTTTATTTTATTATTTTTCCCTAACTAAGGGGGTGATAAAAGGGGGGTTTGATTTACTATTTATAGCTGTTTTTATGTTTGGCAGCTGTCATATGCTAAAAAACACATTTTATTGTAAAAATAGTTTTTGCATCACCACATTTTGAGAGCTATAATTTTTCCATATTTTGACCCACCGAGTCATGTGAGGTCTTATTTTTTGTGGGACGAGTTGACGTTTTTATTGGTACGATTTTCGGCACGTGACATTTTTTGATCGCTTTTTATTCCGATTTTTGGGACGCAGAATGAACAAAAACCAGCGTTTCATGAACTTCTTTTGAGGGTGCGTTTACACCGTTCCGCGTGCGGTAAAATTGATAAAGCGGTTTTATTCTTCGGGTCAGTACGATTACAGCGATACCTCATTTATGTCATTTTTTTGTGTTTTGGCGCTTTTATGCAATGAAAATAATTTTATATAAAAAATATTTATTTTTGCATCTCTTTATTCTGCGAGCTATAACTTTATTTTTTCGCTGATGACGCTGTGTGGCGGCTGTTTTTTTGCGGGACAAGATGACGTTTTCAGCGGTACCATGGTTATTTATATCTTTCTTATTGATCGTGCGTTATTGCACTTTTTGTTCGGCAGTATAATAAAGCATTGTTTTGTTTTTTTTTTATTTTTTAAGGGGTTCGCTAAAGGAGTTAACTAATGGGACAGTTTTATAGGGCGTGTCGTTACGGACGCAGCGATACTAAATATGTGTACTTTTGGGGGGTTTTTTATTTCCAAAAAATGAATTAGGGAATTTTTTTTTTTTTATTTAGCGATTTTTTTTATACATTTTTAATTTTTTTTTTTTTAAAACTTTATTACACTGTCCCAGGGGGGACATTACTGTCATGTGTCAGATCGCTGATCTGACACATCACACAAGCGCTGTGACAGATCAGCGATCTGACACAGGCGCTGCACAAGGCTTCCTCATGCCTGCGCTCTGCAGGGAGTGAGGAAGCCGCCTCCCTGCAGGCCCCTGAAGGTACCCGCCACCATATTGGATCCGGGGACCTGCAGGGAAGGAGGCCCCCGCAGCAGTGCTGCACATCTAGCTGCTGCGGAGGTCTCAGGGAAGCACGGTTCCCTAAACCCCCGGTACACTGCGACCGTGTTTGATCGCAGTGTGCCAGGGGTTAACGTGCCGGGGGTCAGCTGTGATAATCAGCTGACACCCGGCCGCAATCAGCGGCGCTCCCCCCGTGAGCGCCCGCTGATCGCTATGACGTACTATCCCGTCCATTGGCATAGGGGCCCAGGTCCTATGGACGGGATAGTACGTCAGATGTCAGGAAGGGGTTTATTAAATATCAAAGTTGACCCGAGACTTTGTGCAAGTATTAATTTTGTCCATCTGTGTATTTGAAGTTTAATATCAGTGGAAAGGAGCACGCGCAGAAGACATTGATGTTGATGCAACCATCAATGACGGGCAATGTGAAGGGGTGATGGAGTACTTGTATGATCAAATATATTGAATTTCTAAGGAACCAAGAGCTGGATTCACTCTATCAATTACTAATCCTGCTGCACTGCAGATCTTCCGTGCTCGGGGTCCTGGATGTCTAAGGGGTGAGCGTACCTTTTTTCTTTATTACTTTTTCCAATCTTAACTCCACAAAAAAAGGTATGTGTACAAATGTGGTTTTGGCCTTTACTCAATTCATGACCCTCCTGGCAATTCTCCTAGATTTATAGTGGCAGATCGGCTCCGCATGTAATAATTCATTCTATAGTGTACAAGTACACACAGATACTTCTCAGTCATTTCATCAATTTCATCATCCCCTTCAATGTTTGGTGCATGTAAAGGTTTAGCCTTTATGCACAATATCACACTTTCTACAAATTCCAAGTGTCATCTAAACGCTCAATGACGTATTATGTCCACTCGTGATTAGACCACATATTACATGGATCATATTCCGTAGTGTAACCTGCAAACAGTGCTATGAAGATTATGACATGTTTTATGTACAAATATCATCTAAAGAGAACTGTCTCGGCACAGAATTTGGGGACACTACCTATATACCTATATATAGAGATACATAGTAGACTGTCACGCAGAGGACGGTGCGGAGAGGCACTCTTCCAATGAATACAGTAAAAACTGGGAAAACAAACCTGTCGCCGAATTTCTTCTTTGATAGTTTCTTGAGTTTCGGGCAGAGCAGGCATGGTGGCCATATTAGACCAGCGGAGAGGTTTTATCACTTTCTTGATCACTGTTCCACCAAACAACTCTTGCACATGTGTAAAGAATACGTACAAGACTCTGTTACTGATCTGGAATACAGAAGACAACATAAATTAAGCCAATGCAAGCTCTAGCGCAAGTACAACTTATTTCTTACTCCAAAAGCAAGAACATCAATACATTTAGACTATTTTTATTTAATTAGGTCATCTTTAAAGGGTTGTCCACTACTATGACAACCCCTTCTTGAGCTGAATGCCCCCTTGAAAATAAAAACGCCTATACTCACCTCTCATGCAGTTCCAGCGGTGTCGCCACTCGCAAGTGTAGGCGTTTTAATTTTCATGGGGGTAAACATTCAGATAGAGAAAGGGTAGTCCTAGTAGTGGAGAACTCCTTTAAATTTTCAAGAAAATCCAAATAATTGGGAGCATTTCAGTAATAACTAATGATCACCTATCCATTAGATAGCAGTTTACACACGATTATCTTTATTGTTAGCAGTCTGACAGCTGGGACCTCCACTAATCACTAAACTGGGGTACCGTGCTCTTAATTTGAATGGAGTGGCTATCACACATGAACATTAGCTATCTCCATAGACTTTGCATGGAGTGGCAGTGTGCAAATGCGATGGCCATTGCATTCAAACTGACGTCACAGGACCCTTGTTCGATCACTGGGGTCCCAATGGTTAGAGCCCACTGATCTAGCAGTTGTCACTTATCTAGTGTAGAAAACTAAGGCTGTCACAACTCGGAATTTCCTCTCAAATCCTTTCTCAATTCCCAGCTTGTTTTAGAGACCTGATTGAGAAGAAAGAAGATGATGGCACAAGGGAAACAATAAGCGAGAATGCTGCAGGAAAGGGTCAAATGATAAAGGCATGGCTTCACTGTAGAGAAGCCATAGCTTAAAAGGCTTGCCGGTGATTAATAAAGAAACTGATAAGAGTAGAAAATGTGTTAAAAATCCCCAACACACTGCAGTGGTCCCCTCTGGCCCTGCAGTAATCACTAGCTGTACTTTATTCTGGAGGCCACTGCAGCCAATCATTGGCCTCACCGGTCACATCACTGGAGAACTTAGTAGTGATCCAAGGATCATCACCTTTCTCCACACATGAACTGTCTTCATTGCTACGGAGCAGTGGCCCACCCATGAACTGTAACAGCTAAAATGACGTTGAAGACTATCACTTTTTCCTCAGTCCAAACAATATAACCTCTAGAAAATCTGACATATGTACCTGAACGGTCGGGCTCAGCACAATTGAAATATTCTGTATATTCATTTTAGTTTCAAGCTCTTTCTCTATGACATGGTCCATGTGCACAATCAGCCATGAAATCAAGTACAAGTTGCAGGTAGGCAGCTCCTTTAAGAGGCGCTGACACTCCAGCAGCCTTTCTGCCTCGGTGCCCTTGCCACAGGCTTCTTCAAATTTAGGCATTAATTCTTTGGTGAGGACGTTCTCGGGTAGCTCACGCAAGTATTGCTTCAGTAGGCTGGCAACTGTATAAGGCTCATAGTCATCGATGTTAGGAGACTCCTCACGGTCATATGCTGCTTTCAATTCATCCACCTTTGACTTGATTCCTTATGGATGTTAAAAAAAAATTAAAAAATAAAATAAGATTCAGTGGTAAAAAAATAAAATGATATACCAGTACTTTCTGTATGCTTAAGATGCGTTATTCAACATCTGATGTTGTGTGTCAGTAGCTTGGAGGATTCCCATAAAAAAAAACAAAAAAAAAAAACAACCTTTAATAATTCATTAAAACCTGAGACATCACATAAACACATAGACATAATAGTGCTCGTGCGTATCAGTGCTCATTTAAAAAATGGTTCGGTCTCACCATTACTCATGGACATAGATGCCCCGGCATATTTTTCAGAGGTCCCCTGCCAGGTATTCGGGTCCATATAGCAGCACAAGACAGCGTGTGGAAAAGGAGGCTAAAGGGTTACAGGTGTGCAGTTTTCCCTGTCGTGCCCAGGTATTACTCCTGCCCTTACAAGGACAGGCCCCAAACGGACCCTATAGTGTCACCCCCAGTCGTCAGAAGGGGTATTTGCTCTCTCTGTCCGCAGCCCGTCTCCACTGGCCGTCCTGCTCTCTCCCTAAGCAGTTCAGCTCTCCACCCGCATCGCACTCTCTCCCATAACAGCCCTGCTCTCCATCCGTGTACCGCTCTCCACGTGCCATCCCGCTCTATCCCTCCACAGCCCTGCTCTCCGTGTCCCACTCTCTCTCCCTCACAGCTCTGCTCTCCACCCGCATCTTCCCTCTGCAACTCCGCTCTCCAGTCACCAGTAGGGAGCTATGTGGAGTGGGCGGGGTTTGATACATACACTCAGCTTTATATATAGATTTACAGCCATTTTTTTTTCAAACATTTAACATTATTCATATTGAATACCCGTTGTTACTCTTGTGCTGCCATCAGGTCTCAGTTACAATTACAACAATCTGCCTCCTGCATAGTGTATAACACATCATCAACTCTCACTTCTCCAAACAATGCACTAACCACAATAGCCACTGTCACTGGCAACTAGACGCCACCCATATACAGTGCCTACAAGTAGTATTCAACCCCCTGCAGATTTAGCAGGTTTACACATTCGGAATTAACTTGGCATTGTGACATTTGGACTGTAGATCAGCCTGGAAGTGTGAAATGCACTGCAGCAAAAAAGAATGTTATTTCTTTGTTTAATTTTTTTTTAAATTGTGAAAAGTTTATTCAGAGGGTCATTTATTATTCAACCCCTCAAACCACCAGAATTCTGTTTGGTTCCCCTAAAGTATTAAGAAGTATTTTAGGCACAAAGAACAATGAGCTTCACATGTTTGGATTAATTATCTCTTTTTCCAGCCTTTTCTGACTATTTAAGACCCTCCCCAAACTTGTGAACAGCACTCATACATGGTCAACATGGGAAAGACAAAAGGAGCATTCCAAGGCCATCAGAGACAAGATCGTGGAGGGTCACAAGGCTGGCAAGGGGTACAAAACCCTTTCCAAGGAGTTGGGCCTACCTGTCTCCACTGTTGGGAGCATCATCCGGAAGTGGAAGGCCTATGGAACTACTGTTAGCCTTCTACGGCCTGGACCGCCTTTGAAAGTTTCCTCCCGTGCCGAGGCCAGGCTTGTCCGAAGAGTCAAGGCTAACCCAAGGACAACAAGGAAGGAGCTCCGGGAAGATCTCATGGCAGTGGGGACATTGGTTTCAGTCAATACCATAAGTAACGTACTCCACCGCAATGGTCTCCGTTCCAGACGAGCCCGTAAGGTACCTTTACTTTCAAAGCGTCATGTCAAGGCTCGTCTACAGTTTGCTCATGATCACTTGGAGGACTCTGAGACAGACTGGTTCAAGGTTCTCTGGTCTGATGAGACCAAGATCGAGATCTTTGGTGCCAACCACACACGTGACGTTTGGAGACTGGATGGCACTGCATACGACCCCAAGAATACCATCCCTACAGTCAAGCATGGTGGTGGCAGCATCATGCTGTGGGGCTGTTTCTCAGCCAAGGGGCCTGGCCATCTGGTCCGCATCCATGGGAAGATGGATAGCACGGCCTACCTGGAGATTTTGGCCAAGAACCTCCGCTCCTCCATCAAGGATCTTAAGATGGGTCGTCATTTCATCTTCCAACAAGACAATGACCCAAAGCACACAGCCAAGAAAACCAAGGCCTGGTTCAAGAGGCAAAAAATCAAGGTGTTGGAGTGGCCTAGTCAGTCTCCTGACCTTAACCCAATTGAAAACTTGTGGAAGGAGCTCAAGATTAAAGTCCACATGAGACACCCAAAGAACCTAGATAACTTGGAGAAGATCTGCATGGAGGAGTGGGCCAAGATAACTCCAGAGACCTGTGCCGGCCTGATCAGGTCTTATAAAAGACGATTATTAGCTGTAATTGCAAACAAGGGTTATTCCACAAATTATTAAACCTAGGGGTTGAATAATAATTGACCCACACTTTTATGTTTAAAATTTATTAAAATTTAACTGAGCAACATAACTTTTTGGTTTGTAAGATTTATGCATCTGTTAATAAATCCTGCTCTTGTGTGAAGTTTGAAGGCTCTAACTTATTTGCATCTTATCAAACCTGCTAAATCTGCAGGGGGTTGAATACTACTTGTAGGCACTGTATATGGCCATAAAATCTAGCCACAATATTTTAACACCCCGTCTGTTTTATTATAAGCTAGTGTAATGGCATTTTTGCTTTACAGAATCAAGAAATGTTTTGGGCCTTTTAAATGACAGCTTCATTTCATACAATCATAACTAATCAATTGGGGAAATTTAATAAACTGCATTTCCTTAATGTCAGGCTGAAGTTACCAGCCATAAATTCAGCAGTTTTACCTGACACCCTGTAGATGCCTTCACATTTCATGCCATGTTGCTCAATGAAATCGATGCACTCCCGGAACACAGTTGGCAGCCGGATCCCATCACACATCATGGTTCTTTCTGAAGCTGCAGCCAGGGGGATTCCGAATACTGGCCTGAGCCTCGGCACATCTACAGGTGCTGGTTCTGGCTCTGGGGTGGGCTTCTTTTTTTTCTTTTTCTCTTTCCATTGTTTGACTACATCTGCAGCAGTAAGATCCTTGGACTTCTTGTCTTTGTGCTTGTCTTCTTTGTGCTTCTCTTCTTTAGGTTTCTCTTTTATTTTGAAGTCTTTCTCCTTCTTCTTAGAAAAACTGGGCTTCTTGAATACATGGATTCCCTTGGACCTCTTCATTTTGGACGGGCTCTCTGCTTCATCACCAGAGCTGTCCTCCTGGAAGGCAGCATAACCTTCAGCTGGAGAAGAAAGTGTGCAAGTTAGTCTTGGGTAAAGAGGTGAGGAACACTACAGTTTTTGGGTTTTTTTTTATGACAGTTCTGTCATTTTTAGCCAAGAAGCCCTATATTGCTTTTCAAAGCTATAATAGATGTTGCTATGCACAATTTAAAGACCACAGAAAAGCCTATGATTCATTAGGTGAAATAAATTGATAGCTGGCTAAACACTACAAAATTAAAGAAAACATTGGACTTCAAATAAGTTTTTAGACCCTACATGTCATACATTAAAGTCTATCTAATAAAAAAAAATTCTGACATGTCACATTGACATATAAACTATTTCAATTATTGTAATTTGGAAGCTTCCTAGATAAATATGCTACTTCTATGGCGAGTCGTGTAGCGTGCATCAGGTTGGCATACGCGAGTTGTGTAGTGTACGTCAGAATGGCATACGCGAGTTGTGTAGTGTACGTCGGGATGGCATGTGCTAGTTGTGTAAGTAAGTGTTGGAATATGTTTGGTGCAACAACTCCATTCCTGTCTATGATTGTTTAGTTGCTACATTTGTATGCTGTTCATAAAGTTTTTAAAAAAAAAAAAAAAAAAAATCCCAGAGGCTCACAGGGATAGCGTGTGACTGTATTTCCTGTGTCTGTGTATGAGAGAAACAGCCTGCTGTAGATGATGCACAAAGAGAGACACTAATTATTTATTCCTGATCTATTAAGCGTATCATATATTGTTCCTGTTTGTTCCGGAATAAAGAAGCACTGTTGTCACACGCTTGGAGAGTATCCTGAATAATCCGCTGCCAACAGTAAGAAATGAATTAAGCAGTCCATGGATGTGTGGTACAATTTGA
Organism: Dendrobates tinctorius; assembly: GCF_039654945.1. Taxonomy (NCBI): domain Eukaryota; kingdom Metazoa; phylum Chordata; class Amphibia; order Anura; family Dendrobatidae; genus Dendrobates; species Dendrobates tinctorius. The sequence goes on along the minus strand of NW_027361838.1, from coordinate 21,194,561 downwards.
AGCATTTATTATACATAGGCCAGGTTTGTCGGGACAGGTTTTGCATTAATAAGTGATGTCCTTAAGTATCACCCTTCTGAAAAACAGACTCAGCACCTCTTTTGCGACCTTCCTTTCTTTGTGGTTTGAGTGACCTCACCGGAAAAATGTTGGTCTGATACAATATGGGCACCTTCAGTTCCGGAAGTACAGGGACCCGCTCTTTCCTGATCTCCAAAGATTAGGGCCTTGATTACTACCTCCTGGAACTGAAAGTATGTACCAGTTTGGCCTGCATGCACATCATGATAGCACATAAGTGTGGTACATTGCCATCTATACGATGTGCATGGCCAGATTCTTCTACCACATCTTGGCTTTTTTCATGGCACTGTATGGCTGGAAGACTTGATCAGGAAGATCAACTTTTCCCAAGTTCTTATTGTACCCTAGTACACAGTCTGGTTTGGTGACCTGTGTAGTGGTACCTCATACAGCGGTGGGGGTGCTGCCATCACCATGTATAGTGGTCAAGAAAAGGACATCCCTAGTATCCTTTTACTTGACCACCAGCAGGTTATCCCTACATTGGCCTCTGCTCTCAACCTTTCTGAGCAGCTGCCAAATTATTGTCTTAGGGAGGCCTCTTTGATTTTTGATGGCTGTACTGTATGCTGCACTAGCTCACGCAGAGAGGGACTTGGAGTGGGATGCTGGTATAAAAGTTATCTACACATAGGTGATAACCTTGATCCAGAAGTGGGTGCACCAAATCCCACACAATTTTCCCACTCCCAGGACAGGGGGACATTCAGATGGTTCAATCTGGGTGTCCTTCCCTTAATAAACTCTAAGCCGCCTGTGGGTGTACCTGAGATACTCAGTTTGTAGAGCTTAATTACTTACCTGGCCCTCTTACTCGGTCAAAGTTGGGGGTCACCTAGGGAAAGACATGGTGCTTTATCTTTATAATGCAAAACATTTTGATTGCCTAAAATTGTTTATGGGTCATGGCCATGCGGAACAGTGGAATATTATACAAAACGTCAACACTCCAATATTGCCGAAGATCTGGCCTCTTCAATAACTCCATGTAAAGAGCAAGGCCTCAAAACCTCATTTTCACTGTGTCTATAGGGGTACAATTAGAAAATGATGGACGTTTTTGTGCAAAAAAATTGTTGGGCGTACAAATTTGCCAGGGCCACCACGAGGTTTACAAAAGCGACAGAGAAGACTTTGAAAAAGACTATTTCTGCAAGGCTGGTAGTGCCAAATTTGATTTGTGATGTCGCTACAAAATCAGGAATCAGTGGCTCAATCTTTTGGGGAGAGGTCCATACAGGGTCAGTAATAGTGGGCGCTGGTTCATTTTCTGTCCTGGGGCGTCTACATGGTGGTTCATTCATTGTCACTTGAGGAAGAGGATGAAAAATAAAGTGTCAGAGGCAAGGAAGTCATAAGCCTCCTCCGCTAAATACCATAATTGAGACTGGTGGGACATTTTTTTCAAGCATGCGGTGTTTTTGTGTGTACACCAAATTATATTCATAGGTGGGTGTGCGAGAGTGTGGTGTAAACTTTTTATTTAGAAGAGAAAAAAAAAAAAAAAAAAAAATCTAGAAATAAAGAAAAATAAAATAAAAATCTACAAATTTATAAAAATAAAACAAACTTACTAAATGGATGTCCGAAAAAAAAAAAAAATAAAATTACTGAGCGCCCACAACTGACACTAACCCTGACTATATTCAGTAAAAAATACTGCAGTAGTTGCCGATTATTGAAGTATATTTTTACTGTCCCTAATCTAGTCCTACTAATTAATCTAAATTTATTAATCTTTTTACACACACAGCAACAACCAGAGGCCGATCAGCGTTCGATGGCTGTAGGCGCACGCGCGAATGCTTTTTTTCCCATATTGACATTAACGCTGACTAACTTCAGTAAAAATTACTGATGGCAATTACTACAGTATATGTTTACTGTCCCCAATCTAATCCTATCACCTAATTTTTTTTTAATGCTTTATTTCATACACAAAAAATAACAACTGGAGGCAGATTAGTGATATATGCCACCGACCAGTGCTCGACGGCTGTAGGACGCATGCAAGGATGTGGTGCAAAAAGAGGATAACAAAAATACAGAAACAAAAATCCTTGCCAAAAGCGAGCACGGGTGTCACAACGACACATTTGTGTCACTGATCAGCGCTCGGCGGTGGTGCAAAGTGAAGGTGGGGGAGAAAAACAGGGACAAAAAAAAAAAAAGTCCTGGAGACCAGCGAGCACGGACATTGATCAGTGATTTTTTTTTTTTTTTTTTTAAATACTAATCAGCCCTTGGTAACTGAAGGAGGCAAAGAAAAAAAAAATGCCACAAATCAAGCAACCAAGTGCTGATCAGTGCTCAGCGGCAGAAGGAGAGTAAAAAGTGGTTAGGGAAAGGCGGAAAAAGAGGGAGAGAGCGGAAAAAGGAGTAGATTAGGAAAGATCAGGGATCAGGAACGGATAAGAGAAAGATCAGGAAGGACTAATTTCAGGAATCTCAGCAGCACAACCAGAAGTGATGGCACAGGCTTCAAAAAGTAAGTGGCATCACAAGGCCCAGCAAAGCGTGACAGAATGACAGTTTGACCGCTGAGGTTAGATCGCCTCTGTGTGTCATCAGACTGATCACACGAATCAGAGCTGGGCCTGGTGATGCCAATGTTGCTAGGCTGGACATCAGTGTTTCAGGCAATTTCATTAAATGAACAGCCAATCACAGCGATTGTAGTTGTGGAGGACGTCACCACCCCCAGGATGACAACTCTGTGCCCTGCTACAAGATTCAGCAAGCAGCTGAATTAAAGATATGACATATGGATACGTCCAGGTTGGAATGGATATGTCCAAGGTCGTGAAGGGGTTAATGATCAGTGCAGTTGCTCATAACTTATCCTAAAACAGGGACTCATCTCTGACGATACAGGACGTAGACAAGCTTTTTATATTTCCTTTACTTTAGCTCTATTTTTATATCTGTAGAGTAGTAACTACTTTACATTGTGGTGCATGAATAACATTGTTCCAGACTTCATGCTACGACAGTAAATAATATTAATGAGAAAATGCAAGCGTGTGCAGCTGACAATACATGGTTGATTTTACACAGTTTTCGATAACTCAGAATTCAATGGTGGTCGGTGAACTTCGAGGCTATAGTCATGGATAACTATTACAAAAGTTAAAATGACAATTTCAACTTCCATTAATGCAAATGTATCGCTCAGAGTTTTCAATGAAAATACTCAACAATGACAAAAATACCAACACAATAGCCTGTGACAGGTATCTGCCATTAATTTTGTGTTAGAAAAAAAGTGTTTAATTGTTAACTCAAAGTAGTCTGAAATGGCCTTTTCAGAAACGCAATGTCTTACGCGCATGGCCGACTTGTGCACTCTGTTATTTAAAATATGAAAAGTGCTGCCATAGAAATGTAACCAGAACAAAACAAAAATCGGCACAATTATTATAAGGACATAAGCTCCAGCCATGACTACTGATCATACTTGGAAATAACAAATCATTCACATGAAGGCTAAGTGATTCAGCAAGGGACAGTATTTCTAGAAACCCATTAGCTTATCACATTCTTCTTTTACATGAGCGCTAAGGAGAATATATTTGATCTAGAGGAGAATGGTTACTTTGACATTGAATGCTGTAGACCAAACTAAAGTCCAAATTGGTCAGATGCAAGGCTGTAATGTAGCAACTGTCAGGCTGAATGACCATATCCTTGGTGAAGGGAGAAAATTACAGGTACAACTTAAAACCCCTTTTTGCCATGAAGCTCCTAAAAAATTTTGGTGAGTAATTACCTTCATAAGTCACATGCTTAGTGAAAGGGAGTCCACCTGTGTGCAATCTAAGTGTCACAAGGTTTGTCAGTATACACAAACCTTTTCTGAAAGGCCACAGAGGCTGTACCACTAAGCAAGAGTCACCACTAACCAAATAACAAGAAGACCAAGGAGATCTCCAAACAAGTCAGGGACAAAGTTGTTGAGATGTACAAGTCAGGGTTGGGTTATTAAAAAAAAAAAAATATACCAAGCTGATGATCCCCTTGAGCACCATCAAATGGTAAGGACATGGTACCTCAACAAACCTGCAAAGGACACCCACTAAAACTCTCAGCCTGGGCAAAGAGGGCATTAATCAGAGAGGCCGTACAGAGACCATATATAACCCTGAAAGAGCTGTAGAGTTCCCAAGCAGAGACTGGAGTATCTGTCCATATGACCACAATAAGTCCATAGAGGTAGGCTTTATGGAAGAAAAAGCATGAAAGCAGCCTCTATTTACAAAAATTGTAAGGCTTGTTTTGAGTTTGCCAAAGGACATGTGGGAGACTCCCCAAATGTATGGAGGAAAGCGCTGTGGTCAGAGGAGACCAAAATTAAACTTTTTGACCACCAAGGTAAACACTATGTCTGGCACCAAACCAATACAGTTCATTACCCCAAGAACACAATCCCCACAGTGAAACACGGTGGTGGCAATATCATGCTGTGGGGATGTTTTTCAGCAGCAAGGACAGGGAAAATGGTATGAGTCATGGGGATGAAGCAGCGAAATTACAGGGATATTCTTGAGTAAAACCTGCTTGTCAGTCAGTCGGTCAGTGATTTCAGACTGGAATGTTCACCTTCCAACAAGACAATGACCCAAGGCATATTAATGCAACACTCCGAAAACATGTAAATTAGTGTTAAGCAAGTGTGTTCGGACAGCCGAGCATGCTCGGGTGTTATCCAAATATTGCCTAACAAATAGGCAATCCCCTTGTGTTGCGGCTATCGTGAATCATGCAGCCGTGGAGACTAACATATTACTCAAGCCTTCCATGAGAGAATAACATGTCATTATACAACATAGTTCAGAGTCCTTGACAATATGCATTATCTTTCCTGAATGAACCTTAGTGCGATTTTACACTTGTCTTTTTAAAAGCATTTTTCAGAATTGATGCATCAATTTCAATGCCCTTCAAATATAAAACAAGGAAAAATCATTTAGAAATGTGGCCTTGAAATAAAAATGCAGAACTGCAGAGAGCTCCAGTACATATCACTGTGTTTTATCTACGATCTAACAAACCGCAAAACCTACTACATTTACCTAGCATCAGTGAGCCATGCCAATACAAAGGAAAACTCGCATGTTTAGCTCTGCTCCATCAAATAAGTAAACAAGTTGGTCAACACAAACTAGAAAGTCAGGCAGAACACATCCCATTGCTCCACATGTAATTAATAAGATGCTACAGGTACGTGTCAAACATCCAATGACTCATTACAATTAATAACAACGTAGCCGCTAAGCCTGGACTACACCCTGACTGCACCTCTGCTATTATGGCATCAGCTTACTACATGCAGATACACCATTGCACAAGCCTCCCACTGTGAATGTATGACTGGGAAATAATCACACGGTAGTAAACATATGGAGTAAAAAGGGCTCTTCTCCCTGACTGCTAGACAGTGGCTATAAGGAATAGAATTGCAGGGTCCGGACATGTACACACCAGCCATGCCACCCAACTTCTAATTACATTCTTGCAGCCAAGAAAAAAAAACAAAAAAAAACAGGGTTAAAAGTGCCTTGATTGGGCGATCAGTGGGGGTTACTATAATGGGATCCACATGGATCTAACAATTATCAGCTATAGATAATAAAGGGACATTCTAGCCAAAAATATTTGTCAACTATTAACATGATAAACGGTTGGGAATTCATTTGATGGGAACAATTCTTATTAGGAGGGGGACAAGTAACCCCTTCCCTTCTCCACTTAAAAAGTGACAAAGTACGAAATTACTCCACTACAAAGACCGGGATGCCATCCTGAGGGCGGCCAGAAATAAAGATTCTATAATGGTAGATGGCCACAAAATATCATTTTTTCCTGATTACTCCGTTGAAATATCCAAAAGGAGAGCTCAATTCACGGATGTGAAAAGGCGCCTGAGGAACCTCCAAGTTTCATACTCTGTGCTGTATCCGGCTAGGCTCAGAGTGGTAGCTTGGAATGAAACATTCTTTTTTGAAAATCCTAAAGATGCTTCACATTGGCTGGACACGAATCAGCAACGGCTTAGACAAGAACAGCGACGCTGAAATATATTTGTTATGGCATGTGTCATCTAGGATCATTAGTTCGGCCATTGTCACTATAACATAACCACTATGGCCCAGTGGACTGTCCACTTTGTTATCCATTATTTGGTCCCGGTGGATCTCTTTAAAATTTCATATTGCCTCATTTTCTGTTTTCAGAGCTGTAGGCTCGGCTCCACCCTGCGGCTTCAGGATGGACTGGTGCTCTTACATTGACTTTTTTTTGTCATGTTGCGGTTGCAGTTTGTAGGGTGGTTAAGGGTGGGAAGGGGTATGGTGGTGGCTGTTCTAACTGGGGTTTTTCTTTTTCATAATTTTTTATGTGCTGCTGATCTTAGTGCTGCTCTCAGATGCAAAAACAGGTGGGATCCACCTGACAGTCATATTTGTTTATTCCATTTATCTGTCTCACTGTAATGACGGGTAAGTCAACTTTCTTTCATGGAATGTTCGCGGTCTGGGGGATGCTACTAAAAGGGTGGCAGTTATGGATTATATTAGACCCCATTTTCCTGCAATAGTGTGCCTACAGGAGACTCATCTGCAACAAGATGAAATATTCTTGACTCGTGCATGGATGAGCTCTGGATATCACTCATATTCGGGTTATTCTAGGAGTCAGTATTTTGGTCCATAGGTCTATCCCTTTTATATTGATTGCATCTACAATAGATCAAGATAGAAGATATGTATGTATTCACTGTAAAGTTTTTCATACGGAATTGTTATTGATAATAGTATATATTCCTCCCCCTTTCAATAATACTGTCATGAATATTATAGCTAGTATTATTGGAAGGACCCCTGGGGATCCGGTGATGTGCATGGCGGATTTTAATAACATCATTCACCCGTATCTGGATAAGCACAATGCGGATGCAAGCTTACAACATCACCCTATTTCTAGATTGGGGGAGATGGTGGCGGAGCTCTCATTGTTAGATCTCTGGAGAATTAAATATCCTAAGTCTTAGCAGTTCTCGTGCTATTCTAAAACACATAATACTCTATCTAGAATAGACTTTGTCCTGGGTTCGGAAGAAATATTGCACATGATGGACAAAATTGCATACTTACCCAGAGTACTATCTGATCACTCTCCCATACTAACTAGTCTTAACCTCTTACCGGGTTTGAGTCTCTCGTAATTTGTGGTCATTCAACCCTTTTTGGTTACAGATTGTAGACACAGCCGATCTCGCTTGCCCTCAAACATTATTTTCATGAAAATGGTACTGGTGAGGTATCGCTTAATATGATATGGGATGCTATGAAAGCCTGTTTGAGAGGGACTTTAATTCAGGGGGTTAGCAGGTCCAAGACTAAATCTAATCAGTTTGGAGTATTTCTTAGGGAACGCATCCAGGTGACAGAGCATAAATACCGTATATACTCGAATATAAGTCGAGATTTTCAGCCCAAAAAATTGGGCTGAAAGTCCCCCTCTCGTCTTATATTCGAGTCATATACAAAGGGGGTCGGAGGTGTCAGGTCATACTTACCCGTCCTGACGCTGTGTCTTGAGCCCCCAGCTTCTCCCCGTGCTCTCTCTTCCTGCCTTCAGCGGTCACGTGGTGCCGCTCATTAAAACTCATGAATATGCGCATATTCATGAGTTTTAATGAGCGGTACCACGTGACCGCTGAAGGCAGGAAGAGAGAGCGCGGAGAAGCTGGGGGCTCAAGACACAGCGTCAGGACGGGTAAGTATAGCGATACTCACCTGTCCTGCGTCCATGGCTGCTTGCTGCTGTCTGTCATCGGTCAGTGACTTCAGACAGCAGAGGGTGCGGTGACGTGGTTAGTGCGCGCCGTGCCCCCTGCAGTCTGAACGTCACTGACTGATGACGTGGCAGATAGCGGTGAGCAGCCATGGACGCAAGACAGGTGAGAATCTGACACCCAGCGACAGAGAGGTGAGTATGTCATTTTTTTATTTTTACATGCAGCGGCAGCACATGGGGGGAATAATCTTAAGGAGCTTCTAATGGGGGCAGCATATGGGGGAATAATCTATGGAGCTGCTTATGGGGGCAGTATATGGGGGAACAATATGGAGCTGCTTATGGGGGCAGTATATGGGGGAACAATATGGAGCTTCTAATGGGGGCAGTATATGGGGGAACAATATGGAGCTTCTAATGGGGGCAGCATATGGGGGAATAATCTATGGAGCTTCTTCTGGGGACACCATATGGGGGGGAATAATCTATGGAGCATTTCCCACCCTAGACTTATACTCGAGTGAATAAGTTCTCCCAGTTTTTTGTGGCAAAATTAGGGGGTCGACTTATACTCGGATCGACTTATACTCGAGTATATACGGTACATATCTACAGGGGAATCACGAGATTTGTTGGAGTGGAAGGAGGCACAAAAGGCGTATGACTCACATTAAAGAGCTAATACCAAAAGATTATTTTCACAGCACAGATTTTTTGAAGAAGGGGAGAAGGCAGGCCACCTCATAGCAGTAATTTCTAGGGCACAGAGGGGGAATTCATTTATTGGAGCACTCAGGTATCAAAATGGAGTATTGGTTAATTGTCCTGACAAAATCTTAACATTTTTCTCTGAATTTTATTAAGAGCTTTACAGCTCCAAGTTACAATATAACAAAGAACAAATAATGTCTTACATGGTTGGTATTTCATTGCCCACACTTTCAGACACGGATAGGATTTACTTAAATAGCCCATTACAGTTGGAAGAATTACAAGATGCGGTTGCATCTATGCCCAATAATAAATCACCGGGTTCAGATGGCATACCTGCGGAAATTTATAAAAAGTTTGGAGAGGTTTTACTTCCCCAGCTCCTTAAGACCTTTCAGGGGGAGGCTGGGACTGGCTCTCTACCCCCATCAATGCAGGAGGCTCTAGTTGTAGTTATCCTTAAACCAGACAAAGATCCTTTATTGCCTGATTCTTACAGACCTATATTTCTGTTGCCTACAGATGTGAAAATTATTGCCAAAGTATTAGCCACAAGACTGAACAGAGTGATATCTTTCCTAATCTATACAGATCAATCTGGATTTATGCCCTCCAGATAAACAGCAGTAAATATTCGATGGTTATATCTTAATTTACAATTACCGGCCGACAACTCAGAAGACAGGGTGGTCTGCTCTCTTGATGCAGCCAAGGCCTTTCATTCTGTTGAGTGGGTATTTCTCTGGGCTGTACTACATAAATTTGGGCTGAGGGATTCATTTCTCTCTTGGATAAAGCTCCTATATTGCTCTCCTAAAGCAAGAATTAAAGTTAATAGCCGTCTCACTACTCCATTTCATTTGGGCAGGGGTACCCGACAGAGGTGTCCCTTGTCTCCATTGTTATTCGCTATGGCCATTGAACCCATGGCAGCAATGATTAAATCTAATCCAAAAATAACGGGGTTTCAACGAGGAGGACTAGAGGAAAAGGTTGCCTTATATGCCGATGACACATTGCTTTTTCTGGCTAATGCATCTCATGCGCTGCCAGAGGCCATGAGGGTGATTCAGGAATTTGGGCAATATTCTGGGTTGAGGATCAACTGGGGCAAATCAGCACTTCTACTGGTGGATAATACAGCTAATACATCCAATTATAATTTTTCAGGCCTACGCGTGGTCTCACAATTTAAATATTTGGGGGTACAAATTACACCGCGGGTCAGTGATTATGAGAGCCTTAATCTCCTCCCCATTCTTTCTAGGTTTAAGCTTAAGAAAGATATCTGGCTACGTTTGTCCTTATCGGTGGTGGGACCTAAAGTACTGCCACACTTAGCGATGTACCAGCAATCCTGACCAGCGATATGACGCGGTCAAGATCGCTGGTACATCGCTAAGTGGTCGCTAGTGAGCTGCCACACAGGCAGATCTCACCAGCGACATCGCAGGGGTCGGGGGTCACTACTTACCTGTCACACTAGGCGATCCTGACGTCCTCCCGCCCGCGTCCACGCTCGTCTCTCCACAGGAAGCCCAGCAGGAAGCGGACGACGAGAAACGGTCCTGGACGTTCTCGCGCGATCAGCGATAACCAGCGGGGGAGCGGTCGGAGGTAAGTATCAGACATAGCGATATCGCTATAACGTCACAAAAACCAGTGACGTTATAGTGAAATCGCTTAGTGTGACAGGCCCTCTAGTCAAAATGATCTGGATGCCTCAATTACTATATACAGTATGCTACACAATTCACCACAATGGATCCCGCAAAGATTTTTCCATAAGATAAATTCACTATGTAGAGAGCTAATATGGGGTAAAGGACCTCCACGGATCAGATTGGAACTTTTGCAAAGAGAAAAAAGCAATGGGGGTTTGGCTGTCCCTAACTCATGGGTTTACTACACGGCAGCACAGTTACTACACATACACGGTTGGGATGATCCTGGGGAGGGGGAGCTCAGCGTCAATTTTTGCAACAATACTTTGATTCGGATAGTCTCTACGAGCTATTGGACTGAATTCCCTACTCTGCTGTTAATACACAAACTATGGGAAAAAGTTAAAAAATGCAGGATATCCATGGGGTGTCTCGGTATACTTCTATATGGAATACCCCTTCCCTTTCTAATCACAGCCACTTGGAGGGTTTTGAGACCTGGGCCCGAAGAGGGATACGTAGATATGAACATATATTGGAGGGAGATAGAATTAGAGATTTTACTCACTTGCGTATGGAATTTGGGATTCAGAATTTTACAAGTATTTACAACTGACACGCGTATCAAGCAGAAAGCCTCATTGCAGGAAAACCAATGCAACAGAATAAGATTATACATCGTATTGAAAAATCCACATGAACAGCTGGGATGATTTCTCATTTATATTGGGACATACTGCATTTGGTGCTTCTGAATCATCCTGTACGTGTGAAGGAGAGGTGGGAGCGAGATATTGGTCCTATTGAGGGCAATTTATGGTCAGAAATTTTAGAAAGTTCCCGGACTCTCGTTGGAAGAAGCCCATCGTTTGTCACATTTATATGTAATTCATCAAGTTTATCGCACTCCCAAGTTTTTGTTCGATATTGGAGTTAGGCCCGATCCTCTTTGTCCAAGGTGTCGAACAAACACAGCCACCCTACTGCACATGTTATGGTTGTGTCCAAATCTTGAAGCGTTCTGGAGAGGAGTAATAGGGATAATTAATAGAGTATATTCGGTTGAGCTGAGCAGAACCCCCTTTGTATGTATCCTAAGATATATAAAAGACTTGCCAACAGAAGAGGTTGGGAAGTTAGCTGTATCTAGAATGCTTTTTATGGCCAGAAAATTGATAGCCCAGTATTGGATCTCCCACCAAACCCCCTCAATTGCAGAATATGTAATAAAAATTAACTGGTTAGTTAATTTGGAAAGAAGTATATATCGCAAGAGAGATTCTATTTCCAAATTTGAAAAAATATGGGCATTTTGGATCGATCATTCTGGTCTTGCGTCGAGAGCTGACCAGGCTCAGGTTGGGTGTATCCTGATACGATGATATAAAGGTGGAACAAGATTTGACTCTGACAGATATTATTACATGATAATTTGATCTGGCTTACAATAAGGAGACTTCAGATATGTAGCTCTTTAACTGAGACTAAAGGCCCCGTCTCACTAAGCGACTTACCAGCGATCCCGACACCGATATCAAGGTGTAAGGATCGCTAGTAAGTCGCTATGTGATCGCTGGTGAGCTGTCACACAGACAGCTTCACCAGCGATCAGCACAGCGATGCCGAGCGCCCGGCATCGCTGGCCATCCTGTAAAAAATAGAATCAAAACAAAAAATATAGTCATTCTCACCTTCCGACGTCGCGTTCAGTCATCCCGCCTCTCTCCACGCTCCGGCCCCAGTGATCCTTTGCACGAATGACCGCGAGATGTCACGGTCTCGCGGGATAACAAAGTCTCGCGGTCATTCGTGCAAAGGATCACTGGGACCGGAGCGTGGACAGAGGCGGGATGGCTGAACGGGACGTCGGAAGGTGAGAATAACTATATTTTTTATTTTTTTTTTATTATTTTTTACACCTGATCGCTGGTCTCCCGCTGTCACACACAGTGATGCGTGCTGGCCAGCGGGAGACCAGCGACCAAAGAAATGTCCAGAGGTTTCTTGCAGCGATCAGCGATACCGGCAGGGGGCCGCTCGCTGATCCCTGTCACACACAGCGATCTCGCTGGTGAGATCGCTGTTACGTCACAAAAGTTGTGACTCAGCAGCGATCTCGCTACCGAGATTGCTTAGTGAGACGGGGCCTTTATATTAACCTGTTGTTGTTAACTTCCTCTGTACTATTGTAACAATTTTGGGAGTGGCACTACATGTAATCAGCTGTACCATTTTACCAATAAAATATTGTTTGCATTGGGGTTGTAAACTGGGGGGAAGGGGGGGGGAGCGGGGTTAGAGGTGTATGTACCTCTATTGCGGGTTGTTTTCTTCTTTGTTTTTCCTTTTTGTATTAAAAATTTCAATAAAAATTACTTTAATTAAAAAAAAAAAATGACAAAGTACCTCTTCCCTACCTAGCAGTCAGATCCGGATTAATCGAACATTTATTCCCAAACCACTGGATAGATGGTAAAACATTCGTTACTGAAACACCCCTTAGCCCCCAGCTTGTTTTCACCAGGTCAATTTTTTTTTTTTTGTTTTTTTTTCTTTTAATTCTGACCACTGCCACTCTTTATGAGGTTATAATTCTGGAACACTTCAACATATCCCCTTGATTCTGAGACTGCTTTTTCGTGACACGTATTTCATGTTAGTGGTAAATGTTGATCAATATAATTCACATTTATTTATGACAATATTGAAAATTAGCCAAAAAAAAGTTCAAACTTTGATTATACCCGTAAACCAGATATTTATAAATCACACAAAATAAAAACATTTCCCACATGTCTACTTCACACCAGCGTCAATTTTTGAAAATTATTTTTTTTTTTTTTGTTAGGAAGTTAGAAGGGTTAAAAGTTTATCAACAAATTCTCATTTTTGCAACAAAATTTACAAAGCCAATATTTTTTAGGGACCACATCCCAATTAAAGTGACTGTACGTGCCCGTGTGACAGAAAACACCCAAAAGTGACACCATTTTAAAAACTGCATCCCTCATCCTGTTCAAAACCACATTCAAGTTTATTTTTTAGGAGCTTCACTCGAATTAAAGCAATGTGGAAGTGAAAAAAAAAAAATTAAGTTTTACTTTTCCCCCACAAACATATTGCTTTAGCCCCAAATTTTGCATTCTTAATAGGGTAACAGGAGAAAATGGATTATACAATTTGTTGTGCAGTTTCTCCAGAGTTCACAGATACCCTATAAGAGGTGGAAATCTACTGATTGGGCGCATGGCAGGGCTCGGAAGGGAAGGAGCAGCATTTCACTTTTGGAGCGCAAAATTGGCTGGCATAGATAGCAGACGCCATGTTGCATTTGCAGAGCCCCTGATGTCCTTAAACAGTGGAAACCCCCTACAAGTGACCCCATTTTGGAAACTATACACCTTAAGGAACTTATCTAGATGTGTGTTGAGTACCTGGAGCAAACAAGTGTTGCACAGAATTTTATAACATTGAGCCGTGAAAATTAAAAAATAAATTTTTCCCGCAAAAATGTTGCTTCTGAGAGAGAAAGCTTTTTAATTTCTCCGCTGATCGGGGCTTATTATTTGAGGGATAAAATGACGTTTTCATTGATACTATTTTTAATTCCATTCGACTTTTTGATCGCATTTTAATCATTTTTTTTTGTTTGGCAGTATTATGAGAAAGCATAGTTTTTTGCCTTATTTTTTTACAGTGTTCACTGAAGGGGTTAACTAATGGTTCAGTTTTATAGGTCGGATCGTTACAGACACGGCGATACCATATGTGTACTTTTTTGTTCATAGATGAAAATACTATACAACAATAGGTATATTTTATTTATTTTGTGATATTTTTAAAAATTTGTACAATTTGTTCTTACTTTTTTTTAACTTAGTCCTTCTATGGGACTTTAACTTTTATTACACAACCTACAAGAGACAAAATGAGCAAAAACCATGCTGTAACTAAATAAGTAAAAAGCAAAAGTACATTAAAAACAGTATTACTAAGAACTCTGTTATTTAAATCAAAAATAGCATAAAAGTCGTCCCTCTGTTGACAAGGTGACCCTGATCGGGATGGTCCTACACTGTCTAATATTAAAACAGTACCATATGTCAGAGTTGACCTCAGTGTGTGAATAAGGGCAGACAAAGGAATGGGCCCAATCAGTGAACACCAGTCTGGGGAAGCCTTTAAATACAATTTCCAGCTCAGGAGAGGGAGGCCACACCACGGATGGCACAGAATGCAAAAGTGCAAAGAAAAAACACAGAAATTGAGCTTGGTCTAAGTTGGCATACATGCAGCACAAACGAATGCTCACGTTGGCCAATGTGAACATGTGTTTATGTGCTGCATGTATACCAACTTAGACCAAGCTCAATTTTTGTGTTTAAGCTTTTATTAGTCTGATCGCTAACATAATGCATTTCAATGCACAAGCACTACAATGTTTTATACCCATCAGGGTGACGCTGACAGAATCCCCTTAGACCATGCATCTTTCACATCCTAGTCTCCCAAATGTTGTGATCGATATAGATTGCAGCATCTAGGCATTCAAAGCCCAGGGTTCGAATATCGCGTAAGCCAAGCTCTCGATGGTGATCGCTGCGTGCACAGCTCCTGTGCAGCGCACGATCGATATGGTGGAACCATGCATCAAAGGTCATGAACCCTTACCCGACTATGAGGTATGGGTACGTTAAAGGTCGTGAAGCGGGTTAAAGAAAAACTGCCATTTTAATTTTTATTTTATAAATCAATAACACACATGGAAATGAGCAACTTTGTAATAGATCTTATGAGAGAAATTTGCTTCTTTCTCCTCCTGAACTGATCATTCACTCTCAATTCACAGTAAAAGCAGTCTTCGGTCAATAGACTTTTCCAGATCCGAGATGGCAGTTGGTGCTCATAAAGTTCTTTAGAGAGTGGAGGGGAGAGGCGCAAGAGGTTCTGCTTCCTCCTACCCCCCCCCCCCCCAACTGCTGTATAGAAGGTTATCTGTAGTATCTGACATCTCCTATCTTAGCAATGTAACATTCTGTCTTCACTGAATACAAATTTTACCTGTGAATTGGGAATTTTTAGAAACAAGATCAGTCCCGGGAGGAGAAAGATGCAGATTTCTCCAATAAAACATATTATGTGTACTATTTTCATATGTATCAGTTATTGAGCTCCTTCTGATGTTGGGAATCCATTTCTACACCCTCCTAAACAGATTTTCATCAAAGCAAAGAGCGAGTTGGTTTACAAAAATGACAGCCATTATTGTTATTAATTGGGTCTGTGATAACCATAATGTGAAGCTCCTGTATACCTACTTCTTTTCTCCTTCTTCTTAAACTTTCCTTTCTTCTTGCCGTGGTCTTTCTCGTCATCAGACACTACATCCGGGGGCTCGTGGAGGATGTCATGAGGAGGTGAGGTCTCTCCGGTACGGTACAGTCCAGGGAATTTTGTTGGGCTGATTTCTTCAGAGCTAGGTGTACGAGCCAGTCCCCCTCCATGCTCAGCCCTCCGATGTTCACTGGGGCTACTGGTGGGAGGCAGAAAGCACTCGGTCATTCTGCCGATGACAATCTAATATAGGAACTGAGCCCGGATTTCTGTTACCTGTCCATTTTACCTGGTCAAAGACCAAAAAAAACAAGTGTTATATGAGTGATGCATTTATGCTTCAACCAATATACTGCATATTCCCACTGAGTCAATTACAGGACATTTTCTTGTAACCCGTCAGAGCTACTATGTGCATGTACACTAGCAACTGAAGACTTAAGCTCTTTCAGCTGGTTCACATTACATGGACAGGTGAACAATAGAGACGCTTGTACCAAATACCTTAATTGCTTACCTTGTGACATGCCGATTGTGTGGTCACATGATAGATGGCATTTGTATCTGATATTCACTAGAATGACTGCTTTTGGTGACTGATGACACTGAAAATTTGGGGGCAAAGTGCATGAACAGATGTAAAACCAAGGAAATGACTGCATCCATATTGAGAAAGACTTTCCCAGTAAGTGTAGTCCTAACTTTAAGCCTTGGTAAGAAAAATCTTCCCATGCAAATCAATGCAAAAACCACAATCACATCCAAAGATTGTCGCTGGATCCGAAATGGACTTCAGGGCAGAAGCTCAAATCTGTATGTAGTGCACTAGAGCTAAGCATAGACAATAGATAAAGGCAAGTCGTGTTTAAACCCCAATGTAACAATGACTATGTATTAATGTGTGTTGCCGTGCATTGTTGCTGCAGTTAATTCAGGAATTTTTATGGGCAAAGATCTCCGATTGAACAAACAGTTCTTGCATTAGAACATAACATTGTAAAACCCAAACGGAGATGTTATCGATCAACAAGGAAGATAATAAAGCTCATCAGAGCCATTTGGAATCCAGTATGTACCAGAAGCAGTGTTCTATTAAGATTAGAATTTTATGAGTCCAAGTGTACCCAACCATTAAGGCAGCTACACCTTAGGTCGAATACAAACATCTGTTAAATACGGTCCGTGTACAGATCGCAATGCACGGACTTGCTGTGGTTCTCCTGACCCAAACTTAACAGTCTCATACTCCTATGGATTCAGCCTTACACTGAGCAGTGTGATACAGGTGCTTCTTTCTCACCATTAAATTAGAATATCAAAAAGTTAATTTCAGTTCTTCAATACAAAAAGTGAAACTCATTATAAAGAGTCATTACAAACAGAGTGATCTATTTCAAGTGTTTATTTCTGTTAATGTTGATGACTATGGCTTACAGCCAATGAAAATCCGAAAGTCATTATCTCAGTAACTTAGAATACTTTATAACACCAGCTTGAAAAATGATTTTAAAATCTGAAATGATGGCCTACTGAAATGTATGTTCAATAAATGCACTCAATACTTGGTTGGGGCTCCTTTTCCATCAATTACTGAATGAATGCGGCGTGACATGGAGGCGATCAGCCCGTGGCACTGCTGAGGTGTTATGGAAGCCCTGGTTGCTTTGATAGCAGCCTTCAGCTCATATGCATTGTTGGGTTTGGTGACTCTCTTCCTCTTGACAATACAAGGTCAGGCGAGTTTGCTGGCCAATCAAGCACAGTGATGCTGTTGTTTCTAAACAGGTATTGGTACTTTTGGCAGAGTGGACAGGTACCAAGTCCTGCTGGAGAATGAAATTTCCATCTCCAACAAGCTTGTCGGCAGAGGGAAGCATGAAGTGCTTCAAAATTTCCTGGTAGACCTCTGCACTGACTTTGTTCTTGATAAAACACAGTGGCACAGTGGACCTACACCAGCTGATATGGCTCCCCAAACCATCACTGATTGTGGAAACATCACACTAGACCTCAAGCAGCTTGGATTGTGTTCCTCACCACTCTTCCTCCAGGCTATGGGACCTTGTTTTCCAAACGAAATGCAAAATTTACTTTCAGCTGAAAACAACACCTTGGACCACTGAGCAACAGTCCAGTTCTTTTTCTCCTTGGCCCAGGTAAGATACTTCTAGCGTTGTCATCAGTGGCTTGACACAAGGAAAGCGACACTTGTAGCCCATGTCCTGGATACGTCTGTGTGTGGTGGCTCTTGAAGCAATGACTCCAGCAGCAGTCCACTCCTTGTTTATCTCCCCAAAATGTTTGAATGACCTTTTCTTAATATTCCTTTCAAGGCTGAAGTTATCCCAGTTGTTTGTGCACCTTTTTCTACCACATTTTTTTCCTTCCACTCAACTTTCCATTAATATGCTTGGATACAGCACTCTGTGAACAGCCAGCTTCTTTAGCAATGACCTTTTGTGGCTTCCCCTCCTTGTGGAGTGTGTCAGTGACTGCCTTCTGGACATCTGTCAAGTCAGCAGTCTTCCCCATCATTATGGAGCTACTGAAACAGAATAAGGGGCCTTATTAAATGCTTTTTTAATGTTTTCTGTTAATTATTTTAATTTACGGCGATAATGACTTTTGGGTTTTCATTGGCTGTAAGCCATAATCAACATTATCAGAAATAAACACGTGAAATAGATCACTGTTTGTAATGACTAATATATGAGCTTCACTTTTTGTATTGAAGGACTGAAATAAATTAACTTTTTGATGATATTCTAATTTAGTGAGAAGCACTTGTATATCAGGAGTAGCATGAGAGACACGGAAGAGCTGTCAATCTGGTTACATGGGCAAAAAGAGTTAAACTTTCATAAAGGATTATTCAGCCATTCTGATATGGATTCGGATATGGCTTTTCATAGTAAATATAACAGACTCATCAGGTTTCAAATGTCTTTAGTAACGTATACAGTTTGTATTATGAATCTGGAAACAGATGCTCTTAAAGTGAATCTTCACAAAATAACCAACTGATCTGTAGCAGGTAAGCAAAGCTCTATTGGCTGACATGTAACATCACAGCACGCCTAAAGACCACAGTGTCGTGTGGTTACAGGGTCAGGAGGGAAGGTCTGCCAGTATTTCCTAGCAGTTGTGGCTAGCCAGGGGAGCGTAATAAATAATAGGTGGCATGCCATTCCGCTCTAATTGATAGTAAATATAGTATTTCTTACTAAAATGATCCGTGGGGGTGCTGAGTGACTCCCTTAAATCTTACAGTGAATTGAATTGGACAACTAACACTTTCTAGAAAAATGGAAGGGGGAAAAAAAAAAAGCAGTTTTGGTATATTTCTTTTGCATTTGATATAAAATTATTATTATGACGTAGCCATAACTGGCTTGTTTTTGTGGAACAAATTCTTTAACGGAGACAATTTTCATTTAGATTACTACATGTTATTGTTTGTTAAGATGAACAATTTTGCAGTTTTTTTTTTTTTTTTTTTAGATTTTGCTATATTCTTACTGCAGTTGAAACAACATCAGAACTTTCTGGAAAATGTCAGAGATAGGTTTTTTTTTCTCCCCAATGTGATTTTTTGGATAAATAACATAACTTGGTACAGCAAAGTGTTATTGGCAGTCAGTGGTAAACGGAGAAGCAATTTATGAGGCACGGCCTAATATGTCTTTGCTAGGCCACCGACTGCCAAGTTATGTTCACTCCTGGTCATTATAGCGGGAAGTCAGCCGTACTGGGAGTAATTGGAAGTCCATTGGTGGGAAAACATTGTCAAAATGAATTTACAGCAATGCCAAAAGCAGCAAGAGGTAAGGCAATAGCTCAAACGCCACACCACAGTTTCCAATCGAGGTCACATAAATGAAAGGGAAAGTGTAAAGAACAACCCAGAAGTGCCAGTGTCATCAACATAAAAAGTGCCAGCGCCAGACAAGGAGATCCAGTTTTATCAGCAATGGCTATATTCACACACAACAGATCTGTTGCACTTTATACAAATTAATCAGGACGTATAAAGTCACAATATATGCAGCAACTACATCCCTGTCCAGATGTATGGAGTGAATATTTCACTTAAGGTAATTTAAGCAATAAGTTTCCCATCACTCCCCAAAACTAAAAAAAAAAAACCACAATGTATTTATTTAGGGATTCCGTAGAACCCCAATAAATAATTACAAAGTCAAACTTCAGTATTTTTAGAATTTCCCTTTAATTTCTGTTTCGAATACATTATGTAAACTTCAGGATTTGCACTACGCCTGGTACAATTTTTACTTTAGTGGTCAGACAATAAGAACATTCATAGATTAAGAGGGGGTAAAAAAAAAAAAAAAGTTAAGCACCAGCTGCACATTTCCCGACATATCGGCCACACGGCTCCTGGGATTTGTCCAGCTCTGGGTAATTAAACGAGAAATATCCCATTCCTATATAATCTAACAACTTTACAGGGAATATTTCTTGTACACAGCCGATATCAGCGCCATGCATCGACAAACTCCTCGGATTACTACACCAAGCTGCCCACAGCCTTTACATAGCAGAAGCTAACGGTATTCCGCCCGACACCCCCATACTCTACACCGAGCGGTAACTGCCTCGTCCTTTTCTCTGACATCTTCCATCAAGGAAAAATTGGAAGTCCTCAATACGTGATCAGACAGTCTGCAAAAATGGATATTAATCTAATGTGTGCAGCCAGGGTAAGGGGTTGTCGAATTAGAGAGGTTCCTGATACAGGACATCATTACTGCGGAGTGTGAAGGGGGCTGGCTGACTGCTCAATTCAGTGGCTAAGTCAAGCACTATTCTCTGCCATGGTTAGCACATAGTCAGAGAAGTTACCAAGTTAGCAAATGAAATAAGCAGTCAGCCAGTCCCCATCATACTGATGATTTACCGATACTCTAAGGAGAGATGTTCCTGTATGTGCACTTGATCAGGAATAGTAGCGTTCTGGAAGCAATGTATTTTTGCTGCGTCCTACATACGCACTTGTCTTTTAACCATGCGGATTTACCGCGTCCAATGACAGTCTATTCAGGGACAGTATGCAGAGGAGACAAACCTCTCAGCTACAGAAATTCCCATGCTGCAGCTCAGAAACCCGCATTGCAGATCAGTTTACGCAGCATTAAAAAGACGCACGGTAGGCATGAGAGTTCTATATATCCCATCCACTGTGCTTGTAATGTAGAATGTAATGTAGAAAGAAAATGCGCCACATCCAAAATATTACTATTCCTGATTATGGCCACTAACTCGTAGTTTTCTGAGTGTCGCCGTTCTGAAACAATCAGAACTTAAGGCCCCGTTACATTTAGTGATGCACCAGCGGTCCCGACCACGATCTGGCCCGGTCAGGATGGCTGGTGCATCGCTAAATGGTCGCTAGTGAGCTGCCAAACAGGCAGATCTCACCAGTGATGCAGCAGCAGTCGGCGGTCGTACTCACCCGTCAGATGCGGCGAGGGTGACCGTCTTCCGCCCGCGTCCATGGCTTGCTCGTCGGCGCCAGCAGGAAGCAGACGACGAGAAATGGACCAGGCCGATCTCGCGCGATCAGCGATAACCAGTGGGGGAGCCGGTCGGAAGAGAGTATCACATGTAGAGATATCGCTGCTGCGTCACAAAATCGGTGACGCTTTAGCGATATCGCTATGTGTAAAGGGCCCTTTAGATTTAGCTCGAAGCAGAGCTCTGAGAACGCTAACCTCGCCCCTACGAGGCTCTCGGTGTACATAGCTATAGACAGTAAGCTGCTAATCACAGGAGGTGGCAGAGTCAGATCAGGAGTCAGTGAATCTGTGTCCAGCAATGATAAGCTCCTATCATTACAGGTAAACAAAATGACAGAGCTTGATAACAGGCATTGTTGAATCTGTGTTTTAACTCCTACATCATGAGGTCTTCAGCTTACATAGCAAAAACCTGCTGACAGATTCCCTTTAATGTCCAAAATGCATCAATTAAATAAAGCCCCCATTACAAATAGCGATCTCGCTAGCTAGATCGCTGATGAGTCAAAAGTTTTGTGATGCAATAGCGCTCTCACCAGCGAGATCGCTGTGTGTGACACTGACCGGCCCCCCTGTCTAACGCTGATCGTCCTGGAATGGCCAGGACATTTTTTTTGATCGCTGGTCTCCAGCTGGCCAGCATGCATCGCTGTGTGTGACAGGCGGGAGACCAGCGATCAGCGCGCTGGTAACTAAGGTAAACGTCGGGTTTCTAAGAGGTGCGCAGCGCTTAGAAACCCAATATGTACCTTAGTTACCAGCGCGCTGGTGCAGGGAGCTGGTAACCAAGATACAGATCGGGTTTCTAAGTGCCGCGCGCTGCTTAGAAACCCGATGTGTACCTTGGTTACCAGCTCCCTGCACCAGCGCGCTGGTAACTAAGGTACACAGAGGGTAACTAAGCGACGTGCGTCACTTGTTACCCTCCTGTCGCTGGTGCTGATCGCTGGTGAAGATGCCTGTTTGGCAGCTCACCAGCGATCATGTAGCGACACACCAGCGATCCTGACAAGGTAATGTCGTTGTCGGGATCGCTGGTGCGTCGCTATGTGTGACGGGGCCCTAAGTGTTCCTCAACCCCAGTCCTAAGGGCCCAATATTAGATCATATCTTCAGGATTTCCTTTGTTTTACACAGGTGATGGAATGCTTGCCTGTACAATACTACGCGAATCCTGAAGACATGATGAGTTGGTGGGCCTTAAGGACTGGGGTTGAGAACACTGCATTAGATAACCAATGCAAATAAATGCAGAGGGGCAATTGACTATTAAAGGGCTCGCCCATGTTCAATTATTTGTCAGTTTTTAGAATGGAAGTAGAAAAAAAAATAATGCACTTTAATGGAGCCCAGAAGGACCCCCTAATAATAAAGGGGCCCATCTGTCGCAGTTGTGCAATGGATCAATTTTGAACATTGGGATTGTCCAGTACTTTATATTAATGGCCTATCATTAGGATAGATCATAAATATCAGATCAGTAGGGGTGTGACAACAGGCACGCCTGATGATTAACTGTTCTTTGCGCTGGAAGTGGCCAGATGTGCTCAGCTGCGGGACAAACTACACAGCTCCATCAGCTGTGTAGTGGCTGCAGCCCGGTACTGCAGATCCACACCTATGCATGTGACTAGGGGTAAATGTGCAGTAGTCCACTGTGGCAACTACACAGCTGACAGAACGGTGCAGTTCTGCTTCGCAACTGATTACTTCCAGCCACTGCCTCTGTCAAAAATAGCTGATTGGTGGAGGTGTCGGGTGTAGTGCCCCCTTCAATCCGATATTGATGACCCATCTCAATGATATGCCATCAATATAAACTCCCGAGTTTATACACTGCTCAAAAAAATAAAGCGAACACTCAAATAACACATCCTAGATCTGAATGAAATATTCTCATTGAAAACTTTGTTCTGTACAAAGTTGAATATGCTGACAACAAAATCACACAAAAATCAATGGAAATCAAATTTATTAGCCAATGGAGGCCTGGATTTGGAGACACACACAAAATTAAAGTGGAATGTAATGTCCTTAAAACAAGTCAAAATGAGGCTCAGTATTGTGTGTGGCCTCCACGTGCCTGTATGACCTCCCTACTGTACAACGCCTGGGCATGCTCCTGATCAGGCGGCGGATGGTCTCCTGAGGGATCTCCTCCCAGACCTGGACTAAAGCATCCATGATGTCCCAGATGTGCTCAATTTGATTCAGGTCTGGAGAACGGGTGGCCAGTCCATAGCTTCAATGCCTTCATCTTGCAGGAACTGCTGACACACTCCAGCCACATGAGGTCTGGCATGGTCCTGTATTAGGAGGAACCCAGGGCCATCTGCACCAGCATATGGTCTCACAAGGGGTCTGAGGATCAACTCGGTACCTAATGGCAGTCAGGATACCTCTGGCGAGCACATGGAGGGCTTAGCGGCCCTCCAAAGAAATGCCACCCCACACCATTACTGACGCACTGCCAAACCAGTCATGCTGAAGGATGTTGCAGGCAGCAGATCGCTCTCCCCGGCGTCTACAGACTCTGTCACGTGCTCAGTGTGAACCTACTTTCATCTGTGAAGAGCACAGGGTACTAGTGGCGAATTTGCCAATCTTGGTGTTCTGTGACAAATGCCAAGCGTCCTGTACGGTGTTGGGCTGTGAGCACAACCCCCATCTGTGGACGTCGGGTTCTCAGAGCATCCTCAAAGAGTCGGTTTCCAACAGTTTGTGCAGACACATGCACATTTGTGGCCTGCTGGAGGTCATTTTGCAGGGCTCCTGTTCCTCCTTGCACAAAGGCAGAGATAGCGGTCCTGCTGCTGGGTTGTTGCCCTCCTACAGCCCCCTTCACGTCTCCTGGTGTACTGGCCTGTCTCCTGGTAGCGCCTCCAGCCTCTGGACACTACACTGACAGACACAGCAAACCTTCTTGCCACAGCTCGCATTGATGTGCCATCCTGGATGAGCTGCACTCCTGAGCCACTTCTGTGGGTTGTAGAGTCCATCTCATGCTACCACGAGTGTGAAAGCACAACCAACATTCAAAAGTGACCCAAACATCAGCCAGAAAGCATTGGTACTGAGATGTGGTCTGTGGGTCCCCACCTGTAGAACCACTCCTTTATTGAGGGTGTCTTGATAATTGCCAATAATTTCAATCTGTTGTCTATTCCATTTGCACAGTAGCATTTGAAATCGATTGTCAATCAGTGTTGCTTCCTACGTGGACAGGATTTCACAGAAGTTTGATTTACTTGGAGTTATATTGTTATTTAAGTCGCAGGGCTGTGGAGTCGGTAAGCCAAACCTGCGACTCCGACTCCTCAATTTCCCTTACACCGACTCCAACTCCGACTCCGACTCCCACACATATTGCTTATATTTAAGTGAAAAATTTATTGTAGTACAATGTGAACCTCAGACATTTAATCATTTTTATGATCCAATAATCAAGATATTTAGATAGAACAGAATATATATTGGTGTACTACCCGGTTTTCATTCTTTTTGGTACAGATACGATATGGATAGACAGATATGGATAAATGGATAGATAGAGCAGATTTCTAATCTGCTTTTGCTATTGAGTAACATTATCTATGAGCTCAAAAACCTTTCAGGTGATGCGGTTTTTTAAATAGATGATCAGCTTTTGCAGCTGAAAAACGTATCCTCAAAAAACACAGGAAAAACGCTGTGTGTGAATGTAGCCTTAGATCAGGAATATAACAGCCATTTATAGGACATTTCATAACTTTCCCAAATTCCTATGAAAAAATATTCAGCACATCCTGCATTGAATTACTGTACCCAATTTATTATATATTTTAGGAGTCGGAGTCGGTCCATTTTATACCGACTCCAACTCCACCAAAATGAGCACCGACTCCGACTCCACAGCCCTGTTTAAGTGTTCCCTTTATTTTTTTTTTGAGCAGTGTTGTTGCCCATTTGTCTATTCCTCAAAACAGAATGGCCATCCAGAACGTCTGAACATGGACCATGGCCTAAGGTTATCTTCTTATTTCCTTTTATCCTTTGCTCACTTACATTTGAAGTCCAGAAAACTGGCCCAAATCCCAGAGTTCTCAAAGGCTTCAGATGCAAATTCTGATGGAGCCACTGATATGAGGATAATACACACGTGAACACAGCCTAAGATGTTTATATTTATATGAGGATCACAGTTTAGTGCTTTACTTTATGCCTTCTTACTATATGCTCTCTAACCTTGCATGAAAGAGGCACATATGGTACCTTATGACAATCCTGTAATGAGCTATTCCATGGTAACTTACGTTACATTCACAAGCCAAAAACTGAGTTAACAATGGCTACAAACTGTTCTTTGAAGGCAACTTACGTTACAACACAATGTAGTAACTTGCATTACAAAACTGATGGCAACTTACGGTACAATGCTGATGGTAACTTACGGTACTATACCAATACTTCATATGAGAAGTAAACTTATTGAAACGTAAGTTACTAACTGTTGTAACATAAGTTATCATGGAATGGCCCTAATGCAAAACCAGAGATTATAATTTTATTTCCTTTCCTTACAGGTTATTGGGAATAAAAATATTTTTAGTAATTGTGCTACATTAAACATATTCCAGCATTTGTCTTTCACAGGTGCTGTGCTTCCCTGCATATTTATTCATTTTTTATGAGGAATTGTGGGCATAATTCAGGTGAGTATCATCCAGAAAAAAAAAAAAGAGACAGATAAGGGTACTTTCACTCTGCGTCCAAAATCCCCAGTAAAATGGGAACAGGAGTATGTGCCAGCGGGGTCATAGTGCTGCCAGAGTGCACGTGTGCCCTGTCGTGCAAACTTTCCGGGCATATTACGCCTACTGGAGGCGGACACCCAGGCATAGCCTTCCAGTGTCAGAGCGAGGTTCCCTAGATTTACAATGTGAGGGTGAAGTCAGACGGCTGTATACATCGGACTGCAGGCACGGCCGGTGGCTTCATGTATTTCTATGCAGCTGTCGCACTAGGGCAGGGAGAGCCGCCGGCCCGTCCGTGCACTGCAGTCCCATTTCTACGGCCGTCTGACTGCGCCCTAACAGCGACTTCTGGGGTCACAGCGCAGTGGGGTCCGGAGAGTCAGAACTTCAGTCACAGGACTCGGTGCTGGACACAGGGACGGCGTCCTATACACCTACACTACACCCATAGGATGGATTCCTAACTCTGCAGCCGACAATACGCAATGTCACAAAAGTGTTAATAAAGTCCAACTGCAAAAAACTATTCTTAACCCCAAATCCAAGAACGTAAACACAAACGGCTCCGCACATGGGTGCGATGTCCTACCTTTATTACGGCACAGTACAGACCGGGCAGGCTGGCAGCGCTTTCCACGTACAGCTCTAAATAAGAATGTGAAAATAAAGCCTTTTCGCCTCCAGAATGGAGACCCCCAGGGCACATCGCCCACCACAGTACGGTACAGAGACACAATGATATAGATCTGCATACCTTACAGCAATATTAACTCACACTGACACCACACACTCGCATAGGACGACTAGATGGAAACGTCCCAGTGGTCCCCACACATATAGGGCTGCGCTAGGACACCTGCCGGGACCGCACTGCCTATGTGCAGCTGCACAGGACTGCGCGCCCATAACACAGCGGAGGAATACAAGCAGCGCAGCAGCACTCTCACAACACAGCGGAGGAATACATACAGCGCAGCGCCTTGTCAGCTCAAGCCTCTCACCTGTGTCCTCCCCCTCCGCCTCGCTCTGTCACTATGAGCCAGGCTTCCTCTTCCTCTTTGGACTCGGCACTCGGCAGGAAGCGGCGTAGCACATAGTTCTCACAACAGGATATTGATAGGGTAAACAAATGCCTCTAAAATATGTCTCTAATTTAGAGACCATGACTCCATTTTTCCGGAGACAAACCGTTATACTTCACAAATAGCTGGTCGGTCCCCGCATTGAAGGCAAGTGGAGTAGACAGCTCTGTCCGATACATGTCGGCCTCTAGTTCCAAGAAAATCTTTTTTCCATGACTGCGAGCACTCCTTAGTCATGTGACCGCTTGTAGCAGCCATGTTGTGGTTGGCACACAGGGAGATGGGTGTAAATATTACATCTGATTACATTATTAGTGTTTTTACTTGCTTCAGTGGTCTGTGCCGCCTCTTAACCCATAGTGAGATAGGAGAGTAGCAGGGAATTGGGAGTAGTGAACTGTTATACAGTTAGGTCTAGAAGTACTTCAAGTTTGGGCACTTTAGCTGTATATACCAATTTTAATGTGTGGCGGGGTTATTGAGTGGGGGGTTAATGAGTGGGGATGGGGATGGAATTAATTTGTGGAGGGTTAATGAGTGGGGATGGAATTAATGTGGGGGGTTAATGAGTGGGGATGGGGGTTAATGTGGGGGATTTGGAGTAGGGGGGTACATAATGTGTTGGGGGATTTGGGAGTATGGATGGGGGGGTTAAGGAGTGGGGATGGAATTAATGAGTGGGGATGGGGGTTATTGTTTGGGGGGTTAATTTGTAGGGATGGGGTTAATATGTGGGGGATTTGGAGTGGGGGGTACATAATGTGTGGGGGGGATTTGGGAGTGGGGATGGTTATTTAATGTGTGGGGGATTTGGAGTGGGGGGTACATAATGTGTCTGAGGGATTTGGAGTGGGGATGGGGGGATTTAATGTGTGGGGAGATTTGAGGAAACAGTATGGGGGTTGGGTGCAGACAGTATGGGGAGCGAACGGGTTAATGTATGTGGACACAGTATAGGGAGTCAGGGGTATGTGTGAGCAGACGGTATAGAGAGTGAGGGGGTAAATATATGATGAGACAGTATGGTGAACAGAGGGATGTTAGAGGAGGGAGGGGAATAGTGTGAGGTGACAGTATATTGCAGATATTTTTATTCAGGAGCATTATAATGACACTTCTATCTTTAAGGGGATTGTGTGGAGATTTGCTGCAGAAGACCGGAGAAGATGGAAGTCTGCAGAGATGAGATGTGGATGAGAAAACTCATCATGGGGTCTGGACAAGAAGAAGAAAAGGAGAACGACTCCAGAGACGTCATCTATAAGGTACCTGGATGTAAATATTTGTGATACTGACTTATTCTCATGTTTTTATTTGTTAGGAACATTAAAGGGGTTGTCCAGGTTTGTACGGAGTCTGCAGTCATTCTATGTGACTGCAGACTTCTGAATTCTCACAGTGCTCACTGAACGCTGTTAGGATTCTCTCGTACCGGTAATTTACATACATGCGGTCACATGCTGACTAGACATGTGTGGCCTCACTCAATGAAAATGAACGGAGCGAGGCCGGGCACGTCTAGTTGGAAGGTGGCCAGAAGTATATAAATCACATACTTGTGCTGACATGACTGTACATCGGCAAGGGAGAATCCTAAATGTGTGCAGGGCATTCATTGTGAGAATTCAGAAGCTGCAATGTCAGGGCTCAGCTCTGCAGGTTCCAGTAGTCATCACATGGACACGTCACTCATATGCGATTTTCATAGTTATGGTCCTGTGACAACGAGCTTCTCTTCCTGCTTTCAGTTTTTTACTGAACTTTGAGAGCATTAGGGAGAGCAGCTCGTGGGTACATGGCTAAATGTGCAAGTCGCATATGTACTTAGTGTGGGGGGGGGGCGCCGAACCTAATTCTTGCCCCAGGTGCCAGGAAGCCTAGATGCGCCTCTGATACCAAACCATACTCCATATACAGTTATATAATGAATATGGGCTTTAACGGGAACCTTTCGCCTCATTTTTCGCATATAAGCTGCGGCCAGTGCCATTAGGGGCTTATCTACAGCATTCTGTAATGCTGTAGATAAGCCCACAATGTAACCTGAAAGATAAGAAAAAACAGTTTTAATATACTCACCCGAGGGCGGTCCGGTCCGATGAGTGTCGCAGGTTCGGGTCTGGAGCCTCCCATCTTCATGTGATGATGTCCTCTTCCTTGTGAGGCTCCTGCACAGGTGTACTAATTTGCCCAGTTGAGGGCAGAGTAAAGTACTGCAGTGCGCAGGCGCTGGGCCTCTCTGACCTTTCTCGGCGCCTGTACACTGCGGTACTTTGCCCTCAACAGGGCAGAGAATTACGTCTACGCAGGAGCCGTGACAGAACCAAGGAAGAGGACGTCATCGCATGAAGAAGCAACGTGTGACACGCGCGTTGGAGTGCGAGGTGGCTGTGACGACACACACATTATGAATTCTGGTTAGTATTTGTAATTTTTTAACTATCTCCACTTAGACTATGTGGTCAATTACTTATTTAAAGCACTATATTAGATAACAATTGTTATATATATATATGCACTGCACTTTAATCCTTATATATATATATATATTCTATTGATGTGTTTCTACTATTCACTGATTAAATGGAGTGGAGATATATCTGAATAAATTATACAAGATCTGATTATTATAATTTCAATTTATTAGTGTGTGCTGACCTGCCCCCTTTTGCTTTTTTAATTATGTATTGTTTTGTATTGTGGCTTTTAATGTGTCCTATTTGGTGTCCTCAATAAAATATATTGATTATAATTACTACAATAGTGTTGTTATAAATGGATATGTGGTCCTTTTTGGTTTCATTATATGCTCGAATAATACGTTCAAGTCCCTGCGGCTGCATGTTTCGCAGCTGTTAGACTGATGTAACACATGCGGAGAGTGCTTAACAAGCAGGCAATCCCCGCATCTGTTGGGCTATCTGACAGCTGCGAAACATGCAGCTGCAGGGACTTGAACACATTATTCGAGCATGCCAGAGATACTCGGATAACAAAATATCCGAGCACGCTCGCTCATCATTATTAGCGTGCCCTGAAAACGCATTTATTCAGA
The DNA here is from genome assembly GCF_039654945.1 of Dendrobates tinctorius. NCBI lineage: Eukaryota > Metazoa > Chordata > Amphibia > Anura > Dendrobatidae > Dendrobates > Dendrobates tinctorius. Next base: position 21,164,564 of record NW_027361838.1, on the reverse strand, counting down.
CTGGCCTACCGCCTCAACACATTAACCTAATCTATCCCTATGTGGCACAGCCAAAAGTTTTTTACCATAACCAGGTTCCCCGCATCATGTTCCCACATGCTTTATACATCCATTAGCCCTCTGCATCCGTACTGTTACACACTTAACATTATGGCTGGTCTATACAATCAGGACAATTGTTACCACCCACCTTTCGTGTCTACCTTTTTTCCTCATAGATTGTAAGCTTGCGAGAAGGGCCCTAATTCCTCTTGGTATCTGTTTTGATCTATGTGATTATTGTTATGCTGTAATGTCTGTACAAGTCCCCTCTGAAATGTAAAGTGCTGTGGAATATCTCAGCGCTATAGAAATAAAATGTATTATTATTATTATTATCTGACTTTTTTTAAAGGGACCAAAGGTAGTTGGACAATTATCTCTGTTTAATGGGCTTTTACCTAATTAATCCATTTTCAATTAAGCAGTTAAAAAGTCTGGAGCTGATTCCAGGTGTAGCATTTGCAAGCTGTTGCTGTGAACCCAGATTATGCCATTAAAGGAGCTCACAACAGAAGTGAAACAGACCATTATTAGATTGAAGAAAAAAAAGAAAAATCCATTAGCGAGGTAGCAGAAATGTTAGGAGTAGCCAAATCACCTGTTTGGTGCATTTTAAAAAAGGAATGGTGAGCTTGGGAGCTCAAAAAGGCCATGAAGTCCACGGAAAACAACAGTGGTGGATGACTGCATGACCCATGCTATGGTGAAGAAAAACCCCTTCACAACATCCACCAAAGTGAAGAACACTCTCCAGGAAGTAGGTGTTTCAGTATCTAAAGGCCCTGTCTCACATAGCGAGATCGCTAGCGAGATCGCTGATGCGTCACCGATTTTGTGACGCAACAGCGATCTTGCCTGCGATCTCGCTACATGTGACACATAGCAGCGATCGGCCCCCTCGCTGGATCTTGCTGATCATGCTCAAATATCCTGGGCCATTTTTTCATCGTCGGCGTCCTGCTGGCCAGTATGCATCGCTGTGTTTGACGCCGACGAGCGACCTCGTTGGCGATACAGAACTCAGGGACGCAGGTGGGAGTCGTCAGAATAGCTGCTGTGTGACAAAGCACCAGCGATCCTTACCAGGTCGCATCATTGTCGAAATCGCTGGTGCGTTGTTGAAGAGATCTGCCTGTTTGGCAGCTTGCTAGCAACCATGTAGCGACGCACCAGCGATCCCTACCAGGTCGTATCGTTGTCAGGATCGCTGGTGCGTCGCTATGTGAAAAGGGACCCTTAGTCTACCATAAAGGGAAGACTTCATGAGAGCAAATACAAAGGGTTCACCACAAAGTGCAAACCATTAATCAGCCTTAAAATAGAAAAGCTAAATTAGATTTAGAAAAAGAAAAAGCATTCTTTGGACAGATGAAACTAAGATCAATCTATACCAAAATGATGGGAAGAAGAAAGTATTGAGAAGGCTTAGAATGGCTCATTATATAAAGCATACCACATCCTCTGTAAAAACATGGTGGAGGCAGTGTGATGGCATGGGCAGACATGGCTTCCAATGGCACTGGGTCATAACTGTTTATTGATGATGTGACTGAAGACAGAAGCAGCTGGATGAATTCTGAAGTGTACAGGGCTGTATTTTCTGCTCCAATTCAACCAAATGCAGCAAGGTTAATTGGACCACACTTCACAATATGGATAGACAATGACCCAAAACATACTTCAAAAGTAACCCACGTTGCTTAAGGCACAGAAGTGGAAAATTCTACACTGGACTAGTCAATACCCAGATCTCAACCCTATAGATCATGCATTTCACATGCTTGTGGCAGAAAGACCCACAAACAAGCAACAACTGAAGTCAGCTGCAGTAAAGGCATGGCAAACATTACAAAGGAGGAATCCCAGCGATTGGTTATGTCCATGGCTTCCTGATTTCAGGCAGTCACTGTCTACAAAGGACTCTCTACAAAAGTATTAAAAATGAACATTTTAATTATGGTAAATTTAATTAATTAAATACGGCAGCCACAGTCCATAGGAAATTGCCGTTACACCTTATATCCTATTGTTGTGGCTGCCTCACCTGTGAACTGTGTATGCACCCTGATCAACCTTGTTTACAGCTGAAAGTGGAGCCTGGAGCCATTTCATTGTAGCCCAGCACTATGAGCTGGGTTACATTATCCCGCTGTCACTGGTACTGTGATCAGAGTAAAGCAATCTAATCTTTGCTGGCTGAAGCACTCGGATCCCAGTAATTATCAGTGTGGGTGAATACATGCTCTTGCCCCAGGGCTGCACTGGTCACTTCATTAGTCTGGTTTCACACGTCAATGGCTCCGGTATGTGTAGCGACAGTTTTCTCATGTACCGGAGACACTGACAAACGTAGACCCATTAAAATGAATGGGTCTATGCAGATGTGAGCATGTTTTCACGGATACACGGTCCATGTGAAAAACACGCAGACATGTTCCATTTTGACCCGGACACACGGGCTGCAACACGTGCAGCACAAGTGCACATGGAGAACAGTGTACACCGTCTTCCGTGAGCAGGGATAGCCGCCGGGGAAGAAGCGCTACTGTAAGCGCTGTTCCCCTGCATGTGGTGCTGAACACGGCTGTCATTCTCCCTGCTCTGCTGGCAACAGCGCGAGCAGGGAAGAACAGGGGCGGACCTACCGCCCGTGCAGCCGGTTCATTGAACAGGGGCCCGGGCAAGAGGAGGGCCCCTCCAGCCTCCTGCACCGCATGGCTAATTATTCCATTTTCAAATTAGCCATGTGGAGCGCAGGAGGAGAGGAGAGCAGTGCCGAAGCGTTGGAGGACCTGTGGTGACGTCATCGTCATGTGATCAGGGGGCGGAGGTGATCACAGGCCTTCACCATTGATCAGCTCCGCCCCCTGATCACATGACGATGACATCACCACATGTCCTTTAGCTGAGCTCACACAGGAGCTACATCTTCAAGCAGGAGCGCAGCCAGGTAAGAAGAAAGTTTTCTTTATTTTAATTATTATGTGTCTCCATCCTGCCAGGGCAGATTGGAGACAGGGGGGAGGCAAGATGGAGACGAGCAGGATTGGAGACGGGGGCAGAATTGGAGACATTGGGGTCAGGATGGAGATGTGGCAGTATTGGATGCAGGGGCAGAATGGAGATGGGGCAGGATTGGAGACGGGGCATGATTGGAGACATTGGGGGCAGGATGGAGATGGGGGCAGGATGGAGACGGGGCAGGATTGGAGACATTGGGGGCAGGATGGAGACATTGGGGGCAGGTTGGAGATGAGGGCAGGATGCAGACGGGGCAGGATTGGAGACATTGGGGCAGGATTTGAGACATTGGGGGCAGGATGGAGATGGGGCAGGATTGGAGACACTGGGGGCAGGATTGGAGACATTGAGGGCAAGATGGAGATGGGGTAGTGTTATGAATGAGTCACCGGAGGAGGAAAAAACAAAAATGCAAGCTAAGTCCAGAAAACCGGAGAGGTTGGTAGCTAGCGGATTGCAGACCCCTGATCCTATTCACAACAACTAACAGTAGCCGTGGAGCGTTCCTACGGTGGTCCTAGACGCCTCTTCACAGCCGGAGAACTAAATAAGCCTAAAGAAAGAAAGGGGAAATCTAAACTGCCCCAGAGCAGACCCCAAAGCAATAGACAGCCCCCAACATGTATTGTCGGTGAAAACAGATGAAAACACAGACAGAAAGACAGGCAGAGCAAACGATGGGGCCCAACTAACTAGCTAGGAAAGGACAGAAAAGATGCTGGCTGCAATCCACAAAAACCCTACCAAAAATGTCCCAACACGTCTGATAGGAAAAACGGCCCTGAAGTCACTTGACTTCAAAATCCCTATATCAGCACGCCAATATATTCTGAAGACAGAGCAAAAGAGATTTAACCGATCAGGGACAAAAATGGAAATTCAGCAGTGCCCCAGCCAGGGCTGGCAGAACACAAAACTAAGCAAATCAGACAAATCTCATGGAACAATAACAGAGCAAACTTAGCTTTAGAAGACAGGAACTGAACTGGAGGCCAGAGCTCAGAGCAGAGAAATCACCAGCAACCCTACAGGGCGTCAGCTGCCTTATATCCACTCAGAGATTCCGGATGTCCAATCACAATCCACCTGTTCAGGTGACAGGTTTCTCCCATCCAAATCAGTTTCACCACCTCCTTTCACCAGCAGAGGGAGTTCATCGGACATCAAAGGTGAACGAGAAAATGAGCTCACAACAGGGCAGGATTGGAGGTGGGGCAGGATTGGAGACAGGGCAGGATTAGAGATGGGGGCAGGATTGGAGATGGGGGCAGGATGGAGATGGGGCAGGACTGGAGACATTGGGGGCAGGATTGGAGACAGGGCAGGACTGGAGACGGGGGCAGAATTGGAGATGGGGGAGGATGGAGACAGGGCAAGATGGAGACAGGGCAGGATTGGAGACATTGGGGGCAGGATGGAGACATTGGGGGCAGGATGGAGACATTGGGGGCAGGATTGGAGACATTGGGGGCAAGATGGAGACAGGGCAGGATTTTAGACATTGGGGGCAGGATGGAGACATAGGGGGCAGGATGGAAACATTGGGGCAGGATTGGGGGTAGGGTGGAGACGGGGCAGGATTGGAGATACTGGGGGCAGGATGGCAGACACTGGGGGCAGGATGGCAGACACTGGGGGCAGGACGAGACACGGGGCAGGACTGGAGACTCGGGGGACAGGATTGCAGGTACAGGGGGCATGATTGGAGACAAAGGGGGCAGGATGAAAGACATGGGGCAGGATTGCAGGTACAGGGGGCATGATTGCAGACACAGGGGGCATGATTGGAGACAAAGGGGGCATGATTGGAGACAAAGGGGGCAGGATGAAAGACACAAGTTGCATGACTGGAAACAGGGCAAAATGGAGACATGGGGCAGGATTGGAGACAGATGGGGCAGGATGGATACGATGGAGACAGATGGGGAGATCATATGGGGCACAATGGATATTCATGAGGGTGGGATGGGAGAACATATGGCTGAAGCCAGGAATGAGACACACGGGGGCCAGGATGGGGGATATTATTACCATAAGGGCTAATTAAAGGAGATTATTACTGCAGTGATGTATTTATTTTATTTTTTGAGTATACTGTTTTAAATGGGGGGCAGTCCTGTTACTGTGTAGAGTGATACTATGTTGCCTTTTTTTCTTCATGTGATGTAATGTAGAAGTTGGGAAAAAAATAAGTAATGAGTTCTGCAAGTGGAGCTCTAGATAACTGTGTTATTTCCTGCAGAGATGAGCCCTGGTTGGAAGAAGTGATGGCGATCTGTGCTGGATGAAAGATGAAAAGCAAGGATGAAGGACTTTACCTAGAGACATCACTGGTGAGTTAGTGTGTTACCTATACACTGACACTATATACTGTATACTATATACAGAGGTCCTGTGTATAATGTCACCAGTGATCACTGTATTACCTGTATGTTATATACAGAGCTCCTGTGTATAATGTCATTAATCACTGTATTACCAGTACACAGACAATGGATAGTAAGTACAGATCCCCTGTGTATAATGGCACTTATGGCGATAGTATTGTTTTTTTTATTACTGATCAGTATTGTAGTATTCAGTCACTATGTGGTGGTAATATGTGGTCTGGACATAGTGTTGCGGTATTTGTCCCTTGTATGTGCTATTATTTGGTCACTTTGTGGTGGTAATATGTGGTCTGGTCATGGTGCGGTGGTATTTGTTCCTTGTATGTGATATTATTCGGTCACTGTGGTAGTAATATATAGTCTGGTCCTGGTGTGGCGGTATTTGTTCCTTGTATGTGGTATTAATTATAGGTCACTATATGGTGGTAATATTGTGTCTGGTCATGGTGCGGTGGTATTTGTCCATTGTATGTGATATTAATGGTCATTTTAAAAACTGAAAAATAAATACAAATGTACCTAAATTGTATTGCATATTTTAACAAATATTTAATAGGTTACAGTAGAGTAGAGCTCAGCCAAAAGTGTCTACAGTGTTGTGATGGCGGCTTAAAAAATATTTTGGCGAAAAAAAAATCTGCCGGCTATATGTGTGATCTTGTGATGGGAACTGTTAATATGTGATTGGTGAGAAGTGGAGTTTTCCAAGAGAGGGCGGTGGGACTGTGGACATTTTGAAGGGTGGAGGTGGGACTGGGGTGGAGCCTGGGCGGATTCTTACAGGGGCCCCGAAAATTTTCACAGTATGGGGCCCCGAAGTTCCTAGTGGCAGCCCTGCCCATGCCCATATGCTGCAGAAGTTCAGGAATGTGTGGAGTGCAGACACTGGACAGTGTGGAATGGATGGATCCTCTTGGTCTGGCCTGCCCTGCCTGCTCCAGGTAAGAGTATTACCAGAGCTGAGCAGGACTGAGGGACTGGGAGCGAGGCGCAAGCATGATTTTGAGGGGCTCCTGGGGTGGGGGAGAACTGAACATGGCAGGCATGATTTGGGGGGGCTCCGTCCTGGGGGAGAACTGAAGCATTATGGCCTGGCTGCTCATGAATGGGGGGCCCCTGGCCTGGGAAGAAGGGAAGCATGGCTTTGGCTGCTCATGAATGGGGGGCCCCTGGGGAGATGCATGGTTGCTCATGAATCATAGAATCATAGAATCGTAGAGTTGGAAGGGACCTCCTGGGCCATCTGGTCCAACCCCCTGCTCAAAGCAGGATTCGCTAAATCATCCCAGTCAGATGTCTGTCCAGCCTCTGTTTGAAGACTTCCATTGAAGGAGAACTCACCACTTCTCGTGGCAGCCTGTTCCACTCATTGATCACTCTAACTGTCAAAAAGTTTTTTCTAATATCTAATCTGTGTCTCTTCCCATTCAGTTTCATCCCATTGCTTCTAGTCTTTCCTTGTGCAAATGAGAATAAAGTTGATCCTTCTACAATGTGACAGCCCTTTAGATATTTGTAGACAGCTATTAAGTCTCCTCTCAGTCTTCTCTTTTGCAAACTAAACATTCCCAAATCCTGCAACCTTTCCTCATAAGACAGGGTTTTCAGACCGGTCACCATTCTGGTCGCTCTTTTCTGAACTTGCTCCAGTTTGTTGATGTCTTTTTTAAAATGTGGTGCCCAAAACTGGACACAATATTCCAGATGAGGTCTGACCAAAGAGGAGTAGAGGGAAATAATGACTTCACGTGATCTAGACTGTATGCTTCTGTTAATACATCCTAGAATTGCATTTGCCTTTTTTGCTGCTGCATCACACTGTTGACTCATATTCAGTCTGTGATCTATTAGTATACCCAAGTCTTTTTCACATGTGCTGTCACTTAGCCCTATTCCTCCCATTCTATATATGCTTTTTTCATTTTTATTGCCCAGATGTAGTACTTTGCATTTCTCCCTGTTAAAAACCATTCTGTTAGTTGCTGCCCACTTCTCCAGTTTATTTAAATCTTTTTGAATCCTCTCTCTCTCTTCTCTAGTATTAGCTATCCCTCCTAGCTTTGTGTCATCAGCAAATTTAATCAGTTTACCCTCAATTCCTTCATCTAAATCGTTGATAAAGATGTTGAACAATACAGGGCCCAGGACAGAGCCCTGTGGTACCCCACTTGAGACCTTCTTCCAACTGGATGTGCAGCCATTTACGACCACTCTTTGGGTCCGATCACTAAGCCAGTTATGAATCCACCTAACAGTTGCCTTGTCCATTCCATACTTAGTCATTTTTTCAATAAGGATTGTATGAGAGACTTTGTCAAATGCTTTGCTGAAGTCAAGATATACTATATCTACAGCATTTCCTTGATCCACCCAATCAGTGATACAGTCATAGAAGGAAATTAAGTTAGTCTGACATGACTTATTAGTTAGAAACCCATGCTGACTCTGTTTAATCACTTCATTCTTATCCAGGTATTGACATACATGTTGTTTAATAATTTGTTCAAAGATCTTTCCTGGTATAGAAGTCAGACTCACCGGCCTATAGTTGCCTGGGTCCACCTTCTTCCCCTTTTTGAAGATAGGAACAACATTTGCTCTTCTCCAGTCTTCTGGCACTTCTGTTCTCCAAGAATTTTCAAAGATTATGGAGAGGGGTTCAAAAATTTCTTCTGCTATCTCCTTCAGTACTCTGGGGTGTAATTCATCTGGACCTGGAGACTTGAATTCATTTAGGTTAGCTAAGTGATTCCTCACTATCTTTCTGTTTATAGATATCCTGGATTCTTCTATTCCCTTAATAGGACAGTGAATAACAGTTGATGTTGCATTTCCTTTCTGAGAGAAAACAGATGCAAAATAGGAATTTAAAAGTTCAGCCTTCTCAACATCCTGTCTTACCATTTCATCATTTTCATCCTGTAAAAATCCTATAGCATCTTTGACTTTTCTTTTACTTTTGACATATCCCCAAAATCCTTTATTATTGCTTTTGACATCTCTTGCAAGCCTCAGTTCATTTTCAGCTTTAGATAATCTGATTTGTGCCCTGCAGGTTCTGCAGACAGCATTATATTCTTCTTTAGATATGCCTCCCTCTTTCCATTTTATAAACATTTTTTTCTTCCTTTTTAGCATGTGCTTAAGTTCTGTGTTCATCCATCCTGGTTTCCTTAAATGCTTCCTATTCTTCCCTCTTTTCGGAATTGTTAACAACTGTGCTTTGAGAATTTCATTTTTCAAGATTTCCCATCCTTCCTGGACATTTTTGTCTTTAAGGATATCCAGCCATTGGATCCCTCCAATTCTCTTTCTGAATCCCTTAAAATCTGCCTTTCTGAAATCTAACCTTGACGTCTGAGTCTTCACAGGTCTTCCGCCTCTAGTTATCCAAAATTCTAAAATAGCATGGTCGCTACCTCCTAGGGTCCCAGCCACTTTTACCTCCTCAACCATTTCCTCCCTGTTTATAAAGATTAGATCCAAGGTAGCAGTTCCCCTTGTTTTCTCCCCTACCTTTTGGAAGATAAAGTTGTCAGCAAGAGAGGATAAGAATTTCCTTGACCTGTTAGTTTTGCCTGAGAGAGATTCCCAACAAATGTCTGGATAGTTGAAATCTCCCATGACAACTATGTCATATTTTTTGGAGAACTTGGCCATCTGATGCATAAAGAGTTCATCTATATCTTCGGCTTGCACAGGCGGCCTGTAGTAAATGCCTACAATGGTGTCCTTTCCATTGTTCTGTCCTTGTATTCTTACCCAAACAGTTTCCACAGAACTCCCAGTCTCTGAAGCTTCAATCTCTGTGCAGATATACGCGTTTCGAACATACAATGCGACACCCCCTCCTCGTTTATCAAGTCTGTTTCTTGCAAATAAGTTGTATCCTTCTAGTCTTGTATTCCAATCATGTGTATTGTCCCACCAAGTTTCAGTGATTCCAATTACATCATATTTATTTTCCTGTGTTAGTAGTTCCAATTCTCCTTGTTTGTTGCCCATGCTTTGTGCATTAGTATAGAAACATTTTAGTTTGTGATTGGTTTCTCTTTCTCCAATATTTTTATTAATTAGATTCTTTCGTCTTTGTTCTTCCTTTCCACTTCTAATAGCAGAGTTCTCAATAGCATTTGTCAGGTGTATGGCTTTTTCTGGTCTTTTGCTTCCCTTCCCATGTTGTTCTAGTTTAAAGCTCTCCTTACAAGTGTAGCAAGGCGACTTCCAAATACATGCTTTCCAGTCTTCGTAAGGTGCACCCCATCTCTAGCAAGTAGTCCATCGTATAAGTAGTTCACTCCGTGATCCAGAAATCCAAATCGTTGCTGACGGCACCATCGACGTAGCCAGTTGTTCACCTGCAGAATCTTATTCCACCTCCTTGTTCCATGGCCATCCACTGGGAGGATGGAAGAGAAGACCACCTGCGCTCCCAGTTCTTTCACTTTCTTGCCTAAGTCTTCAAAGTCTCTGCAGATGGTTTCCAGGTCGTTTCTTGCGGTGTCATTTGTCCCCACATGTAGTAGCAGGAATGGGTAGTCATCTGTAGGGAATGGGGGGGTCCCTGGGGAGAAGCATGACTGCTCATGAATGGGGGGGCCCTGGGGTAGATGCTTGGCTGCTCATGAATGGGACGGCTCATGGGGGGAGAAGAAACATGAATCGGGCGGCCCACATAGGGGGAGAAGCAGTATAAACTGGGGGGTCACATGAGGAGAAGCAGCATAAACTGGGGGGGCCACATAGAGCGAGAAGCACTATGCCAAAAGTAGACCGCATATGGGGGAGAGCATTATGAAACAAAGGGAAACGGGGGTGCCTATATATATATTACCTATCTATATGTTTACATAACTTTGTTGCCCTATGAAGGATGGGGGGCCCCAGAAAAATTTCTTGCACAGGGGCCCAATACAGTCTGTGTCCGCCCCAGGGTAAGAATGAATGAAAAAAACGATGTGGAGTTCCCCTTGTATTTTTAACCAACCTGGCAAAACTATTAGATGCGCCTATTCTGGAGCTTTGTCGGGTTCATCCCACTTGCCCTGTAGCGGTGGCAAGTAGGGTAATAAGGGGTTAATATCAACTTTCTATTGTAATGTGACATTAAGCCCAGCTTAGTAATGGAGAGGTGTCAATAAGACACCTATCCATTACTGATACCCTAGTAAATAAAGGGTTAAATAAACACACACAGTAAGAATAAAGTCTTTTAATGAAACAATACACCATACACCACTCCTGTGACCTCAGCACCATCATTTTCCCAGGGTGCTGAGTTCACAGGAGTTCATGCCGGCAGCGAGCACAGACCTAGTGACGTCATCGCTCGTCACTGAGCCTGTGCGCGCTGCTTCCCATTCTTTCCCCAGTAGTTTACAGCCCGAGCGGTTGCATTAGCACCGCTCTGGTTGTAAACTGATTATCCCCAGATATGGATTGGGCTGTGGGAATGACTGTACGCTGGACAGGTCTGGAATATTGTTTGTGGGGTTTTTAGTTTTTTTTACAGGAGATCGAAGGATTGGAGATGGGATTAGCAGTGTAATAAAGATGAAAAGAATGTGTGGTGTATTTTTTCATTAAAAGACTTTATTCTTACTGTGTGTTTGTGTTTATTTAACCCTTTACTTACTATAGGATCAGTAATGGATAGGTGTCTCATTGACACCTCTCCATTACAAAGCTGGGCTTAATGTATCTGGATGTGTGAAACCGCCCTTAAGCTGTGAGAATAGGTTGCTGGAGGAAATCAGCACCACAGCTTAAGAACCTAAAGCCCCATCACACACAGCGAGATCGCTAGCGAGATCGCTGCTGAGTCACAAGTTTTGTGACGTAACAGTGATCTCACCAGCAATCTCGCTGTGTGTGACATGTATCAGCAACTGGCCCCCCCCCCCGCCGGGTATCGCTGATCGTGCTCGAATGCCCTGGACATTTTTTTGATCATTGGTCTCCCGCTAGCCAGCACGCATCGCATCGGGTGGCAGCAGGAGACCATCGATCAGCGAGCTGGAGCTTGTATCCAAGGTAAACCGCGGGTAACTAAGTGCGCGTCACTTAATTACCCGCTGTGTACCTTGGATACCAGCGTGCTGGCGCTGGGAGCTGGTATCCAAGGTACACAGCGGGTAACTAAGCGACACGCGCGCTTGTTACCCGCGTCGTCGCTGGTGAGATCTGTCTGGCAGCTCACCAGCGATCATGTAGCGACACACCAGCGATCCTGACCAGGTCATATCGTTGTCAGGATCGCTGGTGCTTCGCTATGTGTGACTGGGGCTTAATACAATAGGAACAGACCATAAATTAAAAAAAACTAACCTATCCACCTTCTTCTTCTCTTAGTATCAATAAACACGTCAACTCACTTGCTAAAAAAAAAACCTCACACATCTCCATTAACAGAAAAGTAAAAATGTTGCTTATCTCTGAAAATGGCAACACAAAGCTTTTTTTAAAACTGTAATTTTTATAACATTTTTTAATATTAACATTCGAAAACAAAAAGTCCAACAGTTACAATCAGACAAGTATGTGTAAACAAGTTTAAGCAGCTTCGTGGGAAGGAAAAAAGGAGAAAACATCAAGAAAGAAGTACGACAAATTAAAATGTAAATTAGCACTTTCCACATAAAATGACACATAATTTTAGAAGATTGTTTAAAAAAAAGCTATTTAAACGTTACAATAAAACAAAAATCTATGCAAGTTTAATATTACTATAATTGTACAGACAGGAGTGAAGACACGGGGATCTGTGGATGCTCTTGTCCGCTAGTTCGGCTATCTTTAGAAAGACTGTGTCACGCTCACGCCTTGGCTGAATGGCGCGAGCCGGGGGGTTGTGGCCCCACTGTGCCACAAACCAGACTACCCTGGAAGGGGCGTGACTACGACAGCTACCTCGGTCTTCACTGGAGCCTCTGATGGTGAGGTCAGGCTGGTGCGGCAGGTAGCTGTCGGGTGCCACTCCAGGGTGGTGTCTTGCTGTGGCTGCTGATCCCACTCGGGGAAGAGTCACTTGGACAGGTGTGACTAACAGGCAGGCTGAGACACTGGGCAAGCAGGCACGGCTGAGACACAGGGCAAGCAGGCACGGCTCGGAAAGGAACAGGTAGGGGCCTGTGTGGGCAGGAAGAAGTGAAGTATATTGGAACACGTTAGGAACTGAGCCACAGGGGTCGGAGTAGGCGGAGCCGCAGGAGTGCGGAGTAGGCTGGGCTGCAAGGGCGCAGATGCACAGACTGAGCTGCAAGGGCGCAGATGCACAGACGGAGCTGCAAGGGCGCAGATGCACAGACAGGGAGGACACAAGGAAAGACACAGCAGGGAAGGAAGCCACAGACAAGGAGAAAGGGAGACGATAAGGTAGGACAGAGTACAGACAAGGTACTGGAATCAAGACTCAAGGGCCAGGATATTCAGCCTCCTGGCAGGCAAAGAACACAAAGCAAGGCTAAGAGTATTTCTACAGAGAAGGAGATAAACAGAACAGGGCCTGGCTTCCTCAGCAGCAAGATACTAACTGAGTATAGACATTGCACAGGCAATGTTCCAGTGGGTGTGGCAGAACTAAATAGTCAAGGGCTCTAGGTAAATGGTCAGGGACAGATTAGACAGGTGCTCCCTGATTGCATAAGAAACAGAGAGTTCTGGCGCCGCCCCCCTATACACGCAGAGCCAGGAGCCATGCAGGAGAGCAGAGGCACAGAACACAGGACTGGCAGCAAACTGAATTCACAGCATGACCCGGAGCAGTGAGTAAGTTGATGTGCGGGGGATGGGAGGCCATGCAGTGATGCCAGCAGGGTTGTTACAGTACCCCCCCCCCCTTTACGGCCCCTCTTCCTCAAGCCTGCCAGAATGACCTGCAGAAGGAGTGTGGGACCACACACAGTCCAGGCTAACATGATATTTATCAGGTAGAATAGATTATGTGTGCCATCAGGAATCTCAGATTGCCCGGTTTCTTGGTGCCCAAGTGAGTCAATTTTCAACACAGAGGGTACATGGACTTCTTCCTCCAGATTGGCAAAAAGCGGGGCCCTGGCAGCTTCAGACTTCGCCCCTACATCAGCCGGCCAGCTAGAAACTGAAGACACCTGCACAGCGTCCATTTTTAGCCCGTTATCCAAAGAAAATTGGATCTCCTCCAGGTGAGTGAACAACAGAGATACGTAGGCCACTGTTCCCACCTCTGCATCCACCTGCCATATGGAAGCTGGAGGCATATATACAGGGAGCCACTTCAACCTGTTTCTCAGAAAAAACTGGGCCCCCTTTTTCAGGTTAGAGGATGAATAATGCTCCATCTTGGGACCTTCACCCACCGGCCAAAGAGGAGCCAAGGTCATCTACTCAGGATCCATCTTCAGCCCTTTATCCTGGGGAAGACAATCAGGAGGCAGGGATGCTCTAGGGAGCAGATCACTGGTTTTATTGCTGGAGATGTGTGACGAGGAGGCCTCCGCTTCGCCCTCTTCAGAGGCGTCATCACCCCTAGACTCGACGACCAGCAAACCAGGCGAAGAAAACAACATAGCTGACTGAGTCTGATGCAAGGGAACCAGACCCCCTCTGTCAGTTGGTTGTTTCAAGCGTGTTACCCTGCTGGCTCTCCAGACATAAATGGGCACAAGGATCTCTGGCTCAAAATGACGCATGGGCACACCAGACAGAAAACGAAAGACAAACCTCTTCGTGTATAGTGCTCCGATCTGGAGCTGTAGCTGTCCTTGCAGGACTAGACTGTTCTCCAACAGGGCTCGGCCACCTCGAGACATCGCCCATGCCGGCTTTGGGAGCTGTATGACAGAGACTACACACTGACTCCGTATGGCTGATGGTTCATACACACCAAAGCTCCCAGAAGGCAGAGAAACAGTCCAAGCTTTTAATGGAGAGGGAGTGCTCATGCCAAGGGCCGTCTCTCCTACATGCCCAGGATCTTGGAGCACTGGCTTCACAGGGCAGAGACCGTCAGGATGTTCCCTCTCAGGACTGGACTCTGGCGACAACCTAGCCAACCCCTTTTTCTTACACCTCTTGGATCTTGCACAGGGGGCTGTCTTGGCAGGTTGTGGAACAGGTGGGTCATGGACGGTCATAGACGGATGAGACGAATTAGCCTCGGGTTCTCTTCGTCTGGTCCGTTTCTGTAAGCTTGGGGGGGGGGAAGACTTCTCAGGAGGTGCGGTACTAGGCTTGTGGAAGGCTCTGCAGAAGGCCACCATGAAGGCTGGAAGACTCGAGGTGATGGGATCCCCTGCTTCCCAGAGGGGGGTAAGCCACTCCAAGGCATCTCCTGTTAGGTAGGTCAATAGCAGTCCTACCTTTACCCGATCAGTGGCAAAGAAAGGAGCATGCCATTGGAAGTACCGTAGGCACTGTTCCAAGAAGACACGACACTGCTCAGGATTCCCATCATATCTTGGTGGCTCCGAAGGGGGTTCATCTTTAGGAATGCCTGCCTCCAGCTGCGCAAACAGTTCATTGGAGACCACAATGCTGGATGGAGCAGTGAAGGATCGGACTTCAGAGTCAGTAATGACTTTATTCTATTGCCCAATTGGGTAAAACAGTTCATCACACTCCGGTAGCGAAAGGACATTAGACTCAGCGGGGATCATGACCTGTGCAAACTGTCACGCTCGCGCCTTGGCTGAATGGCGCGAGCCGGGGGGTTGTGGCCCCACTGTGCCACAAACCAGACTACCCTGGAAGGGGCGTGACTACAACAACTACCTCGGTCTTCACTGGAGCCTTAGATGGTGAGGTCATGCTTGTGCGGCAGGTAGCTGTCGGGTGCCACTCCAGGGTGGTGTCTGGCTGTTGCTGCTGATCCCACTCGGGGACAAGTCACTTGGACAGGTGTGACTAACAGGCAGGCTGAGACACAGGGCAAGCAGGCACGGCTTGGAGACACAGGGCAAGCAGGCATGGCTTGGAGACACAGGGCAAGCAGGCACAGCTTGGAGACACAGGGCAAGCAGGCACAACTTGGAGACACAGGGCAAGCAGGCACGGCTCGGAAAGGAACAGGTAGGGGCCTGTTCACACAGCAGGGGCAGGTATAGGTTTAGGCAAGAAGAAGTGAAGTATATTGGAACAGGTTAGGAACTGAGCCGCAGTAGGCGGAGCCGCAGGAGTGCGGAGTAGGCAGAGCCACAAGGGCGCAGATGCGCAGGCGGAGCCGCAAGGGCGCAGATGCGCAGGCGGAGCCGCAAGGGCGCAGATGCGCAGGCGGAGCCGCAAGGGCGCAGATGCGCAGACGGAGCCGCAAGGGCGCAGATGCGCAGACGGAGCCGCAAGGGAGCAGATGCGCAGACGGAGCCGCAAGGGCGCAGATGCACAGACAGGGAGGACACAAGGAGAGACACAGCAGGGAAGGAAGCCACAGACAAGGAGAAAGGGAGACTAAGGTAGGACAGAGTACAGACAAGGTACTGGAACCAAGACTCAAAGGCCAGGATATTCAGCCTCCTGGCAGGCAGGCAAAGAACACAAAGCAAGGCTAAGAGTATTCCTACAGAGAAGGAGATACACAGAACAGGGCCTGGCTTCCTCAGCAGCAAGATACTAACTGAGTATAGACATTGCACAGGCAATGTTCCAGTGGGTGTGTCAGAACTAAATAGTCAAGGGCTCTAGGTAATTGGTCAGGGACAGATTAGACAGGTGCTCCCTGACTGCATAAGAAACAGAGAGTTCTGGCGCCGCCCCCCTATACATGCACAGCCAGGAGCCATGCAGGAGAGCAGAGGCACAGAACACAGGACTGGCAGCAAACTGAATTCACAGCATGACCCGGAGCAGTGAGTAAGTTGATGTGTGGGGGATGGGAGGCCATGCAGTGATGCCAGCAGGGTTGTTACAGACTGTATGGATTAGGGTTCATCCCACTAAATGCCCGCTTTCTTTTCCCGTAGGTAGAATACTATTCAAACAACACAGGGTGAGGGTAAAACAGTGTGGCAATACTTTATTGAACCACCAACAGACAAAAACATTTATTACAGTGTCAGAAAATACACAATTTGGTGCAAATTACAGAGTCTCACCCTTCCACTGGCTCCCCGGGATTGGGGCAGTTCGACTTCAGGGCTTCCAGGGCCAACTATCTCAACTAGTGGCACCCTAATTCTGGTGGGTACCAACAGATGTAGCTTAGGAAGCTGACAGCTCATTGAGGTATGAGGCCAGGTGACTTGATTGTCCCAAACTGGGTGCTTCAAACATCTCCATGGGCTCAGTGATGGGCAGTGGATCAAATCTATATTCCTCTGACTGGAGCCATGGTGCGTGGCTGTTGTTCTGTCAAGTCTCACTGGAAACAGGCAGATCCCCTTTTATAGTTCACAGCTCTTATTCAGGCATTTTTCCACAGGATTGGGGGAAGGTGGCAGGAGTTCATGTCTCATTGTTCGAGGGTTCATAGTTTGTCTTTTAATGTTTGCAGTACAACAAGCTGCACAGACTGATACAATGGGTAATCAACATTTTACCAAACAGTGATTGTTCAATTTGTCCCCCAAGGATAGCAGAACAATGGTCTGTATGTAAACAGCAGTCATTTAACAATTCAACAAACATCAATTCAAGAGTGAACAATGGCTTATGTCTCTTGATCTACTGGAAAATATGTCTGGCATAATTAAGAATAAATACTGTGTCATCACACGGGCGTACCACTTTTACCAGCAATCCACATGGCTGATATGTGGCTATTAAGCTGGTGGGCCCAGCACCGCTCTGCACCTATCTCTCTCTGTCTATCATTATGATTTCAGCGGCATTTGCATCCTCAGGTTGCAGATACTGTTGAATAAAATGGTGAATCGGAGCTGAAGGATCCATAATCCACCATTAAGCCAGTGCCTGTGAGTCTGAGCGACTCTATGTGTGGCGCCCCTGAGGCTCAGTCGCCACAGAGGTACTGCACCTTCTCCTAAGGTGTAGTGCCCCACCATCCTGGTAAGTTGGGAACTCCTTTCCACACTCCAACACCTGCACCCACACACAGGATAGTTCAGCAAAGGACCAGATTGCAGCTCCATGCTTAGAGGGTAGCAGAGCACCTTTCGTGGGTCCTTGCTTCGTAACACGAGATGTGCTGGGAGGTGGGTGGAGTTTAGATTCATATAAAAGATTGGGAAGGTTTAGAATTACAGTTTTAGTTTCTGTCTGACAGAAGGTTGGCAGAGTAGGAAGCCACTCAGTGAGGAGTGGGGGATCCCTGGAAGAAGGGATGGAGGAAGGAGTGCTGCAGCTGCCTCAGTGACCTGAGCCAGCTGGCACGGGAAAGTAAGAAAGGTGGAGAGACGTAGAACTGTAACCTAAGCATCCATACGAAGGAGAGACAAGTACGGAACAAAGGAGTAAAGAGAACAGAGAGGAGGAGTGGGTTGGATAGGAACCCTGCCTATAGGTTCTCAGCGCAAGGCTGGGGCCCGGTCCCCGAGGTTGTATGGGCACTTATGGTTCTGCAGCAGACACTGGTGGAGTAGTTGGCTGTAAATGCACTACTCCCATCCAAGACTTGGGACACAACAGCAACACGGATAGAGAGCCGGGATCCAGGAGCATCCCCGAGCAGGCTACAGCTGTCTGTCATACAAGTAGAGTTCTAGGAACATCTAGACAGGAGGTATTCCAGGGTAACTAAGTACTGGAGTGCTTCACACCACAAGGCGCATTCGCGGAGTCGTTCAGGAAGGTACATGTTGGCGGAGTGTTGGAGAGGAGAGCCTTGACTTGCCCGGGAGGTTGATTGAGTCTCTACCCCGGAGGACACGGCATGGAGGCAGGCACCAGTGTGTACCACGAACTGTGAGTAGAACTTTGAAACTGCAAGCTCTGGTGTCCTCCGTTCATTCGCCGCTAACACCTTCATCACCGCTACATCTGGGTACCAGCATCCACACCACCCTGCACTTCTCCTCATCCATAACGCCTACACTGCCCTGGGACTACAGCTCCGCCTGTGGGGAGCTACACCATCTTTGCTGCATCACATCATCAGTCCCAGTGGATCTGCAAGCAGCGTTGGCTTAACATCTTACTTGCCAAACACCACAGGTGGCGTCACGA
Source organism: Dendrobates tinctorius (assembly GCF_039654945.1). Lineage (NCBI taxonomy): Eukaryota > Metazoa > Chordata > Amphibia > Anura > Dendrobatidae > Dendrobates > Dendrobates tinctorius. The sequence continues at coordinate 21,146,016 of NW_027361838.1, read as the reverse complement.
ACTATTACATTAACCACAAAAACCATCCCATTGATATTGGGCGCCCAGGGCCACGGACCGGGTCACCGCCACCGCTGTGACACATCCCCCTGACACCGGCCCGGTACCGAGTACTCCACAGCCCTGGAAGGGCGACCCATATGCACTGCAGGTATGGTTACATAACTGCACTGTGCCTGCGGTAGGGAGCCTCAGGACTCACATTTCACAGACCGTAGCAGTGTACTGGGGGAAACGGAGCAAGATGAGTAGTGTTTATTATTTTTTTTTATGTCAGTAGCTGTATGGACCCTTATACTGAGTTGAAGGTGGACAGTTTGGGCATCATAGTGAGTGAGAGCTGTGGGGTACATTACATTGTGTGTGGGTGGGCTGTGGGGACATTATACTGAGTGGGGCCATCATACTAACTGGGGGGGTGGGCTGTGAAGGACATCATGCTGAATGGGGGGCTGGCATTAGGGGCAGTCATACTGAATGGGGACTGGTATTGGGGCCATCATAATGAGTTCTGGGACTGGATGTAGAAACCCTAATATTGAGTGGGGGTGGACTGTTTTGGAAATCATACCAATATGATGGGCATACCTGGCCTTGGAAGCCTTCTGGGAAGGTGTTCTTAAAGCGATTAAAGAAGTGACGGGAGTGTCAATCCTTAAAAGCCCAGAAGCAATTCTACTATTTATTTTTCCCATGCCTAAGAATGCTTTTAAGAAATCAATATTAAGGCATCTTCTTAGGTGGCTATTCCACGACACTGAAAGTCTTTAGACCCGCCTTCGCTAGGGGAATGGTTTGGGGAGGTGGCTAGAGTTCACCGGATGGAATTCCTGATAGCCCATACACAAGAGGCAGCTAACAAAGTGGCTGCAAAATAGTTTCATTGGGAATCCTTCTTATTCTCATCGATATAACAAAATATGCTAAGATGATTGCTACCTTATCCTTTTACGATATTTGATATGCTGGTATCATAATTCATACTCCGATTGCCTTTATGAATTGTCTTTGTGGTCCCTATAAACATTTCTTCTCTTTTCTCTTCTCCTTCTTATATTTTAGTTGAACAGGTTATCAATTGTCTTTTGCAAACTACTGGTGATATTGAGTTGTTTGTTTTCATGTAACTAAACAATTCTCTGTTTCAGTAGTTACTATGCCATATGGTGTGTTCGTATGAACCTCTTGATGTGTTTGTTTTTGTTGTGTATTATAAAACAATAAAAATTTGGAAAAGGAAATCATACCGAGCAGGGGACATCCTCCTCAGTGGAGGGGTGAGTTGTGGGGGACATCATGCTGAGTGGTGTGGGGACATTTTAGTAAGTGGGAGCATCATTATTGTGAGTGAGCCCTCCATAGATGAAGAACAATCTAATATATACTTATCTTGTAATGTCGTCACATCCTGTTCCGTCCAGATGTGTCCGGATCCCAGAATTCCAAGTGGCGGAAGTTCACCAACCGCCTTACTGGGATACCCAAGTGATGGGTGTCTCAATATGGAAACTGCTGGTGGTACCACCAGCGGAACACCGTCGCACCAAACACACATTGTATACGTCATATGCACTGCACACACACACAAACACACTGTATATGCAGTACGCAACACACACACACGGGGTACACCGGACAAAGAAGAGATGACATGGAGGAGAAGACAGCAGATGGGGAAGAGAGAAAGCGCACAGGGGTGAGAGGGACAGAGCACAGGGGGAGACATCTCAAACAGGACAGCACATGAGGGGAGAACACAGCACAGGAAGGAGAGACAGCAGACAAGGGGGATAGCACATGGGGTAGACAGGTCAAAGAAGAGAGCACAGACGGGAGAAGTCAGCACATGGGGAAAGAGAGAGTGGATAGGTGGGTGAGCACATGGGGAAGAGATTCTCAACACTGCAAAGCCTGCCCCTATCGTGACATTACCGCCTTCCTGATGCAATAGCATCGGGCCACCATCTAGTCCTAGATAAGAATCATGTAAGGATGCTTTATTGTTGGTGTGACACAGGACTCTTGGTAGCACTCACCTTTTTTCCAATCAATCATTCTTCCAGATGTCCCAAACAATATGAAAGGGGCTTCAACATGCCAAATTCTCATGCAGAAACCGATATGAAAAAAAACCCTATGTTGATCAATTGAGGCTTTGATGTTAAATCTATGGCACATGTTCTCTCTATTGGCCAACTCAAAGGTTGTGAACACTTAAAAGAGGAATTTGGAATACCAAATAGTATATTTTGTCAATACTTAAAATTGCAACATGTTCTGTAATTTCAAGTCAGTATTATGTCTATGTCTTCTGAGACAGTGAGTGGAATTATATGCGAAGGACATTATGTATTACCCAGAATGTGCTTGGAAGCATACTGAACAGCTGTAGTGCATTGTAATCAAAGCCACAGCTAATGTTACCATGCAAAATAACAGTATGTGTGGAATGGGTCAAGTTATTTGACCAAGTCAGTTTAGGACAGTGTTTCTCAACTCCAGTCCTCAAGATTGACCAACAGGTCAAGTTTTCAGGACATCCTAAAGGTACTGTCACACTTAGCGATGTACCAGCGATCCAGACCAGCGATATGACACGGTCAGGATCGCTGGTACATCGCTAAGTGGTCGCTAGTGAGCTGCCACACAGGCAGATCTCACCAGCGACATCGCAAGGGTCGGGGGTCGCTACTTACCTGTCAGACGAGGCGATCCTGACGTTCTTCCGCCCGCGTCCACGCGTCGCTCGTCGTCACAGCAGGAAGCCCAGCAGGAAACTGACAACGAGAAACAGTCCAGGACGTTCTCGCGTGATCAGCGATAACCAGCGGGGGAGCGGTCGTAGGTAAGTATCAGACATAGCGATATCGCTAGCGATATCGCTATAACGTCACAAAAACCAGTGACGTTATAGCGATATTGCTAGCGATATCGCTTAGTGTGATAGGCCCTTTAGTACTGCACAGGTGATAATTTCATCACCTGCTCAAGCATTAATTCCATCACCCATGCAATACTAAGGAAATCCTGAAAACATGACCTGTTGGTAGGTCTTGAGTAGAGATGAGCGAATATTTCAATATTCAGTTTGGATTACGATCTCCAATTCTACATAGCCAAACGCCATTGGAGTCAATGGGAGGCAAAAACAAACACATAAACACCTTCATACTGGCCCAAAAGTTGCCAAAACACAACAAATTAGGGGCAAACACCAGGAAAATGACCTCAATTCACCCACAGCACACATTTAGAATGGCACGGCAGAAATCAGCCATGCATGGGGTATCAGGATCTGGACCAGCATTTACAGCTTTGAATTGAACTTCAAATTTAGGCCTGTTTCACACATCAGTTTTTTCCGTCAGTTAAAATCCGCATAAAATGGCGGACAACGGATCTGTTCCTGCACTGACCACAACGTTTGGCACCGGACCGTTGTTTTAACGGATACGGCGAAGGAAGAATTTTAAAGGAACCTCTGCCCCGGGGGGGAGGAGAGAGAGAAAGAAAGAGAAAGAGAGAGAGATTTTTCTGGCCGCCAGAACCGAGTTCAGGGTTAAATTTCCGACACAGGCATTTCTCCTGGACATGCGCAATAGAAAATGTGGATCCGGCCGGGGAAAAAAACGTTTCGTTGTCTGTTCTGTCCGCTCAGCGGACGGCAAAATCTTAGCGGATCCGTAAAAAAAAGGATCGAACGGATGACCATCCGTCAAGATCCGCCGTTAATACAAGTCAATGGGGAAAAAAACGGAAAATGGCAGATTTGTTTTTTTTTTGCAAAACGACGGATTTCGACTGATGGGGAAAAACGGATGTGTGAAACAGGACTAAGACGAAGTGGGTGAGGCATCGATGTAGGCCTGCTGTGCTGGGAGCCCTGTTACCACATGCAACAGCTCATCCTGCTTTTATGCTCAGCCACACTCAGGTTCCACAAATATCAGTTTCATAGACTACTATTGTCAGAAAAATGTAAAGATAGTAACACGGGTAGTTGACTCAAAGGAGGTGGGGGGCTGCCGATCTCGGAGGCCTACTGCTACAGGCAACACACATAAAGGAGACCCAACCAGGAGTCTACACATTTCCAAAATTTGGTGGCAGACACTACCAAAGTGGCCTCAATTTCCCCAGTGTAGAACTATTATAATGAGGACCTGCACCTCTTCCATTACAGCCAACCCAAGAGAGTAGGCTGGTATGGCCCGAAGAAGGAATGAAGAATGCAGGCAGGCACTGTGGGAATATTGGAATCATGAGTGCAGATGGGACCAGTTGAGGAACAGTAAATCAATGGCAGGTGCAGGCTGGACCAGGTGTTACACAGAGGGGCCTGGCAGGTACTGGCTGTACCAGGTGTTAGACAGATGTGAACTGACAGGTGTGGGCTGGACCAGATGTTACACAGTTGAGCACTGGCAGCTAGACACAGAGGATAGGTCAAGGGAGGGCTTTTTGAGGATGGTGCTGTACGTGATAAGTGGTTACGTACAAATTACAGATATCACTTACAGTAAACAAACTAACAATCACAGACTGATACAGAGGGGAGATGACCCTGCCCTTGCGGGCTTGCATTCTACAGGATGGTGGGGAAGGAGACAGTAGGTTGGGGGGGTTGCAGCAGCTCCGGTGTTGGTGAGGCGGTAGCTTCGGTAGTGGTGAGGAGGTAGCGGTGGTCGACGCTCATAGCAAGTGAGCAAATCTGCTACATACAGGTGAACTGATCATCGCCTGTATGCAGCAGAGCTGATCAGGTTATGGCGGCTTCTAGTCCCCCATGGAGACTATTGAAGGATGCCAAAAGTGAAAAAAAAAAAGTTTTGAAAAATGTAAATAAAATAAAAGTTCAAATCACCCTCCTGTCGCCTCATTCAGGGGGTTGGACCAGATGGCCCAGGAGGTCCCTTCCAACTCTACGATTCTATGAAAATAAGACAATAAAAAAAATACAGATATTTGGTATCGCTGCGTTCTGAATCGCCCGATCAATAAAAAAAGGATTAACCTGATTGTTAAACGGTGTAGCGAGAAAAAAAGTCTAAATGCCAGATTTACGTTTTTTTGGTCGCTGCAACATTGCATTAAAATGCAATAACAGGCGATTAAAAGATTGTATCTGCTCCAAAACGGTATCATTAAAAATGTGAACTCGGCAAGCAGAAAATAAGCCCTCACCCAACCCAAGATCAAGAAAATTGGAGACGCTATGGGTATCAGAAAATGACGTGTTTTTTTTTTCTTTATAAAGTTTGGATTTTTTTTCCCCACTTAAATAAAAAGAACCTAGACAAGTTTTGTGTCTATGAACTCGTAATGATCTGGACAATCATAATGTCAGGTCAGTTTTAGCATTTAGTGAACCTAATAAAAAGAAAAACAAAACACAAGTGTGGGGGATTGCACTTTTTTTGCAATTTCACAGAATTTGGAATTTTTTTCCCGTTTTCAAGTACATTACATGGTAAAATCAATGGTGTTGTTCAAAAGTACAACTCATCCTGCAAAAAACAAGCCCTCACATGACCATTTTGACCATAAAATATAAAAGTTATGGCTCTGGGAAAAAGGGGAGCAAAAAATGAAAATGCAAAACCAAAAATACCTCAGGTCGTTAAGGGGCTAAACAAAAAAACTGTAATCCCAAGGGATTTGCAGTGTGTGGGATCGACCATGTTTACCTGGGCATATGGTGGTAATATCAAAAATAAACTGCTGCAGAAAAAGTCACGTTCGGTGGTCACGTTGGATACGTTAGCACCAAGAGGCCTGTTCTTTGAATGATTGGGGTTTTTTTTAATTTTATATGGGCGTGACAATATGGGTGTTTTTTTATCATTATTATTGATGGATTGCAATTTATTTTTTTATCTTGTATACCTTTTAGACCTTTCATTATTACTTTTTCATGTTCTATAATTATGTAATCCGTACCCTTCAGCTTCTATTCATCAAACTCCACGGGATTTCCAAACTTCCAGATCTGCATTAGTTATATCTTGTGAAGAAGGACTTCAATTATTATTATTATATCTTATGTTTGTCCTTCTTTTTGTTATCACCATCATCAATAATTTCTTTTTATACTATTGATTTAGTTATGATATCCACTCATGTATTGTATTATGGTGTCTACTGATGTACTATGTATTTTATCAGCACTGCTGCATTATTCTAACAGCAGTTAGCCTCTGTTTATTATATTGTCCCTTCCTTTGAAACATTGTCAAGACGCTTTGGCCCAGTCCTCGACTGTGATGCCCTTGTGCCGTGTTACCTTGGCGACCGTGATTTTTCTCCTCCCCTCACTATGTATGGCATGGCTCTACCTGCTTCATCGCAAGGATGGACTTTTATGGTACTTGTATGTTGTATGTTATAGTACTTGTATATTTTGACCATTTTGTGTCATAGTCTATTTCCTTTCTCCTCCTTTGACTGATAGGTCGCCTGGCCATGTTCCTGTGGTGAGTGGGAGGTTGTTTTCTCCTTGCAGCTGGTGGCGTGGTTCCATCTACTTTATCTTGAGGCAGGTCATTTTTGTGATACATCTTACATGCTGTATTCTTTATACCCAGTAACTTATGACCAGCATTTCATGCCCGCCCCATTGCCATAGCGACTGAGGAACTTTTCCTCTCCTCGCTGTGGCTGGCGCAGCTCTATCCGCGTCACCACGGGGTTGGACAATTTTGTGACTCTTATTGTTGTTTATTCCTGCGGTCTTGTACTCCGAGACCTCACCTCGATCTGTGATGTGGTTCTTTTGCGTCGCTATGGTGACCGGCGGAGTTGTCCTCCCTCCTCGCTGTCTGCTTCTCCGCGAGCCCAACAATTAATGGAATCCATCTGTACACTGCTGGGAGCCCTGATGGACGTGTTGCAGAGATGATGGAGGCGACGCACATCCTCTCCCCCATCATGTGTGGGGCGGGAGGGCAGAGCAACATGGGTTTCGTGACGATTCACTTTTGGTCTGGATTGTTTAATTTAAAAAGCACCCACCTTTTAGCTTAGACCACACCTCTTGACAAAGCCAAACTGGTGAAACACACAACGAGACTTTTCAACTATCCCTCGTGTGCCCCTGCATTATTTGATATCATGTTACAAGGTAATCTCTGCAAAACGTCTGACCTGGTCTGTAGGGATTAATTTTTCCTGTTCTGTAGGGTTTAATTTGTCCTGTTATGGTGACTGGCTAATGATTTTTACATCAAACTTCTAGGGCCACGGGTTATGGACTTATTTAAATGCATTTTTTACATATAACCTGTGATCCACTATATTGGTCTCCTGGTTCCCCTGTTGCTATATTTAATACAGTATATGTTAGTGTGGAACTATTTATTTTTGAATATAATTTATAAATCATCTTATGTCAATATATAGCATTCATTACACCTCTGTAGTGGTATTAGTCAGATTACCTTTTAGGAGTTCATACTATGAGGGATTTCTTTGTCTCCTCTTGATATGAAGATGCTTTCCACCTATCCCCATGTCTGCTTTCAGCCATACTTTCCCTACTCCATGTCGCTTTAGTCTTTTTTGCAGGTTATTGTAATTTTGGGTAATAAGATTTATTATTTTTCTAGTTAACCCCCTTTGCACTTCTGGTTTCTCCATCATCCCCAATTGGTTATGTACGGTAATTTTACATTTCTGTAGTAATATTGCCTGTCTTTGCTGGGTTTGATCCAGATATAGATCCCCTCTTCTTGGTTGTACATCATTGAAAATCTGTGGCTAGACCTCAAAACAGCAGCACATGCAAGACGACCCAGGTATCGCACAGAACCGGAAGAATTTTCCAAGAAAGAATGAATGAATGTGCTGTGATACTTGCAAAATGCGGTGCTACTACGTACTAAGCATGCAGGGCGCCCAAACTTTTACATTGGCACATTTTCCTTTCTGTAATTTTTAAAATATAAAAGATGAAAATATACAGTGGGTGCGAAAAGTATTGGGACACCTTTAAAATTGTCACTTTGTTTCATTGCAGCCATTTGGGAAATTCAAAAAGTTCATTTTTTTCTCAATGTGCACCCCATCTTGACTAAAAAAGAAAAAAAACAGAAGTGTGGAATTTTTTTGCAAATTTATTAAAAAATATAAACTGAAATATCACATGGTCATAAGTATTCAGACACTTTGCTCAGTATTGAGTAGCAGCACCCTTTTGAACTAGTACAGCCATGAGTCTTCTTGGGAATGATGCTCCAGTTCCATCAGGTTGGATGGTGAATGTTGGTGGACAGCCATTTTCAGGTCTCTCCAGAGATGCTCAATTGGGTTTAGGTCAGGGCTCTGGCTTGACCAGTCAAGAATGATCACAGAGTTTTTCTGAAGCCACTTCTTTGTTATTTTAACTGTGTGCTTAGGGTCATTGCCTTGTTGGGAGGTGAACCTTTGGCCAAGTCTGAGGTCCAGAGCACTCTGGAAGAGGATATCTCTGTTCTTGGCTGCATTCATGTTTCCTTGAATGGCAACCAGTTGTCCTATCCCTGCAGCTGAAACACACCATCATAGCGTGATGCTGCCACCACATTTCACTGTTGGGATTGTATTGGGCAGGTGATGAGCAGTGCCAGGTTTTCTTCACACATACCACTTAGAACTTTTTGGTGATAATTCTATCTTGTCTCATCAGACCAGGGAATCTTATTTCTCATAGACTGGGAGTCCTTCTTGTGTTTTTAAGCAAACTCTATGCGGGCTTTCATATGTCTTGCACTAAGGAGAGGCTTCCATCAGGCCACTCCACCAGAAAGGCCCGACTGGTGGAGGGCTGCAGTGATAGTTGACTATGTTGAACTTTCTCCTCTCTCCCTACTGCATCTGTGGAGCTCAGCCACAGTGATCTTGGGGTTCTTCTTTACCTCTCTCACCAAGGCTCTTCTCCCACGATTGCTCAGTTTGGCTGGATGGCCACGTTTAGGAAGACTTCTAGTGGTCCCAAACTTCTTCCATTTAAGGATTATGGAGGTCACTTTGCTGTTAGGAACATTGAATACTGCAGAAATTCTTTTGTAACCTTGCCACAATTCTGTCTCTGAGCTCCTTGACAAGTTCCTTTGACCTTATGATTCTCATTTGATCTGACATGCACTGTGAACTGTGACGTCTTATATAGACAGGTGTGTGCCTGAACAAATAAAGTCCTATCAGTTTAATTAAACACAGCTGGACTTCAGTTTAGAAGTAGAACCATCTCAAGGAGGATCACAAGGAAATGGACAGCATGTGACTTAAAGGGAATCTGTCACCCCATTTTAGCCCTATAAGCTGCGGCCACCGCTATCAGGGGCTTATCTATTCTGTAATGCTGTAGATAATCCCCCGATGAAACCTGAAAGATAAGAAAAAAAGAGTTAGATTATACTCATCGGGGGGCAGAGTCGGGTGCGGTGGGTGTCGTGGTCCACCCGGCGCCTCCCATCTTCATACGGTGCTGTCCTCCTCCTTGCTTCTCCCTCGGCTCCTGCACAGGGGTACTTTATCTGCCCTGTTGAGGGCAGAGTAAAGTACTGCAGTGCGCAGGCACCGGGAAAGGTCAGAGAGGTCCGGCGTCTGTGCATTGCAGTACTCTGCTCTGCCCTCACCAGGGCAGATAAAGTATGCCTGCGCAAGAGCCCAAGGAGAAGCAAGGAGGAGGACATCGTATGAAAATGGGAGGCGCCGTACGGGACGGCAACACCCATCGGACCAGACCGAACGCCGGGGTGAGCATAATGTAACTCATTTTTCTTATCTTTCAAGTTACATCGGGGGCTTATCTACAGCATTACAGAATGCTGTAGATAAGCCCCTCATGGCGATGCCGGCAGCTGATGGGAATCTGTCACCCCATTTTAGCAGGCACTGCCATCAGGGGCTTATCTACAGCATTACAGAATGCTGTAGATAATCCCCTGATGGCGGTGGCGGCAGCTGATAAGGCTAAAATGGGGTGACAGATTCCCTTTAAATATGAGTATCTGAGCAACGGGTCTGAATTCTTATGACCTTGTGATATTTCAGTTTTTCTTTTTTAATACATTTGCAAAAATTTCTACATTTGATTTTTTTTCAGTCAAGATGGGGGTACGGAGTGTACATTGGTAAATTCAAAAGGTTCATTTTTTTTCTCAAACGGCTGCAATGAAACAAATGAAAAATGTAAAGGGGTCTGAATACTTTCCGTACCCACTTGTACAGCTCTGGCAAAAATTAAGAGACCACTTCCAAATGTTCAGTTTGTCTGATTTTTCTCTTTAAAAGGTTTATTTTTGAGTAAAATGTAAATTGTTCTTTTAGTCTACAAACTTCTGACAGTAAGTCTCCGAATTTCCAAGCATTAAATTGTTGTTGTTTTTTCTGAAAAGGAGAAATGGTCAAATTTAAAAACAACAAACAGAGCTTTCAGATCTCAAATAACGCAAAGAAAACAAGATCATAATCATTTAGAAACAACAATACTAATGTTTTAACTGAGGAAGAGTTCAGAAATCAATATTTTGTGGAATAACCATGATTTTTAAAAACAGCTTTCATGCGTCTTGGCATGCTTTCCACCAGTCTTTCGCACTGCTTCTGGGACAAAAATTTAAGCAGATCTTCTTTGTTTGATGGCTTGTGACTATCCATCATCCACTTGATTACATTGCAGAGGTTTTCAATGGGGTTCAGATCTGGAGAATGGGCTGCCCATGACAGGGTTTTGATGTTGTGGTTTCTTAATTTTTGCCAGCGCTGTATATATACTTTTTGCCTAAAAAACAAAGGAAATGTGTCATCTTTAACTTTAGTCCTTTTAGAGATCATTTCATCTTCCAACTTGCTTAACGGTCGGTTTACAACAGTAATTTTGATCAGGGGTGCCCAAACTTTCACATGTCACTGTATACATTTCTGATGATGCAGAATGCAGATAATGGCAACAGCAATGGATGGATGACAGAAGGGGGAAGGTACGGTACAGCCCGGGGGGCCATTGTTTCAGCCCTTGGGCTGTCTCGGTTTGTGGGCCAGGCTGAAAGACAGAGGGCTGCTGTTTGCCCAGGTCTGCTTCAGAGACATCTTCTGTGAGGCCTTCCGTACCATTCGCGTCACTCAGATATCTTCACTTTGCACCATCCGCCAGCCAATCTCCTTGACCTGGATACTTTCTGTACAGAGAGCAATGTGCTGCTTCTGTTGTAACTGCTTCTGCTGCTGCACATTAACTAATTGCTTAACAATCTCCTCCATGTTTTTAGGCCGTGCTTACACTGCTGTAGCTGCTTTTTCCCAGGACATTTAATCTTTACACTGCAATCGCCTGTGCTCTCTGGGAATTCACACCCGCATTTAATCTACCAATTGTTGGGTTTCACTACCCTTGGTTGGCGTTAGGCAGCATTCACACATGTAAAGCAGATTTGGTCCAAACATATGCAGTTTTTATTGCTTTCCACAGGTTGCACAGCACCAAACCAAACTCGAACATAAATCCCTAGCCTTGTTCAGGTGCTAAATTAACATAACAATCAGGGCAACTGTTACCACCCACCTTTCGTGTCTACCTCTTTCCTCATAGACTGTAAGCTTGCGAGCAGGGCCCTCACTCCTCTTGGTATTTGTTATAATCTACTGTATGTGATTATTGTTATGCTGTAATGTCTATTGTCTGTACAAATCCCCTCTGAAATGTAAAGTGCTGCGGAATATGTCGGCGCTATAAAAATAAAATTTATTATTATTATAACAAACCCTGGTTACTCACACTGCTGAGCTAGTCCCAACTCGGTCAAAGAAAACCGCTATTGTCCATAGCAACCACTGATACTTGCGGTTCTCTGCCCAGAGTCTGTGCTGTCTGTTCTCAGAGAGGGATCATGGCATGTCTCTCTCTTTAGCTGCAAGACACATCCAGCCTGGTCAGCTTCCCGAATTGACCGACTTAGGCTAGTTTCACACTAGCATTTTGAGGCGCAGCGGATGCTCGCCATGAAGCTTTGCCCCCTTCCGCGCCTCCTCCGGTCAGCTCCACCTATGGGCGCATGACGCTGCATGCAGGGCCGCCATCAGGGAATTACTGCCCTTACTACAGTATGGGGCCCGGTGATTAGGAGGAAAAAGGGGGGCCGGGCCGAGCGCCCCAAGCACACTGGCAGCCAGGTCTGCGCTCGGGCCCCCCGACATTTTGTTCAGGGCATGCTGCAGCTTCCGAACGCCCTCGATGCATAACAACACTGTGGTGTTTTAAAGAGACGCCACAGTGTTGTAAATGCATGGGTGAACGGAAATGGGCACGGTAGCGTTCAGTCGGGTGCATCATGATCCTGATGTGACGTCACACACTGCTCCACTTCCTCATTCTGGAGCAGAGCAACGTGCGGTGTGCCACATGGAAGCTGTCGGCGCCAGCCAGAGGCGGCGGACCGGACGAGGCGACGGGCAGGCCACAGACCGGACAACCAGGTGGAGGCTGTGGGTAAGCAGGGTGTCTCCCTCCGGTCTCCAGAGTCTGGGCGCCGCGGGCGGAGAGAAGAGGCTTGGCTGCAGACAGCGCTTAGTGGTGACTTGGGGCCCGCTGGGCCACATCCATCCAACAGCCAACAGGGCCAGCAATCACCACTAGCCTCTCCCTGGACCCTGTTGGATGCGGGCCTCCAGTCCTCTGTAGCCTCCCCCTGAGCCCTTTTGGGCACGGGCCCTCAGTCACCACTAGCCTCCCCCTGGCCCAGGGGAAGGCTAGGGGGACTGGGGGCGGCATCCAACAGAGCCCAGGGCAAAGTTGAAATTGCCCTCCCTGTTATGCCTCACCTCTAAAGTACACCACATTTATTTTTACTTTTGCTGATATATTTTGGTGAAGAAGGTAACAGTTAATGGAAGTGGTCATCAGAGATTGTTATTGGACTGATTGAAGGAGAGAACAGCAGCGTTAGTAGTCCTGTTATTAGCGCTTCCAACCAATTTCTTTTCTTTTCTTGGGGGGAACCATTGGTTTCATCTGCCTAAGCACCAAAATACCTTGTCCAGGTCTTGATGATGATATCCATAAAAATATAAAAAAGTAGGTCTGTATATGAGAAGACAGTGCTCAGTGGTGACTTGGGGCCCGCTGGGGCGCATCCATCCAACAGCCAACAGGGCCCAGGGCCAGCATCCAACAGTGCCCAGGGAGAGCCTGGCGGCCAGCATCCAATAGGGCCCAGGGAGAACCTGGTGGCCAGCATCCAGCAGGGCCCAGGGAGGGTCGGGCTGCCAGCATCCAACAGGGTCCAGGGAGCCAGCATCCAACAGGGCCCAGGGGGAGGCTAGTGGTGACTGGAGGCCCACATCCAACAGGGCCCCTGTCAGACTCAGGCCTCCAGTCCCCACTAGCCTCCCTCTGGGCCTTGTTGGGCATGGGCCTCCTGTCACCACTAGCCTCTCCCTGGGCCCTGTTGGATGCGGGCCTCCAGTCCCTTGTAGCCTCCCCCTGAGCCCTTTTGGGCGTGTGCCCTCAGTCACCACTAGCCTCCCCCTGGCCCAGGGGAAGGCTAGGGGGACTGGGGGCCGCGTCCAACAGAGCCCAGGGCAAAGTTGAAATTGCCCTCCCTGTTATGCCTCACCTCTAAAGTGCACCACATTTTTTTTTTACTTTTTATTATTATTATTTATATAGCGCCATTAATTCCATGGTGCTGTACATGAGATGGGGGGTTAAATACAAAGTTATAGATATCGTTAACAGTAAACAAATTTACAATGACAGACTGGTACAGAGGGGAGAGGACCCTGTCCTTGCAGACTTACATTCTATGGGATAGTGGGGAAGAGACAGAAGGTCGGGGGTGCAGCAGCTTTGGTGGTTTTGAGGCGGTGGTGAGGCGGCAGAATGGTCATTGCAGGCTGTAAGCTTTCCTGAAAAGATGGGTTTTCAGGTTCCGTTTGAAGGATTCGAGGGTGGTGGATAATCGGACGTGTTGAGGCATGGAATTCCAGAGGATAGGGGATATTCAGGAGAAATCTTGGAGGCGGTTGTGTGAGGAATGAATAAGTAGGGAGGAGAGTAGGAGGTCTTGGGAGGATCGAAGATTACATGAGGGAAGATATTGGTAGATTAGTTCAGAGATATAGGGAGGGGATAGGTTGTGGATGGCTTTGTAGATCAGTGTTAGTAGTTTGAACAGGATGCATTGGTGAATTTGGGAGCCAGAGGAGGGATTTGCAGAGGGGAGAGACAGGGGAGTAGTGAGGACAGAGTTGGATTAGTCAGGCAGCAGAGTTGAGGACAGACTCGAGTGGTGTAAGAGAGTTAGCAGGGAGGCCACAGAGGAAAGTGTTGCAGTAGTCAAGGCAAGTAGACTTTTGCTGATATATTTTGGTGTAAAAGGTAACAGTTAATGGAAGTGGTCATCAGAGATTGTTATTGGACTGATTGAAGGAGAGAACCGCAGCGTTAGTAGTCCTGTTATTATAGCTTCTAACCAATTCCTTTTCTTGGGGGGGGGAACCATTGGTTTCATCTGCCTAAGAACCAAAATACCTTGTCCAGGTCTTGATGATTATATCCTTAAAAATTAAAAAAAAAAGCAGGTCTGTATATGAGAAGAATCTAACCAAACACAGCATAGATGTTTTATAAATGTATTTGTGCAATAAAGTTGTTATTAATTTGCAATGATGATAAAAGAAAGTGTATAAATACTGTCACTTTCTGTAGAAAAGAGCAGATGATGATGATGATTCCGCTCCTCGGGCCTTGGTTTGCGCTTGTGCCAATTTCGGACATCCAGGTCTGGATCACACATGAGAGGAGAAGAGCAGGAATGTGTGACATGTGATCTGTGTAGTTGGAGTTCTCCTGGATTCCTACAGCATCGTGATTAACCATATGCCCTTCTGTCTGACCATGGGCAGGAAGGTGAAGGAGCAGCCGCTTCCTTCCATCTGTCCATGGCCTTGTAGGTGAAGGAGCAGCCGTTCCTTCTGTCTGTACATGGCCAAGTAGGTGAAGGAGCAGCCGCTGCCTTCTGTCTGTACATGGCCAAGTAGGTGAAGGAGCAGCCGCTGCCTTCTGTCTGTACATGGCCAAGTAAGATAAGGAGCAGCCGCTTCCTTTTGTCTGTACATTTTTTTTATAAGTGAAGGAGCAGCCGCTTTCTTCTTTCTGTCCATATCCGGAATGTGGAGGAGCAGCCGCTTCCTTCTTTCTGTCCATATCCGGAAGGTGAAGGTGCAGCCGCTGCCTTATTTCTGTCCATATCTGGTAGTCTTCTCCATACCACCACATTGTAGATGAGTCGCCCAGATGGTGACATAGCAAGTATAGCTGAAAGAAGTCCTTCAATTTCAGCCTTTAATTACTTGCTATGTTGATCCAGAGGAAGGCGAAAAATAACCCTGAGGACTCGTTGTTGGATTATCCTCATATCAAGGGAAAAAAATTCCTTCCTGACCCCAAGTATGGCGATCGGACTAAATCCCTGGATGTTTGGTGCTCAAATCTACGTGGATGTTATGTGGTGGAAGCTCGGTAGGTTTGTCATAGTTCGATAAATGAGAAAGTCCAGTTTTGTCGTCTCATCCAATTAATATAAATCTTCATTCCTGGATGTTACTGGAATGGGGCTGATTGTTATCAGCCTAATAGTCCTGCTGTAAGAAGAGAAATATACACGTCTGAGAATCAGCTCCTCACATTCAGCATTCAGTATATACAGTGTACTGGGGGATATAACAATAAGGGGTGTAGTGGGTAAGTGCGTTACTGGGTAGTGACAACATTATGGATATCTGAAGGTGTTGTACTTACATAGTAATATGGGAATGGTGGGTCGGATCTGCCGCACTCCACATCGCTCCAGTCTATGGAGTGGAAGAACGGATGGGATCTGATAGATGATGTAATGGCAAATCGGGCAGATGGAGTTTTGCAAAGAAGCTAGAAAATGAAAGAGACCATTGGTCATTACATTATATATTATTACTGATAAGTTATTACACAATGTCTATGGACTGTCCACATCTTATCTTCTATCTCTTCATGTAATCCCCCATCATCCTTATCCTTCTGATCCTACTCACTCCTTTTAGTATATGGTTGGTATCAATGCAGATCCCTGATGGAAAATAAGGGATGTGCTCACGCAGAGACTGGTGGTACTCCTCCATTGAGCCTTCGCTATAGAATGGTCGGTTACCTACAATCATCATATATAGGATGACACCAAATGAAAATGAGTCTGCCAGATGGTTGTAGCCTTCACGGTCCATTATCTGTGGAAACATGAGATTGGAGTGAAACTGAATATACTGGGAACAGGATTTACACAAAGAGACAATGAGAATCGGTCTGTGATTAAATGTGAGCATGATACATTGGGATCAGATTATCCCTCAATCCTACTAGGATCGGCATCAATCACACGGAGATGTTCCTTACCTCTGGCGCTATGTAACCCTGATTGCCAACAAATTTATTCACTATGCCATTCTCAAACATATTCATGGCTGATAAGCCAAAGTCGGAGATTTTGATGTGTCCGGTGTCTTGGAGAAGTATGTTCTCTGGCTTCAGGTCACTGCAGGGAGAAGGAGCAGACACGGATTGTGAGGATAATTCATGAAAATAACTTTCTACAATAGATATGTAAGGAGACAACAGAGTCACAGGTGACAGATTTATGGCGGTAAAATGATTACCTATGTATGACGCCGTGTTCATGCAGGAATTGGAGTCCGCACACCATCTCTGCCGCAAAGAGTCTGTGGAGTAAAAATGAAAGGGTGGATCAGTGGTTACATGCACAATCATACAAAGAACATGAGGAGATCATAGACGTGTCCTTTCCTTTTCATGTCATTATGGTTTCTTGTTGTCATTGTCCATTGCTCTAGGACTACAGCGGATTATTAACATTTAGTACAAGACATTTACCTTGTTGTCTCTGTGTTAAACAACATCGATTCTGCCATGTGGCCAAACAGGTCTCCTCCAGCCATATAGTCCATAGATATAGCATAATTGGTTTGTGTCTCCATATACGCCCGCATGGACATTAGGTAGGGGCACCCGGCAGCCATTCTCATGACTTCTACCTCTGTAGAAAAAATGTCCTCCCTACAAGATCTTTTGTCCATGATCTTAATGGCCAGCAGTCCTTCATTGACCAGATCTGATGTCAAGATCACCTGGAGAAAAATCACAACAGATCAGACAAAAAGCTCATCCATTAATGTGTAATATGTCACTAGTTTATTCCAATTATCCTTACATATGAGTATCCTGTAATTAATATGTACATCCCTCCTGGGTATCTGTGCAGGATACATTGGTTGAATACGGAGGAGGATAAATTCACACTTACTTTTCCGAAGCGTCCGTGTGTAAGAACTTTCTGGAATTCAAGGCTGGCATGGTCAATAGTATTTGGAGTCTTGACCATTTCTTTAATGGGTGAAATACAGATTTTAGCTTCACCAAGGTCTTCTGCTGGCATGGCTGCTATGTCACAAGGTATCATAAGGCTTCCATCTGCTGAGATGATACAAGATTATTAACCCCTTTGCAAATGCATAATGGAAATGTTTATCATGATGTGCAGCAAATGTATGTAGCGGGCTCAGTAGCTGAGCATGCACCGTTCCAGGCAGATGCTCACTGTATTACATAGCTGCCACCTGATTTTTTTTTTTACATTTTTTGGAGGCGCTGTATCCACCTAACAAATTGCAATAAAAAGATATCACAATGTTCTGTCTACCCAGGAAAGATATCAATAAAAACTACAGCTTGCCAAGCAAAAAAAAAAATCACAGCGATCCATCGCGTTATCAAAATCAAAAAGTTACAAAGTCTTAGAATAATGGGGACACGAACCAATTTATAAATATAATTCCCTATTATCTGTTATAAACCCCTATGCGTGTTCAACATTATCATAGTTGTAACTGACATGGAAAAACATCTTGTGAGGTCATTTTCACCACAAATGAATGAACACAGTTAAAAACATGGAAGAATCTTTTTTTCCACAGTTTTATCACATTTTGAACCTTTTTTCCCTGTTTTGCAGAACATTGAGTGATAAAATAAATAGTGTCCTGCAAAACTACAGTTTGGTCCAGTAAAAAAACAAGTCCACATACAGCTACATTGGCAGAAAAATTAAAAAAAAAAAGTTGTGTTTTCGAAGCAGGGAGGCAAAAAACAGAATATTACCCCGTCAACAAGAGGTTAAGAAATATAGCTCCAGAGCATATATTATAATTTTAAACAGAATTATGTAAATGAGCAGGAAATATCTAATATTTGGGCTTTCATTAATCAAAACTGTCCAATAGCAAAAAAGTTCCTGTTACCCATAGCAACGAATCACAGCAGATTCCATTTCTTAACATTCCATAGAACAATGAAAGCTGCATTGTGATTGGTTGCTATGGACAACAAGGGCAGTTTTTCTGCACTTTGGATAATTGTGGCCAGTACATAATATTAAGAGTGTAATCCCCCTCACCCCAGTCTCATTATACAGAGCAATTTCCATCTTACCTGGCTCCTCTTTATCCAGTGAGGTGTTTGGTGGAGAATCACTCAGCTGTTTGTTCTCTGAGATGGAGATGTTCTCAGCTGATGTCCTGGACCTCCGTAATGCACCATTCCCATTTATAATGGGTTTGGCATAGATGAGACGTCTCCTACATTGGACAACCCAGTCTCTGCTGTTCCTGATCCTCTTCTGGGCTGCTGCTCTTTGTAGGTTCAGTGTCTCTAGACTTTCAGATCTGGAGAGTGTGACATGTCTCTGTGTTTCCTGGAGAACCTCTTCCAGCTCTAACTCTGCACTGATGTTTCTCCGCTTATTGAGGATGTCATCTTTGTTCCTCCTCCGTATTTCAGGGACCAGATCTCCGATTTTTTTCAAGGAGATTATAATGGCCCTCTGAAGCTCAGCGGAGGCTACAGAGTGAGACTCCATGAGGGTCTCCATATTCCTTTTCTCTGTAAGAATCTCATGTCTTTTGGTCTTTCTCATTTTCTCCAGAGTTTGACGTTTGGACGCCTGTTATGATTGAGTCACCGTAGGAGGCAAAAACAGAAATGCTAGCTAAGTCCAGAAAACCAGAGAAGTTGGCAGACCCCTGAACCTATCAACACAACTAGCAGTAGCTGTGGGGGGTTACTATGATGCCCTAGACCCCTCGATCACAGCTGGAGAATTAAATAGGCCTAAAGAAAGAAAGGGGAAATCTAAACTGCCCCAGAGCAGACCCCAAAGCAATAGGCAGCCCCCAACATATAATGACGGTGAAGCAAGAGGAAAACACTAACACAGGCAGAAAGATAGACTGAGCAAAGACGGGGCCCAAGCTAACTAGATAGAAAAGGACAGGAAGGCTGCTGTCTGCAATCCATGAAAAACCCTATGAAAATAAGAGCCAACAGACTGACAGTGAAAAAGGCCCTGAAGACGCTAGGCTTCAAAAAAGCTATGTCAGTACTCAGGAATATTCTGAAGACAGAGCTACAGGCAAAACAGCTTTAGAGGAGCAGGAATCAGACTGGTGTCCTAGAAGTCCACAGAGAAATCACCCGCAGGGCAGAAGGGCGTCGGCAGCCTTATATCCAGTCCGTGACTCCACTCAGCCAGTCATCCTCATTAGGCTCAGGTGCCTGATAATCAGGCTCATTACCTTCCTTTACCAGAATAAGGAGTTCACCAGACCTCAGTGACGAAGGGGAAAATGAACTCACAACAGTACCTCCCCCTTGAGGAGGGGTCACCGAACCCTCAACCACGCCACCAGGGCGATCAGGGTGAGCTCGATGAAAGGCACGCACCAATCTTTTGGCATGAATATCAGAGGCAGAGACCCAGGAATTATCCTCCTGACCATAACCCTTCCACTTAACCAAATACTGGAGTCTCCGTCTAGCCAGACGGGAATCCAGTATTTTCTCTACCTCATATTCCATGTTACCTTCAACCAATACAGGGTCTGGAGGTGCCACCCCAGGAACAACTGGTTCAACAAACCTCTTCAACAAGGACTTATGGAACACATTATGGATTTTAAATGTGACAGGAAGAGCCAAACGAAAAGAGACCGGATTAATAATCTCCAAAATCTTGTAAGGTCCAATAAATCTAGTCTTAAACTTAGGAGAAGCCACCTACATAGCAATATTTTTTGATGATAACCACACCATATCACCAATCTTAAACTGGGGACCAATGGTCCTATGTCGATTGGAAAACTGCTGGGCCTTTTCCTGGGAGAGAGATAACTTATCCACCACTTGGTCCCAGATCTGGTGCATTCTCTCCACCACAGTGTCAACACCTGGGCAGGCAGAAGGCTCCACCTGCCCTGAAGAAAATCGAGGATGAAACCCAAAGTTACAAAAAAAAGGTGACATCAAAGTGGCAGAACTAGCTCTATTATTTAAAGTAAATTCGTCCAAGGGCAAAAATGAAACCCAATCATCCTGATCAGCGGAAATAAAACATCTCAAATACGACTCCAAGGTCTGGTTTGTTCTCTCTGTCTGCCCATTGGTCTGAGGGTGAAAAGCAGGGGAGAAGGACAACTGAATTCCCAGCTTGGAACAGAAAGTCCTCCAAAATCTAGACACAAACTGAACTCCTCTGTCAGATACAATGTTCTCAGGAATCCCGTGTAAGCGAACCACCTGTTGCAAAAACAGGGGCACCAACTCAGAGGAAGATGGCAACTTAGGGAGTGGTACAAGATGAACCATCTTAGAGAACCTATCACAAATCACCCAAATAACAGTCATTCTTGAGAGACCGGCATATCAGAGATGAAATCCATTGAAATATGGGTCCATGGCCTCCTGGGGACCGGCAAAGGCATCAACAACCCACTAGAGCGAGAACAAGATTTAGACCGGGAGCACGTCCCACAGGACTGCACAAAATTCCTGACATCATGAGACAAGGTGGGCCACCAAAAAGAGCGACTCACCAGATCTCTAGTACCAAAAATACCTGGATGACCAGCCAATGCAGAGCAATGAACTTCAGACATCACTCTCTTCTTCCACTGGTCAGGAACATACAACTTTCCACTGGGACAACGCTCAGGTTTGTCCTCCTGGAACTCTTGCAGAGCAAGTCTCAAATCGGGCGAGATGGCAGAAAGAACTACCCCTTCGCCTAAGATGGTATCAGGCTTGGTCACCACAGGAGAATCAGCAAAGAAACTCCTAGAGAGGGCGTCTGCCTTGACATTCTTAGTTCCAGGAAGAAAAGAGACCACAAAATCAAAACGTGTAAAAAACAAGGCCCACCTAGCCTGTCTAGGGTTCAAGCGTTTAGCCGACTCTAGGTAAATCAAATTCTTGTGGTCAGTGAGGACCACAACTTGATGTTTAGCTCCCTCCAACCAATGTCTCCAATCCTCAAATGCCCATTTCATGGCCAACAGTTCCCGATTCCCCACATCATAGTTACGTTCAGATGGAGAGAACTTTCGGGAAAAGAAAGCACAGGGATTCATTTTAGATGTTACAGGATCCTTTTGGGACAAAACAGCTCCTGCACCAATCTCAGAAGCATCCACCTCTACCTGGAACGGGAGTGATACATCAGGTTGCCGCAAAACCGGGGCGGAGGTAAATCTTCGCTTCAGCTCCTGAAAGGAAGCAACAGCCTCCGGAGACCAATTCAACACATCAGCACCCTTCTTAGTCAGATCAGTCAATGGCTTGGCAATACTAGAAAATTTTGCTATAAATTTCCGATAAAAATTAGCAAAACCCAAAAACTTCTGGCGGGCCTTCAAAGAAGTGGGCAGAACCCAATCATAAATGGCCTGTACCTTGGCCGGGTCCATTTCAATAGTTGACGGAGACAAAATAAATCCCAAAAATGAAATCCTCTGTACTCCAAAAAGGCATTTCGATCCTTTGACATACAGGGAATTCTCCCTCAAGATCCGGAACACAGTCCGAATATGTTCCAGATGAGAATCCCAATCCTTGGAGAAGATCAAAATATCATCCAGATAGATAATCGAAAATTTATCGACAAAGTCTCGGAAAATATCGTTCATGAAGCACTGTAAGACAGAAGGGGCATTAGTGAGCCCAAAAGGCATCACCAGGTACTCAAAATGTCCCTCCGGACTATTAAACGCCATCTTCCATTCATCCCCCTGCTTAATGCGGATAAGATTATACGCCCCCCTGAGGTCAAGCTTGGTAAACCAGCAAGCACCTCTAACTCTAAAGAATAGATCCGAAATCAGGGGTAACGGATACTGATATTTAATAGTAATTTTATTGAGGGCACGATAATCAATACAAGGCCTTAAAGAACCATCCTTTTTGGCCACAAAAAAAAACCGGCACCTAAGGGTGAAGAGGATGGTCTAATATGACCCTTCTCCAATGCCTCCTTAATATAGGACCGCATAGCCTCGTGCTCGGGTACAGATAAATTGAAGAGCCGACCCTTGGGAAATTTACACCCCGGGCTTAGTTCAATTGCACAGTCATAACTCCTATGAGGAGGCAAGGACGCAGACTCATTCTCACTAAATACATCATAAAAGTCCGCCAAATAGTCAGGAACATCATGCGACTGAGGAGAGGTGGAAAAAACCGGAGCCTCACGAAAGGCACACCGACAACCCCAACTCACCACAGACACAGATTTCCAATCCAAAACTGGATTATGAATTTGCAACCAGGGAAACCCCAGAACAACGGCATCATGCAGACCATGCAACACCAAAAATCTGCAATTTTCTTGATGGTCTGGGGCGACCCGCATGACCACCTGGGTCCAAAACTGAGGTTTATTTTTAGCCAAAGGAGTAGCATCAATCCCCCTCAAAGGGATAGGCGTCTGCAGAGGTGTCATCGGAAATCCACAACGTTTAGCAAAATCCAAGTCCATTAGGTTTAGCGCTGCTCCCGAATCCACAAAAGCCTTGGCGGAAAATGTGGACAGGGAGCAGATCAGAGTAATTGCCAGAAGAAACTTAGGTTGAACACCACCAACAGAAAACGTGTGTGTAAAGCGTTTCTCTCGTTTAGGACAAACAGAAATAATATGCGAGGCATCTCCACAGAAAAAACACAGCTTATTACGCCTTCTGAACTCCTGACGTTGCGCCTTAGACAAAACTCTATCACATTGCATAGGTTCAGACGTCTGTTCAACCGGTGGCAACACCTCTCGTGCAATCCTGCGTTCACGTAAACGCCGATCAACCTGAATGGCTAATGACATAGAATCGTCCAGACCAGAGGGAACAGGAAATCCCACCATAGTATCTTTTACGGCTTCTGAAAAACCCTTCCGAAAGAGAGCAGCCAAGGCATTATCATTCCAGGTAGTAAGGACCGCCCACTTTCGGAACTTTTGACAGTACAACTCTGCAGAATCTCGACCCTGGTTCAATGCCAACAGGGTCTTTTCAGCCTGATCAATAGCATTAGGTTCGTCATACAACAACCCCAAAGCTTGAAAGAATGCGTTCACATTAGTCAGAATAGGATCATCTGGTTTCAAAGAAAACGCCCAATCCTGGGGATCGCCACGCAGCAAAGAGATGACAATTTTAACCTGCTGCGCGGAGCTCCCTGACGAGTTAGGATTCAAGGCAAAAAATAATTTACAATTATTTTTGAAACTCAAAAATTTAGATCGATCCCAAAAAAATACATCAGGTGTAGGGATCTTTGGTTCAACAGCATGCGAACGAGCAAGGTAGGCGGAAATTCCCCGCACTTCCGCAGCGAGCTGCTCCACATGATCAGACAATTGCTTTATCTCCATTGAGAGAAAAAAAAAAATTCCCCCTACGGCCTCAGAGATATCGAGGAAAGAATATACACTCTTTCTTTTTTTTTTTTAAACACAATTCTTTCCTGCTATTGAGTACCCTAGGATCTGTGGTATGGCGGGTGATTCTGTTATGATTGAGTCACCGTAGGAGGCAAAAACAGAAATGCTAGCTAAGTCCAGAAAACCAGAGAAGTTGGCAGCTATCGGATTGCAGACCCCTGAACCTATCAACACAACTAGTAGTAGCCGTGGGGGGTTCCTACGATGCCCTAGACCCCTCGATCACAGCCGGAGAATTAAATAGGCCTAAAGAAAGAAAGGGGAAATCTAAACTGCCCCAGAGCAGACCCCAAAGCAATAGGCAGCCCCCAACATATAATGACGGTGAAGCAAGAGGAAAACACTAACACAGGCAGAAAGATAGACTGAGCAAAGACGGGGCCCAAGCTAACTAGATTGAAAAGGACAGGAAGGCTGCTGTCTGCAATCCGTGAAAAACCCTATGAAAATAAGAGCCAACAGACTGACAGTGAAAAAGGCCCTGAAGACGCTAGGCTTCAAAAAAGCTATGTCAGTACTCAGGAATATTCTGAAGACAGAGCTACAGGCAAAAGGAGATTCAGCTCACCCCAGCAGGGAATGGCAGAATCCAGAAAAGCAAGGAAAGCAAAAACAAAACACAAATGCCAACAGGCAAAGCAGAAAACTTAGCTTTAGAGGAGCAGGAATCAGACTGGTGTCCTAGAAGTCCACAGAGAAATCACCCGCAGGGCAGAAGGGCGTCGGCAGCCTTATATCCAGTCCGTGACTCCACTCAGCCAGTCATCCTCATTAGGCTCAGGTGCCTGATAATCAGGCTCATTACCTTCCTTTACCAGAATAGGGAGTTCACCAGACCTCAGTGACGAAGGGGAAAATGAACTCACAACAGACGCCATTTCTGAGGCGTCAGTGTCCATGTCCGGTAGAGTAATGTCTTTTCGCCCTAAAGCGAACAATGGTACCTGCTCTTCATTAATTCCTCTTTTCTCTCTCAGAACCCGATCTCTATGGGCTCTTCTTCTGTCTTTATCCATTTTGTAATCAATTTTTGCTTCGTTTGTCACGAAAAACAAAAGGGGTTGCCTCACCCTTGGGAGTCTGTAAGGCAATGATTTCCCTTAGGCCGCAACAATGGAATATAGAACGTGATGATGTCACATCACTTGTGACATCGGATTTATTGTGATGTCACCATGAGAGAGATGATAGGGATGATAGACAGATAGATTTTTTTTTCTCTATAGATTGATAAATATAAAATTTGGAGTATGCAAGCCAAACTTTTGCTGGTGTATATATATATATATATATATATATATATATATAATGCTCAAAGTGTGTGTGTGTGTGTGTGTGTGTGTCCGGGATAGGCATCCGCACCGTCGCAGCTACAGCCACAAAATTTGGCACAGTCACGTCTGGACCCCGAGAGCGTCCTAAGCTATGTTGTGAGGCAAAATTTTAACCCCGAACCCCGCGCTTTCCAATTCTCCAAACAATTTTGCCCCTATCTACATACTGGGGGAAAAAGTGTGTGCGTGTCAAGCCCCGCCCCTCATTGTGATGTCACAATGCCCCTATTTGCATACTGGGGAAGCAGTGTGTGCGTATCAAGCCCCGCCCCTCATTATGATGTCACAATGGTCGCCATGGCGACGCTGATGTCATCAAAGGTTGCAAGCCCTGCCGCCGCTCATTATGATGTCATAATGGTTGACTATGGAAGGGAGGATGTGTGATGAGTATATGGGCACCGGACTATGGGATGGAGGATATGTATGATGGGTATATGGGAACAGGACTATGGGATGGAGGATGTGTGATGGGTATATGGGCACTGGACTATGGGATGGAGGATATGTATGACAGGTATATGGGCATGGGACTATGGGATGGCGGATATGTATATGGGCACGGGACTATGGGATGGAGGATGTGTGATGGGTATATGGGCACTGGACTATGGGATAGAGGATATGTTTGACAGGTATATGGGTACGGGACTATGGGATGGCGGATATGTATATGGGCACGGGACTATGGGATGGAGGATGTGTGATGGGTATATGGGCACTGGACTATAGGATGGAGGATATGTATGACGGGTATATGGGCACGGGACTATGGAATGGAGGATATGTATGATGGTTATATGGGCATGGGACTATGAGATGAAGGATGTGTGATGGGTATATGGGCACTCGACTATGGGATGGCGAATATGTATGATGGGTATATGGGCATGGGACTATGGGATGGAGAATATGTATGATGGGTATATGGGCATGGCACTATGGGATGGAGGATGTGTGATGGGTATATGGGCACTCAACTATGGGATGGAGGATATGTATGATGGGTATATGGGCACGGGCCTATGGGATCGTGGATATGTATGATGGGTATATGGGCATGGGACTATGGGATGGAGGATAATTATAATTTTCTATAACTAACCACAGTTAGTTACTATGCCTGGGCAGCGCCGGGCTCTTCAGCTAGTATATATATATATTAGCTGAAGAGCCCGACGCTGCCCGGGTGATCACTGTATTACCTGTACACTGACATTATATACAGTGCTCCTGTGTATAATGGCATTAGTGTTGTGTTTTTTATTAATGATCAGTATTGTAGTATTCGGTCACTATGTGGTGGTAGTATGTGATCTGGTTAAGGTGTGGCTTTATTTCTCCCTGTATGTGGTATTATTTAGTCACTGCGTGATGGTAGTATGTGATCTGGTCATGGTGTGATGGTTTTTGTCCCCTGTATGTGGTATTAATGGTCATTCTAAATAATATATGTGACTTCACTTAAAGAAAAATAAATAAAAATAGACCTAAAAAGAGTTTTGGATATTTTAAGAAATGTTTAATTGGTTAGAGTAGAGTAGGGTCCGGCCAAAAGAGTCTACCTTGTCGAGGTGGCGGCTTAAAAATTCTTTTGGCCAAAACAAAAGTTGCTGGCTATGTATGTGATCTGGTGTTTGCTGGGCACTGCTAATATTAGATTGGTGAGAACGTGGTGCAGAAGATGAGTTTTTGCAAGAGCGGGCGGTGGGACTGTGGAAGGTTTTGTTGTGTGGAGGCGGAGCTGGGGTGGAGCCTCGGTGGAATCTTAAGGAGGCATGAAAATTTTGCCAGAATGGGGCCCCGAAATTCCTGGTGGCAGCCCTGGCTGCATGCCACCTGTGTACCCTATCTTTAGCATTGGATACGCAGGCAGTGCGCAGGTATGTTTTTGCCGGCGCATGCGTCCTTTTGCCTGTTTGTTAGGCAATCCCCACATGTATTCAGGCTGTCTAGCAGCTGCAAATCATGCAGCAGCGGAGACACAAACAATCTTTACAATCGTATATAGACTGTGGCAGAGTACCGCGTGGATTGAGAGTTTTTAAACCAATGGCCCAGTTTCAGGATAATGTTAAATTTTCTGAAGAGTGGAATCGGATTCTATTAAAGTGTTCACAAGATCTCTTGAACTTAGTTTTACAACAGAATATTTCCAATTATGAACAGGTGAAATTTGATCTGGACAAAACTAAGGAGGAATTAAAAACAAGATTGACAGAACAGCAATGGTCGACTTTGAACAAAAAATTGGATAATAAATTAGTGATTTTGCAGACTGAGATCAAAGAAAGAAAGAGAGATAAATTTATTCGAGATAAGCATGATTTTGAAAATAATCAGGTTTTTTCATGGAATAAGATTAAATCTTCTCAGTTTAATCCTCGTTTCAAGAAAAGATACCCTAAAAGGGAAAGAGTTAAAACACGGTATAACAGAAAAGATTACTTAACCACAGACTCAGATTCTAGTGCTAATGAAGAAACCATTCATCCTGCATGTCCAGGTGATATGAGGAGTAATTTTGCATCTACGCCTCTCCCTTTAGACACAGAATCCGCAGAGGAAGGAGGAGGCCCAAGCGGCAACCAACGGAAACGAAAACAAGTATCTTGGAAAACATAGCAGAAATTAACCCTGCAAGTGTTTCGGTCGTCAATTTAACCGATCGCATTTTGGAGAAAAGACATTTTGCGGTAATATCCAAGGGTCTGAATTATTGTGTACCTCAAGACTTTGACATGGTTGAATTCCAAATAGACCTGTTCAAAGCCCTGAGGAAAATCCATTTGCATAAATCATTTGTGTCCAATGTTTCTTCTGAAGTTAATATTTGCCCTGGTGAGATTCCCTGCACCATTGGTCCTTTGGGATTTATGGCAGGCAGCGGATCATTAGCAGATATCAGAGATGATGCTTTGGCTCTATTGGATATTAATTCAGAGCCAAGGCATAGTGCAGTGACACCTAATACATATGATCCGTTTCAGGGAGGGTGCAGTTCATCTTACATGCCTCCCATCTCCCCAGGCAATGTTGTAGATTTGTTCGGTATGAAAGTAGTTAAAGATTTAGAAGCACAAATATACCAGAAACAAACCTCTAATCTGACAATAGACGAAAGACAGGCAATTAAAGAAATACAGGGATGGTCGGATGTAATTGTACGCTCCGCTGACAAGGGAGGTAACGTAGTTTTATTGAAAAAAAGATAGTTACGTTATGGAAGCGAATAGACAACTATCTGATTCTTCGACCTATCCAAACTAAAAAACGATCCAACTAATAGGCATAAAGAAGAATTACGATCCATTCTAAAGAAACAGGTGGAGGGTAGTGTGCTGTCTAAACAGAAGGCTGAAAAATTATTTTCTGAGTATCCACGGAAGGCTCATTGGTATCACATCCCGAAAATACACAAGTCTGGTTCTAATCCCCCTGGCCGCCCCATAGTGTCGGGGATAGGATCCCTCACTGAACCCCTATCCCAATATATAGATTGGTTATTGCGACCCCTTCTAAAAGAGATTCCTTCCTACATTAAAGACGATTTTGTTGCGGTGATAAAGGAAATTTGCTGGCAGGAAAATTTTCAGATGGCCTCTATAGATGTTGAAAGCTTGTATACCAGAATCCCCCACGAAAGTGGGGTCGATTCAGTAAGACAGGTTTTGCAGAGCTCTGGAAAAGATCCAGAGACCATTAATTTTTATTACTGATGGCCTTAAATTTATTCTTACCCACAATGCGTTTCAATTTGACAATAGTTGGTATAGGCAGATAGAAGGCATAGCGATGGGTACGCCCGTCGCGTGTACATCTGCTAATCTATTTTTAGCGGTCTTAGAAGAAAAAGTGATATATGCAACTACTAATCCTTTTTTGAAACATATAAAACTTTTCATCCGTTATGTGGACGATATTTTTATAGTTTGGGACGGATCCAGCACAGATTTTGATTCATTTGTGGAATTTCTGAATTTGCATAATTGTATGAACATGAAATTTACATCTCATTTTGGGGGTTCCCAGATAGATTTTTTGGATGTCAGATTATCATTGGAAAGTGGAATTTTGCGCACGGAAATTTTTCGCAAACCGTCAGCAACTAATTCTCTCTTGCATTACAATAGTGCACACCCTTATTATGTCAAAAATTCCCTACCTTTCAGTCAATTTCTTAGACTTAAAAAATTCAATAGCCATGAGGAGGGTTTTCGCAAACAAGCTGGTGAACTACACAGCAGATTCAGACAGAGAGGTTACCCTGTGTCTATTTTAGACTCAGCTATATCAAGGGTTAATGAGCGATCACTAATAATCAGAGCAGAAAGCAAAAAGAAAAACGTTTTGTGTTTAGTTTTACCTTTAACTCTATGGACAGACATATTAGAACTGTAATCAGACAGAACTGGCATCTTTTGGAAGGTGACAGATTTATTGAATGTGGTCGGCAGAGTTCCCCTGTTTGCAAGTAAATGGAGCACTAATCTCCGAGATTTGCTGGTAAAAAATAGATATCAGGATAAACGGAACAATTGGTTGAAATCCAGTAGTCCAGTAGGGAACTACAAGTGCAAGAATTGGCCTTGGTGCCCCTTTAAGCTGAGTGGAAAAACTGTAAAAATGGGATCTGTGTATCACGAGGTAAAAGAATTTATCTCATGTAAAACTGCCTTTGTGATTTATGTCCTATTTTGCCCATGCGGTTTTTTCTACATTGGCAAAACAATTCGGCCTCTTTACATCAGGTTTAGAGAACATTTTAATTCAATTACCACAGGAAAAGGAGTCCCTAGACTTATAGAACACATGAGGAAAATCCATGGTGGAAATGCGGAGGCACTGCGTTTTGCTGGTATTGAAAGGGAAGCGTCTTTTGCAGGTTGAAGCTAGATGGATTCTCCACACTAAAGCCACAGGTCCATTAGGGTTAAATGAAAAGGTAGATATGGCTGTATTCCTTTGAATATTTAATATGAAAAAAAAAAAATTTTTGAAAGGGATTTTTTTTTTTTTTTTTTTAATTGTATTATAGTGCTGTAGAAGGAAATATTTTTTATCTTGTTTTTTGTTTTTTTCATTAAACAGTTTTTTTGCTAGAGGAGTCACAAGACATGCTCAGGTGAAGGGGAGGAGTTATTATTCACACATGTGTTTTATTTGCATTACCTGTATTCTGAGCATAGGACCTGTTGAAGCGTATTGAGCGCGAAACGGCTGTTGTCCGTCTTCTAGCACATTGCTCCCGTGCCTATGCCGATGCCTTGTGTATGTGAAATAAAGTGATTTGATTCACATGAACGGTGAGTGCCATCCTATTTTTTCTTTCTCTTCACAATGAAATGTTCTGTTTTTTCAACATGGAATTGAGCACCCGTTCCAAGTGGGATTAAGGTGTTTTTTTATTAATGTGAAAAATATATGTGCAGACATCCAGGGTATTCTTCCACACAACGGTGCCGGATATCTATTTTCTCAATTTGTGGACAAACAATCTATGAGCACGCCCAAGATACTCTGAGAACACCTGAGCATGCTTGGAAAACTCGAGTAACGAGCACTGAACTTTAGGAAGGCAAAGTTTGACCAGATTAGAGATGTCCTTAATCTGGTTGACTGGGACAATGTCCTCAGAAATAAGAATACAAAAAAATAAATGGGAAATGTTTAAGAACATCCTTAATAGTAGATTGTGAGCCTTCGCGGGCAGGGTCCTCTCTCCACCTGTACCAGTTATGATTTGTATTGTTTAACATTATTGTACTTGTTTTTATTATGTATACCCCTCCTTACTTGTAAAGCGCCATGGAATAAATGGCGCTCTAACAATAATTAATAATAATTAATAATAATATGCACTGTAAGCGGTTTATACCTTGTGGGAATAAAAGGACAAGAAATAGGAAAAACCCAATGTGGCTAAACAAAAAAGTAAGAGGGGCAATTAACAGTAAAAAGAAAGCATTTAAACTACTAAAGCAGGATGGCACCGTTGAAGCTCTAAAAAACTATATGGAGAAAAATTCTTTATCTAAAAAAATAATTAAAGCTGCCAAAAAGGAATCAGAGAAGCACATTGCTAAGGAGAGTAAAACTAATCCCAAGCAGTTCTTCAACTATATCAATAGTAAAAGAATCAAAAGTGAAAATGTAGGCCCATTAAAAAATTGTGAGGAAAGTATGGTTGTAGATGATGAGGAAAAAGTTAATATATTAAACACCTTCTTCGCCACGGTATTCCCGGTGAAAATGAAATGCTAGGTGAAATGCCGAGAGACAAAGAAAACCCTATATTAAGGGTCACCAATCTAATCCAAGAAGAGGTGCAAAACTAGCTAAATAAGATTAAAATAGATAAATCTCCAGGTCCGGATGGCATACACCCACGAGTACTAAGAGAACTAAGTAATGTAATAGACAAACCATTATTTCTTATATTTAGAGACTCTATAGCGACAGGGTCTGTTCCACAGGACTGGCACATAGCAAATGTGGTACCAATATTCAAAAAGGGGCTCTAAAAGTGAACCTGGAAATTATAGGTCAGTAAGTCTAACCTCTATTGTTGGTAAATATTTGAAGGGTATCTGAAGGATGGTATTGTTGATTATCTCAATGAGAATAACTGTTTAACGCCATATCAGCATGGGTTTATGAGGAATCGCTCCTGTCAAACCAATCAATCAGTTTTTATGAAGAGGTAAGCTATAGACTGGACCAAGGTGAGTCATGGGATGTGGTATATCTTGATTTTTCCAAAGCGTTTGATACCGTGCCACACAAGAGGTTGGTACACAAAATGAGAATGCTGGGTCTTGGGGAAAATGTGTGTAAATGGGTAACTAACTAGCTGAGTGATAGAAAGTAGAGGGTGGTTATAAATGGTATATTCTCTAACTGGGCCACTGTGAGCAGTGGGGTACTGCAGGGGTCGGTGTTGGGACCTATTCTCTTCAACATATTTATTAACGATCTGGTAGAAGGTTTGCACAGTAAAATATCGATATTTGCAGATGATACAAAACTATGTAAAGCAGTCAATACAAGAGAAGATAGTATTCTGCTACAGATGGATCTGGATAAGTTGGGAACTTGGGCCGAAAGGTGGCAGATGCAGTTTAACAATGATAAATGTAAGGTTATACACACTGGAAGAAGGAATCAATCTCACCATTACACACTGAACGGGAAACCACTGGGTAAATCTGACATGGAGAAGGACTTGGGGATCCTAGTTAATGATAAACTTACCTGGAGCAACCAGTGCCAGGCAGCGGCTGCCAAGGCAAACAGGATCATGGGGTGCATTAAAAGAGGTCTGGATACACATGATGAGAGCATTATACTGCCTCTGTACAAATCTCTGGTTAGACCGCACATGGAGTACTGTGTACAGTTTTGGGCACCGGTGCTCAGGAAGGATATAATGGAACTAGAGCGGGTACCAAGGAGGGCAACAAAATTAATAAAGGGGATGGGGGAACTACAATACCCAGAGAGATTAGCAAAATTAGGATTTAGTCTACAAAAAAAGACGACTGAGGAGCGATCTAATAACCATGTATAAGTATATAAGGGGACAATGCAAATATCTCTCTGAGGATCTGTTTATACCAAGGAAGATGACAGTCACAAGGGGGCATTCTCTGCGTCTGGAGAAGAAAAGGTTTTTCCACCAACATAGAAGAGGATTTTTTACTGTTAGGGCAGTGAGAATCTGGAATTCACTGCCTGAGGAGGTGGTGATGGCGAACTCAGTCGAAGGGTTCAAGAGAGGCCTGGATGTCTTCCTGGAGCATAACAATATTGTATCTTACAGTTATTGTTAGGTTCTTTAGAAGGACATAGATCTGGGGATTTATTCTGACAGAGTTTTATAGGCTGGACTAATGTCTTTTTTCGGCCTTACTAACTATGTTACTATGAGCACACTCGCTCATCACTAATCAGAACCTGTAGAGCTAGGATTTAGCCCTAGCTTACCTGGCTTTGATACAGTTGTTATAATTATTAGCATTTTCAGGGTTTGTAGTACATTTTAAAGTCTTCCTAGTTACTAAAATCGACCTCTTTTCACACAATTATAAAATGGAACAAAACACAAGATGCAAAAAAGTAAGTAAAATTGATTTATGAAACATTTCAAAGTAGTGACCAAAAGTGCGACAAATTATAAAAAAAATTCCCAAATTAGAGGAATAACATCAAGAAAAATATACAAATTACGTAATATACTTTTCCAGTAAACAATGCCTTTTCCTTTAAACCATTTTCGGGAACAGCCATTTAAGACATAATATCTGTATCACAGCAAACCTTTTTTCTGTTACAGAAACTTTGCTCTCCCAAATGTAAAGACATTATAAATGGTACGGATATGGTAAATTATATAATAAATTTTAATTTTACATAGTTTATAAAAAATACAATCTGAAATGGTAAACAGCAATCTAAAACATTTACAAAAATCTAGAGTATAAAAACAGAAATGTTGTTACCAAAAACTGAATGCTTCTTTCTATGTGACACATTTTCTTCTTTACCATTTTCTCCAAATGGACAGTGTTATGTACTGCTGTAGTTCAGCACCGATTATACAACATCTTAGTGGCAGGAATGCAGTTCTATACAGTGGGCAGTAAAGAGCCTGGGGATACCACCTCAGAACATGCAGTTCATGCATTTCACTGCCTTACTGCCATAGTCTATACACTCTGGACCAACACACTCGCAACACGCGTTGTGAAACCACCGGTATTTTGATGCGCCCATAGACTCACAGGAAACTTTACACTGATGGATAGACATGCAGTCGTCAAAGTACACCACGGTGCACATGTGCTCTGCAAAATAAATGCAAAAATACAATATGTTATTAATCTTAATACTTTTGATTAAAATGAAAATAGCACAAAGTAAAAAAAGAATATAAGCAA
This sequence comes from Dendrobates tinctorius, assembly GCF_039654945.1. Lineage (NCBI taxonomy): Eukaryota > Metazoa > Chordata > Amphibia > Anura > Dendrobatidae > Dendrobates > Dendrobates tinctorius. The sequence continues at coordinate 21,111,897 of NW_027361838.1, read as the reverse complement.
GAGAGTGTTAACTTGAATTCAGCCATTTCTCATCAATGCAATATTAGCCAAATGTGAAGCTCCTGGAACCAGGTACAAATTTGCTGTTTCTAAAACCCATGGGTGTTCTACACAGGACTGATTCAATGGCCATTCCAATGTCTTCCAAAGTGAAGTCCTATAGTTATTGCAAAACTAAAGCTGTGTAGTTTTTTGTTGTTTTTTTTTCACATGCATAAAAAAGGTGTAGTTTCAGGAAACTTTTTTTATTTTTTTTATTTTTTTTAGGGGGGGGGGGGGAAGGGGGAGGGGAGTTAGCAGGATTCTTGGAAACTTATTTTCCTGAAAATTTTTCTGAAGTTCTTTTAAGAGGTTTGGAAGAGTGATTTTTTTCCACTGCATTTCAAAGTTTTTCTTGTTTCTACCAGACATTTTTAAAACACTCAATGTGAAATTTTTTTTATATATATTTTAAGAATAGCAAATTTGGTTAGTTAGTAGATGGAGTTTTCAAGTAGGATTTTGGAGAGGTTCCGATCCAAAATACTCTTAAAAAAATGTGTTCAACATAGATCATTTTGAGTGATTTAGGCTAATAAGCCATCAAAACCATATGAGAAAATGTATTGGAAGGTTGGATAGATTCAGGGCAAATTGACATATTAGCCCACCACAGTACAGTGGTCAGGTTCCAGGTGGTCATAATTTATCACCTTTTCTGTGGGTAAATGTACCAGCATTTGGTACTACCAATGATTTTCTTTAACATTTTGCCCATATGAAAGCAGTATAGTCTTAGCAAACTGCATACATTTGAAACATTAGGGTGTGTGGTAACTTGGCAGCAAAACACAAGAAACCAAAAATCCTCAGTAATTAAACATAATAGTGACTTTACCGCTGGAAAATATGACCACTGCCAAGGAGAGACACTTGGCAGCCCCTAAATACTGTGGGTGGCTAACACACTTCCAACATTCTGGGCTTGTGTGCAAGTTTATTTAGACAATAAGGAAACCAAGAGTGGATGTACAGACATACAATTATAACCGTTTCTAGAACCAGGACATGTTTGTCTTTCCACTTTTCCCAACTATTTTTTTAGGAAGTCCTCTTCCGACACTTTTGAGATGTTTATCCTTTAACTACATCACCTCTGGAGTCACAGATCCAATTTAGACTCTGGGTTATACAAGGACATCCTAAAAACACACATTGTACTGCCAAGCTCAAGGAGGTCAGGTTTGGTAAGGAGAAATGAAATGGAACACACTGACCATTAGTCATACAGTAAACACCAGATTCTCAAAGAAAACACAGCTTTATAGTTTACAATCCTTGGGAAAGTCTTAACAATCCTTCCAGCACAACAGAGATGTTGTTGAGGACTATTGGCTCTTCTTTACTGCTCACCTTAAACTCATAATGGGCCTGGAGTATCCTACTATATCACTATCAGAAAGAAAAAAAACAGCATTCATCTCTCCCAACCACTACTTCATATACATGAATGCTCAGTTAAGCAGAGTGTACATACATTTGCAGTGAGGAGAAGCAAGTAAGCTGCTGCTTTCAAGATGACAATCCACTTTCCCAACATCATGTGTTGCTGAAGAGTGGGAACACCCCCATGCACATTAAATTAGAGATGCACAGACTTTCAGGCCAAGGACCTTATTGTATTATAGGGCTATTTCAAGAGGCCCAATGAGGCAATACAATTTATCACCTCAATATAGGTCATGTAAAATAGAAAAAATCCCAACATAAGCATTGCTAAGACTATCTGGTGCCTCAAAGTGACTACAGGTCTTTAATAGCGGTCTGTAGAGCAGCCCAAACAGACAAAAAAAATGAAAGTATTTTTTAGAGGGTATGTGTGGGAGTCTATATTTATTGGGAAAATTTAGAATGGCACCCCTCATATGAGAATCTTACTATTAATGGGGGAAAATTGCTGGCATTATGAATAAGTGTGCATACCACTGACAATTGAAGTGGGAACTTTTCCAGTACTATTAAAGGCACTCTGCTATAATAATTGATGAAAACCCATACACACTCCACCAACACTATAAAGAGGGGGCACAATTAATGCTGGGCATTCTGCACTAAATTTTATGCATATAGACGGCCATACTGCTCACGCGAGGATTGCATCGCAGTGACTGACTAACCGAACACCTCTCCAGACCTGAGCGTACCAGGGTGATGTATTTCTATTCAGCTGTCACACTCAGGACAGGAAAGCCGATGGTCAGGACGAGGATGGAATGCGATCCTCGCATAAGAAATACGGTCTGTCTGTCCCCTTACATGTATGCGCCTTATATTTTTTAAAAGCCAGTGCCTCCGACTACCACCAATGCTCATACTATAACAACGATCCTTCCCACAGTAATCTAGGATTGAGCAATAATGTCCATATGGTCCATAGACAGCTAAGGTTTGTTAATACTTGCGAGGTTTAGAACCCAATTTGTCTCTTAAACTTTGTTCGATTGTTGGCTCGGACTTCTGCCCAATTCCTGCCAGCTAAACTTTTTTTTTGACCAAAATAATGTTATGTTCTGGCACCACTGTTGCTAATGGTAAACACTCCATAAAAACAGAAAGCTAGGTAGTCCCACGGATACAATTGATGCTACCTTGAAGGGATTAAGGGAACATGTAATCGCTTAGACCGTACTCCTTGCTTTAGCTGTAAAGGGGTTGCTTTCTACTGGAAAAACCCTCATCAGCAGGCTCTCAAAATTGAATAAAAAAATATTGATCCTTCTGGACCAGTACCACTCCTAAAATCAGTGTGGTGTCTCCAGCAGGTCTGCTGGTCTCAACATTTGATAGAGGCATCACGTAGACCCAACCTTGAAGCCAATCAGCCGCTGTTTGGCTTCAAGGTTGGGGTATGTTGACCCCAGCCGGGAATGCAGCACTGAGTATGGAGGAGCAGCACAGGTCACCTCCTGAGCCCATTAATATGAGGTTGTCCAGCAGTGGACAACTCTTAAGCCATGACCACTAGTGACTTAAATGGGAACTCAGAATGCCACCTGCAGTCCATGGCACCTATCTTTGCAGCATTTGGTTCCAATTCAGGATAAAATTTACAATCAAATTTCTTTATAAAATAAATGGATATTATAAAGATTGTTGAAAAAAACATGTTGTGGGGAAAACTACGCACAATTTTTTTCCCATCTTTGTTGCTGCAGGGTTTGAATAGAACAGCTTTACAAAATCTTGTCAACAACATTGTACAATGCATATGACCCACACTGGAACCAGATGTCAAGTCAAATATTAAATCAATAAGATGAAGGCAAAACCAAAAAAAGAAAAAAAAAAAAAAAAAATGTATCCAGAGATGCAGTCCTTCCCCAAAGCCATTCTATTGGTTGGCTTATTTTTTATGTCAGCATTACATGTCATCAGTTTATCTGGTCAGTTCTGTTTTTGTTTTAGAGTCCACCAACTTATACCTCCTTCTTTAGACACTTTTCAAAATCGTTCAGTAAGATATTAAAATTGTCTGGCGCACTAAATCTCCACCTTAGTATTTAACCACCATATTTTGTTTATGCTTCAACATTTTGGAGACGATTCAGTCATTCATCGCACATATGATTTGCTGACATTGGACAGGAGCACAGTGTAAACACATACTCCTGTTCTTCCTGTCCTCAGGATTTTATTTTTTCCTTTAAGAGGGATGAAAAGGCAAACATTTCCAATAAATTAGTTTAATATGACACATCTGCTTTTGCACTTCCTTTATTACAAGAACTTGGCCTATATGTACAGTATCTTGCTGTGAAGTAATGTAACACAGAAACATGGTTGAAGTTTAAAAAACAAAACAAAAAAGAATATCCTGGAGCAAAACAGTGGGATTTCGATCTAATGACTTAACTGAAGTTATATTAAACTTTAAATTAAATAAAAAAAAAACGTGTAGGAGCAAAACTCTTCATGGAGTTTCCATAATTTTTGCCCATTTTAACTTATTAAATATACGCATTAATGCAGGACTAAACTTGCATCATTGTGACAGTTACCAAGCCAAATAGACCTGTGGTTAATAGGTCTTGTAGAATAAGAAGCCAGAAATTATGAATATCACTATTACGGGTGGACTGAAAACATCAGCAAAATTTACCAAGGCATCTCCACAAGTATTTTTTTGCAAATCAAAAGGTATGTGCATACATTACATTTTTGCATATTTTTCTGCTGCAAAACCCAGAGTGTGGACCTGTGGCGCAGGTCCTTAGGCCTGTTTCACACTTCAGTTTTTGTCCATCAGTCAAGATCCGCCGTTTTGCAAAAAAAACGGATCTGTTATTTTGTTTGGTGGATCCGTTTTTTTTCCCATTGAGTTGCATTACCGGCGGATCTTGACGGACGGCCATCCATCGGATCCGTTTTTTTGCGGATCCGCCAAAACTTTGCCGTCCGCCGACATGCCCGAACGGAGCATGTAACGTTTTTTTCAGGCGGCAGGATCCGCACTTCACACTGCGCATGCCCAAAAGACTTCACTCAGCCTGTAATTTAACCCTAAAGTCTGTTCTGCCGCCTGGAAAAAAAAAAAAAATTAAAAAAAATCTCTCTCTCTCTCTCTCTCTCTCTCTCTCTCTCTCTCTCTCTCTCTCCTCCCCGGGCAGCGGTTCCTTTAAAATTCTTCATTCATCGGAGCCGTCATAAAAACAGTCCGGTGGCATCCGTACACATCAGATAGCAACGGATCCGCTTTCCGCCATTTTGGCGGATTTTAACTGACACAGAAAAACTGAAGTGTGAAACAGGCCTTAGGGTGCTAACCTCCGTGGTGGGTAGGTTAATAAATATAATATAAAAAAGGTTAGATCCACCAAGAATAATTACAGATGTCACTATGAAATACATAGACTCAAAAGGTACCACCACCAACAATTCACAAGTCCAAAATAGCTAAAGTGCAAGTGCCTGGTGCTCTCTGACGAAGGATTTCTGAAACATACGTTGGGCAGGAGGAACATTTGACGGCAGCAGCCTGAGCCCAGCAGTCACCTCTACTATAGTTAGTGCCTTTATTGTAATAGCCTATTTTTGGTCCTTGACTAACTCTTATGGCAGTAACCCTTTGATAGCAATACCCTTTATTCCTTTTTGCACACTTCAGCTATTTTGGACTTTGAGGGCACGCCATCAACTTAATAAGCATGTATACTATGTTATCAATTAATATTTCTCTCCACATAATGTGGTTGGATATTCTGCTATAATATACTGCTCAAAAAAATAAAGGGAGCACTATTCCATATGCAACAGGCTGTTTGTATATATATTTTTCTGTAATGTATACTACTTGAGCATTGCTCACTGGTGCTGTGACTGGCCTACTATTACTGCTCCCGTCGAATGTCCCTCCCACTCTGAGGCACTTTGTGCATGTATCTTTTTTCATTACTCGTTCTAATAAAAATACTGCTTTTAAACTTGTTCCATTGTCACGTGTATCCCTACTGTCACATGTGTGAATTGTTGGTGGTGGTACCTTTGATTCTAGGTTAATAAATAAATAGTTAGGTAAAAATAGGGAAAGACCATCTACCCCTAACCCCCCCCCCCCCCTTCCCTCTTCCCAGCTATGGAGGTCAGTCGTGCCGCTTGACAAAGGTAACATGTCATTTAATTTTTAATCTCTTATAATTATGGTATAATTTCAAGATTTCTCCCAGAGCGCCTTTCGAGTATTTCATATTTGAGAATCTTTCACAAGTGTATCTCTCCCTTGCGCTCCTTTGACTCTCATTGTGATCTGAAAATTTCTCATTCTTATACAGTATATCCAAATCTGTTTATTTCCATTTTGTACACATTGTACCCCAATCCTGTCCATTGGGTTCACCTCCTAGTGATCCAATGTATACATAAATTGCCTTATGAAATTGAAAACCACAAAAACAAAAAACCCACAAAACATGCAATTGGCATTAAGGAGATCTTTATCTCCCTTCCTTTTATTTCTGATATTAAATAGGAATAAAATGTGAGAATTGAGGTTACTGTCCTTCTGTCTAGAGTGTCGGTATTGTTTCACTCATATGGTACCTATGACCAAAGTCATTCGGCACATAATACAGTACATGCGCCATCTTGCACATATGGAGGCGTAAGTGCCCTAACATCCTGTGACGCAGGTCCCAATATGGGACCTCAGCGTTCCACCGGCCAGATGCTGCTGGAACTGGATATCACGTGACGCTTAGCGATTGGATGTATTCGATCACTAAATCCAAGCGCATTCCAACAGCCGAATATCCTCTTTAGTGCAGACTGGAAGTACGCCAGAAGCACACACAGGATAAAAAGGAACATACCGTAACAGGTAATAGAGCAATCACAGCATGACATTTTTTAGTCCTGGACCTTCTCTGCATCACTTTCCTGATGAGTGATTTGACAAAACGCATCGGTAGCCATTGAGGGAGAACAGTCACCAGCATGGTAGGATACAGCATCCAAGGAATTTACTGACTAACCACCATAATAATAATAATCTTTATTTATATAGCGCCAACATATTCCGCAGCACTTTACAGTTTAACAGTTTCAAAACACAAGTCATACGTAACAACGTTAACAATACAGTAATTGAAGCAAAATAAGACGAAATAAGACGACCCTGCTCGTGACAGCTTACAATCTACAATGAGGTGGGGGAGATACAGAGTACAGGTGTGTATTTACAATGAAGGTCCAGCCATCTTGAGGGAGTGAAGGATGGATGGAGATGGTGAATGGGCTACACAAGCACACTTACACAGAGAATGACTTCTGACGTTGGGCGAGACTGTTTCAACATACTTGTATACCGTATTCATGTATACCGTATGTCTGCACAGTGGTTTGGGGTATCGATAGATGTATACCCCATCCAGCCTGGCAATGGATTCTATGAACTATATTACAGCTTTGAATAGACGAGGGCAAATTCACCACTGAGACCTTATGCAACACAAATATACTCATTGCATCTAAAGATAAAAATGGATGTCTTATGTAATTAGAGTTGTGTAAAAGTGGGTGAAGCCCATAATATATATACACCGACATGCAGGCTGCAGTATACCACTTGTAAAATATACGGTAAGTGGAAACCCAATCTGCTTGGGCAGAGAGCATCTCACATCAACCTTAGATATATTGACTGGTAGGATTGAGCACTTATGCTTGTAATTTGTCGGTTTGCTTGTCCTGCACCTTGCACTTTCTATTTTAGTTTTAGTCATAGTGAAATAAAAGTTATATTTTAAATATCCTAAGTTCACAGCTATTTAAAAATGGCTCACACCATACCCAACAGATGCTGACCATTACATAGCCGACACCTACCTGTAATAGCAGTGAGCGGAGAATGCTTTGATTGCTGATGTTTAACCATTTAAATTATGCTGTCAATCACTTACAGCAGCATTAACATTAAATGATTCACATCTATCTAATATTCTGCATTTTTTTCCCATAAAGATCAATCCAACTGCTGTGTCTGGAAAGGGCAGTGTGAGTGGCTCAGTTTCAGTGTGTGATAAGCACACATGAGCTTGAAGCCCCCCAGCTGAACAGAAGAGAAGACTGCAAAGGCAAGCTTAAAAATCAATGAATTGTTTACATAATAGAATTGATCATCATGGATTAAGCTGGAGTCACACATAGCGACTTACCAGCGATCCCGACAACGATATCAACGTGTCAGGATCGCTGGTAAGTCGCTATGTGATCGCTGGTGAGCTGTCACACAGACCGCTTCACCAGCGATTAGCACAGGGATGCCGAACGCGCGGCATCACTGTGTTCGTTAGCGCTGATGCCATCCCTGTAAAAAAATAGAATTAAAATAAAAAATATTGTTATTCTCACCTTCCGACGTCCCGCGCAGCATTCCCGCCTCTCTCCACGCTCCCGGTCCCAGTGATCCTTTGCGAGAATGACCGCGAGAATGTCACGGTCTCGCGGTCATTCGTGTAAAGGATCACTGGGACTGGGAGCGTGGAGAGAGGCGGGATGGCTGCGCGGGACGTCGGAAGGTGAGAATATCAGTATTTTTTTATTTTTTATTTTTTACAGCTGATCGCTGGTCTCCTGCCTGTCACACGCAGCGATGCGTGCTGGCCAGCGGGAGATCAGCGACGAAAAAAAAAGTCCAGAGGTTTCTTGCAGCGATCAGCGATACCGACAGGGGGGCCGGTCGCTGGTCAGTGTCACACACAGCGATGTCGCTGGTGAGATCGCTGTTGCATCACAAAAGTTGTGACTCAGCAGCGATCTCGCTAGCGAGATTGCTATGTGTGACTCCAGCTTTAGGGACAAGCGCTGTACAGGGAAGAGAGTTGGCAGCTGCTGAGTAGTTCTCATTGACTTTGAATGAGGGCAGCGCTGCAGTACCTTGAGACGGCCACTACACATTTTTTATCACACAATTGCCCTGGTGGCACTTCGTCATAAATAATTGGGTTTTAGGTTACAGTTTGGGCACTCGGTCTCAGAAAGGTTCGCCATCACTGCCCTATGGCATTCAGGTCCCTCTTTTTCTGGATCTAGTACCTTTTTCAATTAGTATGTTTTTAATTGTCTTATTAATAAAATCATATTTTTATCTCCAAGTACCATTTTATTGGGATCATTTTGTTATTTATGGTCACCAATACAGTGATTAATTATTTTTGTTGAGTAGACTTGTCAGCTGACTGCATAGTTTATTGCGCCAGTAAATTGGTGTCGGCAGTACAGGGGAGTTTGTATCGGTGTGTGTGTACAGGCCTTACATTTAGTCGATCGTTTCTCGCTATGGGAAGAAATCGGCCACGTACACCACCCATAACTATGGAAATGAAGCATTACTGATTGCTCTTGTGTCATGTTACTTCTCTCATGCTGATAAGACGACATTATTTCACTACTCCTGTCAGATGATGGTTAAACTGGTAATTACATACATTTTGGTGATTAAATAAGTAAACGAAAATGTCTAAATGTCTAATTCACATGTACAGATGTCTTGGAATCATTTAGAACCCATTTATCAGGATTAATTAGAATATTGTAATATTTGGCAATAATGCAATCATGTCATCTTTGTAGAAAACACTAATCTAATGAATGCAATGTTTAGGTAAAAGTATTCTACTTATCAGAGCAGCAGTTGTGCTCCAGAGCTGCTCCTCTCTCTGTAATGGGACAGAAACTGCAACAATGGTAAGTCACTGCAGCTGCCAATAGCACCAGGGGTGGATACAGAAGGCAAACGCAGAAACCTCACAAATTAGGCCTCTTTCACACTTCAGTTTTTCGACGTCAGTCAAAATCCGCCACTTTTAGAAAAAAACGGATCCGCCCATTTTTGGGCGGATCCGTTTTTTTCCCCATTGATTTTCAATAGTGGCGGATTTTGACTGATGGTCGTCCGTTGGGTCCGTTTTTTGACGGCTCCGTGATAATTTTTTCGGCTCCCGGGCGGACGAGACGGACACTGCAATGTTTTTTTTTCGTTGACGGTCCGCTATTTTGAACTGCGCATGCCCTGAAACTTTGCTCCGGGAGCAGTTTTAACTATATCATGCAGTTCCGGGAGCCGGGAACAGTCTCTCTCTCTCGACCTCCTGCGAGATCGCGGCGATGCAGACCGACCTCCCGCGAGATCGCGGCGATGCAGACCGCGATCACTTTAAATCACGCCGCATTACTTCTTCCACAGATCCGTTCTACAACATGGTCCGATGTCATCCGTACATCGCTAAACGGAGACGGTTCAGTTTTTCTTCGTTTTTCTTCAACCTTTGGCGGATTTCAGCTGACCGCCGCCGACGGAGGTATGAAACAGGCCTTAGACTTGAGGTGTCACTATGCGTGCACCGGCGCCTGTGGCTCTCCCGCAGACACTGACTTGTGGCGCATCTTTCCAGACTGCAACAGGTCAATTTCTCTTGCAGAGATGACACACTAGTCTCCGCAACAGAAATGTCACCAATACAATGTGTTGAACACAGTGTTTCCGCACGGTTCAGTGAACACATGCGGATTTACCTGTGCTCAATAGACGGCAGCGCTTTGGATGCAGTGAACGTGCGCCGTCTCCAAAGCGCTGCTAGTTCCGGATCGTTGGCACCCAGCCAACAGTTATTAGCATTCAGTTTAAGGTTTCTTTCAATTTACGGTAAGCAAAAGGTTATATTCTTCATTTCGTTACGCTTCAATCAGAACTCAGTACTATCAGCCCAATTACAATGTTCACTATATCGGCACTAACACTAACAATCCTATTTGAGTCATCATTATTCAGAAAAAAAAAAAACAACCAAATAGATCACAGATTACACAGTATTGATTACGATATCTTCAACATTCCCAGACTGTTCTCTTAGGGTACCATTACACCTAGCAACTCACCAGCGATCCCGACCAGCGATATGACGCGGTCAGGATCGCTGGTGAATCGCTGGGTGGTCGCTAGTGAGCTGCCACACAGGCAGATCTCACCAGCGACATCGCAGGGGACGGGGGTCGCTACTTACCTGTCAGACGCGGCGATCCTGCGTCCTCCCGCCCGGCTCCACGCGTCGCTCGTCGTCACAGCAGGAAGCGCCGCAGGAAGTGGACGACGAGGAATGGTCCAGCAGCTTCTCGTGCGATCAGCGATAACCAGCGGGGGAGCCGGTCGGAGGTAAGTATCACATGCAGCGATATCGCTAGTAATATCGCTGTAACGTCACAAAATCGGTGACTTTACAGCGATATTGCTAGCGATAACGCAGTGTGTAACGGGGGCTTTAGGTTAGGCCACGTTCACATGTTCGGTATTTCACCTTAATATCTGTAAGCCAAAACCAGGAGTGAAACAGTCAGAGGAAAAGTATAATAGAAAGACATCACCATTTTGTGAAAAAATGTGACAAACAATTCTGCCTTTTTTTTTTTATTTTAATGGGGTTCGCAAAGTGGGATAAATAGCATTATAATTTTATATAGTTTGGGTTGTTATAGAGATGACGATCCCATATATGTATCGTTTATTACTATTTAATCCCTTTTTCCACAATAAAATACAGCGTTTAAAAAAAAGAAAAAAATATTTGGGTGTTGCTGTATTGTAAGAGCCGTACATTTTCCATGAGACTCTTGATTTTATTATTTCACATGTCAATGTGGCATCCGTTGTTGTTCCCCCCCAGTATAGAACACATACTCATAACATAAGGTTGTAGTCACATGTCCATGTTTTTTTCACGCATCGTGTGCCTGTGCAACACACGGAGATATGTCCGTTTTTTTTCTATATCATGGATGAAAAGGGTCAATACAAGTCTATGGGTCTGTGAAAAATGTAATGTATCCATCCATGAAAAACACTGATGACATTGGCACCATTTTTTCAGAAATGTGTTTAAACATGATGTGTGAATGAGGATTTAAAGTGAGTCAGGAGGGGAAGCTACAGATATCTGCAGCTCCCGATTTAACCCCGAATATCTCAGGCTAGATAGCAACTGCAGGAATTCTGGACCAGTTTTTAAGTTGAAAATCTCACTTTCAAGTGAATCGTCTTGTAAAATACAAATGTGACGCATTGTTAAAATTTAGAACTAGAAAAAAGTAAAATTTCTCCCCGATTCAATAACGCTGCTCACTATTTCTTCAGTATAAAAGAGTTTAAGCTAAAGTCAAAGGCTATTCATCTGTAGTCATTACTGCGTGCCTCACACCGCCAAGGAAAGCCGGATGTTCCTGTGGAAGAACAGGAAGGACACTGGAATTTATGCTGGCATCAAGATATTGCAGGAAGAGTGAAAATTGGCATCTGCTCATTGCTGGAAATGAGCAATTGTGGGAAACTGCAAACACCCATAAAATATAAAATGGAGGGGAATTTATTTCCAGGATCTATGAAATAATAATATTGGAAAAAATGTGAACTTCACAGTTCTGCAGAAGGTATCGAGTTCAGTGGATCAGGATTTTGGCAGATTTGAAGAGACTCCAATTGTAAAGATTATAAATGTGTTGAATGTTAACACTACTTTTCTACAGCAGCATAGATTGAAAGTAAGTTAGTATGGATATTGCCAGACTTTCCTCTGCAGATGGAGGATTGTTAAAGGGATTGTCCACGACAATATTGTATCTTACAAAGAAGTCCTGTGAGCTTTAAGGAGAGAAAACAAATATGGCGTCCACTCATCTTCTGGTCCCCCTTGTGTTCCTCTTCACCCACTGACCATGTTCTCCACTATTTTTCATCCTTCTTGGACTGAAATTCATGGTTGTAGAAAAATCAGTGTTCACCAATTGGCTGTGGTGGTCACCTGATGCCCCCTGCCAGAAGAAAACAAGAGGAGAGAGGTGGGGGCATAGCCAGCAGTGAGGAGGGACACAAAAGGCCTAAATCTTCAAGAAATCCACAAAATTGTGAAAAGCTGCACTCATTTTTGTCAGGAAAAAAAAAAAAAAAAAGTTCTCCGGCAGATGAATAAACAGGCTCATTAATCTCAGATTCCACATGGAAAAGCTACAGATTAGCTCCATTGAATGATAGTATGGCAATCCTCATGCAGGTCATTTGGCAAATCTACAGCAGAAACGTGTTCAGACAAAATCTGAAGTTACCTACTATATTGGCTTTTGTGGGGAACCTGAATTGTGAATTTTGGCATAGCTTTCCTATGACCATTGGTGGTGAAGTAAGAGACTCACCTGTATTAAAAATATCAGCATGGATATAGGACAGAGAATTGCAAACAAAACATGAAAAGAAAACATTGCTCACATACCTTTATCACCTGAGTGTGACACGTGGACTCCATTTTGAGGAACCGACACATTCTGGTGTTGCTGCTGATTTACTGAGTCAAGGAAGGATACAAGGTTTTCATGATGTGAAAGTTCCTCTATCACTGGGAAGGACACAATGTTCCAGTTGAGCTGATTCAGGCTCTCTCCTTCAGTTAGTGCTCGGAAAAGGGATGGAATAGGCTCATGAAGTTCCTCAACCGTACTCTTAGAAGTTGGAGGAGTGTCACTATAATTTCTCGGATTGCACATTCCTACAAGTGTAAAACAAGCTGCTTTCATCAGAGTTCATTACTGGCTGGACAACCAGAGATTACATTATAATTATATATATATATATATATATATATATATATATATATATATATATATATATATATATATATATATATATATATATATATATATATCTCTATCTAGAGAGAATATACCGAATATATCACACACACTTGTTTATTCCATGCCTAGAAGACTTGCTGCTGTCCTTATAGGTCATACAAAATATGACATGTAGTTTTTGATGTGGGATCTATTCATTTTTGCAACAACTAATTTGCAATCAACTTATTTTGTGTAAAAGTTATTTTTTTTTAACCTTACTTTCATGTTATGGGTTTAAAAAAAGGTTCTGCAAAGCTCAGGTTCGTCAAAACTTTGAAAATTGTTTTTGCATTCAGAGAGATATTTATTAAAATCTTGCTTTTCAAAGAGGGTGTACTCATTTATTCCGAGTCATATTTTTTTATGTATGTATCTTCCTCACTTATTTTAGCACCATCAACTCCACAGCACCTTACAAATAAGAGATTATTATTGCGATTATACACGTTTATTTCATTTGTGTGTATAGGAACAACGTAAAAAAAAAAAAAAAATGGTCCAGACAAAATAATGGTCATTCACAATTTAATATTTGGCTGCTCTCCCTTTGTCCCTTTGGAATAAATAACTGCAATCAATCGCTTCCTATAACCATCTACAAGCTTCTTACACCTCTCAACAGGAATTTTGGATCACCCTACTTTTGCAAACTGCTCCAGATCTCTCATATTTGAAGGGTGCCTTCTCCCAACAGCAATTTTAAGATGTCTTCACAGGTATTCAATGGGACATAGATCCAGAGTCATTGCTAGCCACTTCGGAACTCTCGAGTGCTTTGTTTCCATCCATTTCTGGGTGCTTCTTGACGTATGTTTAGGGTCACTGTCGGGCTGGCAGACCAATGACCTAGGACGCAAACCCAGCTTTTTGACCCTGGGCACTTCATTCCGACCCAAAATCTTTTGGTAATATTCAGATTTCACTATGCCTTGCACACAGTCAAGGCACCCAGTGCCAGAGGCAGCAAAACAATCCCAAAACATCTTTGAACTTCCACCACATTTGACTGTAGGTACTTTACTTTGTAGGCCTCATTCTTATTTTTGTCATTAAGTAGAAAGATGTGCTTCACCAAAAAAACTCTATCTTGGTCTCATCTTTCCACAAGGCACTTTCCTAGAAGGATTTTGGCTCGCTCGCATACATTTTGGCAACCTGCAGTCTAGCTTTTTTACGTCTCTCTGTCAGCAGTGGGGTCCTCCTGGGTCTCCGGCCGTAGCATTTTATTTCATTCCAAAGCCAATGACCAGGGCCGGTTTTAGACAAAATGGGGCCCTGGTCAAAACTTAAAAGTGGGGCCCCAAATGCTAATATATTGCACCATCACACATTTTTTGTTGTATTTACATGCACTGAGTTCAGGCCATAAAACTAATGTGATCAATAATATTGAAGTCATTCAATGCTTGTTTCCCGGCCTCTTTACACCAGCTGAGGAAGAGTGATGGGCACAGAAGATCACCAGTAGATCAATCCGTTCCAATACAGTACCATGTTATCACAAGCATATCTGCAGTTTTCACCTGGTGGTGTGCTACTGAGAACAATGATTACTATTTAGGCATAAACAATGAAATCACTCGATGAATAGGCAGCATTTTGCCAGGTTAGTATAATGCACACCTCATAGTCCTCCATAAAGTATAATGCATACCCCATTGTCCTCCATATAGTATAATGCACACCCCATAGCCCTCCACATAGTATAATGCACTCCCCATAGGCATGCATACGGTATAATAAAACTTTTCATAGTCCTCCATAGAGTATAATGCAGACCCAATATAGTACACATAGTATAATACACTTTCCATAGTCCTTGTTCAAGTACAACACAGCCCCCATAGAGTACATTGACTATAAAATCAGACCTCATATGGTATAACGCAGCCCCATAGTCCTCCAGTATTATGGCCACTCACTGATTTAAAAATACATACTCTTCATTCCCCCGCTGATCCAGTGTCTGCAGCGCATCTTCTCAACATCTCCACTGCTTGGCACAGCATGGCGCCCGATGAAGTGACATAATCATGCCCGCTGCATCTGAAGCAGAGGGTGAATGATGAGAGAGGGAGGGTCACTTAACGCTCTCTCCTCCATCATTGATTTCAACTGTATCAGCATCTAAAATGCGCACACAGTTGAATGTACGATGCATAGGGGGAGGCTGAGTCGGTGCAGGCAACGGCCACCCTAAATCATGGGTTTAATAGCAGCGTGGTGTGCCGCCATTAGCAACATGCCACTAGTTGGGGACCCTTGGGCAAATGCCTGGTTTGCCTGCCTTTAACACCGGCTATGCCTACGGCTAGTACATACTGACACGGATGCACCCTGAGCCTGCAGGACCGTTTGAGTTTCTTTGAAACTTGATTGGCGCTGCTTAGCCACCACCCAGACTATCCTGCGCTGCAATCTTTCATCAATTATTATCTGCCACCGACGTCCAGGAAGATTGGCTACAGTGCTATGGGTTGTAAACTTCTTGTATATGTTGAGCACTGTGGACAAAAGGTACATCAAGATCTCTGGAGACGGACTTGTAGCCTTGAGATGGTTGAAAAAGTCTTAGTTACTCACCGGTTAACGGTATTTTTCGGAGTCCATGACAGCACCACCTGAGAGAGGGGATCCGCCCTTTAGGAACAGGAAACCTACAGATACAAAAGGGTGGCACCTCTCCCACGCATCAGTTGGATTACAGAGCACAAGAGGACTTCCAAGGTTAATGCATGATTTATGTACAGTATTCTTTACAATTATAAACTTTTTTCACCAGTGAGCATATACAAGAAATAGACGTGCACACCCCAATTAAACTAAAGGGAGGGAATATACGGGTGCTGTCATGGACTCCGAAAAATACCGTTAACCGGTGAGTAACTAAGACTTTATTCGGTCGTCCATGACAGCACCACCTGAGAGATTTACAGAGAGTAATATCAGCTTTAGGGAGGGACTACAGCCTGCAGCACCCTTATACCAAAAGAGAGGTCTGTGGAAGCACCCAGGTCTAGCCTATAATGACTATAAAAGGTGCTCGGAGAGGACCAAGTAGCCGCCTTACATATCTGGTCAATGGAGACTTCTGATCTTTCGGCCCATGAGGTCGCCATGGCCCTGGTGGAATGCGCCCTCAGCTTCCCGGGTGGCGACCTGCCCTTTGAGGTGTATGCTATTGAAATCGCCTCTCTAATCCATCTGGCTAGTGTATTTTTTGATGCTCTACAACCTTTTCTGGGGCCTTGATGAGAGATAAATAGGGCATTATCTTTCTTCCAGGGATCTGTGACTGTCAGATATTCTATGAGGCCTCTCCTGACATCCAGGGTGTGTAGTTTCTTTTCCTTCTCGTTAGTTGGATTAGGGAGGAAGGATGGAAGAACTATTTCCTGTGTCCTATGGAAACTAGAAACTACCTTCGGCAAGTACGCTGGATCAGGTCTAAGTATTACCCTATCCTCTTTGAACTGTAAATAAGGAGGACACCTAGATAAAGCCTGGATATCACTTATTCTGCGGGCTGATGTTAGAGCTACCAGGAAGGCTACCTTGAGGGACAGGTTTTTTAGGGAAGCCGACGAGATAGGTTCGAATGGGGTCTCTGTCATAGCAGTGAGGACTAGGTTCAAGTCCCACGGCATGAACCTATCCTTCATTATTGGCCTGGATCTACCTGCCGCCTTAATGAACCTGCTTACCCAATAATTACCAGCGATGTTACAGCTAAACAGGGCCCCCAAGGCTGACACTTGTACTTTAAGGGTACTGGTAGAGAGCCCCATGTCCAGACCTTTTTGTAGGAACTCTAATATCTGCATTATAGGCGCTGAATCCCCAGCGACTACTCCTGAGTTTTGAAGGAATTTTTTCCAAATTCTGACATAAATTTTTGTGGTAATGATTTTTCTACTCTTAAGTAGGGTGTTAATTAGGTCTGTGGAGAAGCCCTTCTCTTCTAATAACGACCGTTCAAACTCCACGCCATCAGATGAAGGCCAGCCACCTGAGGATGGAAGACTGGGCCCTGGTACAGGAGATCCGGGATGTCCGGCAGAACCCAAGGATCGGACACCGACATGGTCCTGAGGCATGAGAACCATGCTCTTCTGGGCCAAAATGGAGCGATGACTATAACCCTCGCTCTGTCTTTCCTGATTTTCCTCATAACCAGGGGTAGAAGAGATAGGGGAGGGAAGGCGTAGGCTAGTTTGAAGTCCCACTTTATCAGGAAGGCATCTACCGCCAGAGGATTCTCTCTGGGATTTAGGGAGCAGAATTGTTTCAATTGCCTGTTGTCTCTGGTGGCGAAGAGGTCTACCTCTGGATATCCCCACTTTTGAACAATCAGATTGAATATGAATATGGAGGTGTTTAGGGACCATTCCCCTTGCTTTAGCTGATTGCGGCTTAAAAAGTCTGCCGTGATGTTGTCTCTTCCTTTTATATGCAACGCTGTTAAAGATAGAAAGTATTGTTCTGCTAGATGGAACAACCGCTGTGCTACAATCATCAGGGGTCTGGAACGGGTCCCGCCTTGGTGATTGATATATGCCACGGTGACCTGATTGTCGGAGAACACTCGCACGTGATGGCCCTGTAGATACACAAGGAGCTTTTTAGCCGCCTGTTCTACTGCTGTCAATTCTTTTAGGTTAGATGACACTCCTAACTGATCATGTTGCCATTGGTCCTGGACTAATATTTCACCCATATGAGCTCCCCAACCGTAAGGACTAGCATCCGTGGTGACTATGCGGGTTACGTTATACTTCCAGGGCACCCCTTTAGACAAGTTATCCTTGTCTAACCACCACTCTAGGGACTCCCTTGTGTTACGGGACAAGGTTAGCTGACCCTCCAAGTAACCCCCAAGGACTTTTTGATGTAATAAGACCTCGCTCTGTAGTTTCCTTGCATGAAACTGGGACCATTGGACTGCCGGGATACAGGCCGAAAGAGAGCCTAGAAGGGACATGGCTTTCCTGAGGGACATGGTGGGGTTATTGGAGGCGTTCAGGATCTGATAATGGAGGCGAACAAGCTTCTCCGGAGGCAGACGGCTTTCCTGTTTTTCAGAATCCAGGGTTAGGCCCAAGAACTGTTGGACTTTCATTGGTTGCAACCGAGACTTTTTGACGTTCAGCAACCATCCTAACCGTTCTAGGGCAGACATTGCCTTTTGTAGCTGTTGTAAACAATGATTCGCCGTTTTACCTACAATAAGAAAATCGTCCAGGTAGGGGATCACCAGAATGTTCGATTCACGTAGATGGGCCATGACCTCCACTATTACTTTAGTAAACACTCGGGGAGCGACTGCCACTCCAAAGGGGAGGGCCGCATATTGGAAATGTCGAATTGACCCATCCAACTGAACCGCCACTCTGAGAAACTGCTGATGGCCTGCATGGATGGGTATATGGTAGTATGCGTCTTTTAGATCTAACACCACCATAAAGCAGTTTTGGAACAGCAATTTTATTGCAGATTTAATTGTTTCCATTTTAAAAGGACGTATGACCAAAAACTTGTTGAGGGCCTTAAGGTTTATTATTGTCCTAAAGGAGCTGTCTGGTTTGCGGACCAGGAACAGAGGGGAGTAGAATCCCTTCCCCCATTCTCCCTCTGGAACCTCTATCAGGACTTTCTTGGCGCACAGGTCATGAACCTCGGCCTCCAGGGCAGCTTGTTCTGAAGCAGACGACCTGAGTGGGGTGATTTTAAATTGATCAAGGGGAACCCTAGAAAACTCTAGTCGTAGTCCCACAGCTATTATCCCCAATATCCAGCTGCTATTAGAGATCAGAGACCAAGATGGGTAGAAGGCAGCTAGTCTCCCTCCTACCGGGGCAACTAGTCATTGGGGCGGCTTTTTCGTATCCCGAGCTGGACCTTCCTGGCGCCCCCCTCCAAACATGAATCCTGTACCTTTCCTTTTTTTTCTCATCCCATCTGCCCTGATCTCTGGACGGCCTTCTCCGGAAAAAACCTTTCCTGGTAAAGGGACGTCTGTAAGAGGGGTTCGGGAGACTGGGAAATTTCTTTTTGTCATCTCCAGCTTTCTCTAACAATTCGTCCAAGACGGGGCCGAATAGGTACTCCCCCTCGCAGGGAATGGAACAGAGACGGGACCGGACTTGAATATCTCCTGGCCAGCATTTTAACCAGAGCGCTCTTCGCGCTGCATTAGATAGACCCGCGGCTTTAGCCGCCATTCTTGCTGAGTCTGCAGAAGCATCGGCTAAAAACGCTGCGGCATTCTGAATGATCGGCAAACTTTTCCAAATAGATGATTTTGATGCTCCGTCTTTTAGCTCGGAATCCAGCTGATCTAGCCAGACCATCATGGATCTGGCTGTACAGGTGGCAGCTACCGCTGGTCTTAACGCGCCTGCTGACATCTCCCATGTCCCTTTAAGAAAAGAATCCGCTTTTTTATCTAGCGGGTCTTTCAAGGAGGCCATATCGTCAAATGGTATGGCGGATTTTTTAGATGCTTTGGCTACTGCTGCGTCTAGTTTCGGGGCTTTATCCCATCTGTTTACTACCGGGTTATCAAAGGGGTATCTCCGCTTAAAGGCTGGTGGCATGGAGCCCCTTTTTTCCGGTCTTTTCCATTCTGTCAATTAGGCTCTGAACCTTATCGTTTAATGGAAAAGCTCTGCGTTTTTTGGGGTCTAGACCCCCGAACATTATGTCCTGTGCTGAGAGTTCCCGTTTTTTGTCCGCTACCCCCATGGTGGACCGTATTGCTTTCACTAATCTGTCCATCTGGTCTAAGGGGAAGCAGAACCGGCTAGAGTCTTCATCCGAGGAAGACGACGAGGAGGCCGAGGAGTTGTCACCTTTCCTAGGGGCGACTGAGGTCTCCGAGCCTGAACCGCTAGCCTCTCTTCTCCTAGAAGGTTCTCTTTGAGGTAAGACTTTCATTTCTGCCCTGATCATCTCTCTCAGGTTTGAAGTGAAGTCAGGTGTCTCTTCCGCTACCTGCATAAACGGGGGAGAGTATAAGGGCCTGACAATCTACCCCTGGACTCCCTGTCTTTAATAACCCCTACCGTGTGCCGAATGCATGGTTGGCATAATTTTTTAGGGTGGCCAGCTGGTAGGGGGGAACTACAGAGGGCACATTCCCTGTGCTTCTGTTTTCCCGTAGCCTTCTTCCCCTGAAAAAAAACATAAGGGAACACTGCATCAGGGTACATTCACGGAGATCTCTTACCCATGCAGATGAAGCAGGTACCGGATCACGGAGGGAGGCAGGGGGGTCCTTTCTGGAGGAACTTTCGCGGCTCTGGTCGCTAGTTCGTCTCTGTTTCTTCTGCTGGCCACTCACATGCGGTTTTGTCGTGGCCTGTTTTTGCGGGCGCTCCTGCGCCTCGTCCTGCTGGTCTAAGGGGGCTTCCGTTGTATCCATTGCTGGGGCCTTCAGAAGCACCCCAGCGGCGTCCCCATCTGCCTTATATGGCCTCCTGGTGTCCGGGTCAGCAGGTATCCTGCCATAGCACCACCCACCCGGCCTTTCGCGCTCCCTCCCCCATGCTCCGGCCCCCCTCGCCTTACCCGGGTCGCCGCGCGACCCCCGGACGGGCATGCACCCGCGGCGCGCGCCGGAGGCCGGCCGGCACCCGTCTTCTGGTATCGGCGCTATCGCTCCACCCCTTCCGCCGCGTCACTTCCGCCGCTCATCAGAGCCCTGCGGGAGCGCGCGCGAAGGAGCCGCGCAGCGCCTCCTGCCCGGAATGACCCCCAGCCCCCCTGCGCACGCCGCCATGAGCCCGCCAGGGGCCAGCACTGACCGGGAGGACCGGGCCTGGGGAAGCGCAGCAGGACCGGGGCATACATACCAGGTGCTGGCGCTTTGGAGACGGCATCCACCGGACCCCTGCTCCACCTGCTCCGTCCACTGCCGTGGTGACCTACCCGGCCCCACCGTGGCGCTTCCAGGGACCCCGCACTGACCGAGGTAGGAGACCCCCTCGCTACCTGGGTCGGTCAGCCGGCCTGGGTACTCAACGACGACTCCATGACGGACGATCTGTAGAGAGTCCTGTCCTCTAGGAACAGGAAACCAACTGATGCGTGGGAGAGGTGCCACCCTTTTGTATCTGTAGGTTTCCTGTTCCTAAAGGGCGGATCCCCTCTCTCAGGTGGTGCTGTCATGGACGACCGAATAAATATCAACAATTTTGGTTCTCAAGTCCTCAGACCGTTCTCTTTCTGTTCACCATGCCTAGTGTGGCACACACAGACACACAATGCAAAGATTGAGTAAACTTCTCCCCTATTTATCTGGTTTCAGGTGTTATAATTGCCATAGGTGAGTTTGAAAGAGAATCACATACCTGAAACAAAGTTGCTTATCCACAATTTTGGAAAGGTGTCAACAATTTTGTCCTCCCCATTTTTTGGGGTTTAGTGTGAAATTATGTCCAATTTGTTTTTATTCTTGATTTTGTTTTTGTGTTGTTCCAATACACAAAGGAAATAAAAGTGTAATTGTAATAATTTTCTGGGCGAAATACTTCATTTTCTGGAACAATTTAAAGGTGCCAACACTTTGGCCATGACTGCACGCACACACACAATTATATTTCTAAAGGGAATCTGGCACCACATTTGACTTTATTAATATGGGTTTGCAAGTTATGAACTATTGAAAAACATCCTACATGCATGTCTCATGTCAGCTATCTTGTTGTTAATAAATCATCTTTTATCCCTTTATATAAACGACATCTTCCAGGTTGTAGGGAGGATGGTGCATGGAAGATAACTGCCTCCAGAGCTCATTTTACATGAAGGGGAGTTACCAGTGTGATGGTCGCTCCCTGCTCTCCTGATCTCACTGTGTGTGTGATTATACCGGACACATCTGCTGGTTCCTCTCACCTTCTGCTTCCAGCTCACAAAGCTATAATATTGTTACAATACAGCAGAGCTCAGCGAAGCAAAAAAAAAAAAAAGTGTTTGCAAGAAGACAAATTTAATTTCTCCTGTTCTGTTAGTTACTTGTCTCACTGGTAACTCCACTTCATCTAAAATAAGCTCTAAAGGCAGAGTTACCTTTCAGGCAGCATCCTCCCCGGAGCCTGGAAGAGATCTTTCATATAAAAAGTGATAAAAGATGAGTTCTCAACAACAAGGCATCTGACATGAGGCATACAGGTATCACTTTTTTCAGAATTCTATAACCTGTATGCCCATATTAATAGTTTAGATGGGTCAAATGTGGTGACAGATTCCCTGTCATAGTCCTTGTTAATGGTATAAAGAATATTCTTTGTTCTGGTCAGATGGAGAAAATATTACAACTGTAAGCTCATAGACGGAGGGAGTAAAATAAATTTTGATGTTCTGCTAGTAACTCCTGGTTATTTCTACACCTTCACTTTCCTAGTCAGAATTGAAGAGTAAACATCTGTAAAATGTATAATCGTTGCTGTATCTACTTCATAAAGGAGAGGTGAAGCAGTTTCCTTTATAAGAATAAATCAAACAAGTAGGTGAGAGAGTTGGGGAGAGGAGGTGTAATGAAAGTACAGCTCCAGCTTGTGTTATTGTAAGCAGTGATGTCAGCTTATAACTTTGCACATCTGGAGGAAAATGCTGTGTGTATAACAGGCCTTAGGGTTGGGTTCTAATCTGGCACACAGAGTCACCTGCATTCAATTACGCCTGAAGACAGTAAAGCCATGCCAAGTGTGATCTGCCCCACATCAGAGCTTTCACAAGTGCTCCTGGGGGCTCCAGCTATTCCATTAAATAATATGTTAAAAACATTACCAAGGTCTCACCCAATTGTACACAATGCCTTTATTTACCTACATTTTTTATTGTTACTTGACAGGGTGGATCTGTACGGTTAATTATTGAATGTCCATATACCTTTAATCATTCACTAGCCCAAAAGCTATTCCTCTTGACTTCCATGTACATATGCATCCTCAGTTTGGTTAAGCGTGCACTTATCAATGTGAAGAAAGAAATAAGCCACTGTCAGGCAGACTCCTATAGACCTGGCTTATGGTGGGGAAAACAAAAAGGCTTGAGTGTCGAAACTCAACACGTCTGATCCTTATTTTAGTCAGGCCCCCCATACACATTAGATACTTGTCCAGCCTCACTGAAATTTGCATGTGTAGTCAAATTTATTTTAAAGTCAACCTGTCAGCAGTTATGTGTTCAATAAACTAAAGACACTGTCAGGTTGGCGCTGTTATACGGATTACAATACCTCGGTTGATGAAATCCGTCCTGTTTAATCTTTATTTTCAGTTAATGAGATTCTCGTGCTTCGGGGCGGCCTGTGTGTGTGTGGGGGGTCTTCATGTGGTGCCCTGCTTACATATTCATCTGTATGGCTTATGACAGGTCAGTGATCCCTCAGTGACCTGCCTCATATTTTAAACCCTGCATACAAAAATTGGCCTTGTGCAAATGAGAATAAAGATGATGCTTCTACAATGTGACAGCCCTTGAGATATTTGTAGACAGCTATTAAGTCTCCTCTCAGTCTTCTCTTTTGCAAGCTAAACATTCCCAAATCCTGCAACCTTTCCTCATAAGACAGGGTTTGCAGACCGGTCACCATTCTGGTCCCTCTTTTCTGAAATTGCTCCAGTTTGTTGATGTCTTTTTTAAAATGTGGCGCCCAAAACTGGACACAGTATTCCAGATGAGGTCTGACCAAAGAGGAGTCGAGGGCAATAATGACTTCACGTGATCTAGACTGTATGCTTCTGTTAATACATCCTAGAATTGCATTTGCCTTTTTTGCTGCTACATCACACTGTTGACTCACATTCAGTCTGTGATCTATTTGTATACCCAAGTCTTTTCCACATGTGCTGTTGCTTAGCCTATTCCTCCCATTCTGTATATGCTTTTTTCATTTTTATTGCCTAGATGTAGTACTTTGCATTTTTCCCTGTTAACCTCTTTACGACCGCCCACAGTAGATAAACGTTGGCGCTTGCTGGGCTTTGTGCAGCGCCGACGTTTATCTACTGTCGGCGGTTTTGTGCCCCCCGGGACCCCCACATACCTTCCAACGCGGGGATCCCGGTGCGCAATGCATGCTGGGACCCCCGACGTCATCGAGACCTGATTGGTTCAGGTCCCGATGACGTCAGCGTCACAGCAGCCAATGTGAGCGATCGCTGGGAAAGCTGCTTGTTTCCCGGCGATCTCCCTCATTGTAACGCGGCTTCTCCCTCTGATCTAACACTGACAGCTGATCAGAGGTGAAGCAGCGTTACTGTGTGACTAGATCGCTGCCTGGCACAGCTGATCGCTGCCTGGCACAGCTGTGCCAGGCAGCGATCTTGTCACACAGTAACGCTGCTTCACCTCTGATCTCACACTGACAGATGATCAGAGGTGAAGTGGCGTTACTATGAGTCAGATCGCAGTGCAGCGATCTTGTGACAAAAATAAAAAAAAAAGTAAAAAAAAAAAAAAATGCAGGGGCTAGGGTTAGGGCTAGGGCTAGGGTTAGGGTTAGGGCTAGGGCTGGGATTAAAGTTATGGGTGTGTTGGTGTTAGGTTTGTGGTTAGGGTTATGGTTAGGGCTCAGATTAGGGTTATGGGTGTGTTGGGGTTAGGGTTGGAATTAGAATTGGGGGTTTCCACTGTTTAGGTACATCAGGGGCTTTGTAAATGCCATATGACGCCCGCAGACCATTCCATCAAAGTCTGCATTTCAGAACGTCACTACTTCCCTTCCGAGCCCCACCGTGTGCCCAAACAGTAGTTTTCTCCCACATATGGGGTACCAGCGTACTCAGGACAAATTGGACAACAACTCTTAGGGTCCAATTTCTCCTGTTACCCTTGTGAAAATAAAAATTGGGGGCTAAAAGATCATTTTTGTGGAAAAAAAATGATTTTTTTATTTTCACGCCTCTACATTATAAACTTTACTGAAACACTTGGGGGTTCAAAGTGCTCACCACACATCTATATAAGTTCCTTGGGGGGTCTAGTTTCCAAAATGGGGTCACTTGTGGGGGGTTGCCACTGTTTAGGTACATCAGGGGCTCTGCAAACGCGACATGACACCCGCAGACCATTCCATCAAAGTCTGCATTTCAGAACGTCACTACTTCCCTTCCGAGCCCCACCGTGTGCCCAAACAGTAGTTTTCTCCAACATATGGCGTACCAGCGTACTCAGGACAAATTGGACAACAACTCTTAGGGTCCAATTTCTCCTGTTACCCTTGTGAAAATAAAAATTGGGGGCTAAAAGATCATTTTTGTGGAAAAAAAATGATTTTTTTTTTTATTTTCACGGCTCTACATTATAAACTTTAGTGAAACACTTGGGGGTTCAAAGTGCTCACCACACATCTAGATAAGTCCCTGGGGGGGTCTAATTTCCAAAATGGGGTCACTTGTGGGGGGTTTCCACTGTTTAGGTACATCAGGGGCTCTCCAAATGCGACATGGCATCCGATCTCAATTCCAGCCAATTCTGCATTGAAAAGGTCAAACGGCACTCCTTCCGTTCTGAGCTCTGCCGTGTGCTCAAACAGTGGTTTAGCCCCACATACGGGGTATTGTCGTATTCGGGAGAAATTGCATAAAAAATTTAGTGGTTCATTTTCTCTTTTTACACTTGTGAAAATAAAAAAAAATGGTTTTGAAGTAAAATGTTTGTGAAAAAAAAAGTTAAATGTTTATTTTTTCCTTCCATATTCCATTCATTCATGTGAAGCACCTGAAGGGTTAATAAACTTCTTGAATGTGGTTTTGAGTACATTGAGAGGTGCAGTTTTTAGAATGGTGTCAATTTTGGGTATTTTCTGTCATATTGACCCCCCAAACTCACTTCAAATGTAAGGTGGTCCCTAAAAAAAATGGTGTTGCAAATTTTGTTGTAAAAATGAGAAATCGCTGGTCAACTTTTAACCCTTATAACTTCCTAAAAAAAAAAAAAATTATGTTTCCAAAATTGTGCAGATGTAAAGTAGACATGTGGGAAATGTTATTTATTAACTATTTTGTGCGATATCACTCTCTGATTTAAGGGCATAAAAATTAAAAGTTTGAAAATTGCAAAATTTTCTAAATTTTTGCCAAATTTTGATTTTTTTAACAAATAAGTGCAGATCATATCTAAAATTTTTTACCACCATCATGAAGTACAATATGTCATGAGAAAACAATGTCAGAATCAGTAGGATCCGTTGAAGCGTTCTAGAGTTATGACCTCATAAAGTGACACTGGTCAGAATTGAAAAAATTGGCCCGGTCACGAAGGCAAAAACAGGCTCGGGTGCGAAGGGGTTAAAAACCATACTGTTAGTTGCTGCCCACTGCTCCAGTTTATTTATTTATAATTTTTTCTAACTCCACAATATGATATGGATTATGTAAAATAGGGGGAGGTCAGTGAGGGATCATTGACCTGTCATAAGCCCACAGTGGCTCAGTCGCTAGCAATGCAGCCTTGTAGCACTGGGGTCCTGGGTTCAAATCCCACCAAAGGACAACATCTGCAAGGAGTTTGTATGTTCTCCCCGTGTTTGCCTGGGTGTCTTCTGGGTTCTCCGGTTTCCTCCCACATTCCAAAGACATACTGATAGGGAACTTAGATTGTGAGCCCCATTAGAGACAGTGCCATTAACGTCTGTAAAGTGCTGTGGAATTAATGGCGCTATATAAATGAGTAAAATTAATAAATAAGTACAGATGCATATTTAAGCAGAGCACCACATAAAGCCCCCAGCAAGGGCTGGAGATGGTCTGGCTGTAGGCCACATCAATTGTGACTATTAGTATAATAGAAGGCCAATATTGTTGTGTGTGTACAGGGTTGGATAACCATCATACTATGTGGGGAGTTGTGGTGTCCATCTTACTGTGTGGGGTTATTATGCCTCCATGCTGTACATGTGGAGAAATGGGGGACATCATTCTGAGTTGGGGCATTTTTGGGGGCATCATACTGTATTGGGGCCATGAAAGAAATATCATAGTTGGCAATAACACCAAGGGGCTTCAGAATGGGCGAAATAACCGACAATGCCTTAAAGGTGGGAAGTCTGCACTTTTGTGACAATGCCTCTGTGTCGGCAAAGCGCCTTTTGCAAAGGCGTCCTGTGATTTCTATGTGCTGAGAAACAAAACAGGAAAAGAAGTGTGTATGTAATGGTCAAGATCACCCAAATATAAATTATTATTGATTATGAAACACAACTGAACAGCTGTAAGGAGGCATGGGGGGAGCATTAATACTTTGAGGACATACGGAGGGAACATTATTACTAAGTAAAGACACAGAGGACAGAGGGGGCACTGTTTATTGTGTGGGTAACAAAAGGACGGTAATATTATTGTACAGGGCACAGAGGAGACACTACTACTCTCTAGGTCACTGGTTATAGCACTATATATTTTGCGTAGAGGTGGGCGAATGTGAGAAGGTGGATGTTTCGATGTTGTATTTTGCAGAGCTGCGTTATCGATGGAAAAAATGGTCTTGGTGGTCTGAGTCAAATAAAAAAAGAAAAGGGAAATGAATGACAACAATCAATGAGAATGTAACTGGTGAGAAACTTCACAGTGTATAGTCTGCAGAGCACTGGTGTAGAACTGATATTACCAATATATAGTCACTGTATGGTGGTGATATCAGTCCTAGTACACAGGTTTTGGCTAATGATCAGTATGGCGATATTACTATGGTAAACCTAGTAATATTTGCAATATTAAATTTTATATAGCGGTATTACTGGAAATATTGGAAGTAGTCTTGATGTCTTGCAGTCAGGGTTCTATACGTAATATAGACCTCTATCTGGGCAAGGAAAGCAGGGACAGCAATGGCTTCTGCGCTTTCAAATGTCAGGGCTGAATTTTAGTCCCAGTCCTTCCCTGACCACCCCGCAGTACCAGAATCTCGTTAACTGAAAACTGCAAATAAAGATTATAAAATAACACAGATTTCATCAACCTAGGTGTCGTTGTAATCAGCATAACGGCGCCAACCTGACAGTGTCTGTAGCTAACTGAGCACAATCCTGCTGACAGGTTCACTTTAAGTGTCTTAATCTTATGGCAAATCCACAGTGTGTGGATGCAATGTCACCATGTAGCTCTCATCTAATAGCTGGCCTAAAAGGAGTAAAATATTATGCAAATCATGAAATCACGTAAAATCTGTATATGATTAGAGACTTGTTTGTAGCCAAGTAGTCAGACAGATGATATAACATGTGAGCACAGACTTACCAACACAGTCACAGCACTCGTCCCAGAGTGTGCCCAAACACAGCATACATTCCTTACAACATGAACAGTTCCCATCGGTAGGCCGGCACTGGCAAAGCTCCTGGCAAAGTATTGGACAAAAAGAGTGAAAAAAAAAAATTAAGATCAAAAAAGGAAAATAAAAAAAAATTCAAACTAAAACCATTAACATCTGGAATCTCTGACACTGGGCTTTTCCACTGTGTTTTTGCATGTGAAAGTCAGTAGCTCTGCTTGTAAAGTGTGATAAAATCAAGACAGAGAAAACTCAGTGAAATTGTCCTAGAGCTCATTATTGCTCCCAGCAGGAGGAATGGAACAACCACAATTTATAATGCGGAGACTTCTGGTCTAGAGCAGAACAAACGTCTGCAGGGGGGAGTCACACAAGAGGAAGTCATTAAGCTTTTGTTTACACCGCAACTTCTTAATTCTATTCCAAGACATAGTAATGTTTCCAGATTTACCTGGTATAAGATAATTACAATGTAAGAATGGAGCATAATTGTACAAACAGATAAAAGTTGACATTTCCTCATTTTAGGACTTAAGCGGAATTTACCTCTGAACGATTATCATGAGTGTTCTCAAGAAAGATCAATTGCTAATAAACAGGCTGCCAATCACCCGACAAATAAGCAAAACACTTTTTCATTGGGTGAAATTATTGTTAAATGTGTGTTTACTCCACCTGACTTCCAGCGGTAAACAACCAGAGATAAAATATTTGTTTGCTTAACGGCGATAGTTTAATAACCAGGCACACCACATTCCGTATATGCGCTTATCAATCTGTAAGACCTCCATCGTTCACAGCAGCACAGTGCCTGTTTACACAGGACAATGTGCTGCCAAGAACGATGGCTGTTCGTCAGTTCAAAATAATTTCATCCAATTTCCAGATTATCTGGAAACGAGAGCTCTAAGAAGTACTCTTTAACAAACATCATGCATTATAAATCTAACTTGATCGAACATACAAATCATCACTCGACAGCACAAACTGGACACGTGCCCCCCCAGAACAATTGAAGTCTATGCGCACAGAACAATATGTTACAGATTGTTCCATGCGCATAACTAATGTTTAAACAGGCTAGTAATCAAACGCTGAGCCGCAAACCAGTGACCAATCGGTTGTTTACAGTCATAACATTACAATGTTAGTTATTTCTAAAGTATGAAGACATCCATGACAATAATTGCTCCCTCGTATAGTTCTGAAGAATCCAAGTCATATTTACATAACTACATCTAGAATTACTACATGGAGGGAATAAATATAAAATAAATCAAAGATACTAAATAACTGTCAACTATGCCAAAAGGTGTCAGATCCTATTGCCCCCCAAATGCAGTTTTTCACTTTACTTAAGGGTTGTCCTAATTGTGCTCTTCTGCCTCTTGGCTTCATGTTTTGCTGTGCGCTCTTGAAGATTGACAGCTCGGACCAGCTGAATGACCACACCACTGGTCAAAACTAAGCGCTCACTCATGCGGATAGTAGAGATTTGATCCTGTAGCATGGGAGAAGTGCTGGGAAACGGAGGTTGGCGAATCCAGCAAGCCACAAAAAGGCGTCCAACTATGGGGCAGAATCATTAAGACTGACTGTGTACACCAGTCTTAAGCCCCCGTCACACACAGCAAGATCGCTAGCGAGGTTGCTGCTGAGTCACAAGTTTTGTGATGCAACAGCGACCTCAGCAGCAATCTCGCTGTGTGTGACACCTATCAGCGACCGCCCCCCCCCCGCCGGGTATCGCTGATCGTTCAGGAATGTCCTGGGCATTTTTTTGATTGTTGGTCTCCTGCAGGCCAGCACGCATCGCTGCGTGTGGCAGCGGGAGACCATTGATCAGCGAGCTCCCAGCGCTGTAAGCAGACGTTGGGAGCTGGTATCCAAGGTAAACAGCAGGTAACTAAACGCGCACGTGGCTTAGTTACCCGCTGTGTACCTTGGATACCAGCATGCTCACGCTGGGAGCTGGTAACCAAGATAAACAGCAGGTAACTAAGCGCCGCGCGCGCTTAGTTACCCGCTGTTTACCTTTGATACCAGCTCCCAGCGTGAGCACGCTGGTATCCAGGGTACACAGCGAGTAACTAAGCGATGCGCGCGTTTGTTACCCGCGTCGTCGCTGGTCCTGATCGCTAGTGAGATCTGCCTGTTTGTTTGACAGCTCACCAGCGATCATGTAGCGACACACCAGCGATCCGGACCAGTTCATATTGTTGTCGGGATCGCTGATGCGTCGTTTAGTGTGACGGGGGCTTTAATGAAAGGCTCGCTGGAGCACGATGTGCCTAATTTCTTAAGACTTTTTTTTGTAGCTGATGATGAGGTTTGCGCACATGTCAGAAGGAATTTTAGTCCACTCCTCTTTGCAGATCATCTCTAAATCATTCAGATTTTGAGGCCGTCGCTTGGACATTCGGAGCTTCAACTTCCTCCATAAGTTTTCTATGGGATTAAGGTCTGGAGACTGGCTAGGCTACACCATGACCTTAATGTGCTTCTTTTTGAGCCACTCCTTTGTTGCCTTGGCTGTATGTTTTGGGTGATTGCCTTGCTGGAAGTCCCAGCCACGACCCATTTTTAAATGTCCTGGGGGAGGGAAGGAGGTTGTCACCCAGGATTTTATGGTACATGGCTCCATCCATTTTCCCATTGATGCGGTGAAGTAGTCCTGTGCTCTTAGCAGAGAAACACCCCCAAAACATAATGTTTCCACGTCCATGCTTGACAGTGGGGATGGTGTTCTTTGGGTCATAGGTGGAGATGAGTGAATTTGTTCAGATTCGGTTCCAAATATGATTGGCATCGAATATTGCTTTTGCAATATTCGTCGAACACAGCCGAACGTCATTAGAGTCAGTGGGAGTAGAAATTACTGAATATGTTCGGAACCGATCATTAAGCATACATTCGGCATGAATAGTGTTCGAATATGGCACGGATGTGTCAAAATCAGTTTCGGGGACAAAAACCGAATAAATTTGCTCATCTCTAGTCATAGGCAGCATTTCTCTTCCTCCAAACACAGCGAGTTGAGTTAATGCCGAAGAGCTCAATTTTTGTCTCATCTGATCACAACATCTTCTCCCAGTCATTCATAGAATCATCCAGGTGTTCATTGGAAAACTTCAGATGGGTCTGCACATGTGCCTTCTTGAGCAGCGGGACCTTGCGGGCACTGCAGAATTTTAAAGCTTTACAGCATAATGTGTTACCAATGGTTTTCTTGGTGACTGTGGTATCAGCTGCCTTGAGATCATTAACAAGTTCCCCCATATAGTTTTAAGCTGATCTCTCACCTTACTCATGATCAAGGATACCCCACGAGGTGAGATTTTGCATGGTGCCCCAGATCGATGACAATTGACAGTTATTTTGTATTTCTTCCATTTTCTTACTATTGCACCAACAGTTGTCTCCTTCTCATCCCGCGTCTTACTTATGGTTTCGTAGCCCATTCTAGCTTTGTGTAGGTCTATGATCTTGTCCCTGTGAGAAAATGGAAAATGGTCTTAGAAGCGCAGGAAAGAGACTCAGACAAGAGATGGGTTTAAACCACAACGCGTTTCGACGGATGATCCATCTTCATCAGGTGGAAGTTTATTAATGACATAGGGGATGGGGTAGTTAAATGGAAAGCAGCCTATCACAACAGTCATATGTTATGATGTCATCTTGTCGTAACATGTGACTATCATATATTACAGAAAAAAAAAAAAAAAAAAGACAAAAACCACCTATATAAAACGTGAGATAAAACAGCATGAGTTAAACAAGTTTTAAATGTATAAAATGTTCAAAAAGGAGCAATAAAATAATATAGATAAAAATAAATAAACTTATTAACAGGTTAGCAGACCAGTAAAAAGACCAATAAAAAAAAGTGAGAACCCATAATGATAAAAACATGTAAACAATAGCATCTAAGTAAAACGCACTGATGATAAAAAGGCAAATAAAGTTATCTGGTCACTTTATCAATAGTTAAATTCAGACCTTCAGGGGCAAGTGTGCCAAGCTTGAATATTCAAAAGCTCTCTCTATTGATTAAACTGTTGAAGCGATCAGCCACGGTATCAGGTATGTGGACAATAATCGTTAGTTTCAAAGTTTTTGGATTTTTTTGATGCACAGTTAAAAAATATTTAGAAAGGCTGTGCAGAAGAAAGCCATTTTGGATATTCTGTCGATGCTTGTTCAATCTAGCATGCATCGTTTGTATGGTTTGACCTACGTACTGTAGGCCGCAACCACATTCAATCAAGTATACCACAAAAATGGATTGACAGTTAACATGAAAATTAATTTTATATGAAGTACCTGTAGTGTTGGATTTAAATTCATGTACCCCATTTAGAATGGAGGTGCAGCAAAGACATTTGGGGGCTCTACATGCATAGCAACCAGGGTTCAGAGAAATTGGTAGAGAGGATAGGGAGTCTGAACTCAAGGTGATGTTGCTTGGTGCAACAAGGTTCTGTAACGTGCGGTTTCTGCGGAATACCGTTCTAGGTCGGGGGGGGGGGAATATGCTTGGTCAAAACTGGTTCCCCTTTCAGGATGAACCAGTACTTGGTAAGGAGCTTCTTAATCAACCCATAGGATTGGTTGTAAGTGGTAACGAAACTCCATCTACCTAGATCATCTACCTGTGACCCTTTGTGGTGAAGAGGATAGATCCGGATTTCTATTCTAGGCTGGACCATGATACCGCTATCGATATTTTTCTTGAATACACTGCATTCATTAAGGGGGCCCACTCTTCAGGTATTCCGCAGAAACCGCACGTTACGGAACCTTGTTGCACCAAGCAACATCACCTTGAGCTCAGGCTCCCTATCCTCTCTACCAATTTCTCTAAACCCTGGTTGCTATGCATGTAGAGCCCCCAAATGTCTTTGCTGCACCTCCATTCTAAATGGGGTACATGAATTTAAATCCAACACTACAGGTACTTCATATAAAATTAATTTTCATGTTAACTGTCAATCCATTTTTGTGGTATACTTGATTGAATGTGGTTGCGGCCTACAGTACGTAGGTCGAACCATACAAACGATGCATGCTAGATTGAACAAGCATCGACAGAATATCCGAAATGGCTTTCTCCTGCACAGCCTTTCTAAACATTTTTTAACTGTGCATCAGAAAAATCCCAAAACTTTGAAACTAACGATTATTGTCCACATACCTGATATCATAGCTGATCGCTTCAACAGTTTAATCAATAGAGAAAGCTTTTGGATATTCAAGCTTGGCACACTTGCCCCTGAAGGTCTGAATTTAACCATTGATAAAGTGACCAGATAACTTTATTTGCCTTTTTATCATCAGTGCGTTTTACTTAGATGCTATTGTTTACATGCTTTTATTATTAATATGGGTTCTCGCTTTTTTATTGGTCTTTTTACTGGTCTACTAACCTGTTAATAATTTTATTCATTTTTATCTATATTATTTTATTGCTCCTTTTTGCACATTTTATACATTTAAAACTTGTTTAACTCGTGCTGTTTTTTCTCACGTTTTATATAGGTGGTTTTTATCTCTTTTTTTTGTAATATATGATGTCATCTTGTTGTAACATGTGACTATCATAACATGTAACAGTTTTGACTGTTGTGATTGGCTGCTTCCCATTTAAATACCCCATCCCCTATGTCATTAATAAACTTCCACCTGATGAAGACGGATCCTCCGTTGAAAAGCGTTGTGGTTTAAACCTATCTTTTGTCTGAGTCTCTTTCCTGCGCTCCTAAGACCGTTATCCATTTTCTCATTGATACTATCCTCCATTGGAGGTTTTCAGCTGGAGCTGCATTGGAGAACTGACATCCTTGTCTGCCCCTGGGTTGCTTCCTAAGCGCTCCTTCATGACCGCTTATCACTGACTCTTATGATCTTGTCCCTGACATTCTTATGAAGCTCTTTGGTCTTGCCCATGTTGTACAATGGTTCCCACAAGTGTGAACGAAGCCTGATGATTTTTAAACGGCAGTTAGATTGTCTTCTTTCCTTTCCTTTATGACTGGTAGAGTGATATCAGCATTAAATGCAACTAAAGGGCCTGTCACACTAAGCGATATCGCTATAACGTCACTGATTTTGTGACATGCTGGTGATATCGCTGTGTGTGATACTTACCTCCGACCGCTCCCCCGCTGATTATCGCTGATCGCGCGAGAACCTCCTGGGCAGTTTCTTGTCGTCAACTTCCTGCTGGGCTTCCTGTGGCGCCGACGAGCGACGCGTGGACGTCAGGATCGCCTCGTCTGACAGGTAAGTAGCAACCCCCGACCCCTGCTATGTCGCTGGTGAGATCTGCCTGTGTGGCAGCTCACTAGCGACCACTTAGCGATGTACCAGCGATCCTGACCGCGTCATATCGCTGGTCGGGATCGCTGGTGCATCGCTAAGTGTGACAGTACCTTAAGTAAATGAGGACATTACAGGATTTTCACCACTATAGAACGTAACAGCATGTTGCCAAGTTATACTTCATCACTTTCTAATTGTTGAGAAAGCTTCCACTGGGACCCCTACTATTTTATAAATGAAGGGGCACGTGTCCCTTGATTCCAGTCCTCAGAATAGAAGGGGGCATCAGTGCAGAAATCTCACTACAGCCATTCTATTATAGAAAATGGGAGATAATAAATACAAGCAGGATTCATGTACTAAATGCCACTTGATCAATTGTAGTCCCTGAGGCCAAACAACCTACTAGTTATAGATTTATCCACGTATATCAGGTTCAGTATTTGGTCAGTATTTTACCTCAGTATTTGTAAGTCAAAACCAGGAGCGGGTGATAAACACAGAAGTGGTGACATGTTTCCACGTGGTGTATTCTGAGCGCATTGGACGCAGCGTACACCCGCCCAAAGCGCTGCCGGCTTTTGTATGCGCGGTGATTCCACATGTGTTCATTGAACCATACGGAATCACCGCATTCTATACATAGAACAGTGCTATTTATCTTGCGGAGACTGAGCGTCTCCGCAAGATAGACAGACATGCTGCGGTCTGTAAAGATGCGGCGCATGTGCGTGTACGTAGGTCTGCACCTGCATCTTTGTACGCATAGTGGATATGGGATTTCATAAAATACCATCCACTATGCTGTAACGTCTGGACGCTGCGGTGTCCAATCCGTAGCAAATACACCACGTGGAAACATACCCTTATACTTTTCCTCTGAATGTTCCACTCCTGGTTTTGGCTTACAAATACTGAGGTAAAAACTCAAATACTCAGCGTGTGACCACGGCTTGAGAATTCCAAGATAAAAGTGAACTGCTGTTATTTAACAGTCTCCCCGCTAATAGTGGGGGTCTGGAGAAGGTGTATCTGTGTGAATATGATTATTGCTAGAATGGTTTTTAATTTAGCGCAAGGGTTACCTTTCTAAGATAAGCAGAATGAGGCATAATGACTGACAGAATAGAACAAGCCATCTGCGGAGCAGGAGTGAAATGCAACAAGTCAGAACAGCTCACAATCTGGTTGAGAAGAAATGTTATCTACAACTGTGAAATTACAATGCAGCAGAGATCACTTTTAGATGTGGTAACAGGGTCTGCTCTTAAAGGCATAGTGAGCTAACACTGGGCGTCTTTCCATTCCCAGGCCTCGTGCAGGCACCAGTATGTCTGTACAGACCTGTCCTCCAGACAGCTGTAATGGTGGCAGCACGCTCGTCACTTTCCCTGCAGCAGGAAAACGTACCCATGACTATTATTCAGCGCTTAATGTCTACGTCGTACATTCCATCCTTACATGCATATTTTCCTGCCCCGTATGTGCGTTTTTTCTACAATAAGGTACTACTCATTATATAAAAGCGTACTTGCTCTATTAATCTTGTCCTTCCTTATAGGAGTTTTTTTTTTTCTAGTATTAGGCACTTTGTCTATGTTTTATCTTCAACTTAAGTGCGTTTTAAAAAAGTTATTAGCAAAACGCAATGAGCTGCGCTACCCTTCCTACTGCAACTTTCCTCAAAAAGGTCTATTTTTAATTAAAAGCATAAAAAAGTTACCGTATTTCACTTGTTGTTTTCTGCACCTATCCATTCCCTCCAGTATTGATATGTGGCCCTCTCTTCCCAGTTAGTAAGTCTAATCTTGTTTACCAAGGGAGCGTGGTCCTCATTTAGACGCCCACAGAGTTTAGGACCTTGCCCACTTGGCTAACAAGACTAGATTTGCAGACAGAGAAGAGGGGGCCATATCTCAAGAATAAAAAGGTCAGGAAAAAAAAGTTACACTATATTTAGGAGAATAATTTACATATTATTGGCAAGTGACCTGTCCTCTGTAATGGGTACTTAAGCAATTGTAAGCTAGTAACGGTTTTGATAAAATCTAGTCCATGAGTTTATGAGCAAGACTGCATTACACTCTTTCCATAATATCTACAAACATTAAATTGGAGTTCTGAAAACGAAGCAGCCTGGCAAGCTACACTGTTTCCATGGGAGTTATGGAAATGGTGTCTCTCAGCTGCGCATGGCTGTTCACATAGCTCACCTACTGTACCTGGCGCTTGGACACTGTTACTACCATGTCAGCCAAGAATAGAGGCACCTGAAATGAATAAGGAAAGGGCCTAGCGCTGTGAAGGATTGGTTGGGCCTTTAGGAGTTAATGCCATTAGGTGTGTGGTATAAGGGGGTTATAAGAGGGAAAAGGGTGCCTACGGTCATTTGGCCAATTTTTACCTCAGGAAGAAGAGAACGCTCGCCCTCCCTTATATTCTCTTAAAAAAAAAAAAAAAAAAGGGTTAACACAAGATTGTTTTGCAAGTATGTTTTTTGTTAGTTGTCACAGCTTGGTGGTTCTCGTCCATGCCCGATAAGTTTTATTTGCAATGCCTGCTGTATAGCAGCGGCTGGCCTTTGGAATTTTGTTTGGGCTAAAGGAACGGTATAAGCATTAAGAAAAAAAAAAAATAAAAATAATAGGCATGGACGGTGAATGAGGTTTTTTTTTTTTTGCATTGTATGTATTGTGTTTTTGGTTAAATAAAAGCTGAGGCCAACCCACTCAGCCCAACATTTGGTTTCTAGTATCGTTTATTCAAAGATATAACTTTGTGATGTTTTTGGAAAGGAAGCCCAATTTATTACGCGAAGGAGTTGTTAGATCTTACACGCCTTGAAGTCCAGCTGAGACGAGAGTAACCCTTTAAGAATCTATATTAAAAAATCAAATTTTATCTATAGAAAACCAGGAAGGATGGTCATAACTGCACTGATCTACCAGGGCACCAGAGGATCCAGTGGGCCCAAGGTCTAAGGGACCAGCAGAAGACCACCCGAGTAGCCTGACAGATATTAACCCTTGTTGATATCATCGCTCTGCTATGACATGTTCACAACAAATAATGCATTGCAATTAAAAAGTTGACTTATGCATATAGGGAAAACGCTCAACAGCACTTTCTCATGAGGACTGACAAAAGCCAAGTATGAGGCTATAGATTGAAGGTACCTGTATTAAGCATTTGCTGACATCACTAGCACACAGAGCTTTATTGCAGCAGTGAACGGGCATAATCCACATAAGGCCTAAAATGACGGCTATTGCTGGAATGGGAAAGGCGGACAGCTGCTTCATCCTTTACAGATCACACAGAAAATTAGCACGGAAATCTGAAAATATACAGAAAAGATGGTGTTATAAACTCCTCTATGCATACCATAGGCCAAAATGGTTAGGGATATAGAAAGACATTAACATGGAACTAGCCATTCCCTAGAAACAGCCCCTAGTTGGATGCTATAGTCATAGTGTAAAAGGGTTAAGTTAATAATGTTCATTGTTGTATGTATGCTTACTGGTATTGCTACATGTTACATGTACTACCTCATGTATGATATGGTACTGCTACGCCTTCTGGTTATTACCATTGCTTTGTCTCCATGTTCTTCATTGCATATAGTGTGATAATGTTCACTATGCTTCTTGTACAGTATAGGGAAAGTGTACTGCTCTTAGTTGGACACTCTAGTATACAGAACAGTTAGTAGATAGTATAGGGTTAAGTGTGGGAGGTGCTGCTGGGTCGCCCCCTCGCTTCACCCAGGGCTGTTGGGTACTCGGTACCGGCGACCCGGTCCGTGGCCCTGGGTGCCCAATATCAATGGCGGTGATGTTTGTACTGTAGTTTATATGAAAAGTTTGTGACGCCACCTGTGGTGTTGGGCAAGTGAGATGGTAAGCCAACGCTGCTTGCAGATCCACTGGGACTGATGGTGTGATGCAGCAAAGATGGTGAAGCTCCCCACAGGTGGAGCTGTAGTCCCATGGCAGTGTAGGAGCAATGGATGAGGAGAGGCAGCGAATGGTGTAGATGTTAAGACCCAAATGTGGCGGTGCTGATGCGGGAAGGAATGGAGGACACCAGAGCTTGCAGTTTCAAAGCTTTACTCACAGTTCGTAGTGCACAAAGGTGCCTGCTTCGGTACCGTGTCCTCCGGGGCAGCGGCCCAGCCAACCTCCAGGCAAGATAGGACTCTCCCCGCCAGCACCCCTCCAACATGTGCCTTTCCTGAACGACTCCTCTATTGCGCCTTTTGGTGTGAAGAGCTCCAGTACCGTGGTTCTCTGAAGTTCCTCCTGTCAGATGTTCCTAACAACTCTACTTGTATGACAGACAGCTGTAGCCTGCTTCGGGGACTCCCTTCTCCTGAATCCCGGCTCTCTACTCGTTTTCTGTTGTGTCCCAAGTCTTTGATGGGAGTAGTGCATTTACAGCCTACTATTCCACCGGTGTCTGCTGCAGAACCATAAGTGTCCATACAACCTCTGGGACCGGGCCCCGGCCTTGCGCTGAGAACCTATAGGCAGGGTTCCTATCCAACCCACTCCTCCTCTCTCTTCTCCTACTCCTTCGTTCCGTGCTGTTCCTTCTGTCTCTTATGGAAGCTTAGGTTGCAGTCCTACGTCTCTCCACCTTTCTTACTTTCCCGTGCCAGCTGGCTCAGGTCACTGAGGCAGCTGCAGCATCCTCCATCCCTTCTTCCAGGGATCCCCACTCCTCACCGAGTGGCTTCCTACTCCGCCGACCTTCTGTCAGACTAAACTTAACTGTGTCTGACGGCCCCCTAAGGTACTGACTGCTAAATCCTATCTTTCCCCTTCTTTTATACTAACTCCACCCACCTCCCAGCACATCTCGTGTTACGAAGCAGGGTTCCACGAAAGGTGCTCTGCTACACCCTGAGCCTAAAGCTGCAATGTGGTCCTGCTGAACTATCCTGTGTGTGGGATGCAGGTGCTGGAGTGTGGCAAGGCGTACCCACCTTACCTGGATGGTGGGGCACTACACCTTAGGAGAAGATGCAGTACCTCTGTGGCGACAGCCTCAGGGGCGCCACACTGCCGAAAGTTAAGGTTAGAGCAGAAGGAAAGTTAGTCATATGGGGCCAGGGTGCCCGAAGTGTCCACCATGGGCTATAGGCAGCTGCGCAACGTTAAGAGGCTACAGCCCACGTTATCCACGGCCACTGGGCATCATTGCAGTGGGCCAGTGCAGTAGGAAGATGTGGCGACTCATAGCCTGGGCGAACGCTTTTAGGGCGGGAGTCAGTTGGAGTGAGGAACAGAAGGAAGTTGAAGCTTTGCAGGGAATGGCACAGATGGGCCGGATGTTTTTCCAGAGTCAACTAAACCGGGTGGAGGATGATTTCAAGTCTGGGGCGAAAGAGGCAGAAGGAATGGTCATCATTGCGAGGTTAGGCCAGGATGAAGCTGGGAAGCAGTCTAAGACGGTCCGGTCCAGATGTGTGCCGCACAGAAGCGTCAGCAAAGTAGGGAAAGCCAGTAAAGTGGAATGTGAATTCCATGATGTGCCAACTGTGGATATAATGTGTGAAGTCCTAAGTAAAGAAAACCTTCAAGTTATTGTGGACTGTGTCTCCATTACTGGGGGTCGCCTGGAAGAAGGGCCGTCACCGCCTGGGAAGTGCCCAGGGGGACCTGAACCTAGAGACGCAGGTACGCTGAGCAGTGGATTACAGTTTTCTGTGAGGGAAGGTCGGGGAAACATGCTTCAGTATCACTGGCTATGACTACAGTCCCTTATGAGCAAGGGGTTGTGAAGTCTTTAATGCAAAGGGCAAAGAGCACTTTAGCATCAGGGACTGCTTTCAGGGGACTTGGGGGAGCAGCGAGTGCCATATTAAGACTTTTCTCTTACAGTGATGCCTATATTAAAATTATGCACTAAGAAAACTTTAAAGGCTATGTACGCCTTCAAACAGAACTTTTTTTTTACTGTTCATTTACTCCCTTTATGCAAAGTTCAGCAACGTTCTAAATAGTCTTCAATAAAAAATTTTCTACGATAATAGACGGTGTAAAAAACTGTCTGAGATCAGAACGCAGAGCATAGACTGTCTCAACTTGAGTGTGACAGCTGCACAGAAACAGATGAAGCTATCACGCTAAGTTCGGGAGAGCCGCCAGCCAATCCATGCACTGTTCCGATCTCGGTCCAATTTATAAGGCCATCTGACTGCAACCTAAGAGAGATAGCAGCAGTATACAGATCTATAGTGGAAAAAGGAACCATCTAAAAGTTTTATGGAGAGCAGAGAAAACAAAATAGACAAGGAATAAAGCACATACTGAGAAAATAAATGCAGTTCTGGAGCTGTACTGATACAGCCAAGTAAAGACAGCAGCACCTCCTTCATGAGAGAAATATGAAACTCTGTTCATTCTATAAGCTGCATATGAGGGGATCTAAAAATTAAATGCTTATTGCCATTGAGAAAACACACTGCCATATTTTCAGCCAGTTATAAAAAAAATAAAACAAAATAAAGAATTACATACCCTCCCCGGGTCTAGCACTCTGCTTCCACCACTGCCTTGGTCCCATGTTTGGCTGCAGCGGTGACATCACTTCAACATTGCTGCAGCCAATCAACAAAGTCAGTGGCTCATGTGATCTACAAGGGCAAAGACAAATGCAATGGTGGAGACAGAGCATTGGACCAAACGTTATTTTTTTAAACAATGGAGTGTAAAGGGGGCTTTACACATAGCGATATCGCTAGCAATATCGCTAAAGTGTCACCGATTTTGTGACGCAGCAGCGATATTGCTAGCGATATCGCTGTGTGTGATACTTACCTCCGACCGCCTTCCCCGCTGGTTATCGCTGATCGCGCGAGATCGTCCAGGTCCATTTCTTGTCGGCGGCTTCCTGCTGGCACCGACGAGCGACGCATTGAGGCGGGCGGGAGGACGTCTTCATCGCCGCGTCTGAAAGGTAAGTAACGACCGCTGCAGTGTCGCTACATCGCTGGTGAGATCTGCCTGTTTGGCAGCTCACTAGCGACCATTTAGCGATGTACCAGCGATCCTGACCGGGTCATATCGTGGTCGGGATCTCTGGTGCATCGCTAAATGTAAAGGGGGCTTAAGCCAGAATATTTTTGGACAATGGACTGAAGAGATAAAGATTGCAGACTAAAAGTTAATAACTGTACTAACTAAAGATCACGCTAACTCATGTAAAATCATTTTTCCCCATGCCAAAAGTGTTCAAAGCCTTTAAAGGGTTTTCCCCCACAAAGCAAAGTTAATTTTAATCAATAGATCTTGGAATAGTAATATTCTCCACAACTGGATGTGTTTAAATAAAATGTTCCTGTGCTGAGATAATCTTATAAATGTGTTCCTGCTATGTACTGTGTAATGGCCGTGTCTTACTTTGCAAGAATATGGTTGGCAAGTACCAGGGTTCCTGGGCAGAGGTAGGGGAGAAAAACATTCAGGGAAATGTTTTACCTCACAAGAAGAATCAGCTGTGATCCTGTGCTCTAATGTCTGTATACTCTCTTGCTTCCTCCCCTGCCCAGGAGCTGTGGTATGATCAGACCATGTCCCTGTATGGTAAGACACAGCCATTACACAGTACACAGCAGGGGCACATTTATAACATTATGTCGGAGCAGGAACATTTTGTTTAAACACATAAAATTATGAAAGTTAATATTATTCCAACATTTACTGATTAAAATGACCCTTTCTTTGTATGAAAACCCCGTTAAAGTCTGTTGCATGTCTCCTACCCAAAAGTATCAGCAGTTTTATAAACTTAAAACTGCAGACAAATTACAGCACTTTTGAGGCCGGGTTCAGGTGGACATATTTAATCTATATGCAGACAGCAACGCTCAGATTGACTGCAAGTCTCCTGACCTGAATGTACAGCCTCTTATTTGTTCCTGAAGGCTGTAAGTTCAGGTTTGGAGACTGGCAGACAGTCTGGGCATTGCAGTCCATATATGTACATTGTACAATGAAATGTGCCCATCTTAACACAGCCTAAATGCCACAAAGAAAAAATCCACGCGTTGTGTAATTAATGCGCACGGTGTAAAGCTGCCAAATCACTTTAAAATGCTCCGAGAATAAAAAATAAAAAACATTCATGGGCATCGCAATTGCTGGCTTTTCCTGATGATATTCTTATATCATGGCAAGTTCATTCATCCGTTTTCCATGTTGATATGGAATCATTCCTACATGTACCTCTAGTATTCTATCCACGGAGATTTGTTATAGTGCCTGTGACCTCACATTTTGTGCATTTTACAGAACACTTTATACTTGGTGGATTATGTCTTGGGG
The DNA here is from genome assembly GCF_039654945.1 of Dendrobates tinctorius. Lineage (NCBI taxonomy): Eukaryota > Metazoa > Chordata > Amphibia > Anura > Dendrobatidae > Dendrobates > Dendrobates tinctorius. The sequence goes on along the minus strand of NW_027361838.1, from coordinate 21,068,776 downwards.
GTCATTTAGAAAATGACATAACGGAGCTACATTTCTAATGTGCCGTTGAGCAATATCCCAGTCTTTCCAGCCCAGTGAGCTGGAGGGCAGCAGCACAACAAGCAGAGTTATCTCTGACTTAAGTTTCATTATTGGATAATAAGATCAGATTCTGTTCCCGCTGTTGGTTGCAGGGTTGGCACATGAAGAATGTTAAATCTTTTCATTAGTAGGGGTTTACCCCATACCAAGATAAGATAACCAGAAAACATTCCACTTGCTGACTGATGGAAACCTAATTATCTAGTGAAGTTTTAGGCCTCTCTTTTAAGGAAAGTATCCGCTTATTTAAAGTCCAAAAACTCTACTGCTGACTTAAAGAGATTGTCCACTACTTTTACATTGATGGCCTATGGATGGATCATCAATGTTTGATCGGGCGGGTCCGGCACCCCTGCCGATCAGATGTTATCATTTGGAAGTACTCCCTTGCGGAGCTGGCCGTCTACTTATAGTGACGGATGCAGATTACTACACATCCTCCGCCTCCTATTGTAGGAGGCGGATGTGTAGTACCCTGCGGCAGCCACTACAAGTAGACGGCCAGCTCCGCAAGCAAGTACCTCCGGCCAGAGGCTGCCGACACTGGTAACATCTCATAGGTGGGGGTGCCAGGTGTCAGAAACCAGCCAGACATTGATCACTTATTCCAAAGACAGGCCATCATTGTAATAGTAGTGGACACCTTCTTTAAGGAACCTGCGGTATTTTAGCTGTTGCAGTACTATAACTCCCAGCATGCCTTTACATATGGTAATCTAATTGACCTAATTTACATAATAGGTGCAGATAATCTGCAACATCAAAAACTCACCAAAAGCCCGTTGTGGGAACGTAGCTTTATTTAAAAAAAATAAAATACTTTGCTTTTCTACTCTCACATTGCTTTTTGTGGGAGACAAAAAAAAAAAAAAAAACACTGCAAAAAAGCAGAAAAAATTGACATGCTGCATATTACAAGAACGCTGCACTTCTCAAATTTAGTCAGGAAAAAAAGATATGCGAGTGAGATTTCTGAAATCTCACAGCTTTTGCTGATACTGTTAATTGCAGCTTGTTACTTGCATGAAAAAATGCAGCAAAAAAAAAAAAAAAAGTCCGAGTGGGAACATAGCCTAAAGGCCCCGTCACACTAAGCGACTTACCAGCGATCCCGACACCGATATCAAGGTGTCAGGATCGCTAGTAAGTCGCTATGTGATCGCTGGCCATCGCTGTAAAAAATAGAATCAAAATAAAAAATATAGTTATTCTCACCTTCCGACGTCCCGTTTAGCCATCCCGCCTCTCTCCACGCTCCGGTCCCAGTGATCCTTTGCGAGAATGACCGCGAGATGTCACGGTCTCGAGGGATAACAAAGTCTCGCGATCATTCGTGCAAAGGATCACTGGGACCGGAGCGTGGAGAGAGGCGGGATGGCTGAACGGGACGTCAGAAGGTGAGAATAACTATACTTTTTTTATTATTTTTTACACCTGATCGCTGGTCTCCCGCCTGTCACACACAGCGATGCGTGCTGGCCAGCGGGAGACCAGCGACCAAAGAAATGTCCAGAGGTTTCTTCCAGCGATCAGCGATACCGGCAGGGGGGCCGCTCAGTTGTGACTCAGCAGCGATCTCGCTACAGAGATCGCTTAGTGTGACGGGGCCTTAACTCTCAGTTAAAACATTGTAGAGTGAAAGTGGCTTAAAGGTTTCAGAATATACAGTATATATACATATACACACACACATACATGTCACAAAACAATTTATTGCTATGTGACAATTATTGTATAAAATCAACTATGATGAAATAATGAAATGTACTAATTTATCATTATACATATAACATTATACCTAGAACATAATAAACCTGTCAAGCTGGCTTTACAAAATAGCATCATGCATAATGATATATGTAAAAGGTAGCTATAGTCATGTAAGTAAATGCATCTCTTACGCCCTGTTAGCAACCATTCAGATGCAGTGTTTTTTTTAATGGGATGCCAGACATAGGCTCTGTGCACACGATGCGGATTCTGCTGCGGATCCGCTGCGGACTTGGCCCTGCGGATTCGCAGCAGACCTGCATGTGATGTGCAGTGCCATTCTTTTCTATGTAAAATAAAATCCGCTATGCACATGCTGCGTTATTTCCCACGCGGATTTGCTGCGGAATGAAAACTGCAGCATGTCACTTCTTTTGTGCGGTTTTGCTGCAGTTTTCCACCTGTTCCATTCTAGAAATCCACAGGTGGAAAACTGCACAAAAAATGCACTAAATCCGCAGGTCATTTGACCTGCGGATTTAGTGAATTCTGCGCGGACAATTCTTAAACAGAATACGCACCGTGTGCACATAGCCAAAGAGTCCAGAAACATCTACCCCTAGGGACTTCCTTTTATTTCAAATATCTACAGTTAGGAGAACCTTTAACATTTTCATACATATGTGCACTATATATTATACCATTAGCTGCCATTTAAATATTATGTAATAATTGTCTTTTCAGTCCATTCTGTAGGTTAGTCAGCTTTTATGCATAGAATATTTTGCTACATTTTGAAGCTGTTGGCAGTCCATGTATACCATGATCCTCATGGATTAGGAGACCGGCTCTAGCACTTGTCCCACATCAGGACACAATATGCCTCCCACTATAAAGAGCCTCCCCACTTACACTGTATCCAATAGACCCCTAGATTATACTAGGCATTCTTCTCTCCATACACTTACCAGACTGGATTTTTTTTTTTTTTAACTCTCTCCCCACTTTGCCTTATACAACTCCATATCTGGTCATGGGTGATACATTAGGTGAAATAAAGTATGTATACATCTGCTTTGTACACACTTAGGCATGCAGAAGCAGACCCAAATATATCAGGTTTTATGAGAACTTGTCCTGGTCATGTAGCTTTAAAACACATGGGAAAAAGCAAACAAATTTTATTAATTATAGGCTTACACTCCGTGACTACAATTATTAGTGTCCAGAAAAGAGAACTTGGAAAAGGTCAGTAAATTGGGACCTCCCAATCCTGATCCTATCAGGCTCAGACTGGCCCATAGGGGAACAGGTGAATCCCCCTGATGGCCCCTGTGCATGAAGAGTAGATGGCACAATATACTTTATATGCCATGTACAGACAAAGGTCACATCTCATCCTTCACTAACCAACTATCAAGTCTATTATTATTATTATATGGCTTTGTGAATGATGGCAATGTAATATTTCCTCATAGCTGAAGAGTGAGACCCCAGAGTCGTTGCTACTGGTGGGCCCTTGGCACCACAGATCAATACTGCCTATAATAACACATAATACTTAATCCTATCTTTCCAACACTTTTGACCACCTGGATCTTTTATTAAAATAATTGCATCAATTCGTTTAAAATCTAGCCTTATTTTTTCTTAACTTTCTTAATTGTTTTCTCAGGGAGCTGGGGTATATTATGTCGCATTTCACAGTAACAACAAAATCAATGAGATTTCTGAAATCTTCGTTTTTTTCTGCGCACATTTACAAAACTGCAGAATGTCAATTGTTGCAGCATTTTTCACCTATTCAGATAAATACCTAATAAAAAACAAAAACGCACTTCTTTCTTGCCAACATATATATGTTTTTCATACTAAAAAAAAAAAAAAAAAAAGTTGCAAAAACACCCTGTGTGAATGTACCCATAGAAAGCCCAAATATACTTGTTCCGGAGGTCAGATCATGCAATCTGTCTTTACAATCAGCTAGAAACCAAAAATGAACAGACATTGAATAAAATCCTGTTGCATTTCGGATTTCATTTGTTTTATGAAAGGGAGCGTAGGCATTTAGTGAAGCAAGGTGATAAATAATATAGATCAGTGTTTACAATGCCTTCCTGACCATTGTTTAATAAAGGAACATTTTTTAACGACTCTGGCAGAACCGTGAATGCATAGCAGCGATAATCTATAACGCAGCCATCCAGATGTCATCGGAACACAAAACCATCCAGAATTCCAATAACTACTAATGCAATGAATAGGAGTGGAATTACATGGGTTAACAGCAACACAGCCCAGAGTAACTAATTGCAGCATAACATTCCTTGTAGTCATTTGTTGCCATAGGTGGTTCCTACATACATCTCTCTCCGGCCTCCTCTACCTATAAAATCCAACCCTGGATGACACAAACGTGAATAAGAATTAGTCATTGCATTGAACACTTAGTTTCTTTGCAGTTTTGAATTTCACCCCAAGGAAAAAAAAAAAAAAAGACTATTTCTCATATTCCCTGACAATCCAGCCCACCTCCTCCCAGGTTCTTACCAGTAAATTGTATGGGATGGGATCCCGGCTTCACCTTAGGGTTTGTCTCACTATACTTCTCCTTTCAACAAGGATCAAACTATCCAGCTTTCTCTAACCTCCTAAACTCTGATGGCGTGTGGAAAAGAAGGAGAAGGAGGAGCAGGGATATCCCAGCCCCCAATATGCTCACAAAAAAAAAGTTGGAGTGAGTTTCCAGAGCACCTCCCTCCTGTTTTCCATCCCCATAGACAAATGATTGGTATTCTTCTGTTAGATACCATCACTGCATACAGAAAGCCCTGAGAACCTAAAGAGCGGCTTTTTATCCTGGATTACAAGGGCCTAGTGTGCTTTTTTTTTCTATTAACAATGCTTTTTTTTTTTCTAGTACGGATTCATTCACACTAGAGGAATAGACCAATGTTTTATCTTTTTGTGTGATCAAGAGAAAATGTTTAGGCTACATGAACAGGGATAGATTTTGGTGCAAATCTGTGGGAAATCAGCTGCAAAACACACATGTATTTCATGATAAAACACAGTTTTTGGTGTAGATTTGCGTTACGGATTTGATCCCGTTACATGGCAGTGGATGAAACACATTCTGCAAATATACGGGATAATGTTTGTCAATTTCTGTGTGGAAAATCTATACAGCGCTTAGATGGTAAAATCTCATCTAATTGGCTGGCACTTAAGGCTTTGAGTTTTTATCACAAAATGTGAGCTAAAAATCTGCAATTTTGGGGCAACACGTTGGCTCAGTAGTTAGGACTGTAGTCCTGCAGGTCTGAGGTCCTGGGTTTAAATCCCACCAAGAACATCTGCAAGGAGTTTGCATGTTCTCCCCATGTTTGTGTGGGTTTCTTACAGTTACTCCAGTTTCCTGAGGCCCCCGTCACACATAGCGACACACCAGCGATCCCAACAACGATATGACCTTGTCAGGATCGCTGGTGTATCGCTACATGATCGCTGGTGAGCTGCCAAACAGGCAGATCTCAGCAGCGATCAGGACCAGCGACGACGCGGGTAAGAAGCGCGCGCGGCGCTTAGAAACCCGCTGTTTACCTTGGATACCAGCTCCCAGCGCCAGCACGCTGGTATCTAAGGTACACAGCGGGTAACTAAGTGGCGTGTGTCCTTAGTTACCAGCGGTTTATCTTGGATACCAGGCTCCAGCTCGCTGATCGCTGGTCTCCCGCCTGTCACATGCAGCGATGCGTGCTGGTCAGCGGGAGACCAAAGATCAAAAAAATGTCGATACCCGGTGGGGGGGCGGTCGCTGATATATGTCACACACAGCAATATCGCTGGTGAGATCGCGGTTGCGTTACAAAACTTGTGACTCAGCAGCGATCTCGCTGTGTGACGGGGACTTTAGGGTACGTGCACACGCTGCGGAAAGCTCTGCAGATTTGGCCGCGTGGATTTTGTAAAATCCGCAGGTAAATCTGCAGGTCAAAAGACCTGCGGTTTATCATCTCTACAATGGAGGAGATGGTAAACCGCAGCAGAATACGCAGAAAGAATTGACATGTCAATTCTTTCTGCGGTTTAGAAACCGCGGAAAAATCCGCACCGTGTGCACTGCGGTTTTTGATATCCATAGGATATTATCCCACCAAGGACAACATCTGCAAGGAGTTTGTATGTTCTCCCCGTGTTTGCGTGGGTTTCCTCCGGGTACTCCGGTTTCCTCCCACACTCCAAAGACATACTGATAGGGAATTTAGATTGTGAGCCTCATCGGGGACAGTGATGAAAATGTGTGCAAACTGTAAAGCGCTGCGGAATATGTTAGCGCTATATAAAAAATAAAGATTACTGTACACCGCAGCAGAATCTGCTGCGGATCCGCAGCAGAATCCGCAGCGTGTGCACATACCCTTACACTCCAAAGTCATACTGCAAGGGAATTCAGATTGTGGGTAAAGTGAGGTTGGTAAATTGTTGCACACTATGCATGTAGCCCCAGGCCAGGGCTGGTAAATGGTTTTGCAATTTGGTTTTGTAGCTGCTCATCTATTTTCACCCCTAGGTTATGTTCAAAAAAACTTATTTTCAGTCTGTGTGGTAAAAATTGACTACACTCCACCCCAACGTTAGTCTATGGGCGAGGGCACGTGGGCTATTTTTTATACAGTCCTCAGGAAAATTGCAGCATTCTCTAACCTGGTCTGATTTATGGACCAGACTCATACATGTAATTAGCAGACAGCTCTTGCACCCTTCCACTATAGAAATGGGCACACAGAGCCATTCTTGACCACAATTTGTGGACATGAATAGACTGAGCTTTACAACAGCCAACTGAACTTGGCCTAAGGGTATGTGCACACCATGTGCAAAAGCATGCTTTTCTTGTCCTGATGAAGAAGTCTGTAGTACTTTGAAATGCGTTAACGAAATAAAGAAAAACCGCATGCACTTTCTGTCTGGATCTGGATCTATTATATGGGATACCAGCAGCACAGATTATCCACAAACCCTCCTTACCTGTGTTTTCTGGGTCAGATGACCCGTTGGACCTACAGCAACTGGATGTATAAGTGACTGAAATGTTGTGTATACACAGCTAAATCACATTAGTATAACTTTATTTAAACACTTACATCTTCCTTGGATAAAACCCTATTGCGCTGTCTTTTCCCGCCTAGTTTTATTATGTTTTGCCTGAAGTGTTGTCTATGTCATCTATTTAGCTGTTTTTTTTGTGGTAGTTTGGGTCATTGACCTTTTTTTTTTTAGAATTCTATATATAAGGTAGTGGCGACTTTCAAGCGGATGCTCCCTAAAGAATTGTCAACTCCCTTGTTTTAGCTGCTTCACAACTTTCAAAGTCTGAAACGTGTTATGAATGAGTCACCGTAGGAGGCAAAAACAGAAATACAAGCTAAGTCCAGAAAACCAGAGAAGTTGGCAACTATCAGATTGCAGACCCCTGAACCTATCAACACAACTAGCAGTAGCCGTGGGGGGTTCCTACGATGCCCTAGACCCCTCGATCACAGCCGGAGAATTAAATAGGCCTAAAGAAAGAAAGGGGAAATCTAAACTGCCCCAGAGCAGACCCCAAAGCAATAGGCAGCCCCCAACATATAATGACGGTGAAGCAAGATGAAAACACTAACACAGACAGAAAGATAGACTGAGCAAAGACGGGGCCCAAAACTACCTAGATTGGAAAGGACAGGAAGGCTGCTGTCTGCAATCTGCCAAAACCCTATCAAAGACATAAGCCAACAAGCTGATATGAAAAAGGCCCTGAAGCAGCTAGGCTTCAAAAACTAAATCAGCACTCAGGTATTTTTAGAAGACAGAGCTAAAGGAATTCAGCACACCCCAGCAGGGAATGGCAGAAATCCAGAAAAACAAAGCAAAACAAAGTCAAAGCACAAATGCAAAAAGCCGAGCAGCAAACTTAGCTTTAGAGGAGCAGGAATTCAGACTGGTCTCCAAGGATCCCACAGAGAAATCACCCGCAGGGCAGAAGGGCGTCGGCAGCCTTATATCCAGTCAGTAACTCCACTCAGCCAGTCATCATCATCAGCCTCAGGTGTTTGATAATCAGGTTCACTACCTTTCTTTACCAGAAGAGGGAGTTCCTCGGGCCTCAGTAATGAAGGGGAAAATGAACTCACAACATATTTCTATGCAGCCGCACACTCCGGTCCCGAGTGCCGGATATTGAGGTGCAAGACTCGTGCGAGTTTCTCGCAAGTGTGATCCCGGCCTAAGAAAGACATTGTCACTTTTTTTAAATCTGATATAAAATCTGATATAACCAATTAGTCATTTTCTGATGATACATTCCCTTTAGCACTGGAATGTGAATGTAGCATACTATGGGTACATTTTTGCTGTAAATATCAGCCTGATCACAGTTTTTTTTTTTTACTTGAACAGTATCAGATTATTATACTATGAGTTATTACAGCTATGGCTGGACTGGGGATTTGAGGCTGAATATTTGGTAGTGTGAATCTAGCCTTAGCTCTACATAGATCCCTATGGAGTTTGGTTCAGCAAGAAAAACTCAGTTACTGGATCCAAGACAGACATTAAAAAATGTGGCAATGTTATGGCCTTCTGAAACTTGCCTTTTTTTTTTAAATAATTTTTTACACAACATAATCACTCCTTCATTGCATTGCATAATGGAGATATGTTGCCCTGTCTAAATATTTATGATAATCTGTCAATGAACAGGACTTCACATTTGGCTTATTTGTTTCATTAATTTATATGATATGTCCCTTTCATCTAACAGGCTTATAGAAATCTGTGTTCTTGCCCCTGAAATCTGCAGTGTGAATATACCCTAAGAAACCTTGTTACACAGTGAGGTTTGTGTTCATATATTAGTGGTTGAGAAAGCTCCCTGCTCCCGGTGATATTAGAGATATATATCCATAAAGATCAATGCATGTTTTTCCATACAAAACACATCCACATGACCATGTCTACCTGCTGCTGAGGCCATTGTTCCCCCTCTATCTCAGATAGCAATATTCAATTAAAGGGAATCTGTCACCTCATTTTGCCCTAAGGGCCCCGTTACATTTAGCTATATGACCTGGTAAGGATCGCTGGTGCATCGCTAAATGGTCGCTAGTGAGCTGCCAAATAGGCAGATCTCAGCAGCGACGCAGCAGCGGTCGTTACTTACCTGTCAGACGCGGCGATGATGACGTCCTCTGCCCGCGTCCAAGCGTCGCTCGTCGGCGCCAGCAGGAAGCCCAGCAGGAAGCCGCCATTAGGGGCTTATCTACAGCATTTTGTAATGATGTAGATAAGCCCCCCCCCCCCCCCATGTAACCTGAAAGATAAGAAAAACAAGTTAGATTATACTCACCGGGGGTCCGGCGCCTCCCATCTTCTAGCGATGACGTCCTCCTCCTTACTTCTACCGCGGCTCCTGCACAGGCGTACTTTATCTGCCCTATTGAGGGCAGAGTAAACTACTGCAGTGCGCAGGCGCCAGACCTCTCTGATCTTTCCCGTCGCCTGCGCACTGCAGTACTTTACTCTGCCCTCAATAGGGCAGATATAGTATGCCTGCGCAGGAGCCGAAGGAGAAATATGGAGGAGGACGTCATCGCTAGAAGATGGGAGGCACCGGAATGGACCCCCGGGTGAGTATAATCGAACTCGTTTTTCTTATCTTTCAGGTTACATCGGGGGGACTTATCTACAGCATTACAGAATGCTGTAGATAAGCCCCTAATGTCGGTGGCTGCATCTCATAGGGCAAAAATGAGGTGACAGATTCCCTTTAACAATGAGAGAATAGTGTAAATGAAGTGACACATTCAGGAACAGCACAGTGGTGGAGGAAACTCTCATTTCAGATATTAGTGTGAAACACTTCAGGATAACATTTATAGCACAGCAGACTAAAACCACAGGCAGGCCAGTTTTACAAATGTTTTTTTTTTAATATGTTTTCTATTCGTTATTTTTGAGGCTAGATCATGGGCCCTTCGTAGGTCATTTTTTATGCAGAAACAACTAATTTCATTCATGCTGCAGATCAAACTCACAAGTAAATGACCTTGTGAAAAATGAAACTAGCACACAAATGTCATCCCTGTGCTGTTGTCACGCTCGCGCCTTGGCTGATTGGCGTGAGCCTGGGGGTTGTGGCCCCACTGTGCCACAAACCAGACTACCATGGAAGGGGCGTGACTATGACAGCTACCTCGGTCTTCGCTGGAGTCTCTGATGGTGAGGCTTGTGCAGCAGGTAGCTGCCAGATGCCACTCCAGGGTGGTGTCTGGCTGTGGCTGCTGATCCCACTTGGAGACAAGGCACTTGGACAGGTGCGACTGGTAGGCAGGCAAGTAGACACGGCAGGCACGGCTTGAGACACAGGGCAGGCGGGCACGGCTTGAGACACAGGGCAGGCTGGAGTGGTATATGAAGGAACAGGTAGAGGCCTGTTCACACAGCGGGTGCTAGTACTGGAACAGACAGGAGAGAGTGGATTATGACAGAACAGGGTTGGACCTGTTCACACAGGAGGTGCAGGTATGGATACAGGCAGGAGTGCGGAGTAGGCGGAGCCACATGAGTGCAGAGTAGGCGGAGCCGCAGCAAGAGGTTCTGAAGCAGCAGGAGCAGAGCAAAGCTGAACCACAAGGTCTGTGGAGAGAAGCTGCAGCAAGAGGTTCTGCAGCAGCAGGAGCAAAGCTGAACCACAAGGTCTGTGGAGAGAAGCTGCAGCAAGAGGTTCTGCAGCAGCAGGAGTGGAGCAAAGCTGAACCACAAGGTCTGTAGAGAGAAGCTGAAGCAAGAGGTTCTGCAGCAGCAGAAGCGGAGCACAGGCAGAACAGAGCGGAACTGCTAGAGTACAGAGCACAAGCAGACAGGGAGGACACCAGGAAAGACACAGCAGGGAAGGGAACCACAGACAAGGAGTCTGACAGACAGAGGTAGGACAGAGTTCAGACAAGGCATAGGTGTGAGACAAGGTATAGGACTAAGGAGACAGATACAAAGCAAGGCTGGACCAAGACAAGACAATGAGTAATGGCACCTGGACCAGGATATTCTGCCTCCTGGAGGGCGGACAGAGAAGTACTAGGCTAAGTACAGAGACAGGGCTAGGACAAGGCACAGAGACCAGGATATTCTGCCTCCTGGAGGGCAGACAGAGTACCAAGCAAGGCAAGGGGAAAAACCTCCAGAGAAGGAGATACACTGGAGAGGACCTGGCAGGCTCAGTAGCAAGATACTGAGTTTAGACATTGCTCAGGCAAGGTTCAATGGGTGGAGCATCCCTAAATAGTAGAGGGCTCTAGGTAATTGGTCAGGGACTCATTAGCCAGGTGCACCCTGACTCCATAAGAAGCAGAGAGTTCAGGCGCCGCCCCCCTATACACACAGTCAGGAAACATGAACACAGCATACAGGAGACAAGGCAAGGAGCTGGCAGTAAACAGAATTCACAGCATGGCCTAGAGCAGTGAGCAAGTTGGTGAGTGGGGAATGGGAGGCCATGCAGCGATGCCAGCAGAGTTGTTACAGCTGTCTTTATTTTACAATTTATTGGGCAGATTTTTTCTATGTACATGTGAAAAAAAAAAGGTTCAGGTGCTTCTCACAAAATTAGAATGTCATCAAAAAGGAAATTTATTTAAGTTCTTCAATACAAAAAGTGAAATTCATATTATATAGAGTCATTGCAAACAGAACGATCTATTTCAAGTGTTTATTTCTGTTAATGTTGATGATTATGGCTTACAGCCAATGAAAACCCAAAAGTCTTTATCTCAGTAAATTAGAATAATTAACAAAAACACCTGCAAAGTTTTTCTAATCGTTTAAAAAGGTCCCTTAGGGCCCCGTTACACGTATCAATGTCCCAGCGATACCACCAACGATCCGACGTGGATGGGATCGCAGGGATATAGTTAGCTGATCGCTGGTGAGCTGTCACATAGACAGGTCCACCAGCAATCAGGACCAGTGAGCAAGCTGGTTTCCAATGTAAACAGCGGGTAAATAAGAGCTGCATGTGTTACGTGTTACAGAACCACTCAGCACCCAGAATATGTTGTGCAGTTATATGTATGTATAATAGGTTCTATGTGAGATGCATGTCCCTAATGCATCAGCCAACAGGCTGCGTCCCTTGGCAGAGGGGACACGATATTCTCCTTTTGTCCGCCCTCCCCCCACCTTTGTAATTCCCACAGTAAACATCGGCAGGCTCCGGCCACCTGCGGCTTTTGTAATGCATGTCTGGCCTGCCGCTTTTCTATTGGCCTGCCCTCTGTATCTGTGTGATATATTCTGTGTCCTGTGAGTAAAGTGTTGTCAGACTGGAAATACGTGGAGAAGCAGTGATCTTTTATATGCGCCCATGTAACCAAGGAATTCCAGCCAGCGTCATTCATTCAGACTCCAGCCAACGCAGAGCGGACCTCCGAAAACACTGGGTGGTACTGAAAGAGGTACTCCAGCTTGGTAGACCCCGTTACAGCGTGGCTCTTAGATACCCGCTGTTTACATTAGAAACCAGCTCCCAGCGTCGCTGATCTCTCGCTGCCACACGCAGCGATGCGGACCAGCGATCAAAAAAATGGCCCAGGACGTTCGAGCGCGACCAGCGATACTCGGCAGGGGGGCCGGTCGCTGATCCATGTCACACACAGCAATATTGCTGGCGAGATTGCTGTGGCGTCACAAAATCAGCGTTCTCGCTGTGTGTGACAGGGCCTTTAGTCTGTTTCAGTAGGCTCCACAATCATGGGGAAGACTGCTGACTTGACAGATGTCCAGAAGGCAGTCATTGACACACTCCACAAGGAGGGTAAGCCACAAATGGTAATTGTTAAAGAAGCTGGCTGTTCACAGAAGCTGGCTGTTCACAGAGTGCTGCATCCAAGCATATTAATGGAAGGTTGAGTGAAAGGAAAATGTGTGGTAGAAAAAAGTGCACAAGCAACCGGGATAACCGTAGCCTGAAAGGATTGTTAAAAAAAGCCATTCAAAAAGTTGGGAGAGATTCACAACAAGTGGATTGCTGCTGGAGTCATTGCTTCAAGAGCCACCACACACAGACGTATCCAAGACATGGGCTACAAGTGTCGCATTTCTTGTGTCAAGCCACTCATGACCAACAGACAACTCCAGAAGCATCTTACCTGGGCCAAGGAGAAAAAGAACTGGACTGTGCTCAGTGGTACAAGGTGTTGTTTTCAGATGAAAGTAAATTTTGCATTTCATTTGGAAATCAAGGTCTCAGAGTCTGGAGGAAGGGTACAGTTACACGTAGCGATGCACCAGCGATCCCGACAACGATATGGATCGCTGGTGCATCGCTAAGTGGTCGCTAGTGAGCTGCCATACAGGCAGATCTCACCAGCGACATCGCAGGGGTCGGGGGTCGATACTTACCTGTCAGACGTGGCGATTCTGGCGTCCTCCCGCCCGCCTCCACGCCTCGCTCATCGGCGCCACAGGAAGCCCAGCAGGAAGTGGCCGACGAGGAATGGTCCAGGCCGTTCTCGCGCGACCAACGATGAGCAGCGGGGAGCCGGTCGGAGGTAAGTATCACATGCAGCGATACCGCTAGTAATATCACTGCAACGTCACAAAATCAGTGACTTTACAGCGATATTGCTAGCGATATCGCAGTGTGTAACGGGGGCTGAAGAGTGGAGAGGAACACAATCCAAGCAGCTTGAGGTCTAGTGTGAAGTTTCCACAATCGGTGATGGTTTGGGGAGCCATATCACCTGCTGGTGTTGGTCCACTGTGTTTTAGCAAGACCAAAGTCAGCGCAGCCGTCTACCAGAAAATTTTACAGCACTTCATGCTTTCCTCTGCCCAAAAGCTTTTTGGAGATGGAAATTGCATTCTCCAGCAGGACTTGGCACCTGTCCACACTGCCAAAAGCACCAATACCTGGTTTAAAAACAACAGTATCACTGTGCTTAATTGGCCAGCAAACTCGCCTGACCTTAACCCTATAGAGAGTCTATGGGGTATTGTCAAGAAGATGAGAGACACCAGACCCCACAATGCATATGAGCTGAAGGCTGCTATCAAAGCAACCTGGGCTTCCATAACACCTCAGCAGTGCCACAGGTTGATCGCCTCCATGCCACGCTGCACTGATGCAGTAATTGATGCAAAAGGAGCCCCGACCAAGTATTGAGTGCATTTATTGAACATACATTTCAGTAGGCCAACATTTCAGATTATAAAATCATTTTTAAAGCTGGTGTTATAAAGTATTCTAATTTACTGAGATAATGACTTTTGGGTTTTCATTGGCTGTAAGCCATAATCATCAACATTAACAGAAATAAATACTTGAAATAGATTACTCTGTAATGACTCTATAAAATATGAGTTTCACTTTTTGTATTGAAGAACTGAAATAAATTAACTTTTTGATGATATTCTAATTTTGTGAGAAGCACCTGTACAACGATTGCAAAAACTGACAAGGACCAAAAATAGGTCCAGCTTAGGCTAGTTTCACACTTGCTTTTTTTTGCAGCGCGTTTTTCCCGCAAAAAAACGCATTAAAAAAACGCATACAAATGCATACAAACGCTGCGTTTTTTTCAAGCATTTTTATGCGCATGCAGGAAAAAAACGCAGCGTTTTTGTGCGTTTGTATGCGTTTTTTGTGCGTTTGCGTTTTTTTACAGACTTTGGAAAAACCCCCAAAAAAAGAAAAAACAACCATTCAACAACACACAAGACCAATGGGACTTCATTGTGGGTGTGGTATGTTAATATATAGACCCTGTCTACAGTATTCTTCACATTTGCTTGATTCTTCTCGTGACCATGGATCTGCGCTGGAAGAGTTTTCACTTCAACTTGGATTTGGACATCGCGATGGCTCAGGCGTATGCAGTTGCTTGCCATGAACAAAGGAAGAGAGAGAGGCAGCGAAGACGGCGGCGTATGTGGATACATCCGATTGTTGAACTCCGGGAGAGCCGTGGGGCATACCACACCCTCTACAGCGAGCTCCAGTCAAACCCGGAGAAATTTACAGATTATATCCGGATGTCCCACGAAAGTTTCATGGATTTGCTTGCTCGTGTCCAACAATCCATCCGGAGACAGGACACACAGCTCCGTCGTGCGATTCCTCCTGAGGAACGGCTACTGGTGACATTACGGTATGTTTTAAAAACCAAGGGGTGCGGTCTGATGTTTTTTTTTTAAATTTAGTATTCAAAACCTTGGGTAATTAGTTTTCGTGAATGTACTAATATTTTATTTTATAGTTTTTTAAAATAATATACATAAATATTAATTTTACTTCTTTGTCTGTTCACAGATTCCTGGCGACTGGAGAAACCCTATCTTCACTACACTTCCAGTACCGTATTGGAATCTCTACCTTGTCTGGAATTGTTGCTGACACCTGCCGGGCTCTCTGGAATGTTCTTTGTCCAGAATTTATGCCCCTGCCCACCGCTGAAAAGTGGATGGAAATTGCTGACAAATTCTGGACAGTATGCAATTTTCCCAACTGTTTGGGAGCTGTTGATGGTAAACACATACGGATCATCAAACCCCAAAGAACGGGATCTGAGTACTATAATTACAAAAAGTACTTTTCAATAGTACTCATGGCGATTGCGGATGCCGGATGTATGTTTGTAGCAGTGGACATTGGAGCATTTGGCCGTGGTAATGACTCACAGGCTTTTAAAAACTCAGACATGGGCCGGAGGTTGTATGGCAACCAATTTAATTTCCCTATGCCACGGCCTCTTCCTCACACCGAAGCTCCGCCACTGCCCTTTGTAATGGTTGGCGATGAGGCTTTTCAAATGTGCGGAAACTTACTGAAACCCTACTCCAGCCGGGACTTGGACCACACCAAAAAAATATTTAATTACAGGCTGACCAGGGCCAGAAGAACTGTCGAGTGTGCTTTTGGGATTCTTGTCTCCAGATGGCGAATTCTGGGCACGGCCATTAATCTTAAACTTGAAACAGTCGATGAGGTGGTGAAGGCCTGTGTGGTTCTACATAACTTTGTGATGGCTAAAGAGCACCCGACCTTTGAACTGGACGATGATGCTCCTAACCCATTGCCTGAATTCACTCAGCACACTCTCAGGTCATCCGTTGAAGTTGGCCAAATGAGGGACCAATTTGCGGCCTACTTTATTTCTGATGTATGACGGGTGCACTGGCAAGATGAAATGGTGTAATGTTTTTGTTTGTTTATGGTAATAAAAAACCTTATTTGATACCATTACTGAGTGCACTATATTTTTTAAACTCCAATTAAATAAAATTATATTGGAACGAGCAAAGCTGCAGGCCATGAATCAGGAAACCAATTTTTTTCAAGAGAAAATTGTGCAACTAGTTGAAAAAAAAGTATGTGATTTTCTCAAAACACAACCCTCAAAACCCAACCCCAATGAAAGTCCATGGGGAATACAAGTCAGCATTGAGTGGATGAATGTAATCTGCTCCATTCCAACTTACAAGTTATTACACTAGGCCTTGGAATGACTATACTAGGCCGTGGTATTTCAAATATGAGTATAGTAGGCCTTGGGCCTACTAGTATAGTCATATGTGAAATACCACGGCCTAGTATAGTCATACCAAGGCCTACTCAATTTTTGCCAACTAGGATCTTGTTTCACGAAAAACAAACTGGTGAAACTAGAAAGAAACTTATTTTTTAGACAAGTTTCAACAGTTTGTTTTTCATGAAACCAGATTCTAGTTGGTAAAACTAGAGTTATTACACTAGGCCTTGTAATGACTACACTAGGCCGTGGTATTTCAAATATGAGTATAGTAGGCCTTGGGGCTAGTAGTATAGTAATATGTGAAATACCACGGCCTAGTATAGTCATACCAAGGCCTACTGTAATAACTCGATTTTTAACAACTAGCATCTTGTTTCACAAAAAACAAACTGGTGAAACTAGAAAGAAACTTATTTTTAAGACAAGTTTCAACAGTTTGTTTTTCATGAAACCAGATCCAAGTTGGTAAAACTCGAGTTATTACACTAGGCCTTGGTATTACTATACTAGTCCGTGTTATTTCACATATGACTATACTAGGCCTTGGGTTGGTTTTTAACATGTATTTACCCATCAGTGTGTGTGAGCGGCGCAAACAACATTAATGAAACTTTGTAATGGTGAACCACAAATGTAAATTTATTTTTAATCACAAAAATAAACCAAAAAATTATTTTTTCCGGCGTTTGGGGGCAGATGGTTTCAATTTGGCGGTGTGCAGGGAATATGCAACACTTGCAGTTGAAGACGGTGTTTGAGGGGAAGGGGCAACAAAACTTGTGGGGGAAGGTAGTCCAGTTAAGGGAATTAAACTAGGAACACTTGGAGGAGAGGAAATCTGTTCAGGTACATTAGTTGTAATGGCATGTCGCCGTAGGCTTGTGTGCCTGGACCGACTTTGGCCCAATGCCCGCCTTGATAGATTTCGCCTTGAACTAGGGGCAAATATTGAATGTAGGTCCCCCGTCTGCTGGTGTGGCTGCTGCTGCTGCTGCTGCTGAGGTGGCGGCTGCTGCTGAGGTGGCTGCTGCTGCTGAGGTGGCTGCTGCTGCTGAGGTGGTTGCTGCTGCTGCTGAGGTGGCTGCTGCTGCTGCTGAGGTGGCTGCTGCTGCTGAGGTGGCTGCTGCTGCTGAGGTGGCTGCTGCTGCTGCTCTTCGTTGGCAGTGCTCGTCCTTGCAGGAGGACTGGTGGCGGCAGTGATGGTCCAGGTTTGCAGAGTGGTGGTGGCAGGGCTACTACATGTTGTTGTAGCGGCAGGGCTGTTCCATGTTTGCCTAGTGGTGGCTGAGCTCCACGCATGCATGGGAGTGGCGGTGGTGCTCCAGACAGGAGCAGCGCTTGCCATGGTGGTGTCGGTGAAGTGACCAGCTGCACTCAGACTTGTGGTGGTGTAACGGTGGGTGTCCTGGCTTTGAATAGAGGTGTCCGTGCAGTGGTATGCAGCACAAGTCGGTAGTGAGGTGAAGCGAGTCAATGGTGGCACAGGTGGAAATTACACCACTGACTGCTGACCGTACCGATTATGCTGCATAGCCTGCAAGAAAGCATTGTTGCAGGCCTGCAGCACATTCAGCTGTTGCTCAGGACTAAGGTGTTCCACCATGCCCTTTTCAATCTTACTAAAAAAATGGTGTGCTGGTCTGTTGAGGTCGGCCTCCAGACGGTCAAGGCGCTGTTCTACAGAATTGAAGCGGTGTTCAAAGTGGTTAAAACCACGTTCCATGAGTGCAAAACCGCTTTCAACTCTGTCGGACAGTGACTTGAGGCTGGAATTAAAGGCCTCGCTCAAATGCATAAACTCGGGCAAGACATTCCGGTCCAAGGCCCTCTGCCGCTGGCGGGTAGTGCCTGCATAACCAGTGGCAGAGACCTGGGACAGGGGAACACCTGATGGCCCAGCTTCCTGGTCACCAGCTGTGTGTGTGGTTGACCTGCAAGGTGCTTCCTGGCTGTCGGATGGCTGGGACGGGTCAGAGGACGTCCGAGGAAGGACCGCTCCAGGGCCAGGTTGCAGGGTGCTGCTCCAGGTGCTGTGGAAGAAAGGAAAATCATTACTACCATGCCTTTACAAGAAGCATCAGCTGTGGATTAGAAAAACACAGATTAATAAAAATAAAAACCCAAAATTTATAATACTTACGATCTCGTGGCAAGGACCGGTCTTAGGAACTGCAACGCGTGATAGTGACGGTATCTAGTTCTGGTCCTTGACGCAGATCCACTGCGAACCTGGCCCTCAGCACGAACATCACTGTTGAAGCGGTCCTTGATCGAACGCCAACGTGTTCGGACTTTGTCCACTGTTGTTAAAAAAAAAACAGTGCCGTCAAGGACAACAGTCAATGCGGCACAATATAGCAATACAATACTCAAAGCAGTCACTGTAGACCCCGATGACACTGTTGGGTTTCATGTTAGAATACACCTAGCACGAAACCCAACAGTGCCGTCAAGGACAACAGTCACTGCGGCACAATGTAGCAATACAATACTCAAAGCAGTCACTGTAGACCCCGATGACACTGTTGGGTTTCCTGCTAGAATACACCTAGCACGAAAGCCAACAGTGCCGTCAAGGACAAAAGTCACTGCGGCACAATGTAGCAATACAATACTCAAAGCAGTCACTGTAGACCCCGATGACACTGTTGGGTTTCCTGCTAGAATACACCTAGCACGAAACCCAACAGTGCCGTCAAGGACAACAGTCACTGCGGCACAATGTAGCAATACAATACTCAAAGCAGTCACTGTAGACCCCGATGACACTGTTGGGTTTCCTGCTAGAATACACCTAGCACGAAACCCAACAGTGCCGTCAAGGACAACAGTCACTGCGGCACAATGTAGCAATACAATACTCAAAGCAGTCACTGTAGACCCCGATGACACTGTTGGGTTTCCTGCTAGAATACACCTAGCACGAAACCCAACAGTGCCGTCAAGGACAACAGTCACTGCGGCACAATGTAGCAATACAATACTCAAAGCAGTCACTGTAGACCCCGATGACACTGTTGGGTTTCCTGCTAGAATACACCTAGCACGAAACCCAACAGTGCCGTCAAGGACAACAGTCACTGCGGCACAATGTAGCAATACAATACTCAAAGCAGTCACTGTAGACCCCGATGACACTGTTGGGTTTCCTGCTAGAATATGCCTAGCACGAAACCCAACAGTGCCGTCAAGGACAACAGTCACTGCGGCACAATACAGAGCAGGGAAATACTCACTAAACGCTTTTTTGGAGGATGCTGTGGCGCTGTCCCAGCCATCCATCAACGCTGCGGCCACCTCATTCCATAGCCGCCGGGTCACCACAATGTCCTTGTGCAGCCGGTCACGGCTGTCCCACAACGGCGAACGCTCCTGGACCAGGCTGATGAGCTGCTCATTATCCAGGTAGACGTCTTCATCCCGTTGTGGAACCTAGACAAAACACATTCATTAGAATAATCAAATTTAAATTGAATAAAAAGTTACAAAAAAAGAAACATAAAAAAAGAGTAAAAATAGAAGATAAAAAATAAAGAACATTACAAATCATTTGATACATACATTCCGTATCACCACCGGGACTTGGCTTCGCTGCTCCTGCTCTTCGCCCTCACTAGTCCCGTCCGCAGAAGATGATGATGACGATGTCTTAAAAAAGTTGAAAAAAACGTAAGAGATTTGGAGAAGCTGCAGATATACTTACCAGATGCACGAAAATAATCACCTCACGGTCTGCTTGCGCCAATTCCTGCCGCGATGGGGAATACTCGGATTCTGAAGACATACTGCATGTAAAAATAATAAAAATCATTAGTACATACATAATTTAAAAGGACAGGCATATAATGTAATATACTCACATTCTTCGCTGATAGAAGATGGGTTCCTTGTTGACTGTCTGCTCTCCAATCTGTCAGTGTAGTAGTGGCAGAGTTTTGGCAGGCACCTCCTTTATATAGACTTTTTTTTTTTGACTTTAGAAGATTATAACTAGTACAACAAGTGGACACCACCAAAAAAACGCAGAGCTAAAAAAACGCTTACATGCGCATGCCAGTGCGCACGTATGCGCATCCATAGGCTATAATGGCCATTTTTAGCGCAAAACGTGCGCATGCGCTTTTTTGCAGGGCCAAAAAATGCAACATGCTGCGTCTGGAAAATACAAACGCACACCCCAAAAAAACGCAGCGCATGAAAATCGCATACGTGCGCATGCCAGCGCGCAGGTATGCGCACCCATGTTAAATATAGGGGAAAAAACGCATGCGCACGTAAGCGTTTTTTTCCAGCGCAAAAAACGCAAATGTGAAACCAGCCTTACTGCAAAAAAAAGGACCATTTTTCACATACAGTGGGGGAAATAAGTATTTGATCCTTTGCTGATTTTGTAAATTTGCCCACAGACAAAGATATGAACATTCTATAATTTTAAGGGTAGGTAATTTTAACATTGAGAGATAGAATATCAAAAATAAAATCTGGAAAATAACATTGTATAAATTACATAAATTTATTTGCATTTTGCAGTGCGAAATAAGTATTTGATCCCTTTGGCAAACAAGACCTAATAGTTGGTGGCAAAACCCTTGTTGTTGCAGCACAGCAGTCAGACATTTTTTGTAGTTGATGATGAGGCTTCCACACATGTCAGGAGGAATTTTGGTTCACTTCTCATTGCAGATCATCTCTAAATCATTAAAATTTTGAGGCTGTCGCTTGGCAACTCAGAGCTTCAACTCCCTCCATGTTTTCTATGGGATTAAGGTCTGGAGACTGGCTAGGCCACTCCATGACCTTAATATGCTTCTTTGTTGCCTTGGCTGTATGTTTTGGGTCATCGTCTTGCTGGAAGACCCAGCCACGACCTATTTCCCAGCCACGACCTATTTTTAATGTCCTGGCAGAGGGAAGGAGGTTGTCACTCAGGATTTTATGGTACATGGTTTCATCCATTCTCCCATTGATGCGGTGAAGTAGTCCTGTGCCCTTAGCAGAAAATCACCCCCAAAACAATGTTTACCCCTTCCATGCTTGACAGTGGGGATGGTGTTCTTTGGGTCATAGGCAGCATTTCTCTTCCTCCAAAAACGGCGAGTTAATACCAAAGAGCTTAATTTTTGTCTCATCTGACCACAGCACCTTCTCCCAATCAGTCACAGAATCATCGGCAAACTTCAGACAGACCTGCACATGTGCCTTCTTGAGCAGGGGGACCTTGTGGGCACTGCAGGATTTTAAACCTTTATGGCGTAATGAGTTACAAATGGTTTTCTTGGTGACTGTGGTCCCAGCTGCATTGAGATCATTAACATGTTCCCCCTGTGTAGTTTCAGGCTGATCTCTCACCTTCCTCATGATCAAGGAGACCCCACGAGGTGAGATTTTGCATGGTGCCCAGATCGATGTCGATTGACAGTCATTTTGTATTTCTTCTATTTTCTTACTAATGCACCAACAGTTGTCTCCTTCTCACCCAGCGTCTTACTTATGGTTTTGTAGCTCATTCCAGCTTTGTGCAGGTCTATGATCTTGTCCCTGACATTTTTATAAAGCTCTTTGGTCTTGCCCATGTTGTAGAGGTTAGAGTCTGACTGATTAATTGAGTCTGTGGACAGGAGTCTTTTATATAGGTGACTATGTTAAACAGCGGTCTTTAATGCAGGTAACAAGTTGATTAGGACTGTGTAACTATTCTGTAGGAGCCAGAACTCTTGATGGTTAGTAGGGGATCAAATACTTATTTCCCACTGCAAATTGCAAATAAATTTATATAATTTATACAATGCGATTTTCTGGATTTTATTTTTGATATTCTATTTCTCAATGTTAAAATTAAACTACCCTTAAAATTATAGACTGTTAATGTCTTTGTCAGTGGGCAAACTTACAAAATCAGCAAGGGTTCAAATACTTATTTCCTCCACTGTATGAGAAAACAATAGGTGAAGCAGGTCTAATAGTAGATCATTGTGGCATTTGAAGATTCTAATAGATTTTGAAAGGGGAATTTTACGCATTAAAGTTGCCCGTGCCATTGTCCTACAATAAAAGTACCGTATTTTGCAGATTATAAGACGCTCCGGTTATAAGATGCACCCCAAAATTTGAGAACAAAAAAACTTTTTTTTAAAAATAAAATGGTGCTTCTTATAATCCATGCGTCTTATTGCTTACCGGGGGTGTTGGCTGCGGTGAAGCGGGGTCCCAGGGTCGCTGCTGGAGGAGACAAGAGTGGAGAATTGCTGCAGGCTGTGATGAGGTGGTGTTTGGATGTGTGGCACGCCACTGCGGGTGTCCAGGGCTGCGGGGGCTCTGCCGAAATTTTGTGTAAGGCCAGAGCCCCCACAGTTTCATGGTTTCCTATGCGGTGGACTTCAGGAAAATGGCTGCCGGGGGCAGCGCATGCGCTGATAGGGATCTCGGCACCAAGTTCTCAAGAGATGAGAGGTTAGCGCTGTAATTACAGATTCTGACGTGTAAATTTCTTTACAGGTTGATCAAGAAGTGCACGTATAAAAACAATAGCTATTCCCTGCCATAGAATTTATGATAAAAGCACTATTTTTTAATAATTACATATTGCATTCATAATAGGGAGGCACTACCATATACTAACTTTTATTATTTATCAAAAAAAATTAAGAGCATCAATTCATTATTGCATTTGTGACTTTCCAATGATTTTCATTTGCACTTTATTCTTTCAATTTTCATCTATCTTAGGCCTCTTTCACACTTCCGTTTTTTACAATCAGTCAAAATCCGCCAGGTTTTGAAAAAAACGGATCCACAATTTTTTTTTGCGGATCCGTTTTTTCCCCATTGACTTTCATTATTGGCGGATCTTGACGGATTGCCGTCCGTTGCATCCGTTTATGGAATCGAGACCACACGATCCAGGGAGCGAATTGACTTGTCCCATCTCGCCAGAAGGAAGAGCTGGAGAGGGCGCGTGTGAAATTGAGCAAATGGAACTGCATCCATTGAGGCAACCATTTTGCCTAGCACACTCAATTAGAAACTGAGAGAGCAGGGCGAGCAACCTCTCAGAGAGATCGAACTCCGCGTATGAGAGCCAGGGCCTTACTAACTATGTTACTATGTATGATTTGTCCTTGGGTAGGAAGATCTTTGCTTGGGCCGTGTCAAAGAGCATTCCTAGAAAAACAAGATGTTGGACCGGGGTCAGAGAGGACTTCATGGTATTGAGAATCATAGAATCATAGAATGGTAGAGTTGGAAGGGACCTCCTGGGCCATCTGGTCCAACCCCCTGCTCAAAGCAGGATTCGCTAAATCATCCCAGTTAGATGTCTGTCCAGCCTCTGTTTGAAGACTTCCATTGAAGGAGAACTCACCACTTCTCGTGGCAGCCTGTTCCACTCATTGATCACTCTAACTGTCAAAGTTTTTTCTAATATCTAATCTGTGTCTCCTCCCATTCAGCTTCATCCCATTGCTTCTAGTCTTTCCTTGTGCAAATGAGAATAAAGTTGATCCTTCTACAATGTGACAGCCCTTTAGATATTTGTAGACAGCTATTAAGTCTCCTCTCAGTCTTCTCTTTTGCAAACTAAACATTCCCAAATCCTGCAACCTTTCCTCATAAGACAGGGTTTGCAGACCGGTCACCATTCTGGTCGCTCTTTTCTGAACTTGCTCCAGTTTGTTGATGTCTTTTTTAAAATGTGGTGCCCAAAATTGGACACAATATTCCAGATGAGGTCTGACCAAAGAGGAGTAGAGGGAAATAATTACTTCACGTGATCTAGACTGTATGCTTCTGTTAATACATCCTAGAATTGCATTTGCCTTTTTTGCTGCTGCATCACACTGTTGACTCATATTCAGTCTGTGATCTATTAGTATACCCAAGTCTTTTTCACATGTGCTGTCACTTAGCCCTATTCCTCCCATTCTATATATGCTTTTTTCATTTTTATTGCCCAGATGTAGTACTTTGCATTTCTCCCTGTTAAAAACCATTCTGTTAGTTGCTGCCCACTTCTCCAGTTTATTTAAATCTTTATGAATCCTCTCTCTCTCTTCTCTAGTATTAGCTATCCCTCCTAGCTTTGTGTCATCAGCAAATTTAATCAGTTTACCCTCAATTCCTTCATCTAAATCGTTGATAAAGATGTTGAACAATACAGGGCCCAGGACAGAGCCCTGTGGTACCCCACTTGAGACATTCTTCCAACTGGATGTGCAGCCATTTACGACCACTCTTTGGGTCCGATCACTAAGCCAGTTATGAATCCACCTAACAGTTGCCTTGTCCATTCCATACTTAGTCATTTTTTCAATAAGGATTGTATGAGAGACTTTGTCAAATGCTTTGCTGAAGTCAAGATATACTATATCTACAGCATTTCCTTGATCCACCCAATCAGTAATACCGTCATAGAAGGAAATTAAATTAGTCTGACATGACTTATTAGTTACAAACCCATGCTGACTCTGTTTAATCACTTCATTCTTATCCAGGTATTGACATACATGTTGTTTAATAATTTGTTCAAAGATCTTTCCTGGTATAGAAGTCAGACTCACCGGCCTATAGTTGCCTGGGTCCACCTTCTTCCCCTTTTTGAAGATAGGAACAACATTTGCTCTTCTCCAGTCTTCTGGCACTTCTCCTGTTCTCCAAGAATTTTCAAAGATTATGGAGAGGGGTTCAAAAATTTCTTCTGCTATCTCCTTCAGTACTCTGGGGTGTAATTCATCAGCACCTGTAGACTTGAATTCATTTAGGTTAGCTAAGTGTTTCCTCACTATCTTTCTGTTTATAGATATCCTGGATTCTTCTATTCCCTTAATAGGACAGTGAATAACAGTTGATGTTACATTTCCTTTCTGAGAGAAAACAGATGCAAAACAGAAGAAAACTATCTTGTAACCATAACCATAGAAGACGACGTCCCATACCCAGGCGTCGTCGACTACAGACAGCCACTCATCCCGAAACTGAAGGAGATGACCGTCCACCTTGAGAGGATTCCCAGGTGGGGGTGCCCCGTCATGTAGACGAAAACCTGTTGGTGCCAGACCTGGTGGGCCGGCGCTGGGTAGGTCTTGAGCGCCAGGTTCGGGCTGGCTTAAAGGAGGGTCCTTTCCTTTGTTGAGGCACAGGGGATATGTCTTGCTGCGGGTTGCTCTGTGGTTGAAACCTCCGAAAGGACCAGTGCGATGTGGCGTGCGCTTGATCCTCTGCTGTGGTAGAGATTATCTTGTACAGCTCTTCTCCAAATAGGCGAGAACCGTGGAAGGGAAGGCCCACGATGGACTTCTTTGATTCAGAGTTAGCGTTCCACACTTTAAGCCACAGAACTCTGCCGATCGTGACGATGTGCTGGCTGCTATGGCTGAGCTGGTGGATGCATCCAGAAACGAAAACGCAAAAAAGCTCTGGTCATTAAGGGGTTAAAGTGCTTTTGAGAATTGTCCAGTTACTTTTGGTCCCTTGAAAAAGAAGCAGCTACATATTAAAGAGCTGTAATTCCAAACCCTTACTCAAGTTAGCATGTGAATACCCTTAAAGTCTAGAGAGTGCACTTTAACCCCTTAATGACCAGGAGTACTTTTAGTTTTGCATTTTCATTTTTCCCTCCCCTTCTTTCCAGAGCCATAACTTTTTTATTTTTCCGGCAATATGGCCATGTGAGGGCTTGTTTTTTTGCGGGACGAGTTGTACTTTTGAACGACATCATTGGTTTTACCATGTCGTGTACTACAAAATGGGAAAAAAAATTCAAAGTGCGGTCAAATTGCAAAAAAAAGTGCAATCACACAATTGTTTTTTGTGTCTAGGTTTTTTTTTTATCTAAGTGGTGAAAAAAAATTCCAAAGTTTGTTAAAAAAAAAAAAATGCCATTTTCTGGAGACCCATAGCGTCTCCATTCTTCGTGATCTGGGATTGGGTAAGAGCTTGTTTTTCGCGGGCCGAGCTGACGTTTTTAATGATACCACTTTTGCGCAGATACATTCTTTTCATCGCCCGTTATTGCATTTTAATGCAATGTCACAGCGATCAAAAAATGTAATTCTGTCGTTTTGATTTTTTTTCCCGCTACGCCGCTTAACGATCGGGTTAATATCCTTTTTTTATTGATAGATCGGGCGATTCAGAACGCGGCAATGCCAAATATGTGTGTGTGGTTTTTTTTTTTAAATTGTTTTATTCTGAATGGGGTGAAAGGGGGTGTTTTAAACTTTTCTATTTTTTATTTTTATATTTTTTAAAACTTTTTTTTAAATTTTGGCATGCTTCAATAGCCTCCATGGGAGGCTAGAAGCTCCCATACTTGATTGGCTCTGCTACATATAGGCGATGAGCAGATCGCCTGTATGTAGCAGAATTACTGCACTTCTATTAGCCCCGACCACTGGGCAGCGCTCATAGCAATGCGGCATCAACAACCATAGAGGTCTCCAGGAGACCTCTGGTTGTTATGCCCACCTGCGCCTATTGTGGGCACATATCAGCTGACATGTCCCGGGCTTTGATGCGGGCTCACCGCCAGGAGACATCCAGCGATGGGCTATGCCAGTTATTGGATGTTAAGGGGTTAAGCCCATATGGATTACCAAAACATTCAAGATACAGTTCTATAATCAGCTAAAACTCGTGTCACAGTCCAACTGGCCTATAATATATTCTATGGAGAGCCTCAAATCAGTTTTTTTTGTGGTCCGAAAGACTGTAAAAAAAAAAAAAAAAAAAAATTAGGGAATGTGTTAGTTTATGATCCAAGTCATGGATCACAATCACCCATACAAGTTTATGAAAAATTCTAGACTGCACATGGAAGCCATATGTGTGGAATGTTTTAACACTACAATGTTTAGAGGCAGATTTGCTTCCATTTCTTTTCCAGTTTCTGATCCAATACACTGACTAAATTGAAACACAAGTAGAGAAAAGAAACATGAGATCAGAATGAGGCCTAAGATTCAAGTGTGGCAGGTTACACCTTTCAGCTGTGTATTTAGCCAGCACTTGTTCCCTTCAGTTCCCTATGATATATACAAGATCTGGGCTCACAGGGCCTATATATTTTTTTTTTTTTAGATTTCCCAAGGGGTTGTATAGAATTGGAAAAACTATAATATATTATATATATAAATAAAACAACTAAAAAAAAGTCTTACTCAGCCACAGTGCATGTGTGTTTTGCACCTTAGTCTTTTTAAGTTTAATACTTAAATAAAATTAGGTTTTTCTAACCATTCCCATGCAATCCAGACAAAGATGTTGTACAGTTTCAGCTTTTTAATCCCCATTGTGTCCCAATAAGCCAGCCAAGCATCTTTGTAATTACAATGAATTATTGTGGCCATCTGAACGGTGCTGGTGGTCACATGAGCCCCCACTAGCACTTTCAGCTCATTCCCCTGCTGGCATTGCGTCGACAGGTCAAGCGGTTCAGTGCATGCAAAGTATTACCCTTTGGACAGAACGTTCGCACAGACTTTCTTCCCATTAATTCTTGAAAGAGATCCGTTTCAAGCACATGTGCAGACCCATTTGGGAAAACAGAGAAGTTACTGGTGGGCAGGGTGTTTAGAGCTATGCAGAGGTGCACGATGCAGCCTGGTAATTGTTTTTGTCCCTGCATGAAGCAGAAACTACCGATATGCCTCAAGGTAATGGGGAAGACTCTCAAAAACACTAAATGCAATATGGATTTGGGCCAAAAGAACACACCAAGAAGAAAGAGAGTGGTCTGAAGGTAGAGCGAGACCCCTGCCAGATATAATGGAATAACATCCAACATGTTCCTTATAGACGATCAATGTCCTACCGTTCAGTGGGGCTGTAAAGTATATGCCACTTCCACTAGATTAATCTTTTTCTTTAATTTGTTGTGAAATAAATGTACACAGATTGTCCATTCACTTTCTGAACAGGACCGATAAAATTTATTAAACAATATATTTACATAAGTATATACAAATTTTTGTAAATATTAAAATAGAACATTTACAATTTTAGAGCTTTCATTCAAATTTTTTTTTCTTAAAAAATAGGCTCACTTGAGTCCGAAGTCCAAACAAGGATTAATTTTTTTGTCGGGTTTTTAGATTTGAACAAAAAAATAATCTGCGTGTGATAACTGTTTTCGGCAGCAGGCTAGCGTGACTTGTATTAGATGGTATTGGATGTGATGTGGCACAAGTGCTGAGCTGAGTGGTGCATGCATTACCTTTATCCATAAACCTTGCCAAGGCTATGAACATGCCTTACTGAAACACATACAAGTACAACACATTACGAGTAAAACAGAACCTAAAAGACGACTTTGGTCCATTAAACATCAGACGTAGGCTTCCACATAAAATATCTATCTTTGTACAGCTCGGGATTGTTAATTACAATACTATGTACAAAATGCACAGAAATATGTACACATATAAAATAAGTTATTTAAAATAAGACAATATTACATTTGTATAAATTTCACACATTATCTTCCTAAGATGTGATCGATTCAGAGCTTGTCAGGTTTCCGCTGCATTACATCTCGTTATAGCTGGGTGAAGGACGGAGCGTTAACCCTTGCTGTTGTTGGGCACGTTCCTGCATTGCACGTTTTTTTGAGCTAGATCCCTATGGCACTCATTGGAAAAGCTATTCAGTCAACTGTAATGCATTGGTGTGTAAAACACAGGTACCAATAGTAGCAGAAACAGACGGATGATCGTCCAAGTGGCTGTCACCTCGGGCTTCTTGCTACTACCCTGAAGCAGCTTCCTGATCTGCTAGCTATATGCTTCCATTTTGCGGCTGACAGTGAAATTACTGTAGTAAAAAGCATTTTTTTATGATTAAATATATTTATATAAAATAAATTTCTAGAAGCAAATCCTAATTCCACAAGTTCCTGAAAGACCCGGAGGCTGTGTGCGCATGTAAGTTCTTTGACATTTCCTCTTTACAGTGCAGGTTTTCCTCACAGAGGCTGTGCCCTCACATAATCCCCAAACTGCCGGTCTGCAGTGAAACGCGCAGAAATGCAGTCTATGGAACAAGCTGCAAAGTAGGACATCATATAGGAGTCAGTTCAAAGTCATCATTGACCTCCACAAGTGGAACGGAGAATTCCTGAATCTCATAAATGCTGACAGATTTGTACGTGGCCGGATCCAGCTCTTGTAGCTTCAGCTGCCACTCCAACCTCTGAACGGCATTGAGCGCGGCCGCTTCGTGCTGCTGCCTCATGAGTAAGCATGTCTGCAAGTGGAAGAGTGAAGAGGAGTTAGGAAACACTAATTCAAGAAGAATTTTAGATAGTAATAAATCAATGAAGATTAAGTGTAAAAACCCCCCCTAAATCTACTGCTTACAAATCTCACTTACCATCAGAGAGAACATATAAATATATAAATTAACAAGTTTAACCCCTTTCCTACATTAGACGTACTATTCCGTCCATGTGACCTGGGACCTAAGTCCCAAGGACGGAATAGTACGTCTAATGCGATCAGCTGCGCTCACGGGGGGGGGGGGCAGCTGATCGCGGCCGGGTGTCAGCTGATTATCACAGCTGATACCCGGCATAATGTGTCAGGGGCGGTCACTGACCGCCCCGACACGTTAACCCCTGGCACACCGCGATCAAACATGATCACGGTGTACCGGGGGTTAAAGGAAGCATCGGCAGGGGGGCTCCCTCCGTGCTTCCCTGCGACCCCCACAGCAGCGCGTTGTACAGCGCCGCTGCGGGGGTCGCCTTTCCTGCAGGTCCCCGGATCCAATATGGCGACAGGGACCTTCGGGGGCCTGCAGGGAGCTGGCTTCCTCACTGCCCGCAGAGCGCAGGCATGAGGAAGCCTGCAGCAGTGCCTGTGACAGATCGCTGATCTGTCACAGTGATCTGTGATGTGACAGATCAGCGATCTGTCACAGGACAGTGAGGTCCCCCCATGGGACAAGAAAAAAAAAAAAAGTAAAAATAATAAAAAAAAAAAAAAAATCGCTAATTAAAATTTTTTTTTTCCCTAATAATTTCATTTTTTGAAAATAAAAAAAACAAAAACACAATAAAAGTACACATATTTGGTATAGCCACGTCCGTAATGACCCACCCTATAAAACTGTCCCATTACTTAACCCCTTAAAAAAAAAAACGAAGCAAAAAATGATTTATTATCATACCGCCGAACAAAAAGTGCAATAACGCGCGATCAAAAAGACGTATATAAATATCCATGGTACCAATGAAAACGTCATCTTGTCCCGCAAAAAATGAGCCGCCATACAGCATCATCAGCGAAAAAATAAAAAGTTATAGCTCGCAGAATAAAGCGATGCAAAAATATTTTTTTATATAAAATTGTTTTCATTGCATAAAAGCGCCAAAACATAAAAAAAGACATAACTGAGGTATCGATGTAACCGTACTGACCTGAAGAATAAAACCGCTATCAATTTCACCGCACGCGGAACGGTGTAAACGCACCCCCCAAAAGAAATTCATGATAACGCTGGTTTTTGTTCATTCTGCGTCCCAAAAATCGGAATAAAAAGCGATCAAAAAGTGTCACGTGCCCGAAAATGGTACCAATAAAAACGTCAACTCGTCCCACAAAAATAAGACCTCACATGACTCGGTGGGTCAAAATATGGAAAAATTATAGCTCTCAAAATGTGGTGATGCATAAACTATTTTTACAATAAAAAGTGTCTTTTAGCGTATGACAGCTGCCAAAAATAAAAACCCACCATATATAGTAAATCAAACCCCCTTAGTTAGGGAAAAATAATACAATTTTTTTTTAATTTATTTCCATTTTCCCATTAGGGCTAGGGTTGGGGTTTCCACTGTTTTGGTACATCAGGGGCTTTCCAAACGCGACATGGCGTTCAATCTCAATTCCAGCCAAAAAAGTTGAATGGCGCTGCTTCCCTTACGATCTCTGCCATGCGCCCAAATAGTAGTTTACCCCCATATATGGGGTATCAGCGTACTCAGGACAAATTGAATAACTTTTGGGGTCCTGTTACTCTTGGGAAAATAAAAATTGGGGGTGAAAAGAATTTGTGGGAAAAAATATGATTTTTTTTAATTGTACGGCTGTATGTTATAAACTTCTGTGAAGCCCTTGGGGGTTCAAAGTGCTCACCACATATCTAGATAAGTTCCTTGGGGGGGGGGTCTAGTTTCCAAAAAGGGGTCACTTGTAGGGGGTTTCCACTGTTTAGGCACATCAGGGGCTCTCCAAACGTGACAT
Organism: Dendrobates tinctorius; assembly: GCF_039654945.1. Classification (NCBI taxonomy): domain Eukaryota; kingdom Metazoa; phylum Chordata; class Amphibia; order Anura; family Dendrobatidae; genus Dendrobates; species Dendrobates tinctorius. The sequence goes on along the minus strand of NW_027361838.1, from coordinate 21,037,179 downwards.
GGCGTCCGATCTGAATTCCTGCCAATTTTGCAATGAAAAAGTCAAACGGCGCTCCTTCCCTTCCAAGCTCTGCCATGCGCCCAAACAGTGGTTCCCCCCCACATATCAGGTATCGGCGTACTCAGGACAAATTGCACAATAACTTTTCCATTCCAATTTCTCCTTTTGCCCTTGGTAAAATAAAAAAATTGAACCTGAAGTAATATTTTTTGTGAAAAAAAGTTAAATGTTCATTTTTTTTTTTAATCATTCAAAAAATTCCTGTGAAGCACCTGAAGGGTTAATAAACTTATTGAATGTGGTTTTGAGCACCTTAAGGGGTGCAGTTTTTAGAATGGTGTCACTTTTGGGTATTTTCTATCATATAGACCCCTCAAAGTGACTTCAAATGTGATGTGGTCCGTAAAAATAAAATGGTGTTGTAAAAATGAGAAATCGCTGGTCAACTTTTAACCCTTATAAAAAATTTTGGTGCCCAAATTGTGCTGATGTAAAGTAAACATGTGGGAAATGTTATTTATTAAGTTTTTTGAGTGCCATATCTCTGTGATTTAAGAGCATAAAAATTCAAAGTTGGAAAATTGCGAAATTTTCAAAAATTTCGCCAAATTTTCATTTTTTTTCACAAATAAACGCAAGTTATATCAATGAAATTTTACCACTAACATGAAGTACAATATGTCACGAGAAAACAATGTCAGAATCACCGGGATCCATGGAAGTGTTCCAGAGTTATTACCTCATAAAGGGACAGTGGTCAGAATTGTAAAAATTGGCCCGGAAATTAACATGCAAACCACCCTTGGGACAAAAAAAGGGGTTAATATACTTTGCATTTCAACTCCAGTAATGAAAGAGGTCCATTCTGGCCTTTTTTGCCCCCTCTATGGGGCTATGCACTTATCGGCAGGTAGTTGTCAACTACTTGCTTTTTCTATTGTGTGATAATCTCTCTGGTTTCAGAGTGATCCTGCGGGCCTTCTCAACCACTTTATTGATGGGGCATCATGGTGGTTGACCGTTTGCTGCCAGCTGCCTAATTCAACACATTTAGGCAGTGTGGAGTAGGCAATCAACATGACACCAGCATTGACGCCTGACAACAGTAGAGTGGAAGAGAAGGAACTGTTCTGTTAACACGACGTCCTAGGAAGTAGGAGAATGGTCGCCAAAAGCAGTTTGTGACCGCTCAGTCGGGAAACATGGTTACATGGCAGAAAAGGCAGCGACTACCTGCTGATCAGTGCCTGGCCCGATAGAGGGAAAAAAAAAGAAGTTCAAGATAACCCTTATATAATAAACATTACTTACCCTCCCCAGGTTCATCGCAAAGACGCCTCTGCTGCCCGAGGTCCATGTTTGTTTGCAGTGCTGGCGTCATGTCGACAGCTCAGCAGCCAAACAATGAGCTCAGCATCTTGTGCCTGTTGAAGGTTCTGGGCCCCAATGCAAAATCTACAAGTTAACCCTACTGAAAAAACTCTTCTAAAAATGGACAGGTCTAGTCATCAGCTACCATCACCCCCCCATATAAAAAGCTTATTCATTGTAGGAAGCTGAGGTCTGGTCACATGTTGCTCCACAGGCAGCCATTTTTTTAGAGCAGGAGCACAATGCAGTCTGTGAGGGAAGCTGGAGCAACAAGTGCACGAGGCGAAGCTGTAATACTTCTGTAATAGTAAGTGCCACAAAATCATGCCCCCAACACGTCTGGTAAAGATCAAAACTGATCAACTCCTTTATTGTAAGACTAATTAAGAAAAACGATGCAGCGGGGCAGCAGAGTGAAAGCCGATCGCTGCCTACCTTTAATTTGTCAAATTTGTCATCCACATCATGTAGCCATGACATGAACTGCCTGGCATTGAATCTGTCCCGTACAGATGCCTTCCCATCTTCTGTCTGCAACAGTGGAAAAGATCAAGAATCAATTAATGAGTAAAGAGAGGAAAACATTGCTATGACAATTTATGGGGGACCGTGACATTTTAGGGTACCATTGGATATCATTCATATTCACTGCAACAAAGTGGCTTTTGCATTGAAATCTACCACCGCAGTCTCACTTGTAATTTCTAAAGCCTGAATAATAAAATGAGGCACAACTTGCATTGTTACATTTTCAAAACCCTTCAGCCGCAGACTTGGATTTCTGACAACATATTATAAAGTTTCTGGTGCACGTGTTCTAGACAGATAAGTTGGCCGTTTCCCTTCAGGGTAAGTGCACACATTCAGTATTTGCAGCAGTAAAACCTGCTGTGTTGGAAGGGAGAATGCTGCATACAAATGGCACTATTCTATGCTTTTTTTTTACCATTCATTAAAATAGATTAAAAAAAAAGGGCTTAAAGAATGGACATGCTGCAGATTTGAAACTGTTTTGGAAAAGGAAAAAAATAAGCGACGTATGAACGAGAGTTCAGAAATCCTATTTACTGTGCTGTGTGGTGAATATGCAGCATGTGAACATATACCCTTATACTTATTCCCACTGTTGGTATTACTTTCTGTAACTGTTCTACCATTATGGTTTTTGATATTTCTAGAGTTGGGATGCCTGACAAAAAAAAAAAAAAAATAGGTGGCAAAAGATCTAATTTTAACAAGGGGTTAATCTAGGTATTAAAATATATGGTACAAGGCATTTGAATATCATATAGGAGAGTTTGATGATTGAGAACACACTTAATGAGCCTAAAGGTGTTGTCCTGTTTGAGGCGTATTTGGTGGCGCACTTTGTAATAAAATAGCTGTATTCCTCGTCCATATCAGTGTACCAAAATAACAGTGTCCAGTAGGTGGCAGCATTCCACTGGAGTTCATCTGTATCTGCCATCTCCTTGTAATGCAGTGTAATTAGCCGCAGACCTGGTGAAAGCCTTGTTACATATTATATGGCTACACAAGTGATCAATGCTTTGTTTGCTTTACTTTTAAGACCAGCACCAACAGAAACTATTTTTCAATGCACAATATTTCACACTTTAGGTAAATTTAAAGGTAAACGTGAGGCACAGAGTATACGCAACAATACGTCTAGTACAGGGCCTAAGAAGGGAAGCTGATAGGGATTCACAGGCTATAAGAGAACCCCTGATCTAGTACAGGGCCTAAGGAGGGAAGCGGATAGGGATTCACAGGCTATAAGAGAACCCCTGATCTAGTACAGGGCCTAAGGAGGGAAGCGGATAGGGATTCACAGGCTATAAGAGAACACCTGATCTAGTACAGGGCCCAAGGAGGGAAGCGGATAGGGATTCACAGGCTATAAGAGAACCCCTGATCTAGTACAGGGCCTAAGGAGGGAAGCGGATAGGGATTCACAGGCTATAAACGAACCCGTGATCTAGTACAGGGCCTAAGGAGGGAAGCGGATAGGGATTCACAGCCTATAAGAGCACCCCTGATCTAGTACAGGGCCTAAGGAGGGAAGCGGATAGGGATTCACAGGCTATAAGAGAACCCCTGATCTAGTACAGGGCCTAAGGAGGGAAGCGGATAGGGATTCACAGGCTATAAGAGAACCCCTGATCTAGTACAGGGCCTAAGGAGGGAAGCGGATAGGGATTCACAGGCTATAAACGAACCCGTGATCTAGTACAGGGCCTAAGGAGGGAAGCGGATAGGGATTCACAGCCTATAAGAGCACCCCTGATCTAGTACATCCCTGTTTCATGTTTTTCTTTTAAATTAAGCGATGAAAAAAAATTTCTGGGAAAATTTCAAAATAAATATTAGTTTGCTTCCATTTGTCGTGATCAGTGACATTTGACATTTTTCTGCCGATGTGCAATTTTTTCTGCAGTTTTGTGGAGAAGGAAAGATTCTGTTTCAAGTTGTTTATTGTCTTTACTGATAACATTAATTTTATATTTTGATACAGCACACTTTTACACTTTTTTTTAGTCTCCATACAGGCATTGAAACCGCTATCGTTTGATCGCTTATACTATACAACTATGAACAATAAAGTAGTATTGCATTTTATGGTAAAATTGCGGTTCTCCTACAGGTGAGCTTCACACAGGAGGGCCAAGATGCTAGTTAAGAGTAGAAGGCCAGAGTTGGTGGTGAGCGTGTGTTTCCTGACGTCCACACGTCGGTATATGGGTCCCATGTATAGTATTCTTGCTGACATGGCCCCATTGATGAACTAAGATTGCGAACGGACAACCATTAGGACAAGATCCAACAAACTATTCAGAAAAGTTACCTCTATATTGAGGGTTGTGGTTTTTATTCCATCTAATGTTTATGGGATATCTTTCTTGGTTAAGGGTACTTTCACATTTAGCGATGCACCAGCGGTCCCGACCACGATATGACCCAGTCAGGATCGCTGATGCATCGCTAAATGGTCGCTAGTGAGCTGCCAAACAGGCAGATCTCACCAGCGATACAGCAGCGGTCGGCGGTCGTTACTTACTTGTCAGACGTGGCGATGAAGACGTCCTCCCACCCGCGTCCACGCGTCGCTCGTCAGCGCCAGCAGGAAGCGGCCGACGAGAAACGGCCCAGGACGTTCTCGTGCGATCAGCGATAGACAGCGGGGGAGCCGGTCGGAGGTAAGTATCACACATAGCGATATCGCTAGCAATATCGCTGCTGCGTCCCAAAATCGGTGACGCTTAAGCGATATTGCTAGCGATCTCGCTTAGTGTGACGGGGCCTTAAGAGACAAGAGACCCCATCATGTTCATCCATTAGTAAATTATGGCTTTTTACTGTGGCACTATACTTGTGTTACAAATAGGGCAACATTAGGCTCAGCCTACATTGAGCAGGAGTGTCATTTTGATTTAGATGGGATTTCGATATTGAGATGGGAATTGTTTTTCTAAAGGCAAGTAGGGAATATTGCATATATCTTTTTTCATTCCTCCCCTCTGACCAGTTTGTCGCTCCATACTCCCCTTATATATTTGATTGTGGGGTGCCATTTATGGTTGGATTTGTGAGTATCCTTTCTTGACCCAGCTTTTATTGTTTGCTTTAATTGTGCGCTGACTATTTTTAATGCATGTTTAATAGAAGGACCCATTTCAGTTGGGTTTTTTGGTGTTTTCTGCAGTTATTGCCCCCCAGTACCATTTCTCTCACAAGTTCTCTTTATTAAGCCAAATAAGAGATGTTGCAGTCTTATTTTCTGTTTATAATAGCAATAGAGCAAAATTCTCAGTCTACACCTTATATCCATACGCAAATATACTGGGTTTACGTAATTCTGGTACAATTGTGAACATTTATTTAAAGGGCAAGCATGGTTTGTTTAAAAAGTTCTAATTAATTACCTTTACTTTTCTTTTTTCATCCACATCACGGACGCCACTGTAAAACTGTCCTGTGGTTATCTATTTCGGAGAAAAATTGATGGAAAGTAATTTTGGCCCAAATGAACATTTTTGTGGCTACAATTTCAAATATTTCAGTGTCACATTCTCATATAATAGCATTATCCTTTAATTCGTACCATACCTTCAGAATGAACATTAATAAAACACAGTCATAACATAGTATGTATTTTAGGAAAGAAATATGATTAACCGCAGGAACTTCTGAATAAAAATCCTTTTGGATAAGCAGGAACAAAATACAGAGTTTTCCATTACTTCTACTTTAGTCACAGTCTAGATAGGGGCGGTGCAGCTTGTGGCACTGGTGCTGTAACTAACTTTGCCGACATGCTCAACCTTTCTGAGCCAGAGAAAAGCGTAACCAACACGCACCCATCGCACTCCTGTGAACCCAGTTTATTCATTCATTACATGGACAGCTACTCAAGTAGCCACATGTACAGCAGTACTTAATTTTCCCTGTAGCGACCAGGAATAACTCGTTATCCTGGGAGCTGGAATCATCAGATCTATGCACAAATGAAAAGGGGTGTTTGTGGTAGGGCACGAGAAAAAAAGCCTAGGAATATCTAAGAGAAAACAACTCTACAATGTTCAATGATTATATATCACACGTTTCTGAAATTCTGACTATAAAAGATCAAATCTAGAGCAATTAAATAGTCATAATGACTGCAATCATCATCTGACTCGTTTACGTTTCTTGATTCGTTGCATGATCAATACATTTTAAAAAAGGGAACAAAAAAAAAAATCAGAGTCTGACATTGTGCTGTCTGGGCCTCAAGCAACTGATCCATCACGAGTTGTTAGTAGAAAATGTGTTCACATTTTCTAAGAACAGGAGGCAAAAAATGCACAGGATGATCACAGATTCCCTTTACCTGAGACTCCTGTGGAACATTGTACACCTCGGCATCCAGTAACACAGTACAGGCACTGAAAGGCAGCGACTGATTTGCCAACGTCCTTGCTGCTCGGTAGTGTACGCGCAGAACTTCCTGTTCATTAGAAACTATAAGTTTCTCCTGAAATAAAAATGTATTATCCATTTTAATCCTTATATGTAACTATAGGACCATGTTGCTCGCTTGTAGAGTACAGAGAATCTCCTGAACCAGGATTCAGGGGCAGGATATGATTCTTATAAATTTAGTGCAAATTAATGACTGCTGTAATGGAGTGGCCACACAAACCCCCCACCAAAACGTAATAAAACAAGAACTTTTAGAATCACATAGCCTCAGCCTTCCTCATAACTGTCCTGCTCCCTCTTGTCTTCCGACAGGCTCTACTTTTACCAGTTTGGTCTTTCGCTCCGCGACTGGCAGACGTCGCAGCCTTAGCCCCACGTGACCACGTCAGCAGCAGCGCTCACTAGAAGTCTGGTGCAAAGGAAGAGCGGATGGGAGAAGAGGAAGAGAATATTTGAAGAAGAAAGGAATGGGGCAGGACAGGTATTTGCATAGCCGAGGGGAGTTTTCTTTAAACCCCTTCTGGTGCTCAGAATCCATATTTTTTTGAAATTTCTGGCAAATTTGATTAGAATTATAGTTTAGAAACTATTCAGTCATCTCTACTTGTGACCCTTACCCTCTCAATGCTGTGTTGTAGACGTAGCTTCATCCGTACAACCTCTTGCTGTCGAAACAGTTCTTTCAGTGGCTCAGACAGGGACGGAGGGGGTGTAATCTGTATATTGAGAAAAGGATTTTTTAAATTTATTTTTACAGGGTTTCTATAAGGCTGTAAATAGTGTGAAATCTTCAAGAGGCTTACTTAGCAGGTGAAAATTGCATAAACGCGATAAAGCTTGCTAAAACCAGGCATTCTCACTTTTAGATGCAATTTTAAAGGTATCGACATTCAGTTATTAGTATGTCAGGGCTTGTTAAGTATATATCGAGATATGACTCATCGGAAAGCTGTTATAAGAACTAAGCTTACAATGAAGAAAAAAATTTGGTACGCTTGTATGAGGACCTCTCTGGGAAACAGGAGGTTACATTGTAGAAATACTGGTACTATTTGCAGCACAATAATAAGGTTATTTTTTTTGGATAGAAATGAATAGAATACTATCCAAAAATAGGAGAAAAAAACCTCACTAAACATCCAATAACCCTTTTCCGCCAGAGCCAGTTTTCACCTTCGTGACCGGGCCAATTTTTACAATTCTGACCAGTATCACTTTCCGTGGTAATAACTCTGCAACACTTCAACAGATCCCACTGATTCTGAGATCAACGGTTCCCACTTTCCAATTTTTTTTTTTTTTTAGGGACATCACATTTTGAAATGACTTTGGGGAGGCACCTACCTGTATGACAGAAAATAACCAAAAGTGACACCATTCTAAAAACTGCACCCCTCAAGGTGCAAAAAACCACATTCAAGAAGTTAAAAAACCCTTCAGGTGCTTCACAGGAACTATATTTCCCACAAAATGTTGTTTTAGCTCCATTTTTTTTTTTTCAATTTCACAAGGGTAGCAGGAAAAATAGCACAACAAATTTCGGTGTCCATTTTATCATGAGTACTCAGATACCCCAAACTACTCGGGAACATGGCAGGGCTTGGAAGGGAAGGAGTGCCATTTTGGCTGCAGTAGGTTGCGGACACCATGTCACATTTGCAGATCACCTGACATGCCATAACAATAGAAACCCCCATAAGTTACCCCATTTTGTTAAATACACCTATCAAGGAATTCATCTAGGGAAATAGTGAGTATTTTTAACCCTCAGGCGATTCACAAACTTGTATAACATTAGGCTGAGTAAACAAAATATTCCTATGTTTTCCATTAAAATGTTACTGACCCCAAGTTTGTAATTTTCAAAACAAACTGCAATTTGTTACACAGTTTCACCTCAGTATATCAATACCCCATAAGTGGTTGAAAACTACTATTGAGGCACAGAGCAAAATTCAGAAGGGCCATATAGTCGTGAACATTTTACTGCAATGATCTGAGGCAGAGCCCCTGAGGTTCCAGAACAGCAGATCCTCCCATAAGGGACCCTATTTTACAAACTACACCTCTCAATGAATTCATCTAGGGGTGCAGTGATCATATTGATACCACGAGCGTTTCACAGAATTTTATACCATTGGGAAGTGAAGAAAAAAAATTACATTTTTACCAGAAAATAAATTGTTTAGCCTTCAATTTCACAAGGGGGAAAATCATAAAAATTGCACCAAAATGTGTCTCAATTCTGCTTAACCTGGCAATACCCCATACGTGGCTGTACAGTACTGCTTAGCCACACAGCGTGATTCGGGAGGGAAGGAACGCAATTTGAGAAATTCTTGTGGAATAGTTTGCGGACTCCATACACAGAGCCCCTAAGTGCCAGAAGAGCAGAATCCCCCCTCAAGTGACGCCATTTTGGAAATTACACCCTTCTGGGGATTTATCTACAAGTGCAGGAACGATTTTGACTCCATGGGAGTTTTCTAGAAAAAAAAATTGCAAATCTTCCATTGTAGCGCCCAGTAGCTGCAACTGCCAGTGGCCACGTGTCCTCGCTACTAAAGGGAATGAATATTGACCGCATTCCACGCCTATGGGAACAGAGCGCAGTGAATATTAATTTCTCTTAAGTAGTGGGCACACATGACCGCATGGCAGCTGCAGGAAGCCAGCGGCTGACACTACATGCTATTAAAGAGTGAGCAATCAATACTCTGCCCTCCATGCACAGTCCCGGCGTGGTGAGCAGTGAGTATTCCGGCAGCTGTCCTCGGCTTGTAAGAAGCGCATGACATCCCTGCTTACTGGCATAAAGCAGCTGCTGGAACAAGACGCCACAAGGGAGCGGGGGAAGGCAAGTGTAATTTTATTTATTTTTTTTTTTAATGTTTTTCTGATGGGGCCATGCATACCAGTACAGGGATGTGGGCAAATCATACCAGGATGCTATTAAAGAGAACTGAATGTTGCCCTCCACGCCCATAGGTGTGAAATGCAGTGAGTATTCATTTCTCTTTAGCAGCGGGCACAGGAGTTAGCTGCAGCCTCCTGCAACCCGCTGCTCCGCCACTGCCCCACCTCAGCAAGAGCTGTTACATCCGGACAATAATACGCACCCCCTATTTTCCGCCACATTTCTTGAGCAAAAAAAAAGTGCTTCTTATAGTCTGAAAAATAATTTACTCAGTTCTGCAATGCAGGAGGTTACATTTATCATGCAAAAGGGACTATGAAATAGTGAAAAGTAAAAAAGAAAAAGCTTTTAAATTAAAAAAAACTCTTTTTTTTTAAAGTTCAAATCATTAGCCTCCCCCCATTAGAAATAAAAACAACCAATATATTTAGTATCGCTGTGTTTGTAAAAAACCCTGATCAAAATAGAACAAATGAATCCCTTCAGTAAATGGCGCAATGAGAAAAAAATAAAATTTAAACAATGCCAGAATTACATTTTTTTCAGCTTCTGAAACAGGAATCAATGCAACAAGAGGCAATCAAAACATTGTAATTACCCCAAAATGATGTCAATAAAAAAAAAAAAAAAAAAAAAAATAATAAGACCTCACACAGCTCCATACTCTGAAAAATTGAAATAACTTTACAGTTCTAGGAAAATGGAGTCACATGCAGATTTTTTCTCTAGAAATTTCAGATTTGTTTTCACTACTTACGGTAAATAAAAGAAAAGCTATGCTTGCATGGTTAGTATCACCGTAAGTGTACTGACCTGGAGGAATCATATTGCAGCGTCATTTTTACCACAAAATTAACACACTGAATAAAAAACACAAATCAATTGCAGAATTGTTTTGTTTTTTTTTTCCATTTCTACTTTGCTATGGCTCTTGGAATAAAGGGAGAAAAAAAAAACACGCAAAAACGAAAAAATGTCTGAATTTTTTCACCACTAAAATTTAAAAATGTGGACAAGTTTGTCTTCGACATTAGTTGTGCTGATGAGAAGAATCATATTGCCAGGTCATTTTAACCACAGTGTAAGTAATAAAAAAAAAATCTTTATGTCAGAATTGAAGTTTTCTTTATTGGCAATTTCACTGCACTTGGAGGTTTCTTTTCTTAATTTTATAGTACACTATATGGTAAAATGAATGGTGTAATTCCAAAGTACATATACAAAAAAATAAGCCATTATATATACACATGTGGACAAAAGATTAAAAGTTATGGCTCTTGGAAAGAAGAGGAAAAAAAATGGCCATGTCAGGAAGGTGCTAAAGGGAATATGTCAGCATGTTTTTGCTATGTAATCTGAGCACAGAATAACAGCAAGAAAGCCTGATTAACAGGGAGGTGTGCTGCAGTTTTCATATAGAATACCTGTTTTGGCTAATGTAGATGTAGCAAAGCTCTCTTGCAAGCTGCCAATAAGAGGTGGGAGTGGGGTTAGGCTACGTTCACACGTAGCGGAACTCTCGCGGAAATCACCGTGAGAATTCTGGATTCCATTCCGCGGGAAAATTGCATTTTAAACTAGTGTTTTGCAAGCGTAATTAGCTTGCAGAATGCTAGCGTTTTCCAAGCGATCTGTAGCATTGCTTGGAAAACTGATTGACAGGTTGGTCACACTCGTCAAACCGCGTTTGACGAGTGTGACCAACTTTTTACTACTGATGCTGTCTATGCAGCATCAGTAGTAAAAGATAGGATGTAAAAAAAAAAAAAAAAAAATATTGTTATTCTTACCTTCCGGCGTCCCGCGCAGCCTTCCTGCCTCTCTCCACGCTCCCGATCCCAGTAATCCTTTGCGAGAATGACCGCGATGGCGTCCGCTCCGACGTCATCGCTAATGACCGCGAGATGTCGCGATCCCATGAGAACGGACGTCATCGCGGTCATTCTCGCAAAGGATTACTGGGATCGGGAGCGTGGAGAACGGCGGTAAGGCTGCGCGGGACGCCGGAAGGTAAGAATAACAATAGTTTTTATTTTAATTCTATTTTTTACAGGGATATGGTACCCAGAGCCTGGAGGACAGTCTCCTCGCCTCCGGACTGTGGGTACGATCCGCAAATGTTTGCTTACTTTTTGCATGGTGTGCACAGCCACATGCGGAAAGTAAGCAGAACAATGTATTCCTATGGGTGCGGGATCGCTGCGATTCCGCTAAATTAATGAGCATGCTGCGTTTTTTTACCGCAAAGCGATTCCGCCGGGGAAAAAAACGCAGCATTAGCACAGCATCGCGGAATCCCATAGGAATGCATGGGATGCTTATTTTTCGCGGCAAAATTGCGCGCTTAAAACTTCCGCAGAAGCGCGAAAAAATGCTACGTGTGAATTCAGCCTTACACAGATTAGCTGGTCTGCTCTGCATGCCAGATGTAGTTTGGCAGTGATAGCCTCCTGCCGATAAAACACTTTGTATTGAACAGCTGCACATAGCCTAATAAGTGACATCCCTGGAATCAGTGTCGAGTGCTGTATACTACACTCACAGATTATATAGCAAAAATCTGCGGTAAAAGGGGTTCTCCAGGAATGTAAAAAAAAATGTTGCCATAAAAAAAATCTCTAAACACTTAAATCCTTTACACCTCAAGGTGGTTTGCATGTTAATGACCAGGCCAATTTTTACAGTTTTGACACCTGTCACTTTATGAAGTCATAACTGTGCATCACAGAAGTTTATAACGTTGAGCCATTAAAGAAAACAAAAAAAATTTTCCCCCCAAAAAAAAAAAAATTAAGTCCCAAATTTAGCATTTTGATAAGGGCAATAGGAGAATTTGCACCATAAAATTTGTAGTGCAATTTCTCCTGAGCACGCAGATACCCCATACGAAGGTGAAAACTACTGTTTGGGCTCATAGAAGAGCTCGGAAGGGAAGGAGCGTCATATGACTTTTTGAATGAAGATTTCCTGGAATCATTAGCGGATGCCATGTCCTGTTTGGAGAGCTCCTGATGTTCCTAAACAATGGAAACCCCCCACAAGTGACCCCATTTTGAAACTAAACCCCTCAAGGAATGTATTTAGATGTGTAGTGAGCACCTTGAACCCCGAAGGTGCTTCACAGAAGTTTATAATTTTGAGCTATGAAAATAAAATTACATTTTCAAAACAAAAATGTGTTATTTTAGCCCCATTTTCATAAGGGTAACAAGAGAAATTGCACCATACAATTTGTTGTGCAATTTCTCCTGAGTACGCCAATACCGAATAGGTGGGGAAATACTACTTTTGAGGCACAGTGCAAAACTCAAAAGGGAAGAGGCGTCATATTGGAGTTCATATTTTGCTGGAATGGCTTGAGGGTTCTATGTCACATTGGCAAAGCCCCTTGAGGTGCCAGAACAACAGAATCCCCCATAAGTGACCCCATTTTACAAACTACACTCCCCAATGAATTCATCTAGGGGTGCAGTGATTATATTGACACCACATGTGCCTCACAGAATTTTATACCATTGAGCAGTGACAAATAAATTACATTTTTTACAACTAAAATGAGATTTTAGCCTCAAGTTTTTAACTTTTCTAAGGGCCTATAGAATTTTTTTTTTACAACAAAATGAGTTCCACTTTTTCATGTAAATTGGGAAATATTTTTCAGGCACATTGCAAAGCTCAGAAGGGAAGGAGCAACATAGTCTAGTGCAAATTTTACTGTTATGGTTCGTGGGAACAACAGAGATTATGGTTCGTGGGAACAACAGAGACCCCATACGTGACTCCATTTTACAAACTACACCACAAATTCATCTAGAGGTGCAGTGATCATACTGAATGCACAGGTGTCACAGAATTTTATACCCTTGGGCTGTGAAGAAAAAAAATAGGGATTTTTGTCTGTACTCACCATAAAATCCTTTTCTCCGAGCCAATCATTGGGGGACACAGGACCATGGGTGTTATGCTGCTTGCCACAAGGAGGACACTAAGTGAACACAGAAAAAAAATTAACTCCTCCTCTGCAGTATACACCCTCTTGCTGGCTGAGATTTTCCTAGTTCGGTGAAAAAGCAGTAGGAGTATTAAACAAAGAACAATAAACTATGTCAAAACCTAAGACCGAGACAACAAGCCAATAGGCTAACAGGGTGGGTGCTGTGACCCCCAATGATTGGCTCGGAGAAAAGGATTTTACGGCGAGTACACACAAAAATCCCTATTTCTCTTACCCCTCATTGGGGGACACAAGACCATGGGATGTCCTAAAGCAGTCCCTGGGTGGGGAGCAGCACAACTTCTAATACCCCGTGTACCACTAACTTACCGCTGTGGTACTGCCGATTGCAGAATGCGCCTGCCAAGAGCTGCATCTGCAGAGGCCTGAGAGTGAATTTGGTAATGTTTTGTGAAAGTATGCAAGCTGGACCAAGTCGCAGCCTTGCAGACCCGTTCTGCTGACGGCTGGTGCCGAATGGCCCAAGAGGCGCCCACTGATGGAGTAGAATGTGCCGTAATCCCTGCTGGGACAGGTGTGCCCCTGACACAGTAGGATTCCTGAATAGCCGAGCAAATCCACTTGGCTAGTATGGCTTTTGAGGCGGCTAGACCCTTCCTATGTCCCTCTGGAAGCACGAACAGGGCATCTGACTTGCGGAATGGAGCCATCCGCGAGATGTACCGTCTAAGAGCCCTAACCACATCCAGGGTGTGGAGGGCCTTGTCGATACGATGGACTGGTGCCGGACAGAATGAAGGCAAAACAATCTCCTCATTGAGATGAAAAGACACGACTTTGGGCAGAGAAGACAGGGGTGTCCTCAAAACTGCCTTGTCCTGATGAAAATTCAGGAATGAAGGACGGCAGGACAGGGCCGCCAACTCCGAAACTCGTCTGATTGATGTAATCACCACTAGGAAAACCACCTTCCAAGAAAGCAAAGTTAGTGATACGTCCTGCAGTGGTTCGAAAGGGGCTTCCTGTAAGGCTCCGAGGACCAAGTTAAGATCCCATGAGTCCAACGGCCTTTATAGGGAGGCGCGCCACATGGAAAACTCCTTGAATGAACGTCTTCACCACGTCTTCACCTGTAATCTGGTGACAATTTTGAGTTGGAATAGAACTGACAAAGCTGAAACTTGTCCTTTGAGCGCGCTAAGCGCGAGACCTGACTATAATCCGGATTGCAGGAATTACAATATGGAAGGAATGGAGACCACCAGAGGGGATCGACCATGGTCCCTGCATCACGAGAAGGTTTTCCAGGTGCGGTGATAAATGCGCATGGACACGGGCTTCTTAGCTCTAATCATGTTGGAGATCACCTCGTGAGAGAAACCAGCTTGTGCTAAAATCCAGGATTCAACGGCCACGCCGTCAAAGATAGGGCCTCGGAGTTCTGGTGGTAAATCGGGCCCTGTGAGAGTAGATCCATGCGATCTGGAAGTCGCCAGGGAACGTCGGCGACTAGTTGGACTAGTTCTGCATACAATGCCCGGCGCGGCCAACCCGGCGCGACTAGGATCACTGGTACCCCCCCTCGGCTCTGATTTTCTTGATGACCCTTGGAAGCAAAGGAAAAAGGGGGAAAAATATACGGGAGTCGAAAAACTAGGACGTCTGCTCCGATGGTGCATGGATCACGCGATCGGGCAATGAACGTGGGAACTTTGGTGTTTAGTCTTGAGGCCATAAGATTCACATCCGGAGTCCCCCAGCGACGGCAAATGTGCTGGAAGACTTCCGGAAGAAAATACCACTCGCCTGAAGCAAGGCACTGGCGACTGAGAAAATCCGCCGCCCAATTTTCTACCTCCGGGATGTGGATCGCCGAGATGGGAGAATGGTTGGTCTCGGCCCAATGGAGGATGTGACTCACTTCGTGCATGGCCATCCTGCTGCGGGTACCCCCGACGGTTGACATACGCCACAG
The DNA here is from genome assembly GCF_039654945.1 of Dendrobates tinctorius. NCBI lineage: Eukaryota > Metazoa > Chordata > Amphibia > Anura > Dendrobatidae > Dendrobates > Dendrobates tinctorius. The sequence goes on along the minus strand of NW_027361838.1, from coordinate 21,021,999 downwards.
ACGTGGCGTTGTCGGAATGGATCCTGATGGGGTAACCTTCGAGATGGTGGAAACTCAGTAGGGCTAGCTTGATCGCTCGTATGTCCAAGATGTTGATGGGGAAGTGTGACTCTCGAATGGACCAACGACCCTGTGCCGTGTGGTGGCGGAAAACCGCACCCCAGCGAAGAAGACTTGCGTCGGTGGTCACCATCAACCAACGTACTGGGAGAAAGGACTTTCCTTGATTCAGGGAGGATTTCTGTGTCCACCACCTGAGGGTCTATCTGACCCACAGGGACAGAAGGAACTGACGGTCTAGGGAGAACGGGTTCTTGCCCAAGCCAACAGCAGCGCATGTTGCAAAGGGCGGAGATGGAACTGTGCGATTGGGACCGCTTCTATCGATGCTACCATCTTTCCGGGAATCCCCTTGCTGAAACGTATGGAGTGAGGAACTGGTCGGGATAGACTCCATGCTCCCTGTTGTAAGGCTCGGGCCTTTTCTGGAGGGAGAATGACCAACCCGCGGGACGTGTCCAAGATCATTCCCAGAAAGGAAATCTGCTGAGCCGGGGCTGGAGAAGACTTTTTGAAGTTTATCTTCCAACCCAGGCGAGAAAGTGTATTCACTGTGATACCTACAGATTCCTCGCAGGCTGGAAGGGATGGGCCTTTGATCAGTAGGTCGTCCAGATACGGAAGTACCACCACTCCCCGAGCGTGAAGAATGTCAATGACAGCCGCCATGACCTTGGTAAAGACTCTGGGGGTGGTGGCGAGCACGAATGGCAAGGCAACGAACTGGAAGTGTTCCTCGCGAACTGCGAAGCGCAGGAACTGTTGGTGGGAAGGAAAAATTGGGATGTGAAGGTAAGCATCCTTGATATCGATGGATGCTAGGAACTCTCCTCTTTCCATGGAGGCGACGACTGAACGGAGAGATTCCATTCTGAATCGCCGTACCCTGACAACTGATTCACCAGCTTGAGGTCCAGTATGGGCCGCATCGTTCCGTCCTTTTTCGGAACCACAAAAAGATTTGAGTAAAAACCCTTGAACCTTACGTTTGAGGGACAGGAATGACTGTCCCTTTGCAGCGCATGAACGGCCTGAAGGAAAGCTGTTGTCTTTGTTTTGGGGGGTGAAGACCGGAAAAAATGTATTGGGGGGGGGGGGGGGGAAACTATTTTGTATCCGGAGGACACCAGCTCTCTGACCCACTCGTCGTGGATGACCGCGAGCCAGACCTGACTGAACGAAAGTAGACGACCGCCTACTTTGTCGGTGTCTGCCAGACACCGCAACAAGTCATTGTGTAGAGGATCTATGGGATCTGGCTTCGTTCCAGATGCCCTTGGCCTGGGTTTTCAGGTGTGGTTAGGTCTGCATGAGACCTGAGAATCTTTGTCTCCACGCGAGGTCCGACCTGATCCAGAGGAGAAGGTTTTGGAGGACCAACTGGAATTGTTGCAAAACGAGACAGCTGTTGATTCCGAAACGGCTGGACGGGCCTTTGTTGGGGAAGGAATTTACTCTTCCCCCTGGTAGTTTCAGAAAAGAGCTGATCCAGTTTCTCTCAAAATAGGCGATTAGTTTGATAAGGCAGAGAAGACAACGATCTTTTGGAAGCGGAATCTGCCCTCCAGTCGCGGAGCCATAGGTCCCTTCTAATGGAGACTGCATTTGCGGTTGCCTGTGCAGCGCAATTGGCGGCATCTAAAGAAGCGTCAACTGCAAAGTCTCCTGCGTGAACTATCTGACTGGCGAGGCTGGCTGCCTCCAGAGGAAGGTTGCTATCCTGAATGGCTGTGACTAACACCTCTGCCCAAGCGGCCATAGCATTAGCCACCCAAGTCGCTGTGAAAGATGGAAAGAGCGCCGCTCCTGAAGCCTCAAAAACTGAGCAAGCAAGGTAGTCAATTTGACGGTCAGAGGGGTTTTTGACTGAAGAACCGTCAGAAACCGATAGGAGCGTTTTGGAAGAAAGACGCGATATAGGAGGAACCACAGAAGGAGATTGTAACCAATCCTTCATTAGATCTGGAGCAAAAGGGTATTTAGCCTCAATAGGCTTTTGACCTGAGAACTATTTATCTGGCCGGACCCTATGTCTCTGGACAATGCCCTTAAACTCAGGATAGCTGGCAAATACCCTGCGCACACGTTTAGTCTTCTTAAAAGGACACGTGTTCCGGAGCGGAAATATTTTCCTCGTCCAATCTCAGAATCTTGTTGACTGACTCTATAAGAGAGTCAAGCGATTCTTGTTCATTAGGGGAGTCCTGAGGTAATGAAGTGTCAGACTCGTATTCAGAGTCATGTTCGCTGCGAACATTAGGAGAGAGCGAGAAACAGAACTTGCAGATGCCGAAGCGCGAGCGGCATCAGGGGATGCATCATGGGTCCGCTTTCTAGAGACCTGACCATCCCTTGACAGTACAGCCCCTGCCGGTGGACGGTTCCTGGCAGTCGCCAGAGCCCTGCGCGGTCGGCAAAGACACGTTCTGACTTAAAGGAGTCCCAGAGAGAGTCTATAGCCTTGGTCAGTGACTCCACAGACCGTGACAGGGAGGCAGCCCACTCAGGGGGACTAAACTCAGAGGGCACGGTAGCAGCGGCAGCGGATGGAGTTTGAGCACAAGCCGGGTCGCAATCCGTGCATAATGGAGTAGTTTGGGCACTGGGCAAGGCAGTCTTGCAAGTGGCACAAGAGGTAAAGAACGCAGTTTCTTGGTAGCCCTTTTGGCTTCCTTAGATTGAGACATAGTGCCCCCAAAGGGTTACAGGCAGAGCCTGGGCTGCAGATAATGTGAATGTGCAGAGAAGGGGGGTTAAGCTTTCTTTCTAAGGCAGATGCAGCTTACCCACGGTCCTGATGCTGTATCCCCAGGAGAAATATCGGTGGCCCTGCAGCGGCGCTAGGTGCTGTCAGTCAGCGCGCTCCCCCGCAGCCGTCGCAGAGCGGGCTTGAGGTAAAAGACATGGCCCCCGAGACGAACAGGGCGCTTCTCGTTCAGAGCGAGAAGCGCCAAAGACGTGAGTGGCGTACCCAACGGTGGGCGTGGACATGTAAATTGAGGCCTAGTCTGGCTGAAAAGCCGGGGACAATTTCTGGGCCTGCCAGCGCTTAGCGCCGATTGAAAGTAAAAAAACGAGGGATCACGACGGGGCGCCGATATACAGCGACTGGCCCAGTGCAACGCTTCTCCCAGGGACCAGGACCCGACCCCGTACCTCCGTTTCAGATGTCATCCTCCCAGGCGATGCAGCAGAGCCAAAGGAGTGCTTAAAGGAGTATACCTCAATCCATCCTGCTTATAGGCAGGGGGATGGAGAGGCCATAGGGCTAAAGCAGGACATCAGGTGAGGTCTCTGTCGTGTGAGACGCTCCATGAGCTTGCAATTTTTCGCTGTGGAGAGATCGGGACAGTGAAGGAACTATCGGCCCAGAGAATCAGGTATTCCCCAGTCGTCGCAGAAGAGGGTACTGGGAGGTATACTCCGAGTTTCTCGCCTGTTGTTGGTTCGGGGGAGAGCGGACCCTTGAAAAGGAGTCCGTCACCCTCTCACTCCGTTAATTAACAAATAAAAATTTACAGAAAAAAATTCCAAAAAATTTAAAAAAAAAACCAAAACGATTGGGTCTGAAGCCAGACCCAAGTGCCTCCTACAGACACTAAGCAAGAACTGGGAAAATCTCAGCCAGCGAGAGGGTGTATACTGCAGAGGAGGAGTTAATTTTTTTCTGTGTTCACTTAGTGCCCACCTAGTGGCAAGCAGCATAACACCCATGGTCCTGTGTCCCCCAATAAGGCGTAGGAGAAATAACCAATTTTACCAAAATATTGTTTTAGCCCCAGATTTTATATTTTCACATAAGTAGTGGGTAAATGTGGCACCATAATTTGTCCCACTATTTCTACTGAACATGGCAATACCCCCCATATGTGGCTGTACAGTACTGCTTAGCCATACGGCAAGACTCTGGAGGGCAGGGTGCCATTTGCTGCCTGGAGCGCAGATTTTCCTAGAAGAGTTTGCGGACTCCATATTCAGAGCCCCCAATTTCTAGAAGAGCGGAATCCCCCCTCAAGTGATCCCATTTTGGAAATTATACCCCTATGGGAATTTATCTACAGATGTAGTGACAATTTTGACTCCATGGGTGTTTTCTAGAAACAAGCAGCAGTGGATGTTGCACTGTGAAAATTGCAAACTGCCATTGTAGTGAACAGTACTTTATGCCCAGCCCGTGTTTTTGGAGACATGCACTCGTAAGTTAGGAGAGCTCTCATCACCACAAAAATGCCAAACGTGGATGCTATATGTGGTTTAGGTACAATGTGGGGCTCAGAAGGGAGGGGGGCATTTGGATTTGAGAGCGGAGAATTTGCTGAGTTTCTTTTGGCGGGTGATGAGCCATTTAGCTTTTCCTGAGCCTTTGTGCTACCAGTAACGTGGAAGCACCCTATATTTCCATTAACAGATGAGAGACCTGAGTGGGGACTTGCTTTTTTTGTGGATTGAGCTGAAGCTTTTATTGGGAACATTTTACATAACATTGGGGATCACATTTATCCAGCGCTCTACGCTGAGCACTTACTTTGGGGTTTCCATCTAAATCTCTGAGTGACATGATTCAGATGAAACCCCCGACGGATCCATTTACTATAATGAGGCAGCAGAGTTACTCTGGACTCAGTCTGGCGGTGTCCTTTTCAAAGGAGCAGAAGACCGAGACTGCACTTTTATGCAATCCTAAAAAGACGGACACTACCGGATCACAGGTCAGACAGCTTCCACAGTGCCTCCAATCTGCATCCTAGGGAATCTTCCGCCAGAGATTTCGTCTGAATCACGTATTTCAGAGATTTACACGGAAACTGTGTAAGCGCCCAGAGCAAAGCACAGGATAATTGTGCGCCTAGCCTTACTGCGATCTTTGGGAAGCAGAATAAACATAACAGCAGGTGAAGAATTGCAATAACTGGGATTACAGATTTATAACAGGTTTTTATGTTTGGCTGCTGTCGCACAAAAGAAAAAATGCTTTTTAGTGCAAAAACTAGTTTTTGCATCACCATATTTTGAGAGTTTTTTGTGGGACGATTTGACTTTTATTGGTAGCATTTTCAGACATTACATTTTTTGATCGCTTTCTATTCTGATTTTTGTAAGGCAGAATGAACAAAAGCCAGCAATTGAGGAATTGCGCAAAATCGCCGTGAAGTATCCATACGTCCCAGGTGAATAAGACCCTGGTCATAGGGAGGTATGGATACACTCCAGGTGGGAATGCGGTTAATTAGCAAAACCATATTTTTTCTAGGGAGGTTAGCATTTTGCAATTACATTTTTAGAATATGAATAGGTCAGGTGCCTGTGATCAAGTGCAGTAGCAAGCTCACGCTTTCTCCAAGTCACAGCAGCGGTCAGTAAGTGGTATAGGTTAATTACCAAACACCGCAGTCGCTCAGATCTCACTGTAGAACTGTGTGTAATTATGACAGCGGACTGTTAGTCCTTACATGACTCACACTGGTAACTCTCCCTTTCATTTAAATTAAGCTCTGGAGGCAGATTAGATTCTCAGGGAGATCAGTCGCCGGCACCTATGTAAACGATTTGTTAATATCTAAGAAAAACGTGGATTTCTTTGGAATAAAACATCGGATCGCAGATATCAAGGAATCATTTTATTCAACTTTCTATGACATGCATACCTATATGGACGGCTTAAAGGGGGTTGATCTTACTGACCGATTCCCTTTGGCATATTCCAACAACTGACCTGCTGGGTAAAATTTAATTTTATGCGTATCTACTGCATCCCTCTAGTCATACCTTTTAGACTACTTGTCAGAGTTAGCAATTCAGTTTAATTTCATTGATGGACATTTTGGGTTTACTTATCCTTAAGGAAAATCTTGTCAACTCTTTAAGTGCCCTATAAATAGATTAACAAAAGTAGTGTGTTCACAAAAAGGCTTACCGTAGGTATGCACAGCTTGCTGAAGGGGTTTCCATCAAGCAGATATGAACCATTAAAGGTCACATACTCATCGTAGTACTGAGGTGCCTGAGGGATTACACTACACAACATCTTGCGTCTCTCTTCTACCTTCTTTCTTATATGGAGATACTCAAAGTACGGATTTGCCCTTTCAGACTGATATGGTTGAATATCATCGAGCTTCAGAGAATCTACAACAGCTGCTAGGGACTGCTGCGTCTTTTCCTTAGCTTGCTGTATTGAAGGATTGACAAGGCCAGGCTGGGGCACACGTGACATCTTCCTTTTCCGTGGATGATGAACTTGTACATCATCATCTTCAGATAAACGAATCCTCCCTCTTAACGCTATGGATGTTTCAATGGCCTCCTTTTCTGAAGAGTTAGAGTAGGAATTCTGAATCTGCTTATTCTGATTGGCCAACATATTTGCCCTGTTTCTCGTAATCCTCTGTGGAATTTCTTGTGGTTCTGTTTTCAGTTCCGTATTTTCCTCTACTTCCATTTTGATAGACTGACTAAATTTCTGCATCTCTTCCTGAACAGAAAGGGAATTATTTTCAGACGCACACTGTATTTGATCAGGCTTTTTCAGGGTCATATCTCTTGAATGCACGGAACGGTTGACTGGAAAATGGGAATTGTCTTTTGGGGTTTCGGATTGGAATGTTTTACCCAAATCAAGAGGACTTTTGTCAGGTAGTGAAGGTACCACTTGCTCAGAAATGGGTTTACTTTCTTCATCAGTTTTATCTGTCAAAATATTTTCTTTTACCTCATCATTACTTTGCGTGTCCCCCAGGGTGTCATCTTTGTTTAGTGTTTTTAATACAGGACAGTCCGAGAGCATAATTTTTGTCTTTTCCACTGGATTAGCATTTTCTAAGAATAGATCAGGGGACTCTGTAGTCTTCTCCATTTGAGAAAGGTTTGGATCAACCTCAAATATATCTTGCCCTTTGACACATTTTGTGTTGGCACATGTATCCTGCTCTTTCATGAGGTTCTGTTTTTCTTTGAGTTGTGTAGGTTTGGGGGAATTTGGGGTTTCAGAAGCAAGATCATTTGTAACATTAGGGTAAGATGTGGAAAAAGGCAACATACAAACTTCAGGTGTTACTAGTGTTAAGTCTTCTGGCCTAGGTGGGCAAGGAGCCTGTGCTCCTTGTTTATCAACCTCAGTAGTGATAGGAGACTCATTTTCAGAACCAACCAATTTAGCAGATTCACTCTCTGGCAAAGTTGAAGGCATTTCAGTATGACCGCTTGGTCTATCTCCTGCAACATGAGCAGGAGTTCCTTCAGAACCTGATAGTGTTTCTGGCTTTGAAGCATTCAATTCTGCATTATTCTTACTAAAAGGTAAAGACTTTCTACTGCTAGGATGGCAATTAGACAAAGTTACGGGAAAATCTTTCTCAGATAACGGCGATATTTCTGGTTTAGGAGACATGCAGTTATTTGGCATGGAAAGGGCTGTTGGTGACGACTCCTGCAAAGTACTTTCCAATACTGTTAATGGCATCTTTTTATGTTCTACGAATGTGGCAGGCATGCTGCAGCGCCTTACTTCTACAACTGGCCTGCATTCACCTATTGTCAGCTTATTATCCTCAACTGAGACTGACCTGAGATAATTTGGTAGAAGTCTATTTATCAAAGCTGGTTTAACACGATCAGGCAACTCAGGAAGGCTGTCTAATTCTCGGTCATGAACAGCCGGTGACTTTGCACTTGGCAAAAATGGCGATTGAGAGAATGACATTTGAGAATCTGAACCTTCAAGTGTAAAGTCAGAATCGTATTCAATTGTAGGTCTTGGAGTAGTCACAGTAGCATGACAAGAATCCTCAGAACTTGTAACTGAAATCATAGATATTGATCGGGAGCTGAGCCCAGTTTTTTCACCCTCAGACCTGACAAGATTATTATTCTCTAAAATTAAGAGACTTTTTCCAGTATGCATCAGATTCTTGCCATCGACAGACTGTGACCTGCAGCTTGTAGCATCTTTCAATATCTTCTCTTTTGTACAGACATCTGACATTTCTGAACTTTTAGATCTCATTAACTCTTTGCTTTTAGACGGTGTTTGTGTTTGTCTTTGCTTTTCCTTCTCCTTTACTTTACCAAGTTCTGCACTGTTCCGATGTCTGAGCCTCTCTTTCTCCTTTTGTTTTATTTTTTCTTTATGCTTTTTGTGCCACTGTTCAATTTCTAGATCTTTGAGACTCAACATTCGCTCAAAACTAGTTTGCATAAGGTCATCATTAACCAGACGTTTTTCTTTAGGGCGAGAATCTTTTAATTGTAATTTTGGTTTATATTTCTCAGTTTCGGAGTCTCTAGGTTTGATTTTTAATATATTTGTTTGCGTTTTGTCTTTATGTTTGTCTCTTTCTTTGTATCGATCAATGTCCTTTTCTTTGTCTTTCCTGTCACGTTCTTTGTAGTCTGTAATTTTTTGTTGTTCATCCTTGTTCTTTTCCTTTACTACAGACATTCGTTCATGCAGGATTTTGCAGTTTTCATTGCTACTCTGCTTTCTGTCCTCCTGATTATATTTCCCACTAGTCCCAGCGGTATTCTCTCCCTCCTTAGATTTTTCCTTCTTTTTGTATTCTCGCTCCCTACGTTTCCCTTTATCAAATTTACTTGTCTCCAGATCTTTATCAAATAGCTTCAATTTTTTATCTGACAAAGCTTTCTGTTCACCAATATGCTTATCTTTTTCAATCCTCTCACCCTTTTTCTCAAGTTTATCTTTTGACTTTTCTCTACTGGAAGAGCAGTTTTTAATTTTGTCATTTTCTTTTTGTATAGACTGTAAATGGATTTTGCATTTGTCAGCGCTTTCGGGCATTTCAGACTTCTCTCTATCAAATTTGTGATCTTGTTTTGTTTTTTTCTCCTTATCTGAACTTTTTTTATCCAGTTTATCCATGTCTTTTTCTTTAAATAAAAGCTTTTTATCAGTTTTGTCCTTGACTTTTTTATCTGTGTCAGCTTCTCTTTCCAAGTTGGAAGAATCATCCTTGCTAATCACAGTAGGTGAAAAGATATCAGCTTCTTTCTCCAGAAAAAGATTACTACCATCTTTTTCCTTTTTTATATTTTCCTCCTGATCCTCCTTAGAACTTTCCTTGCTGTCATGATTCTCTTGTGCTTTTTCATCTCCAATTGTAGTTTTTTCCTGTTTGGCTTTTTTCTCCAGTGGTGAATTTTTGGATTCCGTGACCAAAAATTCATCATCATTTTCATCACTTTTAAAAAAATTCTCTTTCCAAAATTCTCGATCAAACTCAATATTTCTTTGAATATTTTTATTTTCTCTATGTTTGCTTTTCTCTCTTTCTGCATCAGGTTCTTTTTTTAGTTTGTCTTTTTCCCTTTCTTTATGTTTTACTTTGTGCTTCTTTAGTACTTTGCCTTCTTTGTCTGCCTTTTTTGCAATACATTCTGGTGTCTCATATGAAGGACTCTTGTCATCATCTTTGCACTTAGTAACAGACCTTTCTCCATACTCTGTAAAAATTTCTTTAAGATGCTTACTTTTTTCCTTATACTTGGAAAATGTGGTGCTTGAACTTTCCAGTGCATACTCAGACTCAGGGCTCTGATCATCATGAAATAACTCTGGTTGTAATGATGACTCGGATCCATCAGGAGGTGAAACACACATTTTAGTGTTCTCTTGTTTCAGAGGTGTAGACTGCTTATCAACAAATGCATATGCATGCTTAGGGGATTTGCCAGGAGTGATCTGTAATAAATGTAACGACCCTTCATCATTGGTACTTAAAGACATTCTAAATAAGTCCTCATCTTTGGATCTGTCTAATAAATCTAAAGCAGAGCTCATCACTAAATTTACCACTTTCACATTTTCTTTTTTATCTTGTTCCTGTTTTAATTCCTTGTTCTCCTTGTTCTTGCTTTGATTTTTCAGTTTTCTCTTAACTTTACCCTTTTCCTTCTGCTCCTGGAAAACACTGAATTCTCTCTTAAGCCGGACCTCAGAATTTAGACTTTCTGATATTAGTCCCACTTTCTCAGGCAACAAATCGTCATCTGAACTATCAGAGCTTGCAAACAAAAGACGAGAGGATTTTGGCTTCCGATTTTTATACAGCTTTGGAAAATCAATCTTCTCTTTCCTTAAATAAAAGTTTTCGCTTCCTTCAGGGGTCTCCTTTTTCATATCGATCTTGACTAAACGCTTGTCTTCCAGCATTTTAGTAAATTCTGCATCGTCATCATCATCCTCCTCCTCCTCCTCATCATCCTCCTCCTCATCATCTTTAAATACATATTCATCAAGACCTGGAGTACAAGGAGTCCCTTTGACCGAGATATGCTTGGATTCACTAATAAAAGACTCTTTGTCGCCCTCTGAGTCCAAGTTTTCATCCACACTGGACAAGTTGGTGAAATGTGGCTCTTCAGAGTCTGAAACAGAACACAGGTAAAAATAACATTGATTATAACAAAAAATCCTGAACTTTACTATGTATTCAAAAAGAAAAAAAATAAAATGGATGGCAAAATCTTAATACTAACCCAAATTATATAAATCATAATTAAAACAGCATTTCCAACATTAATGTTGTTGTCTCATTGTTTAATGGGTACATTTGCAAAGTGCTTGTAATAGCAAAAAACTTTTCAATTTACCTCTAAATAAACATCTGCTCAATTCAAGAATGGAAGGATTTTTAATGCTATACTGTATCGATTGTTGCCTGGGTTACCAGCCACAATTTAACGGGTGGGCTATTTCTTAGGCAATGAGAGTGCCCTTGCAAGTTCTATCCAATTGAGCTTGTGGGCGCTGCGCAAACATCAGTTTCAGTGCTCCTCTGATGCTGCAGAGGCAAAGCCTCCACTTTAACCACAGGAGAGCGCACAGCACAGTTCTGTGGAGTGACCATGCTGAAGGCCAGAACGGTCGATCTTCTGTAGAGAGACCACATTTTGTTAATTTTAACTGTTTCACACTACAATTTCAAGATTTTTCTAAAAACGCCTCTGTATCTATTAGGAATTCATCTACGGCTATTAGAGATGCCCGTGCCATTAAAGATGCAAACCAGAAAACAAAAAAATCAGCCTTACCAACACCAAGTCAGATCACAAATGCACAAACAGGATGCGGCAACCCCTATTATAAAGGTTGGGGCGCACAGGTGAAAACTACTGATGAAATCAGCCACTCACAAACCTACCAATTCATGGAGGGTCCCCGGCTGCCTAGTAAAAAATGCACACAAATGAGACTTGAATAGAACGTCAGTCATTCAGGTACGTGTGATGCACTGTGTTCGGCTTACAGCCTATTAATGATGCCCATAATAATATGTCAGGCGGGACTAAATGAGTGCACCCCACAAGGACAGACGCCCCAGTACACCAAACTCACAGTAAACCCTTACATATATCATAAAACAAATAACCTTTATTATATAGTATAAAAAACGAGAATACCAATTAAATTTTACCAATATTGCATCATACCACCACCAAAAGATAAGATGATCACCACAGGGAGATGTCTGCCCCTATGCTGGCCTACTTGTCCTGCCTAACAGCGGAGGTTGGCATCTTAGAACCTGCGCAGTGGCGCCCCCGGTCCACGACGGCTTTCCCTACGCGTTTCGGCGCCCTTCCTGGCACCTTCCTCAGGGATATCCCTGAGGAAGGTGCCAGGAAGGGCGCCGAAACGCGTAGGAAGGAATAAAGCAGTACTTTGTTACTACATCTTGCATCCCAGGTGATTTTGTGGATTCAGCAGCGCGGACTGTGGCACATCTTGCTTCCCATATTCTCTGGCAGTTTTTCCACTTTGGAGTGGTCGGTGGAGGTCCTGCAGCAGCTGATACTGTGTTATGTCTTCAAGCCAGTTGTGGGTCACACAACCGGAATAGGTGAGTGGAACTGCATTACACCACTCACATCGTAGTGTCACTAGTGATAGGGCACTATTGCACCTCTTGTTCCCCCACCCTTTTTGTATTGATATCTTTGATTATGTCTGTTTGATTGTAATTTTTATTTATTTTTTAAATTCTATATTTAAGAATGCTGTTACAGAAATATTATCGGAATACAAGTCAATATAATCAACATTCAAATTTTCTTAATAAAGGAATTCAGGGAAGGAATGGGAGAAGAGGTGGGAAGGGGATACATGGATTCAGGTAAAATTGGGAAAGAATGTAAGGGGTGGGGATGGTAGTCCCATTGGATGAAAGCCTCTATCTTTTAAATCATAGTTGTAGATTGTAATTTTTTGATATTAAGCAGCTTCCACTAATGTGTTAAAAAATTAAGAGTGAGCCCACTCTTCACCTTTTTAGGACTGAATATAATTATGGGGGGGGTTAGACGTATCTTTATATCTTTTATACTCCTAATAGGAGGTGAATTTGTATATAAGTGTGTTTAATTTTTGATAGGCCCTTTCTCTATTTTTTTTTGTTACTTTTTGTCAACCTCTATATGTGGGTCCCAGGTGGTTACACTGCAGTCTGAAGGCTAATTTGTGTGATAGGATCTAACTCCCATTACTAGGAAGCAGTATAGTTAGTATCATTCAGACATATCTAGAAGAATAACTAGTATAAGAAAGCTTATTTAGACAACCAAGAATAAGAAGTTGTAGTTAGACAATCAAGAAATCAATAAAGTTTTTCCTAGAGAAAGGAGTCCAGACGGATCAAGTAATATTAAATGTAAAGGAATCGGATACCTCTCTGCTTTCTCACCTACTTGTTTAACCTCTATTCACACCCCTGCCACAATAGGGCCCTATAAGGTGAGCAGGGAAAGCAATCGTGGACCGGGGGCGCCACTGCGCAGGTTTTAGGGTGCCAACCTCTGCTGATAGGCAGGACAAGTAGGCCAGCATAGGGGCAGACACCTCCCTATGGTGACCATCTTATCTTTTGGTGGTGGAATGATGCAATATTGGTAAAATTAATTGGTATTCTCGTTATTTATACTATATAATAAAGGTTATTGGGGCGTGGCCTGGACCTCATGTAGGGAGGACGTGGAGTGAGAGAGCTCCTGCCCGGATCCGACAATAAATCCTGATTACCGGCACTGCTGACGAGTCCCACTGACCTGGAGGGCTGCAATATCTCCCTGGGCGTTTAGACAGCGGAGGATCCTTGGGCCATGTCGAACCGCAGCAGTAAAAAAGATAAGGAGACGCCGGGGCGCGCCTCTGCTACATCCAGGATGGCACCAGCAAACAACAAGTCGGCTGGTAGTGGAGCGATGGGAGCTGCTGGCAGGCTGGAACGATATGCAAGGGTGCCTCCTGCTGCTGCTCGATCGCCCAGTGCACAGACTGAGGCAGACGCTGGATGCAGCGTGGAGCTGGAGGATCATCTCTCCAGGGAGGGAACAGTGAGTAAACTGGGCCCCCCTTCAGCCCAACACGTGCAGACACAGGGGCCTGTGCTGGAGGAGGAAGGAGTGGGGGATGGGGAGCAGCCGGAGTCTGTGACTGCTGAGCCCACACTGGGAGAAATCCTCGCAGCAATTAACTCCTGCAATACCACACTGGCCACTCTAAGTAATCAAATGGAGATTGTCACCAAGGACATGGCCTGTATTAAACAAGAGCTGCGAGGGGTGACTGCCAGGGTGGGGGAACTGGAGGAGCGTGTTGGTGCGACGGAGGATAAATTGCCACCAATAACACGGGAGCTGGGAAAAGCCACGCAAAATATTACAATACTGCTGAACAAGGTGGATGATTTAGAGAACCGCTCCCGTAGAAGTAATCTGCGACTGGTGGGGGTTCCGGAGAGGACGGAGGGGACTGACTCACTTGGCTTTTTTGAAAAATGGCTAATGGACACCTTTGGTAAAGATGTTTTGTCCCCATTCTTTACTATTGAGAGAGCACACAGGGTCCCTACGCGTGCCCCCCCCGCCGGGAGCACCCCCGCGTCCCATCTTGCTTAAGCTCCTACACTTTAAAGATAGAGATGCTATCCTGCGCAGATCCAGAGACATTAAGGAACTTGCTATTAATGGGAGGAAAGTCTCCATTTTCCCTGATTTTTCCCTGGAGGTGCAGCGTAAAAGGGCGCAATTTATTGAGATTAAAAAACGCCTACGTGACTTACAGGTGACATATTCCATGATGTACCCTGCTAGACTGCGGATTGATGCGAATGGAGAAACGCACTTTTTTGATACGGCGGGAATGGCGCTGTCCTGGCTGGATATTAATGAGAGGTCCATGAGGAGGAAGAATACTTGAAGTTCTCCCTTTTTTCGCCACCAGGTGTTGTTACTCCTTTTTGTCTAGGACGCTATGCTGGTATAATTACTACTGTTCATTCCATTTCGGATTCAGGGCGGGAGCTGACCGGATTGCTGTGGACACTCGTTACAGTGACAAGCTGTGGACCCTTCTCCCTGCATGGACTCTGGGCGAGTTTTCTAGCCCTGATTCTCTCTATTTGAGAGAAATGTGCAAGTTACACTTGTGTTTGGGGGTAGGGGCGCTGTGCACTGGTGTGCAGTGCTCCCTCTCCCTCCTTTGTTTTTTTCGTTTGTTGTTGTATTCCCTAATTGTTCTGTGGGATGTGATGTGCGTCAGCCGTGTCGCCCAATTCATTGTACTGAGGGATGGTGGAGATTGCCTCTCTCCCTCGGGAGTGGAGTATGTTCCGATTTCTCATTTTTTAGTCTGCTCTTATGGCGATATCACTTAATATTGTAGCGTGGAATGTTAGGGGGCTCGGGGATGCAAATAAGAGATGTGCTATATTTACTAATATGCAGAAATTTCTCCCGGCTATCCTGTGTATGTCTGAGACCCACATGGTGAAAGATAATATTCATTGGCTAAGAAAGGGATGGGTTTCACATGAATATCATTCCACGTACTCGACCCATGCGCGGGGTGTCAGTGTGCTGGTGCACAGGTCCATCCCCTTCTCATGTACTAATTCAGTGGTTGACCCTGGGGGCAGATTTGTATGTTTGCTTTGCACGTTATACGGTATACAATTTATTTTGGTTGCCATATACATCCCCCCGCCCTATTCAGTCGAACCAGTAAAAAGAATCTTGTCTATTTTGGGTTCCTTTCCCCCTGCGCCGACTCTTCTAATAGGAGATTTTAATACATATTTGCATCCCTATTTGGATAAGTTGCATTCGGGAAACATATCAGAGGATGCAGCCTCAACCTCATTTGCTAGAACGTTAGTGGAGCTGGGTATGGTAGATCTTTGGCGTGTCCGAAACCCCACAGCCAGACAGTTTTCCTGCTACTCTAGCTCCCACCACGCTATGTCACGGATAGACCTGGCCATTGGGAATACACTCATGACCCCATATGTACGAGGGGTGGCCTACCTGCCTAGAAGTGTATCTGATCACTCGCCGCTACATGTCACACTTTCATGGGGACACCCCCTCACCCTATCTAGACCTATCTGGAAGCTTAATCCCTTCTGGATCCAGCTTATAGGGGGATCTTTGCATGATGCCATTCTAGAATATTTTCAACTTAATGAGTACTCTGCATCATCACACATAGTCTGGGATTCCATGAAAGCCTATGTCAGGGGCTTATATATTAGAGAAATATGCACACGGAAAAGCCAAAATAGACGCTACACCCAGAGTCTGATCCAGGAGGTGTCTGTTGCGGAGGCTGCGGTGATACTCAACCCGACAGAGGAAACTAAAAAAGCTTTGGAGAAGGCACAGGGGTCGCTCAGGGAAAACCTCATGTCGGCGGCAGCAAATAAACGTTATTTCCTCAAACAAAAATATTTTATAGAGGGGGAGGGAGTAGGACATTTATTGGCCACGGTCATTAGAGCACAGGACGGATCTTCATATATCAATAGGCTAAAAACGGACTCGGGTGGTCCTGTGACAGACAGTGCAGACATAGTGAGTGAGATAAGGAGGTATTATATGCGACTATACACATCAGATTGCAGTCTCACGGAGACTGAGATTGAGCAGTACCTGGATGCGCTCTCTCTCCCTGCATTGGCTGATAGCGATAGGGATTCATTGGATCGGGACATCCTGTTGGAGGAGGCGCTTGGTCAGATGCAAAATGAAAAGGCTCCAGGAATGGATGGCCTGCCTGGCGAGTTTTACAAAACCTATGCACCCTTACTGCTACCTAAGCTACTTAAGGTATTTGAAGAGGCTGAAAGGCAGAGGGTCCTCCCGCCATCTATGAGGGAAGCTTTGATAGTTTTAATATTAAAGCCCGGAAAGGATCCAGAGGTTCCGGATTCATATCGCCCGATTTCCCTATTATCAACAGATGTTAAATTATTGGCCAAGGTACTCGCCAATAGGATGTCCCGAGTTATCTCATCTGTTATACAGAAGGATCAGACGGGATTTATCCCAGGCAGAGCCACATCTATGAACCTTAGGAAACTATACTTGGGGATTCAACATAGTTCTGGGGAGTTGGGGGGAAGAGCAATTTTGTCCTTAGACGCCGCTAAGGCGTTCGATAGTTTGGAGTGGGGTTTTTTGTGGGCGGTACTTCGGAAAATGGGCTTTGGACACAGATTTATAAATTGGGTGAGGCTGTTGTATGGCTCGCCGGTGGCGAAGGTTGGGGCTAATGGCAGGGTCTCTGAGTCTTTTCCTCTTGGGAGAGGTACTAGACAGGGGTGCCCGCTCTCGCCCTTGCTATTTGCTACTGCGGTGGAGCCATTGGCAGTTGCAATTCGGAAGTCCAGAGAAATAATGGGATTCAGATGTGGAACTGTGGAGTTGAGGATATCATTGTACGCGGATGATTTACTTCTATATTTAGATAAGGTACATTCCTCGATTTTGCCGGCAATGGAGGTCATTCGAGAATTTGGGCTGAGGTCTGGTCTTCGGATTAATTGGTCCAAATCAGCTTTAATGCCGATAGACCCTCTCCCGGCGGATTTCTCAGATTTGCAGATACCGGTCCCTGTAGTTCGGAGGTTTAGGTATCTGGGTATAATTGTTAGTCCTGCCCCGAAGGATTTTCGGGCTCTGAATCTGGAGCCCCTGTTGCAGCGATTTAGAGCAAAAGTACATACTTGGTGTCGCCTGCCGTTGTCGAATATTGGTAGATCTAACTTAATCAAAATGGTAATGATGCCACAATTATTATATTTGATACATAATTCTCCGGTGTGGATCTGTAGGGACTTTTTTGCAAAAATAAATACATTATTCCGGGAATTAATTTGGAAGAAAAAACAGGCTAGGATTCGCTTGGAGATACTGCAGCGAGGGAAGGAGGAGGGAGGATTGGCGGTGCCAAACCCATTCATATACTTTATAGCCTCCCAGATGCAACATCTTAAGGGTTGGGGTAGAGACGGGGCGTGTGACAATGGTGGTGATATTGTGAGGGAAGGATCGGTATGGAAATATCCAGGGTGCCGGTTGGAGGTGGGAAGACGGCAGATAAATGGGGCACGATACCCCACGTTGGCTATGATTTTCAAGGTGTGGGATAGGGGTAAGTCTCTTTTGAAGATAAATGGGCCTACGGAATTGTGGCCATTGTGGCGAAATCCGGATTTGCAAGAGATCAAAAAGCTGGTGGGGTTCGGAAGATGGGAAGATAAAGGGATTTATCTGGTGTCACAAATTTTGCAAAATAATACTCTTAAGAGTTTTGAACAATTGAGAACAGAATTTCACCTCCCGCACGTCTTCTTTTATCAGTACTTACAGCTAAGACATGCATTGGAAAAACAGAGAAGGACAAATCCGGTGATAGTGACACATAATCAAACACTACATATGCTACTTACATCTGAGTCTTCTAGGGGACTTATCTCTGAATTATATAAAAGATTATTACCTGCCCATCTGGAGACATATCCACTGACTGCTGCTAAGAATAAGTGGGAACGGGACGTTGGCCCCCTGACGGAGGACCAGTGGTCCGATATTCTAGAACAGGTCCCTAAAATGGCGGTTTCTGAGTGCCAGCGGCTTTCGCAAATATATCTCATTCACAGGGTATATAAAACACCCAGCTTATTATTTAAAATGGGACTTAGGCCCAATACACAATGTGTTAGGTGTGGGCAGGATGATGCCCACTTGATGCATGTTATGTGGGAGTGCGGGCACATTGGGGATTTCTGGAGGCAGACCCTTGGACTCATAGCCCAAGTATACCATATCACAATACGACCGTCACCTCGTCTATGTTTGTTGAATTTGTGGGAGGAGGGGGTTGACCCGGACTCTGCAGTGGCCCTGGGAATAGCACGCATCCTGTATCAGGCAAGAAAGATACTTGCATATCATTGGTTGGATCCTATGCCACCAACATTGTCAGAGCTTAAAAATAAACTAAATAATGTCATCAGATTGGAAAGGGGGGCTTATTTAAAAAGAAATGCATTAAGAAAGTTTTACAAAATTTGGCAGCCATGGATGGAGTCACCGGGTCTCCCCTCGGGCGCACTGGTACGGGATGCGATGTTGGACCAGTTGCTGTTGTGCTTGCGATGAGGGGATGCTTGGGGGGTGAAAATAAAGTCTAGTGCCCTTTGTGGCGAAGTAGATTTTGAGTGGCGCGGTGGGAGGGAGCTGGGGTGGATTGGACCTGATATCCGTGGGGGGCGAAATATGATGCGGAGTGGCGCGGCTGGCGGGGATGGTTTTCCCGCTGAAATGAGGCACTGATGTATAATTTTGATTTTTGTTTATTTGTGGAGCCATGTTGTTTATAGGCTCAATTTTATGCAAATATCTGTGTTTTGAGATTTCTTCTTTTTATTTATTCTTACACAGGAAGAGTTTTACCCTTTAAATAATATTTGCTCTCAATGTAAATTTTACTAGCTATATAAGATGTCATATTCTTTCTGTATTGATTCCTGAATGTTTAATAAAAAAGATCTGATTCAAAAATATAATAAAGGTTATTGGTTTTATGATATATGTAAGGGTTTACTGTGAGTTGGTTGTTATTCTCTCTTACGAACGTATTTTTGATAAACTTGAATTAATCCCAGTACACCCAACCAACAAAAAAGGGCCTGGCTACATCCTGCAAAAATTGTAAAATGTACAATAAAAGATGAAAAAATGAAAACTAATGTATATGATAAATACATTAAATGAGGTATTGGTTGATATTTTGACCAAAATAGACCAGCTCGTAACCCACGTGCTAACAAATTATAAAAAGCAACCTAAAAAACAAATTAAAAAAACAAACCAGAACAAAAAAAAAAAAAAAAAAACAGCCTTACTAACCCCAAGTCAGATCACAAATGCACAAACACGATGCAGCAGACCCCCATTAAAAAGGTGGCGGCAGCACACGTGTAAGAAGATGCATTTCATACACAGATTTCAACATAATCATTGACACCAACCAGGCTGGTGGACATACCCTGTATCTCATCTTCATCCACCTCTGTTCTCCATCTAACCTTATAACCATCACCTCTGCCTTTATCTGACAACCAATTACGATACATTCTGATCTCTGTCCTCTTTAACTACCTCTCCCAAGTTCAACAATTGGAACACTCCTGCTGAAATCTCTCTAGCCTCGACAAACGTAAACTGTCTTCTACCGCTGTCCACCATATCCTCACTTAATGACATGGTTTACAACACCACAGTAGCATCAGGCTATTGACGTGGTTGCTCCTCTTTAACATGGCAGAAGACAACAAATTAATACACAAACCTTAAAAAAAAAAAAAAAGGCTGCAGCAAGCGTCCATGTTTGACGAGTGGCAATGAAACAAAACTCACAGGAAGCAGGAAGACTGGATCACATTTCAAGCAAGCCCTCACCTCTGCTAAACTGGACTAGTTCACCATGCTCATATTGCAAAACCCCAATTATTCAAAACCTAATTCCATTGTCATTCCACCATTGCCACCTCTCACAGCCCTCATTTCAGCACTTTACTTTGTCACACATTTCAGTAACAAGATCGACCTCATCACAAATAGCCTAAATGTACAAACATCACAACCCCTCCACATATAACAGACCAATGCCCTTCTCCCATAACCTTATTTCCAACCATCACCAACGAAAAAGGTTGCTCTCTCTGGCATGAGAGGGATCAGTAAAAAATTCGAATTTGTTTTTTCAAACAGATTTTCACAAAAAAATTTATTCACAGAAGTTATTTGCCACAAACTGAGTGCCTCTCTTCTTATGCTCTGAGGAGCCTCCAGGTAACAGAGCAGAATAAGCGTAAGAAAAAAACCCAAAAGCGAATACTTCCTTAGGCCAGTTTCACACGTCCAGATAATTCCGGTACCGGAAAAAACGGTACCGGAGCTATCCGTGTCCGTGTAGATACGTAGACCATCCGTGTGACATCCGTGTGCTACCCGTATGTCCGTGTGACCATCCGTGTGCTATCCGTGTATTGGAAAAATTAGCTTCAATGTTAACCCTTTGACTTTTAAAAACGCACACGGACAGCATCCGTGTGCGGTACGTGTTTACACGGACCCTTTGACTTGTATGGGTCCGTGTGATCCGTGCTGTTGCACAAAAATGGACATGTCAGCGTGTTTTGCACACGGACACACGGTCCGTGAAAACAAGCTGACATCTGCATAGACACATTCATTAGAATGTGTCTATGTGTCTCATTGTCTCCGGTACGTGAGAAAACTGTCACTACACGTACCGGAGACACTGACATGTGAAACTGGCCTTAGGCTGGTTTCACAATAGCGTTTTTGTGCACAGCACATTGTGTATCCATGCGCATGCGTCCCTATGTTTAACATGGCGCAAGCATGTTTTTGCGTTTGCATGCGTTCATCTGCGTTTTCGTGCGCATGCGGTTTTCCAGGTGTATGTCTAGACGCGCCGGACGCAACATGTTGCATTTTTGGGTACGCTCAAAGGCGTCAAAAACGCATGCGTATGCTTGGCACGGAATGCGTCAAAACAACGCATTACAGTCTATGGGAACACAGGAGTGCGCATGGACATGCGTACGCATGCGTTTTAAGAGTAAACATGTCTAGACACTGGTTTAAACCACGCCTTTCCCATGACACACGCCCACTGGTGTCCCATTGGTGGAGTCTGTTTCAAGGATTTTTCAAGGATTTTCCTCCTGTGAAATGTGACACCTAGAAAAAGCATGCACACAAAAAACGCAAATGCATGCGCGTTTTTGCATGTGTTTCTACTTGCGCACGATGCGCTGCGCACAAAGACGCAAATGTGAAACTAGCCTTACTGCTCACCTCTACTGTCTCTCTGCTCTTCACAGTAGCCATCCATCTTTTTTTTTTTTTTTTTTTGCATTTTATCGATGTTGCAAACACAGAGTCTCCTGGCCTCTTCATGCTAGGCCAGGACTTTCAGCTCTGATCAGACCCATTCACCTCAGTGTTCAGAAGATGCGAAGACTACTGGATGGGTGACTGAGAATTGGAGGGGTCGGCGAGATGAGCCTTAAGAGGAGTATATGCATTTATTTTTTTTCATCTTTTGATGGCTCTTTACAAATTAGCAGACAAATTGCGAAAATAAGGATTTTAAATATTGGAGCACGATTCAATTGCACTCAAATATATTTGATCATCTCTATGCTTGATCCTATCCCATCCCACCTCCTCCCCAACCTGTTTATCTTAGCAGTATCTAACCTCTTTAACTTATTAACCTCTGGCATTTTTTAGTCTTTCAAACATGCAACCAACATACCCATCCTCAAGACGACTATATACATTTTCTTTAGTTTACCTCAAAACTCCTGGAGGGAAAAAGTCAACATTTAAACTTTTATTCCACTTCTCATTTAACACACTCTTCAACAACTTACAATCCAGCTTCCGTTCCAACCATTCCACTGAAACTGCCCTAGCTAATGATAGTAACGAGCTAACAGCCAGTGCTAACAAACAATACTCTGAACACCTTCTCCTAACCTGTTCTCAGCTTTTGACAGTTGATCACTCCTTTCTACCACAACAAATATTTGTATTGAGCTTTTATCACAATGGACTGAAAGCATACTACAGAACCTCTCTATCCTTGGCATCAAAAACCTTGCCCTCTCTTGAATCCACTCATGTCTCACTACTCACACATTTCTCTAATTCTCATACTACCACCTCATCCCACCCTCTCTGGTGGTGTCCCTCAAGGCTCAGCCCTGGGACCCCTACTCTTCTCATTCTACTTTTGGCCTGGAAAAACTCAAAGTCCCATGGCTACAGCTTACAGTAACAACTGTGTGCCAACTACATACAAATCTACCTCTGTGGCCAAGGTGCCATCTCTCTGCGGTCCAGAATCCCAGAATATCTATAAGGCATATCCTACTCCTCCTTCATAACACTTTCTAAAACACAATACAGAAATCAATCTTTAGTCCATCTCACTCAACGGCCTGTCACAACAAATTACATTACATTTTCCAGTCTGTCGCCTCCATACATATCCAAATAAATCTCTGGATACCAGGCTCGGACTGGCCCACCAGCGAACTGGAGGATTTTCCGGTGGGCCCAGAAACTGACACCTGCTGGCATACTGTTCAGCAGGTGCCTAGGGCCCCCCACTGCTCGAGGGGCCCCCAATCCAGTGGCTATGGGGCCCCTTTAGTCAAGGGGGCCCGCCCTGTGCCAGCATAGCAGCAGCGGGAGACAGGATCCTGTCCCCGCTGCTAAAGCGAAATGAATATTCAAGCTTCCCCACGCCCCTATGGGCGTGGAGAGGAGTGAACACCATTCCTCTTTAATAGCGGGCAGACCATCCCCACCACCGCACCCCACACACAGCATGACATCACACTCACCGCACCACATACACACATGCAGCAGACACACAACAACTCACCTCCCCGCAGCACATCCCGGTGTCCTCCTTTCTGGGCGTTTCCTGTATGAGACAGCCCAGCTGGATGACATCATCCAGCGTGCGTCTCAGAGAGAAAGCTGCAGGACAGAGAAAGAGGCTTCCAGGAAGTGCTGCTGCGGGGAGGTGAGTTGTGCTGTGTGTCTGCTGCGTGTGTGTATGTGGTGCGGTGAGTGCGAGAGAGTGATGCGGTGCTGGTGCTGTGTGTGTGTGTGTGTGTGAGAGAGAGAGATGCGGTGCTGTGTGAGTGAGTGATGCGGACCGGTGTTGTGTGAGTGGGGTGGTGGAGGAGGCAATGATGGAGGTGATGGGGCAATGATGGCAGTGAGGAAGACAATGATGGAGGTGACAGGCAATGATATTGGTGGGGGGAGGCAATAATGGAGGTGATGTGCAATGATGGTGGTGGGGGAGGTAGTGATGGAGGTGATGGGCAATGATGGCGGTGGGGGAGGCAATGATGGAGGTGATGAGAGGCAATGATGGAGGTGATGAGAGGCAATGATGGAGGTGATGAGAGGCAATGATGGAGGTGATGAGAGGCAATGATGGAGGGGAGGCAGTGATGGAGGTGATGGGCAATGATGGCGGTGGGGGAGGCAATGATTGTGGGGAGGCAGTGATGGAGGTGATGGGCAATGATGGCGGTGGGGGAGGCAATGATGGAGGTGATGGGCAATTATGGGGGAGGCTGTGATGGAGGTGATGGGCAATGATTGGTGGGGGGTAGGCAATGATGGAGATGATGGGCAATGATGGAGGTGATGGCCAATGATGGAGGTGATGGGAGGCAATGATGGAGGTGATGGTCAATGATGGTGGGGGAGGCAGAGATGGAGGTGATGGGCAATGATGGTGGGGGAGGCAGTGATGGAGGTGATGGGCAATGTTGGTGGGGGAGGCAATGATGGAGGTGATGGCCAATGATGGAGGTGATGGGCAATCATGGCGGTGGGGGAGGCACTGATGGAGGTGATGGGCAATGATGGTGGGGGAGGCAGTGATGGAGGTGATGGGCAATGTTGGTGGGGGAGGCAATGATGGAGGTGATGGGCAATGATGGCAGTGGGGGAGGCACTGATGGAGGTGATGGCCAGTGATGGAGGTGATGGGCAATCACGGCGGTGGGGGAGGCAATAATGGAGGTGATGAGGCAATGATGGAGGTGATGGGCAATGATGGTGGGGAGGCAGTGATGGAGGTGATGGGCAATGATGGCGGTGGGGGAGGCATGATGGAGGTGATGGGAGGCAATGACGGAGGTGATGGGAGGCAATGATGGAGGTGATGGGAGGCAATGATGGAGATGATGGGAGGCAATGATGGAGGTGATGGCCAATGATGGTGGGGGGAGGCAATAATGGAGGTGATGGTGGTGGGGAGGCAATGATGGAGGTGATGAAATGGACAATGATGGTGGGGAGGCAATGATTGAGGTGGTGGAATGGGCAGTGATGGGGTGGTGATGAGGAGGACAATGATGGAGGTGGAGAGGGGCTGCATTATACTTTATGAGGGGGCTACATTATATTCTGTGGGGGACTGCATTATTCTCAGAGGACTACATTATATTCCTGGGGCTACATATTACTATATGAGGGGGCTACAGTATACTCTATGGGGGGCTGCATTATATTCTGTGGTGGGGATGCATTATTCTCTCAGGGGACTACATTATATACTGGGGGGCTACATCATACTATATGAGGGGGGCTACATCATACTATATGAGGGGGGCAGCATTATGCCCTATTAGGGGGCTACAGTATACTCTATGGGGGGTTGCATTATATTCTGTGGTGGTGCTGCATTATACTATATAAGGGGGCTGCATTATACCCCATGAGGGTACTACATTATATTCTATGGTGGGGACTGCGTTATACCTTATGAGGGGATTGCATTATATTTTGTGGGGTGCATACCCTATGAGGGGGGCTGCATTATATTTTATGATGGAGGCTACATTATATTCTATGAGGGGGCTACCCCTCTATGATTCTACCCCAAGTCCTGCTACATAATTAAGATTTGTACTACCTTATATTATACCCTGATATTAGCGTGTTTTACCACACCATTGGTGGTTTTGTATTTATTTCTATGTAGCTACATAGTGGGCCCCCAAGAATGATTTTTTCTGGTGGGCCCAAGGTGCTCCAATCCAACCATTCTGTCACTGCTAGTATTTTCACTGTTATTTCTATATATACGTATCTCATATATAAACCCTCTGCACATGTTCAGGACCATGGAACAAATCGCGCTTTGTTTTTTCATTATTATTACCTGTATAACTATCATCATCATCAGAAAGGGACACTTCTCGTTTCAGCAGCTGTTCAAGTTCTTCTGTCTCAGCCACATCAATTGGTCGAGCACCGTGTTTGTTGGCCTGGAACGCGTTGCCACCATGACGGAGAAGGAGCTTCACAATCTTCGTTATTAAAACAAAAAAATACACGAGCATAAATACATAAAACGTATGTATAAAAATATAATTCCAAGAAGTTCTCACATCAACCGATTATAATGCAAAGAATAATTGCAGCTCATGTGCTCATGAACTTTCTTGACCTAATTAAATGTCAGACAAGATTTATACAGTGAATATACCAAAATTAGTCCATAAATGCTATAATATATTGGCACTTCTCCAAAATTATAAACACCAATATTTGGACTTGCATAAGGAATTAACCGAAAAAATTAAGAGATCCAATGAACAATAAAAAATTCCTATTTTATTAGTGAATTTTTAAAAAAAAAAAAATAGAATAAACAAAAATGCCCAGAAAGAGGCACGCACCCACCTAATTATAGCCAATATCTAATAATGGTACCATAAAGGTTACAATTAAAGTAAAATACTGGTATGTAACATTTGTGCCAGTAAAATATTCAAAAGTACATACACAAAGCAGCCAGTTTCAGTGAAAAAACGCATCAGTACATAATCACAATAACAGCATGACACATAATGTGTCTAAGTGTATGTGATAATCAGAACCTACATAAACACTGAAAAAAAGGCTGCCAATAAAAAAAAGGAATTACGGTAACCGCAAACAAATGGTCACTGTACCTGTGGCATATAATGTAAGTGACAACGGTGGCACGGCCTCCTCACCCCAACACGCGTTTCGCACCAAGCTTCTTCTGGGGGCATCCCCGGAAGGTACACAGCGGATAACCAAGTGACACGCGAGCTTAGTTACCCGATATTTACCTTGGATACCAGCTCCCAGCGCCAGAAACCAGGTAATCCAAGGTACACAGCGGGTAACTAAGCGACGTGCTCGCTTGCTTAGTTACCCGATATTTACCTTGGATACCAGCGTCCTCACTGGTCCTGATCGCTGGTGAAATCTGCCTGTTTGACAGCTCACCAGCTATCATGTAGAGAGGCACCAGCGATCCTGACAAGGTCGTATCGTTGTCGGGATCGCTGATGCATCGTTTAGTGTGACGGCACCCTAAGGATGCAGTGAACATATTGGCACAACAGGTGTGTCACAGAATTTTACACCACTGGGCGGTGAAGAAAAAAATTGTCACATTTTTACCACAAAAATGTTGTTTTAACCCCAGATTTCACATTTTCACATGGGGAAATTTTCAAAAACGGCACAACAATTTGCCACACAATTTCTGCCGAATGTGGCAATACCCCATATGTGGCTGTACATTACTGCTTAGCTTTTTGGTGAGACTCAATGAGGGAAAGGAGCGCTATACAACTCTTGGAGAACAATTTTTGTAGAATAGTCTGCAGACTCCATATATAGAGCCTTTAAGGGCTACAAGAGCAGAATCACCCCCTCAATTGACCTCATTTTGGAAATAACACCCCTGTGGGAAGTTATCTACAGGTATAGTGACAATTTTGACTCCAAGGGTGTTTTCCAGAAACAAGAAGCAATGGATGTTAGTGAGTGGAAATTGCAAATCTACAGTTGTAGTGCCCAGCTTGTGTTTCTGGCGACATGGACCCTATAAATTAAGCGGGCTACAGAAATGCCAAATGTGGATGCTAATTGCAGTTAAGGCACACTGTGGGGCTGAAATAGCAGGGGGGGCATTAGGATTTGGGAGTGCAGAATTCACTGGCTTTCTTATTGGGGGTTGGAAAGGGGTGAGAGGAGCCCCCTATATTTCCGATGACGGAAGACAGACCTGAGGGGGCACTTGCTTTTTTTGTGGATGGAGTTGAAGCTTTCGTTGGGTACATTTTACATAACATTTTGGATCACCTTCATCCTGTGCTCTACGCCGAGTACTTGCATAGGGGGTTTCCATCTAAATCTTAAAATGATGCTATTCAGATGAAACCCCTGAGAGATCGATTCAGTATAGAGCAGCAGAAGAGTTACTCTTGACTCCATCTGGCCTCTGTTCAAGCAGTGTCCTTTTCAGCCACATACAAAATTGTTGTCAACCGCGCTTTTGTGCACCCTTAAAAAGACTGACACTGCTGGATCATAGGCCAGACTGCAACCACAGTGCCTCCATCTGCCCCATTATAGGAAATCTTCCGAAGGTGGAATCCGTCTGAATCACTCATTTCAGAGATTTACATGGAAAACCCGGTGAAATTGATAGATTTATTCTTCTGGTAGATTTCTGCGACATTTTTCTTTTTGTGTAAAATAAAAGAAGCTTTTGCATTGCAATATTTTGAGAGCTATAATTTCTCTGTACTTCTACCAACAGTCACATGAGGGATTTTTTTTGCGAGACGAGCTGACATTTTTGGTAACATTTTCGGGCACAAAACATTCTTTCATCGCTTTCTAGTCAGATTTTAGGTGACAGAATGAACATAAAACAGCAAGTCAAGATTATCTTTTTTTTATGCCGTTCCATGTGTGGTAAAATGGATAAGACCGCTTTATTTTTTGGGTCAGTATGAGTACAGCGATACATTGCATCGGTTTACTCTGAGAGCCATAAAATGTATTTCTCGGCTGATGGAGAAGCATGGCCGCTTGATTTTAAGGGAGACAAGATGACTTTCATTTACATTTCAATTTGTAGTGCTTTATTTTACTTTGATATAATGGAAAAGCATCGTTTTTGCAATAAATATATATTTCTCTATCTATACACATACATATACACAAACATATATACACAAAAATACATATATACAGCTCTGGCAAAAAATTAAGAGACCACTGCACAGATTTATAAAAATCAGCTTCTCTACATGTCTGACAGCCATTCCATTCCACTGTCAGTTGAATTCCAACCAGAGTACACCTCATTCTACTCCATGTGCTTCTGATTAGGTGATCACCTGAATCAAATCTTACATAATGAAGTAATGTATAAAAATCCCTGCTGTGGTTGAAGAGCTCAATTCTGGCTTTACTAGCAGAGCGATACAGTGTGCGTCATGTTGCCTCCATCCTTAAAATTTCTAAGATGGCAGTCCATTACAACAAGGTCAAGCAGCAGACATTGGGGACAACAAAGCTACAGACCAGCAGAGGGTGAAAACTACTCTCCACTGACCGGGATGACCGTCATCTTATTCGAATGTCACTCAGCAACCGCAGGATGACATCAAGTGACCTACAAAAGGAATGGCAAATGGCAGCTGGGGTGAAGTGCACGGCAGTTCGTAACAGGCCCCCAGAGGCAGGGCTTAAGTCATGTAAAGGTAGAAAAAAATCCTTACATCAATGAGAAGCAAAGGAGAGCCAGGCTGAAGTTTGCCAAAGATCATAAGGATTGTACCATAGAGAACTGGAGTAAGGTAATCTTCTCTGATAAGTCTAATTTTCAGCTTTGCCCAACACTTGATCGTCTAATGCTTACACGGAGACCTGGAGAGGCGTACAAGTCACAGTGTCTTGCACCCACTGTGAAATTTGGTGGAGGATTGGTGATGATCTGGGGATGCTTCAGCAAGGCTGCAATTGGGCAGGTTGATCTTTGTGAAGGATGTATGAATCAAGTCGCATACAAGGTTATCCTGGAAAAAAACAGTTGATTCCTTCTGCTCAGGCAATGTTCCCCAACTCTGAGGACTGTTTTTTCCATCAGGACAATGCGCCATGCCACACAGCTAGGTAAATCAATGTGTGGATGAAGGACCACCACATCAAATCCAGCCCAATCTCCAGACCTGAACCACATTGAAAACCTCTGGAATGTAATCAAGAGGAAGATGGATAGTCACAAGCCATCAAAGAGCTGCTTAAATTTTTGTACCAGGAGTGGCATAAGGTCACCCAAAAACAGTGTGAAAGACTGGTGGTTTCTAAGGCTACTTTCACACTAGCGTTTCCTGGAGCTGCGGAGGGATGCGCCGGCCGCCATGAAGCTCCGCCCACGGCCGTGCCTCCTCTGGTCAGCTCCACCTATGGGCGCATGATGCTGCATGCGACCTGCGTACCCTATCTTTAGCATTGGGTACGCAGGCCATGCGCAGGTATGCGTTTGCCGCTGAATGCGTTCTTTTGACGGTGCGCCGACCTGCGCCAAACGCACCGTGTTGCATTTTGGTGAGCTCAGCGCACCGTCAAAAGGACACATGCGCCGGCAAACACATACCTGTGCACGGCCTGTGTACCCAATGCTAAAGATAGGGTACGAAGGTCGCACGCAGCGTCATGCGCCCATAGGCGGAGCTGACCGGAGGAGGAGCTGACCAGAGGAGGCGCTGCCGGAGCTTCACAGCGGCCGTGCGCATCACTCCGCAGCTCCAGGAAACGCTAGTGTGAAAGTAGCCTAAATGATTGTTTTCTTCGCATTATTTCAAGTCTGCAACCACTGCATTTTTTTTGTCGTTTTGATCATTTCTCATTTTCTGAAGATAAATACAAAATTTAGTGCTTGGAAATTCAAAGATATGTTGTCAGTAATTTATAGAATGAAAGAGCAATTAATTTTTGCCAGACCTGGGATAGATATACATACATATATATATTTATAGCTCATAGAGTTCTACATAACATAATAGCCGCTAAATCAATTGCCGGCTTCAGTAACATCATTCCCGAACCAGACATGATATGACACATGGGTTACATATAGTAAACCATGTCATATCAAAACAATTTATGTATGTCAGTGTTTAATCAATTTAGTAGTTTGTGTTAGGAAAAATTGGAACTCTAGGGGTTAAATTTAAGACCATAATCGCGGGAAAAAAATTGCCTGGGCTCCCGCGCAATATTCTCTGCCAGAGAGGGAAAGCCAGTGAGTGAGGGCAGATATTAATATCCTAGAGAAGGACAATTGCTTTTGTCCCCCCCCCGGCTAAAAAAAAAAGTCTGCCCCCAGTTACCCCACTTAGCCTCTCTATTCCCATGGCCTTTAGCGGTGGCTCATGGGTTAACGCCACCTTGCAATTGAAAGGTGACATTAAGCCAGGTTAATAATGGAGAGGTGTCAATAAGACACCTTCATTATTAACCCTAGAATAGTAAAGGGTTAAAAAAAAGACATTAAAAAATATTTTAATGAAATAAATACAAGTTTGACAAAATGTATTATTCTGCCAATCCAAAAAAAGCCCTTGTTCTGTAAAAAAAATAAAATAAAACATTATACATACCTCTCCGCCGTTCAGTCAGGTCCCCTGCTGCAATCCATCACAAGGGGTTAACTAGTTTACAACAGGGACCGGTGCTAATGCTACCGGCCCCGCTGTAAACCACTTCAGAATGAATTAATTCATCTCTGCACAGGCCCCCGTGGCTGACCAGAGATGAACTGATTAGCGTGGGAAAGCTTCTGTACTTTTTCCCATGCTGTTAGTTCACCTCAGGTCAGCCGGGAACTCCGCACAGCCTCATCAACTACCGCTGACGTCACTGAGGCTGCGCGGAGTCCCCGGATGACCTGAGGTGATCTGACAGCATGGTAAAAAGTTCAGAAACTTCCTCACGCTATCGAGTTCACTTCAGGTCAGCCAGGGACACCGCGCAGCCTCACTGACTACCGCTGGGATCAGCCAAATGATTCACTGCACCTGCGCGGAGTTCGCGCTGGTGCAGTGCAGTGGTATTCCGCTGGTGGTACTGAGAAAGAGCGTGTGTGAGAGAAAGAGCGTGTGTGAGAGAAAGAGCGTGTGTGAGAGAAAGAGCGTGTGTGAGAGAAAGAGCGTGTGTGAGAGAAAGAGCGTGTGTGAGAGAAAGAGCGTGTGTGAGAGAAAGAGCGTGTGTGAGAGAAAGAGCGTGTGTGAGAGATAGAGCGTGTGTGAGAGATAGAGCGTGTGTGAGAGATAGAGCGTGTGTGAGAGATAGAGCGTGTGTGAGAGATAGAGCGTGTGTGAGAGATAGAGCGTGTGTGAGAGATAGAGCGTGTGTGAGAGATAGAGCGTGTGTGAGAGAAAGAGCGTGTGTGAGAGAAAGAGCGTGTGTGAGAGATAGAGCGTGTGTGAGAGATAGAGCGTGTGTGAGAGATAGAGCGTGTGTGAGAGATAGAGCGTGTGTGAGAGATAGAGCGTGTGTGAGAGATAGAGCGTGTGTGAGAGATAGAGCGTGTGTGAGAGATAGAGCGTGTGTGAGAGATAGAGCGTGTGTGAGAGATAGAGCGTGTGTGAGAGATAGAGCGTGTGTGAGAGATAGAGCGTGTGTGAGAGATAGAGCGTGTGTGAGAGATAGAGCGTGTGTGAGAGATAGAGCGTGTGTGAGAGATAGAGCGTGTGTGAGAGATAGAGCGTGTGTGAGAGATAGAGCGTGTGTGAGAGATAGAGCGTGTGTGAGAGATAGAGCGTGTGTGAAAGAAAGAGCGTGTGTGAGAAAAAGAGCGTGTGTGAGAAAAAGAGCGTGTGTGAGAAAAAGAGCGTGTGTGAGAAAAAGAGCGTGTGAGAGAAAAAGAGCGTGTGAGAGAAAGAGCGTGTGAATGTGTGTGTTGCGACGGTGTTCTGCTGGTGGTACCGTGCAGTAGGTTGGTACCAGTAGCAGTTTCCATATTGAGACACCCATCACTTGGGTGTCCCAATATGACGGTCGGTGAACTTCCTCCGCTTGGAATTCTGGGATACGGAGACATCTGGACAGAACAGGAAATGAAAACATTACAAGGCAATTATATAAATAGATTCTATATTTAATGTATAGATCTAAAGAAGGCAGCTTAGTTCTGGAAAAGCATTTTTAGACAGATGAAACCAAGATCAACCTATACCAGAATGATGAGAAGAAGAAAGTATGGAGAAGGCTTAGATTGGCTCATGATCCAAAGCATAACATATCATCAGTAAAACATAGTGGAGGCAGCGTGATGGCATGGGATACTAGTGTTTATTGATAATGTGACTGAAGACAAACAAGTGAATGATTTCTGAAGAGTACAGGGCTGAACTTTCTGCTCAGATTCAACCAAATGCAGAAACGTTGATGAGACAGCGCTTCACAGCACAGATGGACAATGATCAAAATCAATGTTTAAGTAATCCAGGAGTTTTTTTTTTTTTTTAAAGGCAAAGAAGTGGAATATTTTGCAATGGCCGACTCAATTACTAGATCTCAACACACAAAACAAGCAACAACTGAAGTCAGCTGCAGTAAAAGCCTGGAAAAGCCTCACAAACGGTGGAAATCCAGCGTTTGGTGACGTTCAGGCAGTCATTGTTTGCAAAGGATTCTCTACAAAGTATTAAAAATGACATTTTATTTATGGTAAATTTAATTAGTTCAATTATTTTTGAGCCTCTGAAGTGAGGAGGCTTTGTGGAAAAATGGTTGCAATTCTTTAACGTTTCACAGGATATTTTTGTTCGACCTCTAAAGTCTACACTTAAAGGGAACCTATCAGGTTCCCCGTGCCCCCTGAAGCACCATCAGTTGCATCTGCACATGTAAATACCCTGCCTAACAGTCCTTGTAGTACATTACACACAAACAGATCTTTAGAGAAAAGTATTCTACAGTCCGTGCATGATACGTAAATGAGGCCTATGACTAGTCAATGGTGCGTTAGTGTTCCCAGACTAGCTGGCACACTTTGCATGATAACAAAACATACAAGCGCTGGGGGTCATTGCTAGGGTTTCACATACTTCATACATGTGCGCGGCTTCTTCCCTTTGCATCATTGATCCTCTGAAGCCAGGTGTATGTTTCCCAGCTTCAGAGAATCACACGATAGGAAGTGCAGAAGACTTCCAATCATGCGCAGTGCAACTTACGAATATTGGTGAAGCTTTCCAGTCACTTTGTAACAGATTACTGGTCGTTCAGGTGGGCCAACTATTGCGCATCAGATTGTCCAGAGCCCCTATTGTCACTTCAGTCTTTTAAGTTATGTGCGGAAGGAGTTTGAGATAGACAAAAACGACAACTTTTTCACCTGGAAACGGCTTGATGAAATGCTCCTCATTTGGGAGATTTTTTGCCTCCTAAAACTCTTTGATTGGACAGTACCTAGTTTGGAGTGTTTGCATGAGGAGCTGCATCAAAAAAGTGATTTTTTATTTTTACACCAGGCGTTTTAGGCTTCTTCTTGAAAGAACCCTTTCACAAAACATCCACTGTGCACAGTACAAGACTTGCACACTAAACAAATCCTCATTTGCCTAAAAGTAACTGAAACCCCCCTCCAAAGAACGAGAGATGCCATTTAACTGGATTGCAAGCTCACAGCACACACTGTATGGGATGTATGTCCATCTTTACCTAGGAACCCACTTGGAGATATCACAGCAACCAAAGAGGTGTAGACAGCGTCCAATACAGGGAGCTGAATACATATTTCCTACTTGAAAAAGACCCATTATGGGTGGAAACATTGTGCTTTCTATGGCATAATAAACTTCTTTTACAATTCAACACCCTGGATTGGACGCTGTCTACGCTTCTTTTTTGGTTGCCATTTGACTGGATGTCCACAATACCAACCATAAAAAAACAAACAAAAAAAACAAAACACTGGCTACAAACACAAGAGTTTACACAAACCATGATTAGGCGGTGTTGGTTAAATACGACAAAAAAATAAAATACATATCTAATATTCCACTTGAGATCCCCATTATTTTAGGCTTGGTTCATTTTTATCTTGCATCTCCATTCAGTCCCATGACACGCTAGAAACCACTGACGTCAGGTTCAATCAAAGTTTTCATTTGGATAGGTGGAACAGTTCTATTCTTCCTTCTCAAATAGGATATAATATGGGATAGAACCAGACAGACTTGCATCTCACGAAGAGAAAAAAGAAAAAAAAAAAAAACCCTGGAATTACTTACATCTCTGTGCCCACTGCTTGCTGCATCGTGAAGAGGTGTATCATCATCAAGCCCCTGGGTATTCACATCAGCTCCTGCTGCTATCAAAACTTTAGCAACATCATAATATCCCATATTACAAGCTTCATGTAAAGGAGTCCAACCTGAAAAGTGTAAATTTTGTCAGTTAAGTTACTTTAAAGGATTCAAAACCAAAACTATTCACATGTATTATATACCAGGTGAGCGCGCACAGATTTATCAAAACAAATAGCAACCACTGACTCCTTATATGTAGAGGGTATTACAGATGCATCACTACAATACCAGGTAACCATTAATAGTTAATCACAATGGGTGCTGAATAGTTATACAAAGACAAAAAACAAACCAACCCCTCCAAAAAAGTAAAATAAAACACTATGGTATGGACTCATTAAGACTGGCATTGAATTTGGTGCATGTTCTCAGTGGCATGCACTTCGCCATAGATGCTACTCCAGTCAAAAACAGGAGTAGCATTTCAAGCGTTAAAACTGCTGGCACTTTTGCAGAATTTAAAGGGCATGCATAGCCACAAGTCGACCCATCTTCACCCCAGCTCTGCCCATTTTGGCAGAAATATTTAAAAACGGTGTAAAACTATGAAAGTCGCAAAATTGTTTGTGCAACGTCGCGTTGCACAAAAATTTGCAGACTTTTCAAAGAATTTTAGGACAATTTCTATCTGATTCGATGAAGTCACCCTTTAATTGTTTAACTCTTTGGCAGAATGCACTAAACTTTTGTGCAGAAATAACTGCAGTCAGCAAATGCTTAGATTGAGCAGATATGCAAGACATGGATGGAAATAACAACCAACTACATTTCCAATGTAAACTGCATTTCCATTTTATTTCTATACAATACAGGAATAAACTTTCAGATTGCTGGTATCTGACCACTGGAATCCCCAACGATACCAAGATTAGCTATGGTGGCCTGCTAGCAATAGCTGAGCACAGCACTTTAATATTTACAGAAGTCCCATTGACCATGAATGGAGTGGAAGCTGAACCTGCGCACCTTAGCGCCATTCAAGACAAGGCTGGAAACCCCATTATCTGGATATTTGGAGGTTCCCACAGTCAGTACACAGCAGACAGAAAGTTATCCCCCATTCTAGAGGTAGTGGATAACTTGATATTTTGGGAATAACACTAATATCCAATTTCCAAAAACTTCTGTACAAGCAAGCATTTCTCTAGACTAGGGATGAGCGAACAGCTTCGGATAGGTGCTAATCCGAATGAGTTTCCCGAATAGCTGCCTCGGGAACCCGAATACCTGGAGCGCTCCCGATAATCAGCTGTTTAGTGCCGCAGCTGCATGTGTCACGGCTCTGTGACAGTCTCAACAAACAGGATATCCATGTGTACATGCAGCTGCGGCGCCAAACAGCTGATTATCGGAAGCGCTCCAGGTATCCGGGTTCCCGAGGCAGCTATTCAGGAAGCGCTATAGCTATTCGGATAAGCACCTATCCGAAGCTATTCGATCAATCCTACTCTAGACTTACCTGCAAAATCTTTAACCTTGACATTGGCACCTAGACGGATAAGTTCCTTTACTTGACTTATGTCTCCTCGTATAGCTGCCATGTGCAATGGAGTTTCTCCGCGCTCATTTCTTTTATTTACTTTGTCCTTTTGCCTTGTGGAGGATGTTGGAGTTTTCTTCTGAGTTGGTGTTGCCTGAGAGGGGTGATTTGGGGTAGAATCTGTGGACAAATATGAGTGAAATCATTAATCCTGTAGACAGGACATGTGAATTAATCCATCATATTTATGGATTTTCAGTAATTTTTAGCTCACATTTGATTGATCCAAATTTTTTTTAAATTTAGTTTAATAAAGTGAAATTTTTTTTGTTATATGTAAAATTGTCAATAAGAGGTTACATATAGAGGTGTCCACACAAAAATAACTGGAAAAGACTATTGTTAACATATCAGACTTCGTGAAACAAAAAACAAGCCATCCTGTAATTCGGCTGACCTCTTTGGAATACTAAATAGCGGCACCATTTGCTTTTATTTTTTCCCACCGTTTTACAGAGGTTTTTTTTTTTTTTTTTAAATCTTCCATATGGTGTAATTTAGTGCCAATTTTTATGATCTTTACAAGGGGACGTGACTTGAGGTTGACCATTTAGAGAATCCTGAAAACATGCCCTCAGAGAATCCAGTGAACCACTCCTTCTTGGTACAGACCATAAAAAACCGCACTAAAAGGCCGAGATCTGTGGAACCATTTGATGGATTTAAACAAAATGAAAAACAAGAATAAAAGAGTGAAAAATAACCACGGTAAGTCAAACAGAATATTACACAGTGCCTACTCACAAGAGGCAAAAGGGTTCATCACTAAAGGTGCTCTCCCAATCTCTACAGAATACATTTAGTAAATATGATTGTGGGCTGTCAACATGTAATAACCCATTTATCAACCACCACCAGGCAACGGTGGCACCAGGGAAGAAGTTTATTTTCTATTTGCACATTAATATCCTATGTGCTTTTGCCCTATGTAACAGCAGCATATTCGAATACACAGTAAGGTGGAATAAAAATTGTGACCCCATCAAAAATACAACAGAGACCACAGATATAAGAAGTATTCCTCATTCTGCCACTCACGGATACAAAGCAGCCTGTCCATCACCAGAGTGGGCCAGGGAGGAAAAGCAGAACAATCAGATGCATTCACATTGCAGGGCTTATACCTGGGCTGTTGTCTCTGGCAGTCATCTGCATGAGGAGAGCCATCTGCTTACGCTCAGATAAGGGGTAACCAAAGAGGATATTGACAGGAGTAGATTTCTTACTTCCAGGCTCTTTTTTCATTTTTTTTTTCTCTGGTCCTTCTTTCTCTGAAAAGTGCAGTAAAGGATCATTCATAAACTTTCGCATAATTATCATTTCTAAAACATGCTGGGCCTTTACAACTATCTTATGAATAAAATACTAACTAATATTGGTGCAGGAGAACATTGGCATCTTTAAAGAACTGAAAGAGCAAGCCACATGAATGCGTTATGATACATTGTTAGACACAAAACTCATCGCATGCGCCGCACATTCCAGCGGCCACAGCCCATAACCTTCCAGACCATTCACTGCTCAGAGACCATCAATTCTAGGATTCACTAGGAGCATAATTTGGGGGACTGGCAACATCTCAATCTCACCATCTCAGAGGGCCTAGCTAGCTAAACCACTACCCAAGCATTTAAAATCTAGATAGAAATTTTGCCATTATGAAAATAAAAAAATTCTGCAGCCATGTAGGGTGGTTAGATCAGATATACAAGAAAATGCAGTAGTATACTTGACAGCCCTGACCTCCCACTTGTCAGTGCTTGGGATATACTTATACAAGTTAAAGCACCGCTCGAGGGGTTTGGGTTTTTCTCAGCACTGGCGTGACACTTTTAAATATAAGCCCCACAGGGCTGTGGAGTCGGAGTCGTGGAGTCGGAGTTAGTTTTGGTTGGAGTCAGAGTCGGTAGAAATGTACCGACTCCAGCTTTAAAAAAAATGTATTAATATTTCATAATTGAACTTTCATATGAGTTTTATAAATGTTACTCAAATATATATGTTCTATCAAACTATGACCAACAGTGATAAGCAGTTCTGCTGGAGATAGAGACATTTCTTACTTCTTGTGTGTCACTGTTCTCCACTGCCCTTATCTAATCTTATACTTGGTTAACCTCATGCTGCCCCAACCCCCCTACTTACAATGTATGAAACTGAAAGTGAAAATGTGTTGCAAATTCTTAGTAGTAAAGCTCCTCCTCTAGACTAGATCATACTAGGTGTGCGTCTTCCAAGCATCTCACAGCTGCCTGCTACTCAGAAGAGGAAGACTGTAAGAAGTATTATCCTTTCAACAAACTTTGCATCAGTTAACTGTGAGTACATGAGGAATAATAACAGTATTACTGACCACTATATCAGTTGTACGACCTGGCAATTTTGTACAATTGTTTTTAGGAAAAACAATTGTCATTTGGATTGTGAATGCAGAATTAAAAACCTGAGAACGTCAAAGAAGCATCACATTAAATCAGCTGTATTTGAACATTTCACCATCACTCAAGATAGAAAATATTATGTCTGTCAGTGTATGACAAATGATCCAGACGAAAACAAATGCTGTGAAGCCAAGATGAGTGCATATTCAGGCAAAGATAAAAATGCTCCTACCAGAGCTTCTAATCTAAAGAGACATTTACAGCGCTTTCATCCAGAAGTACTGAAAGCAGTGGATGAGAAAGACTGCATCCAAACCAATGAACCAGTGCCCAGCTCTTCCAGCCAAACAAAGGAGCAGAGAACTTTGCAGCCATCAGTTGCAAGATATTTTGTCAGTGATAAAGTTACTGTGACAATGACAGTAGATACATTTAAAAAACAGATCATAGAGCTTGTTGTAAAGGATAGTGTGCCTATTTCATTATTTTCACGACCAGCTTTTGTGTGTCTGAATGGGAAAATGGCCCGCAAGCTTGGTGTTTCTCTGGAGAGAGAGAGTATTAGAAAATTAGTAATCGAAGAAGCTTTTAAACAAAAGGAAGAACTTAAAAAAACTCTCAAGGGACGCTTTCTGTTTCTTAAAATGGATGCCTGCACACGTCACAGAGTGAACTATTTTGCCATCAATGTCCGATTTGTTTGTGACAAAAATGAAATAGTTACCAAGACATTGGCAGTAAAAGACACCAAAGCTCATCACACCAGTGAGTTTCTCCAGGTCTTGGTGGAAAAGGTTCTGCAAGACTATGAACTTAAAAAAGAGCAAGTTCTCTCTGTCGTAACTGACAATGCTTCAAATATAAGTACTATTAAGCTAATGAATGAGAGTAATGATGGTGACCAGCAGCTAGAAGAACATTCTGGGTCCACAGACACAGAAATGTTTGAAATAGAGGAACACAGTATTGTAACTGAGGAGCAAACTGAAGTTGCTTCAGATGAACAGCAACATGATAGTTTAGATGATCTTGTTGAAACTGTGTCAATATGTTCTTTCATTCATCACATGCGCTGTGTTGTGCATACGCTACAGCTGGCTATAAGAGACAGTCTGCAAGAAGGACATGCTGCTGCACTGATTGGCAAGGTGAGAAAATTGGCTACTGTTGACAGAATCCCTAAAGTTGACTCAATTTTGAAGAGACGTGCTGGAAAAGGGGCAATTATTGATCAAGCCACACGATGGGGCAGTACTTAATGATTCAGCGCTTGGTTGAACTAAAAACCTTTCTTGTAGACATGGCTAACCCTCAACTGACGCTAAATGAAAGTCAGTGGAATCAGGTGACTGAGCTGGAAAAATTGCTAGAGCACCCATTTACAGTGACTAAAAAATTACAAGCAGAGGACTTAACTCCAGGTATTTTCTTAAAGGAGTGGAAGAACCTGATGTTTCGCCTGTCCCAAAGAGGAGGGTTAATTGCAAGTGGCATTGCTACATCAATGAAATGGAGAGAGGAGCTACTATTACAAAATAACATTCTTTTGGCAGCTGTTTATGTAGACCCAATGCATCGGATTCTTCTAGATGATCAACAGCTAAGTAAAGGAAAAGAAGCTCTGTTTGAAATAGCAGTAAGGATGAAAGGGTTGCAGAACAGTCAGGAGGAACAAGAAGAATTTGGTCGTCCTGCCACATCTTCACCCTCATCATCAACTGATGAAGAATTTGATTTTGAAAAATATTTGGATCACAAGGACCGTGCAAAGCGTTCCCGCATAGAAGAGTCATCCCCATCAAGGAACACAGCCAGTACATTTCAGCAGAATTTTTCATGTGCACTAAAAGAAATTGAGAAATTTGACCGTTCATCAAAAATAACAGTGCAACAAGCGATTCCTCTGTATCCTGACATTGTCAGAGATGTTGCCCGAGTGGTTACTGCTTTGCCACCAACACAAGTTAGGCTTGTTTCACACTTCCGTTTTTGTGTCCGCCAAACGGATCCGTTTCCGTTTTTTTGACGGAAACTGATGCAAACGGATCCGTTTTTTAAAAACGGATCCGTTTTTTTGACGGATCCGCGGTAACCGTAATGGAAGGCTATGGGACAAAAAAAACGGATCCTGCAAAAAATGGCGGATCCGTTTTTTTACGGAAAACAACTGATTTTGACGGATTTGAAAAAACGGAAGTGTGAAACAGGCCTTAGTGTAGAGAGGTTGTTCTCTGCTTTCAAAATAATTAGATCAGATTTGAGGGCATCCATGAAGGAGGATCTGACAGAGGCAATACTTACAATTCTTATTAACTGCATAAAAGTGTTTATTGCATATTTATTTACAGTTTAGAGAAGTTTATAAAAGTTATTTGCTATATTCTAATTGTATTCTAATAAATGTAGTTTTTGCTCTAAGTGGTCTGATTACTTATATGATGGTGAGAAACTGAATAAGCACGATGTTTAATATTTTACAACAGTAAATTTGTTGTTATGAATTGGCCATTTATGAAGGAGTCGGAGTCGGAGCCTGATAAAATCCAAGAGACGGAGTCGCAACTGTGGCTTACCGACTCCACAGCCCTGAAGCCCCATGCCCCCGGTCATATACTCACCAACTGGCGTCTACGGTTTTTCAGCACTACTCTGGTCCCGCCATCTTGTGAGAGCTGCTTCTGACTGTCCAGAAGTCAGTAGTTATGTCACAAGCTTTCAATTCAAGTTTGAGAGCTAGACGGGATCATGCGATCCTCAAATTTTGGATTACAAGAGGAAGGCCAGCGAGGGCTCAGACTTTAACCCCTTTGCAGCGGAGCCCATGTTCATATTTGTGATTGTTTTCACTCCCCTTCTTCCCAGAGCCATAACATTTTTTTATTTTTCCATCAATATGGCCATGTGGGGACTAGTTTTTTTGCGAGACGAGTTGTACTTTTGAACGACACCATTGGTTATACCATGTCGTGTACTCAAAAACGGGAAAAAAATTCCAAGTACGGCGAAAATGCAAAAAAAGTGTAATTCCACACTTGTTTTTTGTTTTCACCATGTTCACTAAATGCTAAAAAACTGACCTGCCATTATGATTCTCCAGGTCATTACGAGTTCATAGACACCAAACATATCTAGGTTCATTTTTATCTAAGTGGTGAAAAAAATTCAAAACTTTGTTTAAAAAAAATTGCACCATTTTCAGATACCGGTAGCGTCTCCATTTTCCAAGATCTCGATTTGGGTGAGGGCTTATTTTTTGCGTGCCGAGCTGACGTTTTTAATAATACCATTACGGTGCAGATACGATCTTTTGATTGTCCGTTATTGCATTTTAACTCCATGTCGAGGCGACCAAAAAAAACTTAATTCTGGCGTTTTGAATATTTTTCCTGCTACGCCGTTTAGAAATCAGGTTACGGTAATCTTTTTTTTTTTTATTGATAGATCGGGCGATTCTGAACGCGGCGATACCAAATATGTGTATGTTTGATTTTTTTTATTATTGTTTTATTTTGAATGGGGCAAAAGAGGTGAGGTGTGACTTGAACTTTTGTATTTGTAAAAAAAAAAAAAATTTTTTTTTTTTTTTTTACTTTTGGCATGCTTCAATAGCCATGGGAGGCTAGAAGCTGCCATAACCTGATTGGCTCTGCTACATAGAGGCGATGCTCAGATCGCCTCTATGTAGCAGAATTACTGCACTGCTATGAGTGCCGACCACCAGTTTCAAGGAGACCTCTGGTTGTCATGCCGACACACCGGTGACCCGTGATCACGTGACACGCGTCACCGGTGAGCGTATTTCCGGCCCGATGGCTGGAAGCGCTTGTTAAAGGCCGCTGTCAGAGTTTGACAGCGGCATTTAACTAGATAATAGCCGTGGGTGGATCACAATTCCGCCTGCGGCTAATGCGGGAACATATTAGCTGTTGAAAACAGCTGACATGTCCTGGCTTTGAGGTGGGCTCACCGCCGAAGCCCACTTCAAAGGGGGAGATGCTACATGCGCAGTACTAGAACGGCGCATGTCGCAAAGGGGTTAAGGTTGGACAGGCAGATTTGAATGGACTCAAAGTAGGCATGGTCCAACGGATGGATGTTCTAAAGGACAGAAAAGTTCAAGGAGGATGGGAGATTTTGCTAAATGAAATTCTCTATATATAAAACCGCCTGGCACTTTGACAAACTCCTGGGTTTTTAGCTGCTAGGTTTGGGTGACAGTAACCACCTGCTATCAAAGGAGAAAAAGAAAGGTATATTCCAAACAGCGCTCAGAAATGGAGGAAGAGGGGAGAAGATATGTCCTGTAGGGTTTTGCGCTGGGTGTCCTTAATTTCACAAAAGTGGCAGTGTATATAGATGAAGATACCACCTCACGTAACTTGATGCAAATGCATAAGCATGTAGTTCTATACATCAACCTGCAAACATGCCCAGAATTTAGGAAAGCAGGGTGCACTGATCCTAACAGGAAAGCTGGGTGCCAAATCCTACGCGTTTCTGTAGCTTGCGGCTTCCTTCAGTGATAAATGATGAAGGAATAGGATTAGGACCCTTTAGAATTCCCATACACCTGATTTCATGTAGGGGTGTGGCGTCATCAACCCCAATACATGTGGTTTTACCACTTGGGTCAACGGGCAATATTGTTCGACAGACCTGCCACCGGCCGGGGCAACGTATGGTCATAATATATACAAAAAAAAAGAAAAACGGATGGCATTCACCGGTTAAAAACTTCTTTATTCCAATACTTTAAACATCGGCATAGGGAGGATGGGAGCAGGAGTGGAAAGGACGACAGCCTTTTCGCGCTGCAGTAGCGCTTCTACTGGTGACCAGTAGAAGCGCTACTGCAGCGCGAAACGGCTGTCGTCCTTTCCACTCCTGCTCCCATCTTCCCTATGCCGATGTTTAAAGTATTGGAATAAAGAAGTTTTTAACCGGTGAATGCCATCCGTTTTTCTTTTTTTGTATCCATTGTGGCTAATTCCTTTGGAGTGGCACCTCGGTTCATGGAGCACTTCCCGTGGTACGCATGTTTGCAGTACCAGCTCACACAATTACTTGTGCAATGAATGGGCTTCCCCGCTGTGCGGATTAACACTTTGTTGGAGCTAGTATGGTCATAATATTATTGCACTTATACAGCCCCTGGAATCCTTAAACAGACAGATCCACGGTTACGTGGTGTTACAGCTAGACTCACACAGGTCAGTGCTGGGAGCGTATAGGACCTAGCTACTCTATCAGTTTCCTGTTTCATTCCAAATCAACTCCTCCCACCCCCTCAGGCTGCAAGGCTTCCTGGTGGTGGTCACTGCGTGCCGACACAGTGGACTCCTTACACCGGCGCCCTGTGTGTTTCTACACCAACACGGACGGACACCTCTGTGCTTACAACAAACAGCGCCATCTCTCTACGATACAGGCCGGACACCGTGCACCCAGCTTTCCTGTTAGGATCAGTGTACCCAGCTTTCCAAACAACCTAAATTCAGGGCATTATTTGCCGTTCGTTGTATAGAACTACATGCTTATGCACTTGCATCAATATATGTGAAGACATCGTGCACCCAGCTTTTAAAGTGACAGCAGTTTAGGGCACCCATCTTTTCCAGCCACTCGCCACTTAAATCCAAGGTAACAGCTTGAGCTTTTATGTTTAATTAACAGCATTTATACACATGTGCTGGCAGTCTGGTGTATGTATTATTTAAATACATTGCGGCCCTGGACACAAGGCACCCAACTTTCCTGTTAGGAAAGCTGGGTGCACTGAACCTAACAACCTAAATTCTGGGCATATTTGCAGGTTGTTGTATAGAACTACATGCTTATGCATTTACATCAATATATGTGACCTATATACACTGCCACTTTTG
Source organism: Dendrobates tinctorius (assembly GCF_039654945.1). Lineage (NCBI taxonomy): Eukaryota > Metazoa > Chordata > Amphibia > Anura > Dendrobatidae > Dendrobates > Dendrobates tinctorius. The sequence continues at coordinate 20,978,048 of NW_027361838.1, read as the reverse complement.
TGAAATTAAGGACACCCTCTTGCAGGGAGTATTGTTGTATACTTACTGCAAAACCCTGCAGGAGGACATATATACTCCCTTTTTTCTCCCCCATAAATGAAATTCTTACTGCACAATCGGTAACAATCCCCAAAAAAAGGGTGGATGAACACAGAACTTAAGCACTTACTAAAAAGGAAAATAAAATTTATATCAAATGGAAAGAGGAGGGCATAGCTAAAGAAGAATCTAATGCTGTTTGCAGGGCCAACGTTAGAAGAACTGAAACCAGTAATGTAGTAAAGCTTGCAAGGGAGACCAAAACCAGTACAACAGGATTTGGGGGTATGTCAAAAGCAAAAGAAAAATCGAAGAGACTATAGGATTTTTACACGATGAAAAGGGTGAAATTGTCAAAAATGATGTTGAAAAGGCCAAACGTTTAAATTCCTAATTTGCATCTGTGTTCTCTAAGAAAGCAAACGTATCAACTGATATTCACACTGATATTGAAGGAATGAAAGAATCCACACTAGTTATAAACAAAGAGCTAATTTACATGAATTTAAATCTCATTGTCCAGATGAATTAAATCCTAGGGTAATGAGAGTTAGAGGATATTGCAGAACCACTAGACAGAATCTTTGAAAAATCCTGGAAAACAGGAGAAGCCACAGAAGATTGGAGAGGCAAATGTTGTCCCCATCTTCAAAAAAGAAAAGACGACGGAGTCAGGAAATTACAGGTCAGTGAGCCTGACTTCTATACCAGGAAAGGTATTTGAACAAATTATTAAATAGCATATATGCAAACACGGATAAGAATACAGTAATTAACCAGAGCTAGCATGGGTTTGTAGCAAACAAGTCATGCCAGACTAATCTAATGTGCTTCTATGATGGAATCATTGACTGGGTGGATCAGGGAAATGCGGTAGACATAGTATATCTCAACTTCATCAAAGCATTTGATAAAGTGTCTCACACTATCCTTATTTAAAAAATGAACAAGTATGGGATTGACAAGGCTACGGTTAGGTGGATTCATAACTGACTCAGTGATACTACTCAAAGAGTGTTAATAAATGGTTGAACATCCAATTGGAAAAGTGTTTCAAGTGGGGTACCACAATACTCAGTCCTGACCCCAGGGTTGTTCAACATTTGTACAAATAATCTAGACAATATAACTGAAGGTAAACTGATCAAATTTGCAGACTATCCAAAGCTAGGAGGGACAGCTAACACTAGAGAAGACATAGAAAGGTTTCGGAAGAATTTAGATAAGTTTGAACAATGGGCAGTGACAAACAGAATGGTATTCAACAGTGAGAAATGTAAGATTTTACATCTGGGCAAGAAAAATGAAAATGACATCTACAGAATGGGAGGAATAGAACTAAGCAACAGCACGTGTGAAAAAGACTACAAATAGATCACAGTACACATGAATCAACAGTGTGAGGCAGCAGAAAAAAAAAGTAGTTCTGGGATGTATCAAGAGAAGCATAGAGTCTAGATCACATGAAGTATCCCCCTCAACTCCTCCTTGGTCAGGCCTCATCTCAAATACTGTGTCCAGTTCTGGGCAACACATCTAAAATAAAGATACATTTAAAAACTGGAGAAGCCCAGAGAAGAGCTACCAGGATGGTGAGTCGACTGCAAAGTATGGAGAAGTCCAGAGAAGAGCTACCAGGATGGTGAGTCGACTGCAAAGTATGTCCTATGAGGAACGGTTAAAGGATCTGGGAATGTTTAGCTTGCAAAATAAGAAGGCTAAGAGGAGGCTTAATAGCTGCCTACAAATATCTGAAGGGATTCACAGTGTAGTGGGATCATCATTATCATTTGCACATGGAAACACGAGACGCAATGGAATGAAACTGAAAGGGAGAAGATACAGATTAGATATTATAAAAACTTTTTGACAGTGAGGGTGATCAATGAGTGGAACAGGCTGCCATGAGAGGTGGTGAGTTCTCCTTCAATGGAAGTCTTCAACCAGAGGCTGGATAGACATCTGTCTGAGATGGTTTAGTGAATCCTGCGCTGCACTGAGCAGGGGGGTTGGACACGATGACCATGAGGTCCCTTCCAACTCTAACATTCTATGTTATGATTATGTTGCTCTCATATTAGGTGGCAAAAACCTGGTGACAGATTCTCTTTAGTACATATTATTGACTATAGGAAAGGTACGAATGCGAGAGCAAACAGCATGTATATTCACACTTCTGAACACCATTTGGTCACACCCTCCCCCCTTTACTCTTGTTCATATTTTGTTGATGCTGTTTACGACAGTTCAACGCATCCATTGCACATGCATAGCATTCACTTTATCAGTACAATGAGATGTGCAGTTAAAGTTATGACTACTGCATGTTTTTATTGTTACGCTGTTTACATACTAAATACATTCATTCCTCTGTCTAGCGACACACACACCCACACACACACACAGTGAGAAGACATAGTCCATGGAATAAAATAAGACACCCACTGAAAATAAGCCCTACCCCCATCTTTTGTAGCAAAAAAAATATAAGACCTTGTCTTATTTTCCGGGAAAAAACACTGTATATAGTAAAAATGATCACAGATTCAAGTCTCCTAGAAGGACTAAACATTCAAAATTTAAAAATGTGTCAGTAATGTAAGCTACACTAGTAACACTAGGTTACCAAGCGGGTTTAATATGATTGGCTGTTGGGCCTGTGTGTTTTGAGTGACTAAAAGAAACTGGCTGGGAAAAGTCAATCCTATAATTCAGTCCAGGGCTTGTAGGCCATTAACATCAGCTGGGTTAGGCCTGTTTCACACTTCCGTTTTCAGGCATTAGTCACAATACGCCGTTTGGGGAAAAAAAACGAATCTGATGGATTTGCCTTGTAGATCTGTTTTTTTTCTCCACAGACTTGTATTGGCGGCGGATTGTGACGGATGGCCTTCCGTTGCGTTGGTCGTGCGGCGGATCCGTCATAAAATTGGGGTCCGTCTGGCAGAAAAGACATCAATAGGAACGTTTTTCGTCTGCGTCAAAAAGGTGGACGGTGACAGATCCGTCGCTGTCCGTCTCGTAGAATGGATGCCTATGGGCGACGGATCCGTCCACGTCCGTCATAAATATGACTCTCCTCCATGCCCTGGGTACCATAATCATGTAAAAAAGAGAATATAAAAAATAGTGATATACTCACCTTCTGATGGCCCCCCGAGGTCTCCCGCCTGTCAGCCACGCTGCCAGTATCTTCCGGTCCCAGGGATGCATTGCGCGAATCACCTGAGAGGACGTCGCGGTCTCGCGAGCGTGACGTCATCTCAGGCCCTTCTCGCAAAGCATTCCTGGGAACGGAACGTACCAGGAGCGCCGCTGAGGAGATCGGGGGCCGTCAGAAGGTGAGAAAGCTTGGAAAGTGCAAGCATTCTGCAAGCTAAAAACGCTTCTGTTTTGTGGGAAAACTTTTCCACAGCATTTCTGCAACGTGGGCACTTAGCCTTGGACATTGAGCAGATAATTGGGACTTCCTGGAAACAAAATAAATACCAAATCTTACTTTAAATGTGATTTATCGCCAAGAGAAAAAATAAAAAAAATAAGAAAAATACCAACATGTCGAGAAGATATACACAAGTTTACCTGAAAATGTGCTGTAAGGAGGAGTTAACCGCTCGCCCCAGTTCTCACTTGTGTGTCCTGCTTCTGAATCTACAAGGTTAAAAAGACACAGGAAAGAAGGAAACGTGTAAAGAGGACAGCATAATACACAGGACACCTGTTGTTCTAGCATCTATTTGGGAGGAAGCTTTACTCTTTTTTGAATGATGGAAACAAGATGAAAGAGCATTATCCTTCATGCCATTACTGGGAAAAAGTTGATAGGACTCATAAATCAAAAGAGAGGCCAACAGGACAGTGGGTGCTAATGTCAAAATTTCCATACGGCTTGCTAGGTCACATACAGTCAGCAACATAAATCTTGGTACAATACTAAGGGCGCTTTCACTCTGGGATTCTCTGCACATTCACGGGTCTCTTCAGTGATTGCATCTGAACCCCCTGCAAAACGGGATTAGGACGCGTGCGCCGACAGAGCGAACATGTGCTCTGACGTGCATCATTTTCAGAAGTATACACAAACTGGAGGCTGACATCCAGACGCAGTCTACTACATCCGTGTGTCCACCTCCAGTAGGCGTATTATGCATGAGACATTTCACTTTTTTTCATAAAATAAGCAATATTAGATTTATATATAACAGGCAGTGAGGCGTAACCATGAAAGCACACAATGCAACGCTTCACATCCTTGCAAGCACACAATAGCAGCTGTGTAACCCTGAATGTTTCTAGATGTGCAGTTTGTTACTCTCCACACCTGCACATTACTAGAGATTAGGACCTCCCTTCATACAACTGACATGGTCTAATTTTAGGAAAAGGCACAGATGCCGCTACCACCTCATTGTCAGGCAATAGCTATCAACACAAATAAGTAACATCTGCTCCACAGTAAGACACCAGGAGAATTAACTTGCTATAACCGGTCTGTCTAGTCTGTCGCACCGTTCCCCTAGAACAGCATCCAACATCGCACCCCTCCGCGCTATCTATCTATCTCATATATATATATATATATATATATACACACACACACACACACACACACACACACACACACATATACACACACATATATATATATATACACACTTGAGTTAACTTAACCCCTTCATGACCCAGCCTATTTTGACCTTAATGACCTGGCCATTTTTTGCGATTCTGACCAGTGTCCCTTTATGAGGTAATAACTTAGGAACGTTTCAACGCATCCTAGCGATTCTGAGAATGTTTATTCGTGACATATTGGGCTTCATGTTAGTGGTAAATTTAGGTCGATAATTTTTGCATTTATTTGTGAAAAAAACCTGGAAATTTGGCGAAAATTTCGCAATTTTCAAATTTTTATTCTGTTAAACCAGAGAGTTATGTGACACAAAATAGTTACTAAACAACATTTCCCACATGTCTACTTTACATCAGCACAATTTTGGAAACATTTTTTTGTTAGGAAGTTATAAGGGTTAAAAGTTGACCAGAGATTTCTCATTTTTAGAACAACATTTACAAAACCATTTTTTTTAGGCACCATCTCACATTTGAAGCCACTTTGAGGGGTCTATATGGCAGAAAATACCCAAAAGTGACACCATTCTAAAAACTGCACCCCTCAAGCTACTCAAAACCACATTCAAGAAGATTATTAACCCTTCAGGTGCTTCACAGGAACTAACGCAAAGTGGAAGGAATAAATTGACATTTTAATTTTTCCAACAAAATATTTTCTTTTAGCATCAATTTTTTCATTTTTACATGGGTAAAAGGATCCTAAAATTTGTTGCGCAATTTCTCCTGAGTACACCGATACCTCATATGTGGTCATAAACCACTGTTTGGGCGCACGGCAGAGCTCAGAAGGGAAGGAGCGCCATTTGGCTTTTTGAATGGAAAATATGCTGGAATATTTAGCGGACACCATGTCGTGTTTGGAGAGCCCCTGTGTGCCTAAACATTGGAGCTCCCCCACAAGTGACCCCATTTTGGAAACTAGACCCTCCAAGGAACTTACCTGGATGCATAGTGAGTACTTTGAATCCCCAGGTGCTTCACAAATTGATTCGTTAAAAAAAAAAAAAAAGGTACTTTTTTTTCACAAAAATTTTCATTTTAGCCTCAGTTTTTTCATTTTCACATGGGCAACAGGGTAAAATGGATCCTAAAATTTGTTGGGCAATTTCTCTTGAGTACACCGATACCTAATATGTGGTCCTAAACCACTGTTTGGGCGCACGGCAGGGCCCGGAAGAAAAGGAGCACCATTTGACTTTTTGAACGGAAAATTAGCTCCAATCGTTAGCGGACACCATGTCGTGTTTGGAGAGCCCGTGTGCCTAAACTTTGGAGCTCCCCCACAAGTGACCCCATTTTGGAAACTAGACCCCCTAAGGAACTTATCTAGATACATAGTGAGCACTTTGGACCCCCAGGTGCTTCACAGAAGTTTATAACGCAGAGCTGTGAAAATAATTTTTTTCCCCTCAAAAAATGATTTACTAGCCCACAATTTTTTATTTTCACAAGGGTAACAGGAGAAATTTGACCCCAAAAGTTGTTGTCCAGTTTGTCCCGAGTACGCTGGTACCCCACATGTGGGGGTAAACCACTGTTTGGGCACACATCGGGGCTCGGAAGGGAAGTAGTGACATTTTCAAATGCTGACTTGATGGAATGGTCTGAGGGTGTCATGTTACGTTTGCAGAGCCCCTGATGTGCCTAAACAGTGGAAACCCTCCACAAGTGACCCCATTTTGGAAACTAGACAGCCCAAAGAACTTATCTAGATGTGTGGTGAGCACTTTGAACCCCCAAGTGCTTCACAGAAGTTTATAACGCAGAGCCATGAAAATAAAAAATCTTTTTTTTTCCACAAAAATAATTATTTTAGCCCCCAACTTTTTTATTTTCCCCAAGGGTAACAGGAGAAATTAGACCCCGAAAGTTGTTGCGCAATTTTTCCGGAGTACGCTGATACCACATATGTGGGGGTAAACCACTGTTTGGGCACACGTCGGGGCTCGGAATGGAGGGAGCACTGTTTGACTTTTTGAACGCAAAATTGGCTGGAATAAATGGTGGCGCCATGTCGTGTTTGGAGACCCCCTGATGTGCCTAAACAGTGGAAACCCCTCAATTCTAACTCCAACCCTAACCCCAACACCCCCCCCAACCCTAATGATAACCCTAACCCCAACACACCCCTAACCACAAGCATAACCCTAATCCCAAACCACCCCTAACCCCAATCTTAACCCTAATTCCAACTCTAACCCTAGTTCCAACCCTAACCCTAATTCTAACCCGAATTCTAACCCTAATGGAAAAATAAAAATATTTTCTTTATTTTATTATTTGTCCCTACCTATGGGGGTGATAAACAGGGGGGGGGGTTACTTACTTTTTTTATTTTGATCACTGTGAGAGTTTATCACAGTGATCAAAATAAATGAAAGAATCTGCAGCCGGCAGAATCCGGCGGGCGCCCATGATGCGGGACAGGAGGTACCGGGGAGGGTGAGGGGATCGGAAGGCTGGGGGGAGCGGAGGGAAGGGGGAGGGGAGCCGATGACTGCGGCGACCGATCGCTACCGTTAGTCGGTGGCCGGTCGGTGCCGTCAGTCAGTGGGGGGGTCTCATTGGTGTCTGCAGCCATGGTCGATGCTATTGCAGCATCGGCCATGGCTTGATTGCAATATTTCACCAAATTTCAATGGTGAAATATTACAATCGCACTGTGCATGCGCCCGCCATTTTCCAAGATGGTGAGGTGAGGTGGGGTGATTGGACTGCGGGGGGAGCGGGAGCAGATTGGCCAATCGCTGCCGTCAGTCCGTAGCCGATCGCCTCCGCCAGCCGGTGTGGGGGGGGCAGATTAGCGTCTCCTGCCATGTCCGATGCTACTGCAGCATCGGCAATGGCTGGATTGTAATATTTCATCAAATTTCATTGATGAAATATTATTATCGCTCTGATTGGCTGTTTCACTTTCAACAGCCAATCAGAGCGATCGTAGCCACGTGGGGGCTAAGCCACCCCCCGGGGTGAAGTACAATGCCCCCTGCATCTGTGGGTCGGGTGACCTTTCAGTGACCCCAGTCACCCGACCCGCAGGGGGGCTTTGAAGTCATGACACAGCATATGCGTCATGGGTCGGATTGGCACAGACTTTCATGACGCATACGCTGTGTCACAGGTTAGAAGGGGTTAATCAACTGTACACTGCAGAGATTCAGCAGTTTCTGAGCCAATTAGTGATGTGACCGTTCAATGAGCGTGGCCTCGTTCCATACAAGTGTATACAGCGAGGCTGCACCAACTGGACGGGATCATGTATCATATATACCCTCCAGTCCCGGCTCGAAAACCGGCGACTCCCCGCAGCTCAAAGTACGTGCTCCGGGGGTGGATTCATAAGCCTGCAGTCACACGGTGTCTGCAGAATATCAATTTGGACTAGCAACTGCTTTAAATAAAAATCCCTCAAGCTTCTCAATTCAGAAACACTTCATTTTAGTGCTGCGTTACACCATTGCAGAGATATTCAAATTTGCTACTTTTGGAGCTCAACACTGGAAATCTCTGGTTGCAGAGCAATTCTTCAGAGCCTTCTCTGGGGACATGAGATTTCCCATACTGAGTTCCAAAACCAACAAATGTGAATATTTATGCAATGGAGCGACACAAAGAAAAGACTTTTCACAAAGGTACATAGCTATATTTCTTTGAGAAAGTGACAAGTCCTCTTTAAAGGGTTATTCACATTGACATAGATACTGTTGGCTAGTACTTGTAAAAACAAGTCCTTTTGCAATATATGGCTATACTATATTAACATCTGGACCCAGTTCCTAAGATCTAAGCACTTGTTTACAGCTAGCTGTCTACGAAGCTGACTGTCTCTCCCTCCATCCTGGAAGCTTCAAAACAGTGCTTACAAGCTCAGTAAGAGAGCTTGTAAGTGCTGCATGTTCTGCTGTCTAGCAGTGGTCATGTCTCTAAGGCAGCACGCTGTAAACAAAAAAGTGTTAATCCCTCAATAACTGAAGGACTAAGCACTCTGTAGTTAAATTGAGGTGATATTTATAAGCAATCCAATGTGAATGTTTATTATACATAAGTTTTGTTCAATAACGGTGTACACAGCGCCTCACCACTGTAGTCATACCACCTTATCACTAGCGCGTCTCCTAAGTGCAATCCGCCTATCTGAACAAGGTATAAGTTATTAACCGCAACTTTGTATGTATAATAAACATGCATAATGGATTACTAATAAATCTCTCCTCAATGTAACTACAAAATGCCTAGATCTTCGGATCTACTATAGGGGTAGGAACTTATTTAGTGCACCACCTTCTCGGAGTGCAATGATATTCACGTAATTGCAAATATTTTAAAAGGCAGTAATTTGTAAAATTGCTTGTATATACAAGCACTATCCAACAACACTCATTCATGAACATGGGACTAACCATTTAAGGCTGAACACTCACATTAAGTGGATAACACTGCAAGGTAACCTGAGGACAGACTTGCCTAAAACAAAGATCATTTATTTCTGGCTATCCACATTACCTGTGTCCGATTCCCTCTCTTCTTCTCTAGGCGGACTAATCGTAAAGGGTAGTTTCCTTTTCATAGATGACTTCTCTTTGATATCTTTCCCACCTTCAGTCCTGTCCAATTTTGGAGTCCGAGCATATGATGCAATTTTTTCCTTATTCTATGAAGAAAAATAAACACATACAAATATAAAATAGTTTATCTAGTATGATAGAAAGTTGCAAAATATGTCACCATGTTACTAGCACATGCTTGAACTGTAGCAAGGGGTTCTTAAAATTAATGGAAAAAGTAAAAAAAAACTGCTCATCCAAATTTTATTCCATCTCTATTAAAAAAAAACCCAGCATGCCATATTATTGCGTATGTTTCACAGAAAAAATCTGACGAGTTTTTGGCTTATAGACACCCTTAGTCATAGCGAATTATGGTAATAAGGGCAGCTGTTTTTTATGGAATATACTCAATAAGACATGCTGGATTTTCTTCTTTTTTTTTTTAAACTCAAGATGGAATAAAATTTGGATTTTATTTTTTTTTTTACACTGAATTGGGATGTGCAGTTTTCTTTACTCTATCCACTAGAGTTGAGTGAAACAGGTCGGTCAGATTCAAAAGTCGCCGACTTTCGCCAAAGTCGGGTTTCGCCGATTGAAACCCAACCCTAGCGTGAGGTCAGCCATGATCAGCGCGCCATGGTCGCGTTTCAAATGATGCTTTCAGCGCCTTTTCTCACCCAATGATGGAGGACGCACACTGTGGGCAACGCGATGACATGCGCAGCGGCCAGCACCATCTTAGAGAAGGGCATTAAAGTGATTGGCTGGATTTGTGTGGCGTCACAGTGGGGTATAAAAGGCTGTGACCGCCATCTTATGCCGATCTTACAATAGGGAGAGGTGCTGCTGCTGATTCTGAACAGGGAGAGTGTTAGGCAGGGAAGAAGAAGAAAAAAAAAAAACTGCTTCTGCTGATAGCGCTTTTCACTGTACAGTTAGTGTGCAGTGAAAGGGGAGGATTTTTGTTGTGTGCAGCAGCGCTGGTGGTGATTAGGCTGCCTTTTAAGGCTACCTGCTAGCTGCATTGCTGTGTGCACTCTGCTGTGCAAACTGCTTTTTTCAAAGCACTCCAAATTTTATTATTTTGTCCTGGTGAGTTACTGAGCGTTCATTTTTTCACACACCGTCTAGCGTTGTACGCGCCTCACACACTACCGTGTACCGGCTGGTATCACGGACAAATAGAAGCTATCTGGGTGTGACTCTGGAAGAAAAAGCCAAGGAGTTTGTCCGTTTTTCCAGACCTACACCTTAGAGTCGTGTACATTATTCAAACAGTTTCGTATATCTGCTGTTAGATTACGATCAAAACTAGACACAGACAGCGTGTGTCAGTCCGTATACAAATACACGGAGCTTGACAATTTTCCTTACACACATCGTATAGAGCTGTCCGATTCTCCAACAGTATTGTATATCTGCCGTTCGCATTACAGTCACTTTTATACCTAGTCAGCGTGTGTGTGACACTCCGTAAATACATATACGGAGATTGTTAGTTGCACAAAAATCGTATACAGCTGTACACTTCTGATACAGTTCCGTATATCTGCTTGTTGGATTACGGTCCAATACATACTGCGAGAGCGTCTGTGACTAACATAATATATACATTGATTTAATTTGTTTAATACACCTTACACAGCTGGACGCTCCTCATACAGTACCATCTCTCTGCTGGTATTTTTGGTATATTTTCCCAAACATGAGGAAGTATGGTGAAAGAGGCCGCGGACGTGGGCAGGGGGGCACAGCTGGTACTGATGGTGGTGGTGCATCGGCTGGTTCTGGCAAAAGCACAATAGCAGCTAAGGCTAGTTTCACACTAGCGTTTATTTCCTGCAGCGCACGGCGCCGCTAAGCCCCGCCCCCTCCTGGCTCCCTGCCCGCCCCATCTGGTCATCGGCGCCTACTAGCGCACATGGACGCTTGCGATCCGCGCACCATATCTTTAGCATAGGGTGCGCAGACCGTGCGCTGGCCGTGCGCTAGTAGGATTTTAGCGTGCGCTGCGCACTTTTGAAGGTGCGCCAGTGTGCGCCGAACGCAGCATGTTGCATTTTGGCGCACACGGCAGATGCATGGACCAGTAGGCATGGCCAGGGCCGTTACGGGTCCATCACTGCGCACTGGGTTAATGTGGTGGATGCAGGCTCCACTGGGGACAGCGGCGGTGGAACAGTGCTGCCTAGCCCACGGTATAGGAAACAGTTGGCTGTAGGCACTCGCTCCTCCTCGTCTAACAGCGAAAGCTTGTCCACAGAGCGCAGTCGCACGAGCACTACATCCGCAGCTGGCAGTGTTGCACACGAGGTGCCCCACTGTCAAACAGCTAGTGGTAAGCATCAGCAGGCTGTGTTAAAGATGATGTCTTTGGGCGACAACAGACACCGCGGAGGTACTGGCCGACTACTTGCAGCGACAAACTGAGTCATGGCTGGGCAGTCTACATCTTGAGCCCGGCAAGGTAGTCAGTGATAATAGTCGTAATTTTGTGGCAGCCATAGCCCGCGCAAAACACACACATACCTTGCCTGGCTCACAATTTGAACCTGGTGGTGCAGTGCTTCCTTAATTATCCGGAGTTAACATCCCTGCTCCATAAGGTGCGTAGACTGTGCTCGCACATCCGTCGCTCGGCCATACACTCCAGTCGTACGCAGAAGCTGCAGCGATTGCTCCACCTCCCCAAGCACCGCCTAATCATAGACATTGCAACAATGTGGAACTCCACCCTGCACATGGTTGAGAGGCTGTGCGAATAGAGGCAGCCTGTAATGCATTTGTGGGAGGATACACGGGTAGGCAGTTTGAGGGAAGACATGGAATTGTCGGGTGTGCAGTGGTCAAAGATGAAAGACCTCTGTAAAGTCCTTCAGTGTTTTGAGGAATGCACACAGCTGGTAAGCGCAGACGACGCCATCATAAGCATGAGCATCCCACTTATGCGTCTGCTCATGTAAAGTTTGACGCATATTAAGGATCAGGCGTCTGCAGCGGAGGAGAAGGAGGAGAGAAGCCTTGATGACAGTCAGCCATTGTCTGGTCAAGGAACTGTCCTGGACGAGGTGGAGGAAGAAGAGGAGGATGAGGGGGATGATTATTTTGGGCAGGAGGATGTTTCTCAGGGGGCAAGAGAAAATGTTGGCGTTCCAAGGTCAGAGACAGTGTTTATGCGTGACTGTAGGGATGTGGATTTGCCAGAAACTGCTCCTCCACCCACCACAGACAGTGCATCATTGACACCTGGAACATTGGCCCACATGTGCGATTATGCCTTGCGGATCCTAAAAAGGGACCCCCGCATTGCCAAAATGATGAGGCATGACGACTACTGGCTGGCCAGCATCCTCGATCCACGCTACAAAGGCAAATTACACAACATCATGCCACAGGAGAACCTAGAGATAATATTGGCAAACAAACAAGCAACTCTGGTAAACCGTTTGTTTGAGGCTTTCCCAGCACACAGCAGCATTGCTGGTTCTCCCACGAGCCGTAGTGGGCACAATGGAAGAGGTGTTCGTGGTGCACACAGCAGAAGTGGCGTTGGAGACAGAGGTTTAATAACCATGTTGTGGAATGATTTCTCAAGTACCGCTCACACAACTGCTAATACTGCATCGATTAAAAGTGACAGGAGGCAGCAGTTGTCAACTATGGTTACAAACTACTTCTCCTCCCATATCGATGTTCTCCCTCACAGGTCATTCCCCTTTGACTATTGGGCCTCTAAACTGGACGCCTGGCCTGAATTGGCACAATATGCCTTACAGGAGCTCGCTTGCCCTGCTGCTAGAATGTTATCTGAAAGAGTCTTCAGTGCTGCTGGATCAATCCTGACAGAAAAAAGGACCCGTCTGTCGACCCAAAATGTTGATGATCTAACCTTCATTAAAATGAACCATGCATGGGTTTCAAAGGATTTTGTCCCACCTTCCCCTGATGACACATAGGTTACCAGAAAAGTGCCTCGGTTTTTTCCTCCTCTTCATCGGACTTGCCCCCCCCCCAGTTTTGATCCTGGCTAAAACCGTTTCTTATAGACATGGCGAACCCTCAGGTAACCCTAAATGAAGGTCAATGGATACAGGTGGCTGAATTGAAGGAATTGTTTAATCACACCTATTTACCGTGACTAAAAAATTACAAGCTGAGGATTTAACTCTTGGCGTTTTCATAAGGGAGTGGAAGAACTTGCTATTTTGCCTGTCCCAAAGAGGAGATGTAATCGCAGATGGCATTTCTGCTTCAATGAAACGGAGAGAGACACAGCTATTGGAAAATAAAATTTTTCTGGCAGCTGTTTATGTGGACCCAAGTCATCGTATATTGCTTGATGATCAACAGCTTACTAAAGGAAAAAGAAGCTCTGAATGAGGTAGCCGGTAAAGGATGAGTGGCCTACAGGAGGACAGCCAGGCGCAAGAGGACTTGGGTCCTGACAGTGCTACTGCTGCCATATCTTCATCCTCATCAGATGAGGAGTTTGACTTTGACAAGTATTTGGATGATGTGGAGCAGGCAAAGCGTTGCTGCAAGGAAAAAGATTTCACTCCGTCTCCTATAGCAAGCAGATTGACCATATTTCAGCATAATGTTTCACTTGCTCTCAAAGAAAAAGAAAAATTCAACCGTTCATCAAAACTGACTGTGCATGAGGCAATTCCTTTACACCTGGAAATTGATAGAGATGTTGCCCATGTGGTTACGGCTTTGCCTCCAACCCAAGTTAGTGTAGAGAGGTTGTTCTCTGGCCTTAAAATTATTAGGTCAGATTTTAGGTCATCTACGAAGGAGGATCTGATGGAGGTAATTCTATTTCTTAGAACAAATTCTAGACTGCACAAATGTTATTTAGTATGTTTTTGTTGAAAACTGTTTTTTGCCACTTACATAGTTTATTACATAGTGAATATATATATATATATATATATATATACACACACATACATACATACACACACATATATATATATATACATACACACACACATACTGTATATATGTAATCGATATTACATAGTGTATTACATATTTACACTTTATTAGTTTTTTGTGTTCTAAAGTTGTATTCCGATGAATATATATAATGTTCTATCTAAATGTCTTGATTATTGTATCATAAAAATAATTAAATGTTTGATGTTCACATTGTACTACAATAAATTTTTCACTTAAATATAAGCAATATATGTTGGAGTCTGAGTCGGTGGAAGGGAAATTGAGGAGTCGGAGTCACGGGTTTGGCTTACCGACTCCACAGCCCTGGTGTATGCCTCATGAAATATATACGGAGATTTACTGTTATCCATAGACTGTATAGAGCTGTATGCTTCTGATACAGTACCATATATCTGCTGGTATTTTGGGTCCCTTTTCAAAAACATGAGGAAGTATGGTGGAAGAGAACGCGGATGTGGGCATGGAGGGCCACCTGGTACTGATGGTGGTGCATCTGCTGGTAGTGCCAAAAACACAATAGCAGCTAAGGCAGGAGGTGTTGAGCCAGCGTCATGGTGTAGCTCTGGAAGGCCTGTAAGGCTCCCTTTTCTGGGAGAAGGTAGACTGCTTTTAAAGCTTGAGTATCAGGAACTGTTTGTGGCTTACTTTGCTGAAACAGCCTCCAGCTCTATCGCCTCCTCTTCTAAAGTTGTAAAAAATGCAAGCACTGAGTCGTAACTGCAGGCTTCTGGTCAGGAGCAACCCCTTTCCTTGTGTCCTTCACCCACACCAAAAGTGAAGGAAGTGGAAGCACACACCTCAGATTACTCCATGGAGCTCTTTTCACATACCATGCCTGGGTTAATTAAAAATAGGGCCCATCATGTACTGGAGCAATGTAAATGGGGCAGATCAGACACTGGAGCAGCATTTAAGGGGCCCATTATACACTGGAGCATTACAAATGGGGCCCATTATATATGGAACACTATAAGGGCCCATGATACACTGGAGCATCATCCATGAGGCCCATCATGTACTGGAGCATTGTAAATGGGGCAGATCAGAAACTGGAGCAGCATCTAAGGGGCCCATTATACACTGGAGCATTACAAATGGGGCCCATTATATATGGAGCATTATTGGAGCCCATCATACACTGGAGCATCATCCATGAATCCATGAGGCCCATCATGTACTGGAGCAATGTAAATGGGGCAGATCAGACACTGGAGCAGCATCTAAGGGGAACATTATACACTGGAGCATTACAAATGGGGCCCATTATATATGGAGCATTATGTGGAGCTCATCAGATACTGTATGGAACATTATATGCGACTAATTATTTGGTATAGAGAAATATATGGGGCTCATTATTCTGTATGGCGCACAATGTGGTGGCCATAACACTGTATGGAGTAATATACTGTCCTATTTTTGAGCTATTGTACAATTTAAAACAGATCAGTCATGTCATGTAAGCAGTGAAGTATTTGTCATTGTACTACACCTATATTTCTGTGGTGTATCGGAGCATAATGAGTTGTGGTATGTGTTAAAGGGGAGCACTGATACTCTCTGGCCCAGGGCACACGAAAACCTGGAGCCAGCCCATCCCCCCCACAACTTTAGCCAAATAACCCCCAGTTGTCAATGCGTAACTATTATTAGGAAGTAAATTAAGGTTGACAAGCTTCAGTTATAAGAATTGATGTTTTTGGCATTGAAATGGGCACTGTAGGTGTGTTTACTGTCTTCCACTCCCTGCCGACTTTGCTTCCCCATTGACTTGCATTGGGTTTCGTGTTTCAGTCGGCCTCCGACTTTTCAATATAGTCGGCCGATTTTGTTCGACCCGACTTTTGCGAAAGTTTGGTTTCATGAAACAAAACTCGACCCGAAAAAAGGCAAAGTTGCTCATCTCTACTATCCACTTGATGGTCTGCAACTGTAAGCTGAACTCCTACATACCAAGACCAGTTTCTTTCAAAATCAGCAGGCAACAGGATTGTAAACATGGTAATCCATGATTGTTCATGTTCTTAAAATTAATAGCAATCAGGACACTGATTCAAAAACGTTTACAGCAGAAAAATGCCATAAAAAGCTGTGACTCGCCATTTTCACCTTCCTCCAACAAAGTGTTTAGGGCTAAGGGCGATACCGGACATGGTGAGCGGCGGCATTCCACACACCACAAATCTGACTACAGATTTGTGGCGAAGCGCACACTTCATGATCACACCACTTCACAATACCTTTACTGATTTTTTTTTCGATTGACTAGAGCAATTAAAGACACGGACTCAAAATCATTAAAGGGGTACTCCGGGGAGATACAATTTTGAAAAAAATTTTTTTACTGTCCTTGCCCTCAAAATATAAAGTAGAGATGCCCATTGCACTTTTATTATCTTTATAACACTTGTAATTTTGTGTGACACAATCTGCTCCTCACTGCTCCCCCCTCCAGTCTTGGACAATACGTCACACACCAGTGTTCAGCTCCGAACTGAGTAACAGCCAGCCTGAGAAGAGGGTGCATTGCAAGCCCTCTGTTCTCTACAGAGATACCGCTATTGTTAGGAGACTGGCTGATAGTAACACTACGGAGCTGGACACGGACATGTCCCAGGCGGAAAGGATGAGCAGTAAAGAGCAGCTGCTGTCACACCAGCCTACTGATTATAGCCCGTTTACTGCAGGGATACTAGCAGGGAGCAGGCCATGTTCTTGGAGACTCTTGGAGGATTGCTGGTATGAGCTCTCGTGTTGTCGTAAGCCAAGTGTATTCCCTCGTTTGTCTCCCTGCTTTGATTTTAGTGGTAGTGGGGACTGACCAGCATTGACCCCATCCTCTCCCTTTCCAGGGTGTATGGCAAGGGCCAGTCAGGGATTAGGCCCCTGCTCAGCGATAGGTGCGGAACCTATTTAGGGTAGACAGGGTGTTATATCTGCCTAGAGGTCTCCACTTCCCCCTTTCCTAGTGTTTGGGCTCCCCCTCCCTCTTCCCCATTGTTGTGCACCTAGCTTCTCCCTCACCCAGCGTGACAACCCTTTTAAGAGCGCCTGCAAAAAGTTAATACATGGGCATGAAAAACCCATTACAGCCTACTAGTGTTTAGGGTGAAGAAGGCTTTTCTGAAAATGTCCAATGTAAACCAATCGCTGTACCGTTAACCTAGTTCTGAACAAAAGGTGGTACCTGCAGATAGTCAGGATTTATCACATAGCTCTACCGGTAACCATAATCCCCAAAAAACATGCACACTCAGTAGAGCATTCATGTGCCCAAATTGGGGGAAAAAAAGCAGCTACTTGCGACTTATCCGACATTTTTAAAATATTAGATACCCTTATCCATTGGGATAGTCAGGAGGCTCTTATACACATTACATGGGTTCACAGATTAAGTAAGTTGCATAAGGCCTTATGTTTCTGAAGGGAATTTGCAGCTTAGTGTCCTCAATATTGATCTGTGAACACTATATAATTTTAGTGTTATACCATGACTAGCTATGAACCCGTTCTACGCCCGGGTGGCGAGCATTTTTATTGGTATATGGTCTCTCATCCTGGTATGTGCTGCCACCCTCCTATCCTGGTATGCATGGAACCCCTCATTCCTATCCTGGTATGCATGGTACCCTCACCCCCCCCCCCAATCTTGGTATGCATGGCACCCCATTCTTCATCCTGGTATGCATGGTCCCCTCACCCCCCAATCCTGGTATGGCTGGTACTCTCTCATCCCTATCCTGGTATGCATGGTCCCCTCACCCCCTATCCTAGTATGCATGGCCCCCTCACCCCCAATCCTGGTATGCATTGCCCCCTCACCCCCAATCCTGGTATGCATGGCCCCCTCACCCCCTACCCGGGTATGCACGGTCCTCTCATCCCCCAATCCTGGTATGCATGGTTCCCTTCATCCCCCCAATCCTGGTATGCATGGTCCCCTTCATCCCCCCAATCCTGGTATGCATGGTCCCCCTCATCCCCCAATCCTGGTATGTATGGTCCCCTCATCCCCCAATCCTGGTATGTATGGTCCCCTCATCCCCCAATCCTGGTATGTATGGTCCCCTCATCCCCCAATCCTGGTATGTATGGTCCCCTCATCCCCCCAATCCTGGTATCCATGGTCCCATCACTCCTATTAAAACTACACACATACCAAAAAAAAAAAAACAAACAAAAAAAACATTTATACTCACCCTTCTTTCCTGTGCTCCAGCGCTGTCACCACATTCTGCTGGAGGCTGGGGGAGGAGTCTGGCGCCAGAGTACGCGCATGCCCATAGCGCCGTCCAGCGCCATATTGCCGGCTGCACTCCTGCCCCGGTCTCTGGCCGAAGAGAAGCGCCGCGGCAACGCTCCTCCCGGTCAGGTAAGTATGGTGCCGGACATGGCGGTATGCAGTGTGTACACATACCGCCATCTCTGGCGCCATACACACTCCGCACCACTGGATGCCTCATTCTGTCTGGAGCCAGACTGGTATGCATGGCCCCCTCACCCCCTACCCGGGTATGCACGGTCCTCTCATCCCCCAATCCTGGTATGCATGGTACCCTTCATCTCCCCAATCCTGGTATGCATGGTCCCCCTCATCCCCCGATCCTGGTATGCATGGTACCCTTCATCCCCCCAATCCTGGTATGCATGGTCCCCCTCATCCCCCAATCCTGGTATGCATGGTCCCCCTCATCCCCAAATCCTGGTATGCATGGTCCCCCTCATCCCCAAATCCTGGTATGCATGGTCCCCCTCATCCCCCAATCCTGGTATGCATGGTCCCCCTCATCCCCCAATCCTGGTATGCATGGTCCCCCTCATCCCCCAATCCTGGCATGCATGGTCCCCCTCATCCCCCAATCCTGGCATGCATGGTCCCCCTCATCCCCCAATCCTGGCATGCATGGTCCCCTCATCCCCCAATCCTGGTATGTATGGTCCCCTCATCCCCCAATCCTGGTATGTATGGTCCCCTCATCCCCCAATCCTGGTATGCATGGTCCCATCACTCCTATTAAAACTACACACATACCAAAAAAAAACAAAAAAAACACATTTATACTCACCCTTCTTTCCTGTGCTCCAGCGCTGTCACCACGTTCTGCTGGAGGCTGGGGGAGGAGTCTGGCGCCGGAGTATGCACATGCCCAAAAGCGCCGTCCAGCGCCATATTGCCGGCCGCACTCCTGCCCTGGTCTCTGGCCAAAGAGAAGCGACGCGGCAACGCTCCTCCCGGTCAGGTAAGTATGGTGCCGGACATGGCGGTATGCAGTGTGTACGCATACCGCCATCTCCTGCGCCATACACACTCCTCACCACTGGATGCCTCATTCTGTCTGGAGCCACACTGCGCAGGCGCGTCGCGCTTGCGCAGTCTATAAAGGCTTCGAACAGAGTGACGCTTACAGCGTTATATTATAGATGTTAAGACAGAGTCGTGTACTGTGCAACGCTTGCCGAGCACCTCCACCATAAAACATCCAATATGAACCAGACCGAAAAACCTCGTTGTGAAAATCGGAAGAATATGGAAAAACAGGATAGCTCTGCATACTGTACTTTTATGGGTATGTGAAATATAAGCACATATCCAATTTTATTTTTCTCAGTTCAGGGCTTTCATATAGAACAATGGCTGGATCCATCAGATAACGGCTAAACAGCAGTGGGACTCACTTATGTGTCAAGGAGGAAACTGAAAACCAAATGAAGAAAATCTAAATTGCAATGGCAAGTTTTCTTCAATAAGGGTGGGTTTCTCCGATTATGTAAAGTATATTGTGGAATGGAAATCTGGTCTGGGTAAGAGTTGTCTTCTCTGTAATTTGTGTTTAATTCCTGATCATTGAGCACAAGCTGCCCATCACTGCAGTGCCAGGCACAGAGCCGCCATGTATTCAGTGGAGTCTGGTAATGAATAGCTCAGCAACCACAGACAAGTGTCAGGTCTACACCAGCAGCAGATGAACTGCGACCAATATATAGAAAGTACCAAGGGAGACATTCCTGCTAATACTGAAGTATGAAAAAACACAGAACACCTCAGGAGCTTTTAATAGAGAATAATCCAGACAGAGGACCATACAGAAGGTTAATAGAAGGGTCCTTCATACATATGAGCTCTTATGAAAGCTAAAAGCCACTCTCCGCTACATCAAGGTAACCCTGACATAATGCGTGTGAAGTGGCTCTGCATGTTCCCGTAAAAATGAACACTCACTGAAAGACACTTAAAGCCCAAGTAAAAGCCTTTCTTTTATTGCTCCGTTTAACAGCTCATCTCAAGATGCATTTTCACTTTTAGCGTGAAATATGAGCAAAACAACCAAAATACATCAAACACTCCCATTGTAGGGCACCTCTGGAGACACAGGAAAGAAACTGAAAGTTAGCTTTAAGGCCAAGGCCTGTTTCACACTTCAGTTGGTTGATGTCAGTCAAAATCCGTCATTTTTAAAAAAGAACGGATACGCCATTTTTTTGGGCGGATCCGTCTTTTTTCCCATAGACTTGCATTAGCGGCTGATTTTGATGGATGGTCACCCGTTGCATCCGTTTGACGGATCAATCATAATTTTGGCGTCCGCTGTCTGGAGTGGACGGACAATGAAAAGTTTTTGGTTTGCATTAAAACAGCGGATAGCAACGGATCCGTCGCTGTCCGCCAGGCGTTATAATGGATGCCTATGGGCGACAGATCCGTTGCCAACCGTTAATTGATGGAATCTGCCAACGGATCTGCCTTTTTATACTGAGCATGCCCGGAAAAAAATTACTTTCATGAAATTCTCCCTCTGTGTCTCTTTCTCTCTCTCTCTTCCAGACATCAGTTACTTTAAATTTCATGCACCAGATCCGTTTCTTTCACACTTTGGTGGTTTGCAACTGACGTCAAACAACTGAAGTGTGAAACAATCCTTGGACGGATCCGCTGCAGCCACTAAGTGCGTGAAATTTAAAGGACGCGATCTTTGGAAAAAGAGAGAATTTCATGAAAGGAAATTTTTCCGGGCATGCTCAGTATAAAAAGGCAGATCCGTTGGCAGATTCCATCAATTAACGGTTGGCAACGGATCCGTCGCCCATAGGCATCCATTATAACGCCTGGCGGACAGCGACGGATCCGTTGCTATCCGCTGTTTTAACGCAGACAAAAAAAGTTTCATTGTCCGTCCACTCCAGACAGCGGACGCCAAAATTATGACGGATCCGTCAAAAAACGGATCCAACGGATGACCAGCCGTCAAAATCCGCCGCTAATGCAAGTCTATGGGAAAAAAGGCGAATCCGCCAAAAAAATGACTGACGTCAAACAACTGAAGTGTGAAACAGGCCTAAATCCTCACAAGCATTTGGTGAATTTTTCCAATATTTACGTTAGTGCATAAAAATACAAAACAAAACAGTATATTACAGTTCCAGGAACGTGGCTGAAGATCACAGAAGTCTCGTGCCCACTATGCCTTTTTTAAACGCTGTCGGTAATTGACCGGCGGTTTGATTTTGACATGTCAAGTTTTGTTGGAGCAAATGTGTTGTGTATTTTACCCATAAACTTGAATAAGATTAGAAAATACATAGACAAAAAAAAAAAAAAAAGTTGTATGCGTTTTTATTGCATTTCCACAGCAAAATGACTTACATGACCATCAGTAAAGTTTTATCAAAGTAGAGGCATATAAAACATTGAAAACTGATATTTCAAACAGGACATCGAAAAGATAAAGACTGCAGGAAAAAAAAAAAGCTAACAATGGTTAAAAAAGAAAAAACAACAACAAAAAAAAAACTCCACAAGTAACACAATTTAGCCAACTGGTGCAGAAATGCCACGGTATCCAATACTTATCGAGGGTACTTGACCTAAAGGTGTTTTAAGCCAATTAAATTTACTGTTAAAGAAGCATTCCTCCTCCCATCAAAACTTATCCTCATATATTGCAATCATCATATTATACAACACTGTGTACTTACAATTGCTCATTTTGCCTTTCTACCCATCCAATTCTTTTTTCCCCATTAACTATATGACATCACATGATTAAAAAGGCTCCGTTACACACAGCGAGATCGCAGATTTTGTGATGCGCCAGCGATCTCGCTGTGTGTGACACGCATCAGTGACTGCCCCCCCGCCGGGTATCGCTGATCATGCTCGAATGTCCTGGGCCATTTTTTGATTGTTGGTCTCCCGCTGGCCAGCATGCATTGCTGCGTGTGGCAGCGGGAGACCAACGCGAGCTCCCAGCGCTGTAAGCAGACGCTGGGAGCTGGTATTCAAGGTAAATATCGGGTAACTAAGCACGCTCGTCGCTTAGTTACCCGATATTTACCTTGGATACCAGCGTCCTCGCTGGTCCTGATCGCTGGTGAAATCTGCCTGTTTGACAGCTCACCAGCGATCATGTAGCGAGGCACCAGCGATCCTGACAAGGTTGTATCGTTGTCGGGATCACTGGTGCATCGTTTAGTATGACGGGACCCTAACTCCTTTCCGACCTTGGACGTACTCTGTATGTCATGGTTCACTGGTACTTACCGACCTTGGAAGTACTGAGGCGATTGCCACCTAGTGTCTTTAACCCCCGAAATACTGCAATCACAGCCTTTAGCAGGCGTGCAGAGGGAGGGAGCCCCCTCTGTACTATCAATGGGGGCCCGATTGTTGCCATGGTGACCAGATGCCTTGATGACATCTGGGTCATCATGCTACGGCAAGCCCCTCAGACCATGCGCTGAGCACGGTCTCAGGGGCTCGTGTCAGTAAAGCACCGACAGTTATAATGCATTGCAATGGATTGTAACAGCGATCAGGCTGTGAAAGTTTGGCATCGCTGCATTCGTGATGACCCGCCCCATAAAACTGCCCCACTAGTTAACCCCTTCAGTGAACACCGTAAAAAAAAAAATTGAAGGAGGAAAAAAAACAAACATGCTTTTTCATCATATTGACAAACAAAAAGTAGAATAAAACACGATCAAAAAGAGTAATGTAAATACAAATGGTATCTCTGAAAACATAATATTGTCTGGCAAAAAGCAAGCCACCACATAGCTCCATCAGTGGAAACAAAAAAGAAAAAAAAAAAAGAAAAAAAAAAAGTAATAGCTCTCAGAATACAGTGATGCAAAAATAATTTCTTCCATAAAATAATTTTATTGTTTAAAAGCTCCAAAACATAAAAAAAAATTACATAAATGTGGTATGGCTCTAATCGCACTGACCCGAAGAATAGGCAGATGGAGGCACTGTGGACACTGTCTCGCCTATGAACTGGTGGGGTTCATTTTTTTAGGCGTGCATAAAAACGCAGCCCACCATAGTTTTGTGCACTTCTGAAAAGGACACCGCTGAACAGAGTAAATATGCTGCCTCATTATAATGAATGGATCTCTCGGGGGTTGCCTCTGAATAATGTCACTTGGAGATTTAGATGGAACCCCAAAGTAAAGCGGTCGGCGTAGAGAGCCAGATAAATGTGATCCCAAACATAAGCAAAGTGTTCCCAATAAAAGCTTTAACTCAATCCCCAATTAAGAATGTCCTCACTCAGGTCCGTCATCCGTCAATGGAAATATAGAGGACTTCCACGCACAAAGGCTAAGAAAAAGCACTATGGCTCCTCGCTCCCCAAAAGAAATCCATCGAATTCTGCACTCCCAAATCCAAATGATCCCCTTCATCCTGAGCCCCAGTGTGTCTACACAACATTTAGCGCCTACATGTTTGGCATTTCTGTAGAGATATATTTTACGGTTATGGTTTGAAGGTGCCATGACCCACTGGGCTCTCCCAGTGGGTCATGGCACCTGCAAACCATAACCGTAAAATATGCACTATATTATGGTGTTCACTCCCATCTGAGCTTTGCACTGTGCCTCAAAAGTATTTCCCGTTTAATTTGCATATTCATATTTCCCAGGGAGCATTGCACCTAGGATTTCACCGAGCGCCTCTGCCGGCTGCCGCAGTGTTTTCTTTGACTGGTCTCCCTGAGGTCAGTGATTGTTTCGTGATGTTGGTCTACTAGGCATTGCTCCCACCTAGCCAGAATCCTACTCCACACTGATGAGGGGCAACACCCCGAAACAGCTGTCTGTGGATGGATACCTGGCCTTGGTATTTCCCTTGTCATATCTGTAAACTCGTAAGAGCTGGATATTGACTTAAAGGGCCACTTAATATGGTGGTAATAGTGGTTTCCAAAAGGAGCCACTCCTTGGCTGGGTCCTTCCATGGAGGAAGATCTGGCTAGTCCCGTGTTTGAGACTCTTAAATGAGGCTCCACGGACTTTATTTGCATATCTGTTTAAATGTAGGGCATCTGCGCAGAATGTTGTAAAAATTTCTCCTAAGGTATATTCTTCAGTAAAAATGTTATTGTTTCTTCATAGCCCAATAATATAAACCTCTGAGGCACATGTGGTGACAATATGATTACTGCACCCCTGAATGAATTCATTGGGGAGTTTAGTTTGTAAAATTAGGTCATATATGGGGGGGGGGGGGGGGGGTCTGCTGTTCTTGCACCCCAAGGGCACTGCCAAATGCCAATATGACACGGCACCCTAAAAACATTCCAACAAAATCTGAACTCCAATGTGGCGCTATTTAACTTCGGAGCTTTACACTGTGCTTCAAAAGTAGTTTTCAACCACATGTGGGGCATCATTGTACTCAGGAGAAATTGAACAACAAATTTTGTAGTCCATTTTCCACTGTGATCCTTATGAAAACATTTGGGGCCAAAACAGGTTTTGTATGAAATTTTTTTTTCCCATTTTCACAGATCAATGTTGTAAAATTCTATCAAGGTGCTAACAGCACAGCACATCTAGATAAATTCCTTCAGAGGTCTAGTTTCTAAATGGGATCATTTGTGGGGGGTTTCCACTGTTTAAGCACACAAGTGGTTCTCCAAACACGGCATGACACCCGCACATAATGCCATCAAAGTCTGCATTCCAAAACGGCACTTCCTCCTTTCGGAGCCCTGCCATGCACCCAAACAGTAGTTTTCCCTTACATATGGAATATCGCCGTACTCTGAGAAATTGCACAACAAATTGAGTGGTAAAATTTCTCCTGTTACCCTTATGTAAATGCAAAATTTGGGGCTATAAAAACTTTTTGCAGGAAAAAAAAATATATAATTTTTTTTTTTTATTTTCACAGCTCAATGTTATAAACTTCTGTGAAACACCTGGGGGTTCAAGTTGCTCACCCCACATCTAGATTTCACTGAGGGGTCTAGTTTCCACTGTTTAGGCACATCAGGGGCTCTTCAAATGAGACATGGCATCCGCTAATTATTCCAGCAAATTTTGCATTCAACAAGTCAAATGGAACTCCTCTTCTGAGCCCTGCCATTTGCCCAAACAGTGTTTGCCCCCATATATGGGGCATCAGTATGCGGAGGAGAAATCGTACAACAAATGTTGGTTTATTTTTCCTGTTACACTTGTGAAAATAATGAAATTTGGGTCTAAAGTGAAATTTTTGTGAAAAATAAATTTAATGTTCATTTTTTCCTTCTACATTCCAAAAATTCCTGTGAAGTATCAGGATTAATCAACTTCTTGAATGTGGTTTTAGGCACCTTGAGCAGTGCAGTTTTTAGAATGGTGTCACTTTTTGGTATTTTCTGTCATATAGACCCCTCAAAAATCACTTCAAATGTGATGTGATCATAACAAAAACTGGCTTTGTAAATTTTGTTGGAAAAATGAGAAATCGCTGTTCTACTTTTAACCCTTGTAAGTTCCTAACAAAAAAAAATGTTTCAAAAATTGTGCTGATGTAAAGTAGACATGCGGGAAATGTTATTAACTATTTAGTGTGACATAGGTTTCTGATTTAAGGGCATACAAATTAAAAGTTTGAAACCTGCGAAATTCTCTTAAGTTTTTTTTTTTTTCCACAAATAAAAACGCAAGACACATCGAAGAAAAATTTGCCACCGTCATGAAGTACAATATGTCACAAAAAAAACCCTCAAAATCAGTGGGATCCATTGAAGTGTTCCAAAGTTAAGACCTCGGAAAGTGGTTGTGGTCAGAATTGTAAAATTTGGCCTGGTCATGAAGGTGCAAACAAACTTGGGGGGGGGGGGGTGTTAAAAAAAAAAAAAGGACTAGATGAATCCTTCTAAGGGTACCGTTTCACATAGCAATGCACCAGCGATCCCGACAATGATAAGACCTGGTAAGGATCGCTGGTGCATCGCTACATGGCCGTCAAACAGGCAGACTTACCCAACGACGCAGCAAAGATCCAGCAATCCGTATAACGACCTCGGCGGTCGTTGGGACCTTGTCACAGCAGCGATTATGACTCCAGCCTGCGTCCCCGAGTTCTGCGTCGCCAACGAGGTCGCTCGTCAGTGTCAAACACAGCTATGCGCGCTGGCCAGCGGGACACCAGCGATAAAAAAAAAATGGCCCAGGACATTGAAGCACGATCAGCGACATCGCAGCAGGGGCCTGGTCGCCGCTATGTGTAACATGAAGCGAGATCGCTGGCAAGGTTGCTGTTGTGTCACAAAATCGGTGACGCTTCAGCGATCTCGCTATGAGAGACGGGGCCTTAAGCTCTATGTGGAAACAGGAGGTCAAGCCTGTGGAAGGGAAGAGAGACTTCCTGTATCTACAGTTGTGGCCAAAAGTATTGACACCCCTGCAATTCTGTCAGATAATACTCTGTTTCTTCCTGAAAATGATTGCAAACACAAATTCTGCTCCAGGTCCCTGATATTTTAAGGGTGCCTTCTCCAAACTGCCATTTTTAGATCTTTCCAGGGGTGTTCTATGGGATTCAGGTCTGGACTCATTGCTGGCCGCCTTAGAAGTCTCCAGTGCTCTCCCTCAAACCATTTTCTAGTGCTTTTTGAAGTGTGTTTTGGGTCATTGTCCTGCTGGAAGACCCATGACCTCTGAGGGAGACCCAGCTTTCTCACACTGGGCCCTACATTATGCTGCAAAATTTGTTGGTAGTCTTCAGACTTCATAATGCCATACACACGGTCAAGCAGTCCAGTGCCAGAGGCAGCAAAGCTACCCCAAAACATCAGGGAACCTCCGCCATGTTTGACTGTAGGAACTGTGTTCTTTTCTTTGAATGCCTCTTTTTTTCTCCTGTAAACTCTATGTTGATGCCTTTGCCCAAAAAGCTCTACTTTGTCTCATCTGACCAGAGAACATTCTTCCAAAACGTTTTAGGCTTTTTCAGGTAAGTTTTGGCAAACTCCAGCCTGGCTTTTTTGTGTCTCGGGGTAAGAAGTGGGGTCTTCCTGGGTCTCCTACCATACAGTCCCTTTTCTTTCAGACACCGACGGATAGTACGGGTTGACACTGTTGTACCCTCGGACTGCAGGGCAGCTTGAACTTGTTTGGATGTTAGTCGAGGTTCTTTATCCAACATCCGCACAATCTTGCGTTGAAATCTCTTGTCAGTTTTTCTTTTCCGTCCACATCTAGGGAGGTTAGCCACAGTGCCATTGGCTTTAAACTTCTTGATGACACTGCGCACGGTAGACACAGGAACATTCAGGTCTTTGGAGATGGACTTGTAGCCTTGAGATTGCTCATGCTTCCTCACAATTTGGTTTCTCAAGTCCTCAGACAGTTCTTTGGTCTTCTTTCTTTTCTCCATGCTCAATGTGGTACACACAAGGACACAGGACAGAGGTTGAGTCAACTTTAATCCATGTCAACTGGCTGCAAGTGTGATTTAGTTATTGCCAACACCTGTTAGGTGCCACAGGTTACAGGTGCTGTTAATTACACAAATTAGAGAAGCATCACATGATTTTTCAAACAGTGCCAATACTTTTGTCCACCCTCTTTTTTGTGTTTGGTGTGGAATTATATTCAATTTGGCTTTAGGACAATTCTTTGTGTTTTTTCATTTAAGACAAATTAAATGAAGATAATACCAAAGAATTTGTGTTTGCAATCATTTTCAGGAAGAAACTGAGTATTATCTGACAGAATTGCAGGGGTGTCAATACTTTTGGCCACAACTGTACATGTAGCAGAGAAAAGAAGAATTAGCTGGGTAGAAAGGCATGAAGAGCAATTGTAAGTACACAGTGCTATATAACATGATGACTGCAATATATTAAGAAAATAAAAACTCTGATGAAAGGAATTCTTTAAAAACATCCAGACAGGAGAAAAAATAGACAGGACAAAGCAGCACAATCCATTATGCACCGCCCAAGAACAAGAATGGGACGTATGAGCGATGGGTGAATATTTATTTTTAACACTTTTAAACTAGTCTAAGACCTTTTAACAATAAATGCATTTGGCTGGAGAACAAACACATGAAAGGCTAATCACTGGATGTGAGCAGAGCCAAGTATTATTAGGACATGTATCACACACCAGGTATGCATGCATGTACTGTATGTATGTTGATTGAGAGGAATGAAGACGGCAAAGTAAAACTAGATAAATTCACCAGCTGTTTTCCGTGCATTCCAGTGAGCACAGAAAGACATCCGGAACAACCAGAGCCAGCTGCTGGAGACATGGAAAAATAGGATGGATTTCACAAAAACAACCTATTTAGGGAAAAACAAATGAAAACAGCTGGTGCCTTTGCAGCAGTTTTCTTCTCTTACCTTTCGTCCTGATGGTTTCTCAACCATGATGTTGCAGTCACTGTCTGAGTTCTCGCTGGGAATTACCTTCGTAGACAACGTTTTGGGCATTTTATTATGTAATCCGTTTCAACACCAAATCGAGTGGATCATTATGTGCCTGGAGAGATAGAAGAGAGTAGAAAATGTTCAATCCTGATGTGCTGGGGTGTGTAAGGGTAAACCTAAGGGGACCGTCACGCACAGGGGCTAAAACCCTGGTATTTGTTTAGTAAGCCATTACTTTTCATAGTGCTCATCGTTGTGACCTGCTTAGATCATACAACTGCCTTCTAGCTCAGTGCAAGAAGCCTTGGCTAGCAATACAGATTTGGGTCAAAACATGATATGAGCACATTCTGTACTCAAATCTGACCTGTCCGTTCAGAAAACGATTAAAACCAATAATATTGGTCTGCACATTTGCTGCTGGCAGGAGACAACAAAGGCTTATTGTGATGTCTGCTTTCGTCCACTGACTGAACTCTGTGCTGAACACAGGCCCTTTTACATTTGCAGGAATTTACTACATGGAAGAAATGGTGCCTGCCTGACAAGTTATACATATAGATTATAGAGTAATCATCTCTATGTGAGCACATCCTTCGATTACTAAACATTATATCCAGAAATTAATCCTTTAACGGGAATCCATCAGCAGGTATTTACAATGCAATTTGAGGGCAGCATGATAGCTGGAATCGGGGTCTCAGCCGTATTTGTCACTAACTGGGCTGCTTGTTGCATCGCATCTTTCAATAAAATCAAGTGTTTTATCATCATGAAATCATCATTACAGGACTAGGCATCTTGTGCCAGGTAGTCCTCCAGATCTGTGTAACCTCACCCCCTGGACTGATTGTGAAATTATAGATATAGTGTACACGGCTGCCAATCAGTAGTGTGGGTGGGGCAAACAGAGCTCAGCATTCAGAGAACTGCTAGATCTGCAGCAGAGTAGACAGTGATTGATTCCAGCATTGTGGCACTTACTGGGCTGTCATTTTGATACAGAGCCTCTGTCCCTAAATCATGATGCTCTTAGATTTTATAGCAAAAACCTGGTGACACTCTCAAAGAGGCCTATTTTGCACCACAGGACCAAAACGCTCTTCATTGTTGCATTCCATGAGCCGTTTTCTCCCCCGACATATCAGGGATTGCATGTAACAGTAGGATGAGTAATTGGTCAGTGGCATAATTACAGGGTACATATAATGTGATTAACTCTTCATGGAAAGGAATGCAAATCTAAAAAAGAAAAAACGTGGAAGCATATGGTTATTTAAACCAGTCTATAATCTTTAGGGGGGCCAGGGCAGAGGACAGGTTCACTTTAAACGATCACTATACATAAAATTTCCTCCTGCACAAGCCCCGTAATGTGGATTTTTATTGCCGAATTATAAAAAAAATTATAAAAAAAATTACTTTGAAGCAGTTGTATATGTAAATTAGGGGCCGACCAGTTGGGGGTGGTGTGTTGAACTCCCCAGACTACGCCTTCTTCTCATTACGTAAACACCTCTCTGTGGGCACAAGAGACCCGGATATGCAAGAATGACGTCACCGCTGCCTCGGCAAATCTCGCACACCTGACTGATGTTCTCCCACTTTGGGAATGCAGAATTTAGAATCATAGATGAGTGCAAATCCCAGGATTCATTGGCGCATTGCACAAGCCCAGGGAGGAAACAGTGTTGCCACACTGATAGCTGCGGAAGAGCTCCACATTTACAGGCCAGATATACAAGATTAGGCTTACAGCCCCCATATGCCACCAATGAAAAACACACACCAACTAGATTTCAGACGGTTATTGTGGAGCTCCATGAGCACAGCTTCAAAGCCAATTTCATATTAATTCAGGAAATAAGCCCCTTAAAGGGGCTCGTTAGAATGCAGGAAAAGGTGACTATACATACATGGTGGTGGTTTAGCAGGGTTAGGGAAGGTGAAAGGTTCCCTTTAGAGATGAATGTGCTCGGATAAGGTGTTATCTGAGTATGCTCAGGTGTTACCCGAGTGTCTTCAGCGTGCTTGAAAAATATGTTGAGTCCCTGCGGCTGCATGTCTGGCAGCTATTCAACAGCCACAACACATGAAGGGATTGCCTTAGGCTGGTTTCACACTTGCGTTTTTTTTCCGCGGTATTTTAGCGCTAAATAGCGCATGCGTTTTTTTCCCTATACTTTGCATGGGATGCGCTTATGTGCGCATACACATGCGTTTGTACGCATTTTACCGCGTATGCGTTTTTTTGCGGTATGCGCTCGGGCGCACAAAATGCAACCTGTTGCATTTTTTGGTGCGTCCGACTTGCCTCAAAAAAAATGCATGCGCACGCAATGCGTTTTTTTACAGCAAGACACCCATTATAGTCTATGGGTGCGCATATGTGCGCATTGGCATGCTTATGTATGCGTTTTTTTGCACATGCGTTTTTTTTTGTTAACCATGGAATTTAGGGGTTTGGGTTAGAGTTAGGGTTAGTTAAGGGGGTTTAGGGTTAGGGTCAGGGTTAGGGTCAGGGTTAGTTATGGTTTAGGGTTTGGGTTAGGGTTAAGTATGGTTTGGTTAAGGGTTAGGGTCAGGGTTAGGGTTAGGTTTAGTTAGGGTTTAGGGTTTGGGTTAGGGTTAAGTATGGTTTGGTTAAGGGTTAGGGTCAGGGTTAGGTTTAGGGTCAGGGTTAGTTAGGGTTTAGGGTTTGGGTTAGGGTTAAGTATGGTTTGGTTAAGGGTTAGGGTCAGGGTTAAGTATGGTTTGGTTAAGGGTTAGGGTCAGGGTTAGGGTCAGGGTTAGTTAGGGTTTAGGGTTTGGGTTAGGGTTAAGTATGGTTTGGTTAAGGGTTAGTGTCAGGGTTAGGGTCAGGGTTAGTTAGGGTTTAGGGTTTGGGTTAGGGTTAAATATGGTTTGGTTAAGGGTTAGGGTCAGGGTTAGGGTCAGTAGAGTCATGGTTTGGGTTAGTGTGAGGGGCCACCTAATGTTGGAAAAAAACGCAAACGCGGTAAAAACGCACTAAAAACGCAAACGCATAAAAACGCTGCGTTTTTTTCATGCATGCTCATAAAAATGCTTGAAAAAACCGCAGCAGTTGTATGCTTTTGTATGCGTTTTTTCAATGCGTTTTTTTGCGGGAAAACGCGCTGCAAAAAAAAGCAAGTGTGAAACCAGCCTAACAAACAGGAAATCCCCGCATGTGTTGCGGCTATCGAATAGATTGCGGGGCGCAAGAGCAGGTGAGATGCGTACAAGCTCTACGGCCAAAAAATACACTGTAAAACTGAACGAGGAACAGCCGCTCAACTTGTGAAGCCCAACAACTGACAATGGCATAAAGTAGAAAATTATTTCATTTATGTCGTATAGAGACCACAGTGAGATGGTGAAAGAACACCAATTGAAAAACAAAAGTTAAGGCTCTCAGATTTAATTTTAAAACCTGTCCCGACAGCATGTGTATATGAAGGGTGAATCAAAAGCGGAGCCCACCTCTAATTGCCATGGTCGGCGCAAGCTCCAATTATTGTAATTGTAAATAACCATATTGGTGGTCTCTTATTCCCGAAACCTGTCGTATGTCCAGGCAAAAATAATTTGGGGACATTTTTTTAATGTTATCATTATGCATCACCAGCCCCAACCCAGTTTCTCTGAAACGTCTATGAGGTCAAAATTATTACCTTCAGGGTATGTGCACATGATGGCCTTTTCCCCTTAACAGTTGTCTTTGGCGGATCCCCCCCCCCCCCCCCCCTTTTAAACCCTTCATGACCAGACCACGTTTTTCACATCTGATCAGTATCAATATATGTGGCAATACCTCTGAAATGTTTCAACATATTCCAGTGATTCCGAGATTTATTTATGCGTTTATTTATGTATCAGAAATGTGTCCACAATTTTTAAAAATAAGCAATTTTTAAACTTTGATTACCCCTTTAATCCAGAGAGTTAGACAACACAAAATAGTAAAACAACATTTCCCTCGTGTCTGCCTTATATCAGCACCATCTGTAAAATGTACCATAACTTTATTTTGTTAGGATGTTAGAAACTAAATTTGTAGCAGTAATTTGTCAGTTTTTTTAAAGAAATTTACAAATCTATTTTTAGGGTATGTGCCCACGATCAGTAATTGCTGCGGATTTGAAGCTGTGAATTTATGCAGTGTCAAACCCGCAGCAGCCAGATGTGACAACACGGTGGATGGGATTTCTAGAAATTCCATGTCTAATACGTATAAAGAGACGCCTGCGGGTCACCCACGGAGATGGACATGTGGCGTGTCTTTCAAGATGCCATTATCTGCAATAGAAATTACATCAACACAATGCATTGGAAGAGGGAAATCTGCAGGGTTCAGTGAACACTACAAGGCTGCACTTTGGACGAAGCGACCATACGTGGTGTGCAAAGTGCTGCTACTTCTGGATCTTGTGCACCCGGCCTTAGAGATTTTTTTTTTTTTTTTTTAAAGTGACTTTAGCAGACCTAGTATATATTGGAAGATCTCTCCCCCCCCCAAAAGTGATATTTTTAAAAAACCGCACCCCTTAACATTCAAAACTGCTGTCAGGGAGCTTATTAAGGTCAGGCACTTTTCAGGAGATAAAACAAAAGGGCATGACAGGAAAGAAAAATGTTATTTTTACCACCTAAATGTTGCTTTTCGGGGCAAAATGGCCATGGTTGGTGCAAACAGCGATCATGGGTGATGAAGCAGGGTGTCTGCTATAGTGTACTGAGCATTTTCACTTGTCTGCAGGTGCTATTCACTTATATCTCAGGTCAGTTTTAAGTCATATTGGTCACTAAGAGGTTAAACTGTATCTAAACTATTGAAAGGATTTTTAAACAGGTGCCCCCGAAGAATGAGCACTTCACGGCTTTTGGATCATTAAGTGATAAAAACAATTAAAGCACAACATATGAATAGCAAGCCGCTTTGACATTACAGGGAATATGTTTATTTTTCTTTTAAAACTGCTTTTTCTGATTGAAAAAGATGTTGAGTGCACATACCCTTGGGGTATATGGACAGGTGACATATACACAGCAAATCATGCAGACTTTGATGTAAGGGATGAGACCTGTAGTATTGCTTCAAAGGATAAAAATCCAAAGTAGTAAGTAGCACCTGTCAATATATGTTGGAGATTGTAAATGCGTTACCCACGCTACATAGATAACCAGCTGCGTAAATGACGGGTGCTAGAGACTTCTGCAGTATGTGACTTCACGTTGCAGATTGTAAATGAGTAGTGTCCGTGCACGGATCACAAACATTGACTTCTCCAGAAAGTCAGTGTTACAGTTTAGGCTTGGCAGACCGAACATCGGGTGTGTCCCATGCTGTCATCTGTTTGACAGCGCAAGAAACACTGACGGCTCTGATCAGCGACAAGTTCATTACCACAGGTCAGAGCGCTGCTATTCCCATGAGGTCAAGATGACCGCATGTGAGCCAGCAGATGTGACCAGTGCTAAAAAGGTTACTGCTGATCACGTGCATCTGCTGATGAGAGAAACACTCATTCCACACCTGCTCTCATTCATAGCAGCAAAAACCAGCAAGGCTCATGAGTATTCAGCCGGTGCAGTAAATAAAATGACACACTACAGTTCAAAATTTTGGGTCACCAAGACAATTGTGTTTTCCATGAAAACTCATACTTTTATTAATCAAATGAGTTGCCAAAAGAATTGAGAATCTAGTCCAGACATTGACAAGGTTAGAAAAAAAGATTTTTATTTGAAATAATTTTCTCCTTAAAACTTTGCTATCGTCAAAGAATGCTCCCTTTGCAGCAATTCCAGCATTGCAGACCTTTGGCATTCTAGCAGTTAACTTGCTGAGATAATCTGGAGAAATTTCATCCCATGCTTCCAGAAGGGGACTTAGAATGGGGTTTAGATCTGGGGACTGCGCTGGCCACTCCATTACAAATAGAATACCAGCTGCCTGCTTCTTCCCTAAACAGTTCTTGCATAATTTGGAGGTGTGCTTTGGTTCATTGTCCTGTTGTAGGATGAAATTGGCTCCAATCAAGTGCTGTCCACAGGGTATGGCATGGCAAAATGGAGTGATAGCCTTCCTTATTCAAAATCTCTTTTACCTTGTACAAATCTCCCACCTTACCAGCACCAAAGCAACCCCAAACCATCACATTACCTCCACCATGCTTGACAGATGGCGTCAGTCACTCTTCCAGCATCTTTTCAGTTGTTCTGCGTCTCACAAATGTTCTTCTGTGTGATGCAAACACCTCACACTTGGATTCGTCTGTCCATAACACTTTTTTCCAATCTTCCTCTGTCCAATGTGTGTTCTTTTGCTTATATTAACCTTTTCCTTTTATTAGCCAGTGTCAGATATAGCTTTTTCTTTGCCACTCTGTCCTAAAGACCAGCATCCCGGAGTTGCCTCTTCACTGTAGACGTTGACACTGGCGTTTTGCGTGTACTATTTAATGAAGCTGCCAGTTGAGGACCTGTGAGGCATCGATTTCTCAAACTAAAGACTCTAATGTACTTGTCTTGTTGCTCAGTTGTGCAGCGGGGCCTCCCACTTCTCTTTCTACTCTGGTTAGAGCCTGTTTGTGCTCTCCTCTGAAGGGAGTAGCACACACCGTTGTAGGAAATCTTCAGTTTCTTGGAAATTTCTCACATGGAAGCGCCTTCATTTCGAAGAATAGACTGTCGAGTTTCACATGAAAGTTCTTTTTCTGGCCATTTTGAGAGTTTAATGTAACCAACAAATGTAATGCTCCAGATTCTCAACTAGCTCAAAGGAAGGCCAGGTTTATAACTTCTGTAATCAGCCAAACTGTTTCAGCTGTGCTAACATACTTGCAAAAGGGTTTTCAAGGGTATTCTAACCATCCATTAGCCTTCTTACACAGTTAGCAAACACAAAGTACCATAAGAACAATGAAGGGATGGTTGTTGGAAATGGGCCTCTATACACCTATGAAGATACTGCATTACAAACCAGACGTTTGCAGCTAGAATAGTCATTTACCACTTTAACAATGTATAGAGTTTATTTCTGAATCACTTAATGTTCGCTTCAGTGGAAAAAAAACTGCTTTTCATAAAAAAAAAAAAAAAAAAAAAGGAAATTTCATCCCTAAACGTTTACACGGTAGTGTATGCTCCCCTCTATTTTTGGTAACTAATGTAGGTAAAGCAAACAGCTGCAACTCCCAACTGTCAGCTTTATATTGGCTGGTTATATAAAAAGTAGAGGGGAACCCAAGCCATATTTATTTAAAAAAAAAATGGGGTGAGATTAATTCTGGCTGTGTATTCTTCTTTACAATATGACTATGGGGTTAGTAATGGGGGCATCTTATAGACAACTCTCTATTACTAACCTGTGGACTTGATGTCACAACTGACATTACAAATCTGACATCAACCCCATAACTTTTACCCAACTTGCCACCGCACCATCAAATAGACGTGCCTTTTCTAGGGTGGCTGTGGGCTACTATTTTTAGGTTTGGGAGGGCCAACATCCATTGCCCCTTTCCAGTCTGAGAATACCAGCCCCCAGCTATCTGCTTTAGTTTGCCTGGGTGTCAAATATAGAGAGAAACTATTTTAAATAATTAAAAATACGGCGTGGAGACAACTCTATGGTTGATAAGCCAATATAAAGCCGACAGCTGGGGGTTGCAGCAATCAGCTTTATCTACGCTGGCTATCAAAAATAGAGAGGAACCAATGACATTTTTTCTTTAAATGTATTTATTTATTGCACAGGTGCCGCATGATGGAAACTCATCAACCTTGCCTGCTCTCACTCTCGACACCTGTGACCAGCGGTAACCTTTTTATCGCTGTTCACAGCTGCTGGCTCACATGCAGTGGTCTGACAGCGTGGGAACCGCAGCGTTCTAACAGGTGGCAACAATCTTCCTGCTGATCAGAGTGCATGTTTCCCGTGTTATCACACCAATGACAGTGTGGGAAAAAGATGTTCGGATTCCACATTCATCTGAATGGGGCTGTTTTGGAGTTCGAGTTCAGTACCCGAACAACTACGGGTTTGCTCATCGCTATAAATTAGCTATCTATATTATGTTACATTAGCTGGGTGCCTGGCATGTCTGACATCACTTAGAATCAGAAACTTATAGGGTAGCTACCTCCAAAAATGTGGTAATAGTTGGACAGTTTTCTTTCAACAAGAGCACACATCGAGCCCCTGAACTTATTTAATTCACTGACTCTTAATGTACCAGTTAAAAACATAAAAAAACCTGGCAGTGAACTTTGCAGGGTATACAAAGTCAGTCTTTCTAGTTACATCCACGTTTCTCAGATCCTTAGACTTTAATAGCAGAATCTGCGCCAAAAACTGATTCTTCATAAAACACCTAGTGTCTTCTGACATGGAACAGTTTTTACAACTGTTGTCAGTATATGACACTATGTATTAGCCAGCTTTTCAAGAAAAAAAATAAAAGACAACCCATCAGATGGATGTGTGAATGCTGTCTAATGATTATATAATTAAAAGTATGTTAAAATAAATAAATATGAAGCCAACATGAAGCAAAGTTTGAGAGATGAAAAGGATAATGCTGGAATTCAACAAAATGTTGGATTATCATGCGGACGTAAAGAGGTTGTGGTTCAGCTCCATTTATCCTTGAGGGATCATGCACAGCAACTGATGCTCCCTATCCAGTTCCTAAGACAAAATCAAATAGCAATCTCTGCTCACAGCCTTTTTTTTTCCCTTTTCATTTTTAAAGTTCACTTGAGGGCAATTTTCCAATAAATTCTTTTTTTCCATGGTGTGCAGAGTTTAAAACAAGCAAAACATTGATCATAACAGTGCAAATGATTGCTGGTGTCAGCAGTGCCGTGATCAGAGACTGACTGCAGTGGTGTTCGAATGTGCTGTAGTCAGGACGTTATTGTTGCAGGTTATTTTTAATAGCACCAGTTTTGATAGATTAAAGCCTTTAATAAATTCATAATCCAATTGTCCCATTTCTCCCAATCAAAAAAAAAAAACGTAATCTCCACATGAATATATTTTATCTTCACAACTTGTGCTTCCAGCAGATTTAGGTCTCAGGAGGCAGACCAAGAATGCATTGGACTTCTGTTTGGCGATAGGATAACCATCACGGACAGTAATCAATACTGTATTTTCCGGACTATAAGACGCACCGGACCATAAGACGCACCCCAATTTTCAGAAGGAAAATAGGGAAAAAAAAATAATTGTCAAATGGGGGTCCATCTTACAGTCTGAATTCAGCTTCCCTGGGAAGGGATCCGGCACAGGTGGAGGAGTGGTCACAGGGGTCATTCAGTGGTCCAGGCTGTTGCGGTGGCGGCGGCTCTGTGCTGGGGCAGGTTGGCTGTTCTGGGGCAGCTGGGCTCTGTGGGGTGAGGGTGGCGGCGGGCTGTGCTCCGGTGCAGGGGCGGCGGCTCCCCCGGCATTTCCTCGAAGCCTGGAGGCCCCCGCACATCTGTTGCTGGCTGCTGTCATGTTGCAGTGGCCTCCGGGAACATGGACGCCGGGAAGATGGCAGCCGGTCCGGGGACGGCGCATGCGCAGGTTCAGATCTCGTCCCGAGATCTCTTTGCCGAGATTTGAATCTCGTCTCCCGAGATCTCGGGACGAGATCTGAACCTGCGCATGCGCCGTCCACGGACCGGCGGCCATGTTCCCGGAGGCCACCGCAACATGGCAGCAGCCAGCAACGGATGTGCGGGGGCCTCCGGGATTCGAGGAAATGCCGGCGGAGCCCTCCACGGAGCACAGAGCCGCTACCCCTGCACCAGAGCACAGCCCGCTGCCACCACCGCACCACAGAGCCCCGCGGCACGCACACCAGCCATGGACGGATGTAAGCATATTGCGACCATAAAACGCACCCCCCACTTTCCCCAAGAATTTTTTTGGGAAAAAGTGCGTCTTATGGTCCGAAAAATACGGTAAGTGTTTTGCAGGGAAACGGGATATAATGCTTGTTTCAACAACAACAAAAAAAAAGTACACATATCTAACAAAACATACTTCCAAAACAATTCTTTTATTTAAAAGACAAAGTAACCATTTTATTTCTGCAGCACCTTGAGAATTGAGGGGTTATCTTTCTGCAATCTGCCACACTGCTTCAGAGATTTTTTTTTTTTACTTAGTTTTAATTCTCTCTAAAAGGGGCATTACCAAAGATATCACCAAGACAATACTGTGTAAAAAGTCCCATTGGTAAGGGCAATGAAAAAAATACCACTTAATGAAAAGGCCTATATGTCTGCTACTGTGTGGATTAAAAAAAAAAAAAAAAAAAAAGGATGCAGAGCAGCAGGAAAAAAAAACAAACAGCTTTTTGCTATGCAATCTGAGAGCAGCACAATGTATAAGCAGAGACCCTGATTTCAGTGATGTCTCACTAAGGCTAGTTTCACACTTACATTGGGCAGAGCTGCGTACTCCCTCTGTTAAGCCCCGCCCACTGGCGCACCTCTTCCATTCAGCTCCACCTATGTCGGCATGCGCCCTGCGTACCTATCTTTAACATTGGGTACGCAGGTCATGGGTATGTATGCGGATGCCTCCGGCATGCGCCCTGCGTACCTATCTTTAACAATGGGTACGCAGGTCATGGGTATATATGCGGATGCCTCCGCATGCATTGTTTTCAACAAAATGCAACATGTTGCGTTGGACGCAGTTCAGCGCAGCGTCAAAACAACACATGCGGAGGCATCCGCACGGCCTGCGTACCCAATGTGAAAGATAGGTACGCAGGACGCATGCCGACGTAGGCGGAACGGAATGGAAGAGGTGGCGCAGTGGGCAGGGCTTAACAAAGGAACTACACAGCCCACCGCAGCTCTGCCCAACGTACGTGTGAAACCAGCTTTAGTAAGCGG
Organism: Dendrobates tinctorius; assembly: GCF_039654945.1. Classification (NCBI taxonomy): domain Eukaryota; kingdom Metazoa; phylum Chordata; class Amphibia; order Anura; family Dendrobatidae; genus Dendrobates; species Dendrobates tinctorius. The sequence goes on along the minus strand of NW_027361838.1, from coordinate 20,938,306 downwards.
TGTTTTGCTACTTTGATAAGATCAGCATTTTATCAATAGGAGATAACATTTCAGGACAAGATGCCTCTTGTTTCCAACCCTGCCCACAGCACTGATTAGCTTTCTGTCACTATATAATGTGCAGCAATACATAGCTCAAAAACATGGCTCTATTTCCAGGGCTGCCATCAGGGCATTACTGCCCTTACTGCTGTATGGGGCCCGATGAACAGCAGTACAGAAGAGGGCCCGCAAGTCAGGGGCCTCGCTCCTCTGCTTCTAGTCATCCCCCCCAAGTGCTGTATGCTGCAGCGCACACATCAGCAGAGCCGCCACATTGGCCTACATCAGAGAGCTACAGATGTGGAAGAGCTGAAGGACCTGTGGTGATGTCATCATTATCACAGGCCTTCACCATATATCAGCTTCACCCCCTGATCACGACGATGACGTCACCACAGGTCCTTCAGCTCACACAGCAGCTGCTGCATCTTCGCCACAGGAGCCCGGCCAGTTAAGAAGTTTATATTTTATTATTGAAAGCAGCAATATGTTTCCACAGCAGGATGGGAGACACAAGGGGGGCAAGATGGAGACACATGGTGCAAGGACCATGGGGCAGGATAGATACGATGGAGACAGATGGGCAGAATCATGGGACAGGATGGGGAGATCATATGGGGCAGGATGGGACATCACATGGCGGCAGAATGGATAATCATGAGGGTAGGATGGGAGAACATATGGCTGGAGTCGACACACGGGGGCCAGGATGGGAGGATCATGGTGCAGGATGGATACGATGGAGACAGATGGGGCAGAATCATGGGACAGATGGGGAGATCATATGGGGCATGATGGGACATCACATGGGGGCAGAATGGATAATCATGAGGGTAGGATGGGAGAACATATGGCTGGAGTCAGGAATGAGACACAAGGGGGCTAGGATGAGCGATATTACCATAGGGGCTAATTAAGGGATATTATTACTGCAGTGATGTATTTATTTTATTTTTTGAGGATACTGTTTTAAATGGGGGAAGCGGTCCTGTTACTGTGCAGAGCGACACTGTCGCCTTTTTTTCTTCATCTGGTGTAGTTTAGAATTTGGGAAAATAAGTAATGTGTGCTATAGATAACTTATTTCCTGGAGAGCCGAGCCATGGCCGGAAGTGACGGCGGTCTGTGCAGTATGAAAGATGAAAAGCGAAGCTGAAGGACTTCACCTAGAGACTAACACTATACACTGTATACTATATACAGCCATCTTGTGTACAATGTCACCAGTGACCACTATTAAAATGTACACTGACACTATATGTATAGCTCCGGAGTATAATGTCACCAGTGATCACTATTAAAATGTACACTGATACTAAACAGTCAGAAAATGACACAAATATTATATTTTCACATGATCTGCTGCCCTCTGGTTTTTGTGTGTGTTTGTCAGATGTTTTTATCACATACAGAAATATAATTGCAATCATATTATGAGTAACAAAAGGTTATATTGACAGTTAGAATGAGTTAATGCAGCAAGTCAATATTTGCAGTGTTGACCCTTCTTCAGGACCTCAGTAATTCTCCCTGGCATGCTCTCAATCAACTTCTGGATCAAATCCTGACTGATAGCAGTCCATTCTTGCAAAATCAATGCTTTTATTTTGTCTGAATTTGAAAGTTTTTGTTTGTCCACCCGTCTCTTGATGATTGACCACAAGTTCTCAATGGGATTAAGATCTGGGGAGTTTCCAGGCCATGGTCCCAAAATCACTATGTTTTGTTCCCTGATCCATTTAGTTATCACCTTTGCTTTATGGCAAGGTGCTCCATCATGTTGAAAAAGGCATTGTTGATCGCCAAACTGCTCTTGGACGGTTGGGAGAAGTTGCTATTGGAGGACATTCTGGTACCATTCTTTATTCATGGCTGTGTTTTTAGGCAAGACTGAGAGAGCGCCCATTCCCTTGGCTGAGAAGCCACCCCACACATGAATGGTTTCAGGATGCTTGACAGTTGGCATGAGACAAGACTGGTGGTAGCGCTCACCTGGTCTTCTCCGAATAAGTCGTTTGCCAGATGTCCCAAACAATCGAAAAGGGGATTCATCAGAGAAAATGACTTTACCCTAGTCCTCAGCAGTCCACTCCCTGTACCTCTTGCAGAATATCAGTCTGTCCATGATGTTTTTTCTGGAGAGAAGTGGCTTCTTTGCTGCCCTCCTTGAGACCAGGCCTTGCTCCAAGAGTCTCTGCCTCACAGTGCGTGCAGATGCACTCACACCTGCCTGCTGCCATTGCTGAGGAAGCTCTGCACTGCTGGTAGCCCAATCCCGCAGCTGAAACACTTTTAAGAGACAGTCCTGGCGCTTGCTGGTCTTTCTTGGGCGCCCTGGAGCCTTTTTGGCAACAAGGGAACCTCTCTCCTTGAAGTTCTTGATGATGCGATAGATTGTTGACTGAGGTGAAATCTTTCTAGCTGCGATACTCTTCCCTGTTAGGCCATTTTTGTGCAGTGCAATGATGACTGCACGTGTTTCTTTAGAGATAACCATGGTTAACAGAAGAGAAACAATGATGCCAAGCACCAGCCTCCTTTTAAAGTGTCCAGTGGTGTCATTCTTACTTAATCATGACGGATTGCTCCATTAACACAGGTGTGGGTGTTGATGAGGACAGGGCTGGAGATCAATCACTGAAACGATGTTAGTTGGTCCTTTTAAGGCAGGGCTGCAATGATGTTGGAATGTGTTTTGGGGGATAAAGTTAATGTTCTAGGCAAATATTGACTTTGCAAGTAATTGCTGTTAAGCTGATCACTCTTTATAACATTCTGGAGTATATGCAAATTGCCATTAGAAAAAATGAAGCAGTAGACTTTGTAAAAATTAATATTTGTGTCACTCTCTAAACTTTTGGCCATGACTGTATATAGAGTCCTGTGTATAATGTCACCAGTGATCACTATTACCTGTACACAGACACTGCATACTAAGTAAAGATCTACTGTGTATAATGGCTCTTATGGTGATAGTAGTATTGTGTTTTTTTTGTTTTTTTTAAATAATGATCAGTATTGTAGAATTAAGTCTATGTGGTGGTAATATGTTGTCCGGCAATGGTGTGGCGGTATTCCTTATATGTGCTATTATACGGTCACTGTGCAGTGGTAATATGTTGTCTGGTCATGGTATGGTGGTATTTGTCCCTTGTAAGTGCTATTATTCGGTCACCATGTGGTGGTAATATGTGGTCTGGTCATGGTGTGGCGGTATTTCTCCCTTGTATGTGGTATTATAGGTCACTATGTGGTGGTAATAGGGTGTCTGGTCATGGTGTGGTGGTATTTGTTCCTTGTATGTGATATTATTGGTCATTTTAAAAATTGAAAAATAAATAAAAATATACCTAAATTGTATTGGATTTTTTAACAAATGATTAATAGGACAGAGTAGAACTCGGCCAAGAGTCTACCTTGTTGTGGTGGCAGCTTAAAAAAATCTTTTGGCCAAAACAAAAGCTGCTGACTATATGTGTGATCCGGTGATTGGAACTGTTAGGGCAGAGTCACACTGGCAAATTTTTCCTCCGAGAATCGGAACGTAAAACTTGCACTGGCTGTCTGCTCTCTTGACCTGGGCTTGACAGCTGCATAGTAAACCATTATGCTGTCATTCTCAGGTCAGGAGAGGTGCCGGCCAGTCCGTGCTATGCGATGCAATTATCGCATGAGAAATTCGGCAGTGTGACTCCAGCCTTAATATGTGATTGGTGAAAAGTGGAGTTTTTCCAAGAGAGAGCAGTGGGACTGTGGACAGTTCGAGGGGTAGAGGCAGGGCTGGGGTGGAGCCTGGGCAGTGTCTCAAAGGGGCCCCGAAAATTTTGCCAGTATGGGGCCCCGAAATTCCTAGTGGCAGCCCTGGCTATATCTGCAGCACTGAAACTGACCATCTTACTGCTGCACCCCATAAACTAAAGGACATCTCTAGAATCAGGGTCTCCGTCAGATTACACAGCAAAAACTTGCTGACAGATTTCCTTTAAACTTTAAAGGAACTCATTCAGCACAGAATGACTGTTCAAACTAAACCGCACTGCAACCAGTTTGACCCCACCATGAGTAACTGTGGCCTCATTATAGTGAATGGATCCCTCAGGGGTTTCATCTAAATCACATTATGATATTTAAATGGAGACGCCAATAGAAGCGCTCCGCTTAGAGCACAGGATAAACATGATGCTAAATATTATGTAAAATATTCCCAATAAAAGCTTCCACTCCATCCACTAAAAAGCAAGTCCCCACTCAGATCCATCATCTATTAACAGAAATTTAGGGGGCTTCCATGTTACTGGTGGCAGAAAAGCCCTGGAAAAGTGTCATGGCTCCTTACTCGGCCCCCCCCCCCCCCTCCCAAAAGAAACCCAGCTCATACCCTTTTGCAAGAAATATAGACGAGTGCAATAAAAAAAAAATAAATAATCGGACTGCACTCGGACTAATGTAATTCAATCGGTTACAGCTCATCTGCGATTTTTTTTTCTCAGTTGAAATCAGACTGAGAAAATCGCAGCATGCTGCATATCTCGGATGAGACTCGCCAATACAAGTCAATGGGTGCGAGAAAAAAAAATGGCGTGGGGCCCCCCTATAATTTATAGCCAGCAATAGCTATGCAGACAGCCGAGAGCTGATCTTTATAGCCTAGGAAGGGGCCAAGGATAGTGGCCACCCCCTTGGCTACAAACAGCTCTCAGCCACCCCAGAAAAGGCGCATCTGTAAGATGCGCCAATTCTGGCACACAGCCTTGCTCATCCTACTGCCCTGTAGTGGTGGCATATGGGGTGTTGATGTCACCTTTGGACATCAAGCCCCGAGGTTAATAATGAAGATGCGTCAATTAGACGCCCCCATTAAATAACCCCAAATAGTAAATAAAACACACGCATTAAAAATATCCTTTATTTGAAATAAACACAGACTTCTTTATTATTCTTAATTAAACCATACTTACAACCTCTGCTAATTCCCCAAAGCCCTCGCTCTCCTGTAATAAACATAAAATAAACCAACAATATAAAATACCCATCTGTCGTTCTGTTCCATGCCGTAATCCATACCTGGGGAATATACTGTTTGCAACCAGGACGGAGCTAAGATGCGTCCGTCCCGGCTGCAATTTACTGATGAATGCATGAGAAGCAGCCAGGCAGCCGCAGTAATTAGCGGTGACATCACTGAGTCTGTGCTCCCTCACAGCCTGAACTGCGATGACATCTTGAGCGTGAGAAAATGCCAGTTGATTTTCCAACACTCCGGAGTTCAGCGTGGGTTAGGGCCCCGTCACACATAGCAACGCACCAGCCATCCCGACAACGATATTACCTTGTCAGGATTTCTGGTGTGTCGCTACATGATCGCTGGTGAGCTGCCAAACAGGCAGCTTCACCAGCGATCAGCATCAGCGACAGGATGGTAACAAGTGACGCACGTCGCTTAGTTACCCACTGTATACCTTAGTTACCAGCGTGCTGGTGCAGGGAGCTGGTAACCAAGGTACACATCGGGTTTCTAAGCAGCGCACGGCACTTAGGAACTCGTTGTGTACCTTGGTTACCAGCTCCCTGCACCAGCACGCTGGTAACTAAGGTACATATCTGGTTTCTAAGCGCCGCGCGCCGCTTAGAAATGCGACGTTTACCTTAGTTACCAGCGCTGATCGCTGGTCTCCCGCCTGTCACACGCAGCGATGCGTGCTGGCCAGCGGGAGACCAGCGATAAAAAAAAAAAAAAAATGTCCTGGCCATTCCAGGACGATCAGCGATAACCGGCAGGGGGGCCGGTCACTGGTCAGTGTCACACACAGCGATCTCGCTGGTGAGATCGCTGTTGCGTCACAAAAATTGTGACTCAGCAGCGATTTCGCTAGCGAGATCGCTGTGTGTGACGGGGCTTTAGACTGAGGAAGCACAGCATCAGTGACATCACCGCAATTCACTGAAGCTGTTCTTGCAGCCGGCCTGAGCATTTAACCTTTTCCCACAAACTGTTACTTTAGTGCCATATTTTCCATTCTCGCAAGGGAAAGACAAGAAAATGCACCATAAAAATCGCTTTCTATTCTCATTTTTGGGAGACAGAATGAACAACCACCACCAATTCAGGAATTGTTTCTAGTTTTTTATTTTTTATTATTGCTGTTCTACGTGTGGTAAAATTGATAAGGCAGTTTTATTCTTCGGGTCAGTATAATTACAGCAATACAATATTTATATATTTTGTGTTTTGCCACTTTTTCACATTAAAAACTATTATAGAAAAAATAATGAAAAAGCAAAGGTTTATTATGTGTACTGAAGGAGTTAACAAGTGTGACAGTTTTATAGGTCGGCTCGATCAGGACACGGCGCTACCAAATGTGTGTACTTTTTTTGTTTTTAGTTACCGTAAATATATGTATTTGTTTTAATTTTTCTTTGGGATTTTTTAATAGGTTTAAAACTATTTGATCACGGGGGGGGGGGGGGGGGGTCAGAGAGGCGAGTGCATCAGTAGTCTCCCTTTGCTATCCCCTACATGCCGCGATTGCTACTGCTCTGCACTGAAGTTGTAGCACTTGCAGGACCATGGTGGTCCTGTGCACTGCGAGACCACCGACCACTCAAACGGCGCTTATGTACTGTGGACGGTCAGGAAGCGGTTAAGTGGTGGGGAAAAATCCAAAGTTTGTAAGAAAAAAAAAATAATTGGGTAATTTTCCGAGACCCATAGCGTGAACTGAGGTTGGGTGAGGGATTATTTTTTGCATGCCGAGCTGAGGTTACCGTTTTGGTGTGGCTACGATCTTTTGATAGCCAGTTATTGCATGTTAATGCAATGTTGCGGCGACCAAAAAAATGTAATTCTGGTGTTGACTTTTTCGCTATGCCGTTTACTGATCAGATTAATTCTTTTTATAGCTTGATATATCAGGCGATTCTGAACGCAGGGCGATACCAAATGTGTATTTTTTTTAGTTTTATTTTGAATGGGGTGAATGGAGGGCGCTTTTAAAAATTTTGAAAAAAGTTACAAAATTTTTTATTTATTTTTTTCTTTTTACACACAGATGCTTTAATAGTCTCAATGGAAGACTAGAAGCTGTGATAAACCGATCGCCTCTGCTACACACAGGCTATGATCAGATTGCCTGTGTGTAGCAGAAATACTCATTTGCTATGAGCGCAGTCCACCAGGGTCACCGATGGGCATAATTGATAACGCGCTTTCAGCACGATCACATTAAATGCCACTGTCAGAGATTGACAGCGGCATTTAATGGGTTAACAGCCATGGGTGGTTCGCAATTCCACCCGCAGCTGTTAGGGGCACGTCAGCTGTAGAAAACAGCCGACATGTGACGGGAAAGATGTGAACTCAGCGCCGAAGCCCACAACAAAGGGACACATGCTGTACATGTACGATGCATGCCATGAAGGGGTTAAGAGTTAAAAGTTGACCAGCAATTTCTCATTTTGCAACAATTCTCAAATTTATTTAAGGGCTACATCACATTTGAAGAGACTGAGGAGCCTATATTACAGAAAATACCCAAAAGTAACACCATTCTAAAACTGCACCCCTCCCATCAAGGTGTTCAAAACACACATTCAAAAAGTTTATTAGCCCTTCAGGTGCTTCACATGAATTTTTGCAGTGTGGAAGGAAACAAACAACATTAACTTTGTCCTGCGGTTTTTCTGCGGATTAGCCTGCGGTTTATCACCTCTACAATGGAGATGGTAAACCGCAGCGGAATCTGCAGCAAATCCGCGTGGAAAAATCAGCACCGTCTGCACTGCGGTTTCCATTTCCCATAGGATATTATGGTACTGTACACCGCGGGCCAAAACCGCTGCGGATCCGCAGCAGAATCCGCAGCGTGTGTATACACCCTTAGTCTTATTTTTGTATGGAGCGGTATAAGTGATTAGGTAACTTTACTTTTCTGGTTTGCACAATTACGTGGATACCAGTGTATGTATATATATTTGTCTGACATTTAATTCAGAATCCCTGATTATCTGCTTGTTAAATGTTTTCAGTGTTTTCTGGCTCCATCTATTGACCAGATTCATAACCGCAGTGTTATTGTATGTTTTACTTTCAATTTCCCATTTCCCTCCATTCTCAATGCATTCTGGTAAAGTTGCAATGCACCCTGGTAGCCTTTTGCAAAGGATTATGGTTAGTCCAGCCCCCATTTTCCCTCAGCCTGCATCCTGGAAGCATCTCATTTCTCTTCTCTCCTTGTGACAGCATCACTGGTATGTACTCATGCTTCCTGTATCTAATTTCTGTCCCATATTACCCTGCCTAGTTAGGTTTTCCCCTGCACAGCTTGTAGTGCAGATGTTGATTTATAATGTATATATGTATTCCAATGTACCCCGTACTGACTGAGTGTATATATGTTTGTATTGTAGTTTCACCACGCCAATATACCATCACGTTCAATAAAGCACAGATTCAACCTACAGTCTTATTGCACCCCGGTATAGCGGTTTAGCTGCCTGTATAAGCTACATGAATACGGCTTCATTTAGCGAGGACAGAACTTATATATATATATAAAATATACACACACACTTGGCTGCTGTCACACACTAAAAAGGCTTTTTCTTGCAAAAAGCTTTTGCATAGCCATATTTCGAGTTATAATGTTTCCATATCAGCCTACAGTCATGCAAGGGCTTGTTTTTTTGTGGGACAAGTTGATGTTTTTATTGATACAATTTTCGGACACATGACATGCTTTCTATTTCAATTTTTGGGAGGCAGAATGAACAAAAGCTAGCAAATCAAGAATTGTTTTTCTGGAGCTTTTCCATGGCATTTCACATATGATAAAATTGATGAGGCAGCTTTATTCTTTGAGTCAGTAAAATTACAGCGACACATTTGTATAGTTTATGTTTAGGCGCTATTCAACATCGCTTTATTCTGGGTTATAACTTTTTCCACTGATCGAGCTGTGTGGTGGCTTATTTTTTGTGGGACAATATGATGTTTTCAGCGATACCATTTTTATTTACATTAGTCTTTTTAATTAGGTTTTATTTCATTTTTCGTTTGTCAGTATGATTAAGCTTTTTTTTGCTTTTTGTTAAGATGTTCATTGAAAGGGTTTAGTCTGACAGTTTTGTGGATCTGGTTCTTCCGCAGCGATGCCAAACATGTATGCTTTATTTTTTACATAGAAATTTATCGGTGTATATTGTACACACACACACAGATAATAGAAATATATATATATATATATATATATATATATATATATATATATATATACACACATACACACATATACACACATATATACACACTCTTTTTGACAGGGTGATCAATGAGTGGAACAGGCTGCCACGAGAGGTGTCGAGTTCTCCTTCAATGGAATTCAAACAGAGGCTGGAAAGACATCTGTCTGGGATGATTTAGGGAATCCTGCTTTGAGCAGGGGGTTGGACCAGGTGACCCAGGAGGTCCCTTCCAACTCTACCATTCTATATGTTCTCATTTTTTATTATTTTCTGATGTGTACATTTTACACTGCTGAACAAAAAAATTTAAAGAAACACTTAAACAACACAATGTAACTCCAAGTCAATCATTCACACATCTGTGAAATCAACCTGACCACTTATGAAGCAACACAGATTGTGAATCAATTTCTCCTGCTATTGTTTTTTTTTTTTAAATTCGTTTATTAAACACCAGAGTACAAAGAATGCACATCATACACAATGAGTTGTGATAACAGAATACAAAGAAATTGCACACTCTTACAAATAAACAAGGTAATGTGTACATTTCCATCCGAACATATTTAAAGGATAACTGTTTATGTATTTCCCCATACATTTATCACTTTAATTTAAATTTCACAAACCTTGACATGTCATGTAACAGCAAGAGCTAACTAAAACTCCTAAACTACATCTACCACTATCTCAACTAACATCTACTATTTCCGCAGTTTGGTTCCTATATCACATTGTGTCGTGCGTGATGTCTCAGTTTTGTAGAGTAAGGTGAGAGGAATTCCACCACTCCCAGATCTTTTCACACTTACTCGGGCATCCCCTGTTGTGATACAACGTACGCTCATATGGAACAACCGAATTCACCAACTTGATCCAAAATCTAAGGGAAGGATCTGAGCCCCCCATCCACCTCAGTGCCAGCACTTTCCGCGCCATAAACAGCATCTCGCGCAAGAAGACCCCAGCATATCGATCCCAGATCTCCTCCTCCCATACCCCAAACAAGCAAATCAATGGCTCTAGAGGGACAGGGGCCTGCATCAAGGACGTCAGTAGTGTGGTCACCTCTTTCCAGTAGTGTAGGATAATGGGACATTGCCACACCATATGGATAAAGTCAGCATCTGGCGAGTGACATCGCACACATTCTGATGAGTGAAGCCAAACCATCCTAAAAAGTCGCAACGGAGTAAAATATGATTGATTTATATACATTTGTATCATTCTGTTATTGATAGATGGTGATACTCCAATCGGAGACTCCAGAATCTCTTCCCACTCCTCTCTTTGCGCATCAGGGATGAGACGTTCCCACTTCATCCTTATAGAGCTTATGGTCGATTCTGCCCCTACTGACAGCATATGTGTGTACAAGGAGGATATGAGACCCTGGGGACCCTGTGAATTAAGAATTCCTATCAAAGGTAAAGGCGAAATAGTACGGTCCACACCCCTATCCCTCATGTGTGACTGTAGAGCCGATCTCAGCTGTAAATAGCAAAAAAATTGAGATCTTGGAATATCATGCGCGGCTTGTGACTGTTCAAAAGACTTTAAGGTCCCCTGGTCATACAAGTCTCCCACTGAAGAAACGCCATGCTGAGCCTGAAAAACGGCGGATGGGTGATTCAGTAGCTCCGAAAAATAGTTATTACTCCATATAGGGCATTTCAGCTACAACATCATTAAACCCTATTACCTTCTTAATTTGCCTCCATATTAATCGAGCCAGCCGGAGCAGGGGTAGGCAGACGTGGAGCATTAGTTTTTTCCAACTCAAGGAAACCCAATGGGCAATCTGCTTGTGCAGCGTGGAGTAGGTGGCTTTCAGAATTAGGGAGGCAATTACCCGGCATCCATTTATTTAAAGCTTTAGCCTGCCCAGCTAAGTAGTACAGGAAAAAATCTGGCAGCGCCGCCCCACCTTCCTTCTTTGGTCTTTGTAAAGTGGACAATTTAAGTTTGAGCCTAGTTTTCCCCCAAATAAAGGACATGACCAGAGAATTAAGATGAACAAAAAAGGACTTCGGTACCGCTACCGCACTGTGCTGGAGCGAGTAGCCAAGTTTAGGAAGTAATATCATTTTAACCAGGTTAATGCGTCCAGCCACGGATAGTGGGAGCCTACTCCAAGACGCAAATTTAGCTTTAACTAGCTCCAGCAGCGGGTGGACATTAAGTTGTAGATGAAGTGTACTATTATTAGAGATGTACCGTAGATACCCAAATATTTAAAACTAGATACAATAGGCTGCGAGGAGAGAGCCTCTAGCTGGGGAATCGGAGCATGGGAAAGGGGTAACAGGGCAGATTTTTCCCAATTTATATGTAAACCTGAATATTTACTAAATTTATCTATAAGGCCTCTTTCACACTTCAGTTTTTTACAGTCAGTCACAATCAGTCACAATCCGCCAGGTTTTGAAAAAAACGGATCCTCAATTTTCTTTTGAGGATCCGTTTTTTTCCCCATTGACTTCCATTAATGGCGGATTGTGACAGATTGCTGTCCGTTGCATCCGTTTTTTTTGAGGATCCGCCAAAAGTTGCTGTCCGTCGCCATCCTCAAAGATTTCAAAACGGAGCTTGCAAGGTTTTTTTCTGTGGCGGATCCTCCAGACACTCATTTAACCCGAAATTCTTTCTGGGTGCCGGACAAAAAAAATTCTCTCTCTCTCTCTCTCGGCCAGCGGTTCCTTTAAATTTCCTCATTTTCAGGATCCGTCTGAAAAAGGATCCTGTGCCATCTGTTCACATCAGTTGACAACGGATCCGCTTGTCTGACTTTTTGGCGGATTTGAACTGATGCAAAAAACTGAAGTGTGAAAGAGGCCTAAGGGATATCACCTGCGGCAAAGTTTCTTCCACATTATTCAAGAATATCACCATGTCATCGGCATATAGGCCAATGGTGTCTACCCTGCCTGCTATATCTATACCTCGGATATTGGGGGAAGGACCTTATACGTATTGCTAGTGCCTCAATCGCAAGAGCGAAGAGAGCCGGGGAAAGAGGGCAGCCCTGACGGGTTCCCCTATGCAATGCGAAAGACTCAGATACAGAAATATTTATTACAATACGGGCCTTAGGTTTCATGTATAATATTTTGATCCATGTTATAAATTGATTGCCAAAGTCATACCTCTGCAAACATGCGGAAAGGAAAGGCCATTCAAGAGAGTCAAAAGTCTTGGCCGCATCCAACGATGCCAATGTCCATCTGTTGTCTGGTACCAGGGAGCTATATTGGACTATTGACTGGACTCTTCTGATGTTAATAGAGGTGCTTTTGCAAGGCATAAAGTCCAATTGATCCGGATGTATGAGATTCAATATAATGGAATTCAGCCTGGTAGCTAGAATCTTGGTAAAAATTTTATAGTCCACATTCACTAATGAAATGGGACGATAGGATCCACATTCTAAAGGGTCCTTCCCCTCCTTCTGAAGCACTATGATATTAGCCCCGTAAAAGGACTCGGGCATAGAGTTCCCCTCCCATATTCCCCGAAAGACCTTTACCAGGCGTGGCGTCAATATATCCCGGTACTTCCTATATAATTCAATAGGTAACCCATCAGGTCCAGGGGCCTTCCCCGAAGCCATGTCTGTCATAGCGTTATCTATCTCCTCTGGAGTAAACTTAGCGTCCATTAGGGCCCGCTGGTCAGGATATAATGTGGGAAATGATATATCTGACAAATAGTCTAAGCACACTAAAGTATCAAAGTCACTTTTAGATTTATATAGTGACCTGTAGTAATCCTGAAAACAGCCGAGAATATCCTCGGTCGAAGACACCAGTGTACCGTCTACCTTGCGAATTTGCAAAATCATATTAGAGGTGTTATGCTGGCACACCAGGTAGGCCAAAAATCTGCCCGTTTGGTTCCCCAATTCAAAATAGGATTGACGAGTAAAAAACAATTTACGCTTAGATTTAGTGTCCACATGCTGAGTATATAACCTCTGGGCAGCCAGCCACTCACTCCTGTTCCCACTGGTCTGGCCAGATATATATGCTGCCTCCACATCTTTCAGTTGTTGCTCCACCTCTTCATATTTCCCCGCGGTAACCCGCTTAATATAAGAGATCGTGGAGGACAAACAGCCCCTCAGGTATGTCTTAAGGGCATCCCAGAATAAATTAATATCCTGGGGCTCTGGGTGGGACGCGATTAAGCAATTCAACTGATCAATCGTTCTGTCCGGAGATCCCATCAGTTTTAACCAGAATGGATTTAACTTCCAAGCTATCCCACTGTTTACGTGCCCATATTTAAGTTTAAGGACGACCAGACTATGGTCTGAGATCCCTCTACTTCCATGTTCTATGTCAGCCACCCACATTGCTAGACCGCCAGAACCGAATATATAGTCTATGCGTGATAGAGAGCGTTTGGTGGATGAATGACAAGTGTACTCCCTTAACTCAGGGTGACGCATCCTCCACAAATCCAACCACCCGCCACCCTCCATAAATGATGACAACGGGGTTGTAGTCGCTGGGGAGGACCCCCCGGTCGCCACATCATCCAGCCTCAATTTATCCAGACGGTTGTTCATAACCATATTAAAATCGCCCATACAAATAACATCCGCGTCTGGGTAGTAAGGGGCAAAACTCATTGCTTTCTGCAAGATGCATATACGAGCTGGAGGGGGGTTATAAATAGATAAGACTACATATTTCCTGGTGTTCACCAATGCGTGGACAAAAACGACCCTCAGGGTCCCTCCGAGTTTCCCTCGCCTCCCATCTGACGTCTTTATGTACCAACAGCGAGACCCCTCTGGAATAGCTGGTGTGAAATGTATGGGCAGACCATTGTACCCAGGGTTTCTGCACGCACCGTACCCCTAGTCAGGTGCATCTCCACCAAGACCACAATGTGAGGACGATAATGTCTGACCTGTGAAAAAACCTTGATCTTTTTTCGAGGTGTTTTTATTCCCCTCACGTTCCATGTCATACATATTAACTCCGACCCCATACTTTGCTACTCTGAACATGGTGCATGGTATTACCCGGGCAAAATTTAGAGACATCACCTGTAGACTGAAATTGTTGTCGACTGCGGTTACAACCTAAGAAAAAATACCAAAAACCTCTATGGAAAAAAACCCAAAGTAAATAAACAAAGAACAACATGGGAGTAGAGTCCCGTACTCCCATCACCGAATAAACAAGGAGATACCATCACTGAGCCCAGTGTCCGGTATTGTTGGTATCCTGGACGCTTTCGAGTGTAGCTCCAATCAGTCGATTAATAGAAAAATACCAACTTTTTGGACCCTCCATGGGATCGCAGCCACTCTGCCGCCTCCGCTGAATCTGTAAAAAACAAGGTAGAACCCCCGTGGACCACCCAGAGCCGGGCAAATCGAGTACACGACACTCCTCTCCCGCAGACGTCTTTTGACCTCCGTAAACTGCGCCCGTTGTTTCTGGAGTTCCGCAGAGAAATCCGGGAAGATTGAGATCGTGGCATTGTTGAACTTGATAGGGCTCTTTTGCCGTGCCAGTCATAAAACCACGTCTCTATCCCTGCAGTTGAGAATGCGCGCCAGTATGGGTCGAGGCGGGGCTCCCGGAGGAAGAGGCCTAGTAGGGAGTCTGTGAGCTCTCTCCACCGCGAAGATCGAGGAGAATTCGTTGCCCAAAGTGGTTTTAAGCCAATCTTCTAGGAATTGCTCCGGATGTTGTCCCTCCGATCGCTTCGGCAGGCCAATAATTCGGATGTTATTTCGACGCATCCTATTTTCCAGGTCATCTTTTTGCCTCCACGCATTCATGGAACCCGCCACTTTCGTTAGTTTAGCCTCCATGGGTGTGATGGTGTCCTCCACCTGAGATACCCGCGTCTCCATTTCCGTAATGCGGCCCTTCACGGCTTGCATATCTTGCCGGAGGCGTCCCACTTCATTATATACGTCCTCTATCTTCCCAGTCAGACGTCCTGGTCAAGGAGATGGCCTGCATGAGTTGTTCAGACGCCTGCTTAAGGGTTAATTCCCCCTGCTCACACTCCTCCCCACCTTCAGAAGGGCGGCTCTTACGCTGAACCTGTGGGGGGTTGTTTTTTGAAGATCTAGAGCCCTCAGCACGGTCTATCCTGGCATATTCCTTTAGCTTTTCTGCAGCCGTTCCGGACCCTTTGGAACGACTCATTTTAAAGGCAATAGGGCACAGACAGATGGCAGAGATCGTGCACTTTGGGATCTCCAAATTAAGGTGGCAGACAGGGTATTATGCACAGAGGGTGATTGCAGGGACCCAGGCACATCACAGACCTGCAGCGTCTCACAAGGAGGCAATTTCCAGCCCCAGGCGGCAAGCAAGGGCCCCCACAGCCCAGGGAGCGACTCTCACAGGGGCCACAGCCAGGGAGGGATCCAGGCCCCAATAGTTATGGCGCAGGGCAGGCAATATGGTGAGGGGGACGCGGGGCCCAATTTTTCAGGGCTCACACCGCTTGTCCCTCACAAATAGTTACATTTTCAGCTCACCGTCCTGCTCCCTCAGCGCTGCAGCGATGAAGCTCGGGCCGCGTCTCTCTTCAGCAGAGCGCGCGCCTCCAAGATGGCCGCAGCTCCCTCCAGGCTCCGCCAGCCGCCCAGGTTTCCAGAGCCGCCAGCTCCCAAAAGTCCAGCCCCGCTCTCCCGTGGGGGTCCCGGAGCGACCCCGAGTCCAGAGGGGGTCAGAAAATGGGTGAGTATGCCGCGAGGACAAGAGCCTGCCGACCGGATTTTAATCAGGATGTCAGGAGCTTCCACCGCGTGCGTCCTACTCAGTCGCTGCCATAGCCACGCCCCAATTTCTCCTGCTATTGTGCAAATGGAACAGACAACACGTAGAAATGATAGGCAATTAGGAAGACAACCCCTATAAAAGAGTGGTTCCGCAGGGGGTGACCACAGACCATTTCTCTGTTCTCATCACATTTTATCACAGCTCTCACCTGTAGAAGTACTGTACAATAGCATGAGGCGGTGTCTACATCCCACAGAAATTGCTCAGGTAGTGCAGCTCATCCAGGATGGCACATCAACGCGAGCTGTGGCAAGAAGGGCGCAGTGTCCAGAGCATGGAGCAGGTACCAGGAGACAGGCCAGTACACCAGGAGATGTGGAAGGTGCCGTAGGAGGGCAAAAACCCAGCAGGACAGCTACCTCCTCCTTTGTGCAAGAAGAAACAGGAGGAGCAGAGCCAGAGCCCTGCAAAATGACCTCCAGCAGGCAACTAACATCCATGTGTCTGCTCATACTGTCAGTAACAGACTCCATGAGGGTGGTATGAGGACAGACATTCACAAGTGGTTGATGTGCTTACAGCCCAACCCCGTGCGAGGGAATTGGGACTTGCCAGAGAACACCAAGATAGGCAGATTCAACATTGGCGCCCTGTGCTCTTCACGGATGAGAGCAGGTTCACTCTGAACACATGACAGTCTGCAGACGCAGTGTAGAACATTCTGCTTCCTGCAACATCCTCCAGCATGACCGGTTTGGCAGTGGTTCAGTAATGGTGTCGGGAAGCATTTCTTTTGAGGGCTGCAAAGCCCTCCATGTGCCAGCTAGTGGTACCCTGTCATTAGGTACCCGGATGAGAAAAAAAATCCACTACATGTTCATCTACATTGTCTCATTGAATAACACTGGACCAAGTGCGGTTCAGTTTTTTTTTTTTTTCATGAACACCACTCAGACTCAAAATCCGCATTTGTGAGCATACCCTAAAACTGGGGCAATACGTGTTGCGGATCAGCAATTCTCTGGAAAGATTATTTTAGAGCTCTGTTAGCTAAACTGCAGGTAAAGCAGACATTTCTACTGAAGTATTGCAAGTGTGTCATGTGCAACCTGCAACCAGGTTACAAAAAAAACAAATTTGGAACCATTTCCTCAAAACACTGAGTTTCCAAAAAAAGACTCAACAAAAAGAATCCATGTGCACATAACCAGTGTAGCATGCAAAGATTTGTGTCCTGAGAGCATACATTTTTCATCAGTTATGCAAAACAACTGTCTGGACTTGTTTTTAAAAACATTAACATTTATAGCAGTTGTTACATTAGTAAGATCAAGTTGACACCTGGTAACTGTTATGGTTACACTCTTGAAGTGTTCCCATCGCATACTTTTTTTTGCCATATCATAAGGCAATGCCACAAAACTAATACTAGCTTGTACCACTGCTGGGATCCCGCACAATTTACCAAACCAGCAGAGGGAAAGCCTACGGCCGAAGGCAGATGTTTTTATCCTGGGAAGGGGGTAATATCCATGAAGCTTCCCAGGCTATTAATATCAGCTGACAGAAGAATAATTAGCCTTGACTGATGATAAAAATCGGGGACCGCAACAAACAACATGTAGGGTCCCCCTTATATTAACCAAAAGCTAGGCAGACAGCTGTAGGCTTATATTAATAGCCTTGGAAGGGGCCATGGAAACTGCCCCCCCCCAGGCTAAAAGGATCAGCTCTCAGCCGCCCCAGAGAAGGCACATCTATAAGTTGCGCCAATTCTGGCACTTAAAATGAATGACATAACAAAAAATGTTTGTTATACATGGATGTAAAAATGCTAAACTGATGTGCGAATATAGTCTTTGCAGAACAACCGCTATAAGGCATTGTCCTAACAAGAACAGGTGGCATCATCATCACTATTGTGCCCCCCCCATTTAGTGCAAGTCACTACTGCACTAAACATTACAATGATCAGCAGCTCTGTGTGGACATATGGTAACAAATCAAAAAGGAAAAATCCAGCGCAATAGCAGGTACATGGATAAAAGTCCAGGCTTTATTGTAGAATCAAATGAATAAGATCATAGTAATGGGCAGCTCTGGCCAGTGTGTATGAAACCAACACGTTTCAGCTCTTGGGAGCCTTAATCATGGTTACGGACCAGTGTGAACTGGCGTGTCTTATTTAGATCGCAGCTAAATAACACCGACATCCTGCTCACTCAGGTGAGTCAACTCCAAAAATTCAGGAATAGTCCACCTGTTGGATTGTTAAATCCATTACAACATATAAATGAAACAGATTTATCCGAAACAGATCCAATAGAGGATACAAGAAAGCCATCCTAGATAAAGCAATTGAAGTTGCAAACATAGATAAGAGTAAATCTACTAGATTCTCCCCACAAATTCTCTGAATCTTGCAAGTCTTCATTCAATAACAATACAACCAAGCTAGTTACTTCTAGTGATGAGCGAGTATACTCGTTGCTCGGGTGTCCTCCAAGTATTTTGGCGTGGTCGGAGATTTAGTTTGCGTCAATGCAGCTGCATGATTTGGGGCTGCTAGATAGCCTGAATACATGTGGGGATTCCCTAACAAACAGGCAATCCCCACAGGTATTCAGGCTGTCTACCAGCCCCAAATCATGTCGACGCAGCTGCAAACACTAATCTCTGAGCACATCCAAATACTCGGAGATCACCCGAGCATGCTCTGGAAAACCAGAGAAACGAGTATACTCGCTCATCACTAGTTACTACTTTT
Source organism: Dendrobates tinctorius (assembly GCF_039654945.1). Lineage (NCBI taxonomy): Eukaryota > Metazoa > Chordata > Amphibia > Anura > Dendrobatidae > Dendrobates > Dendrobates tinctorius. The sequence continues at coordinate 20,919,496 of NW_027361838.1, read as the reverse complement.
TCCACACAATACCAAGATGTAATACAAATTATCAAAAAATACTTTGCTATGCATAAATCTAAATAGTAAATTACATGACATCCTGGAAAATTTGGACATTAGATATGTGGCCAAAAAAAGCCCCAACTCTATGATCCATTTTGTCACCTAGTTTATATAGTCATAACCATCATAAACCACCTGACACATGGCTGACCATAAAGGGGTTCTTTAAATGTGGGAGTACTAAATGTTTATAGTGCAAATATGTTAATAAGTCACAAATTTTCCTCCGCAGTGACAGGTAAGACTTGTAACAAACAATTTTCTCAACTGTAACAGCAAAGGGGTCATTTATCTCATTGGTTGTACTTTGTGCAACGCACTGTGTGTGGTGTACGATAGGTGAACTAAAAAAAACGCATCCGAAGACACTTATCAGATGCGGTTAGCACAACTGCAATATGTCTGCAGCATCTAAACATTTTTTGCAGATACATGGGGGGGGATTTAACCTCCTTCAGGTTCAAAGCCACTGAACAGGTATTCAATCCCATAAGAAGTGACAACTTTAAGAGACAAGTTCCCAACAGAGAATAATTCTGGATATTTGTACTGGATACAAGTTTCATCAGGACTTATTCAACATGATTTGATTTTACGATACATGTGATTGTGTTTCTCCCACCAGCATTTTCAGGGTACGTTCCCACTGTCAGTAAACGCTGCAGATTGGATGCTGCATACATCCACAGCGTCCAAATGTTGCAGCATAGTGGATAGGATTAAGAAATCCCAGGTCCACTATGAGTGCACTGGCTGCTTCCCTGCGGAGATGCACACGTGGCTAGTCTTTCCAGGACGCAGATAAAATATCACCAGTGCAACGTATAGGACGCCGACCTTCCACACGGTTCAGTGAACACAAGTGGAATCACCTGCACACAAAAGCCGGCAGTGCTTTGGATGGAGCGGACATGTGCTGCGTTCAAAGCGCTGCCGGTTACTGACTGTGTGGACGGAGCCTCATACATATTTTTTGTCTCCCCCGCTATTTGTTGATCTCTTTATTCCAAAGATAAAGGAAAAAAAAAAAATCTTATATATAAATATATATTTAGTTCATCTATTTAAGCAGTGTTCACATTGTTTGTACTGTTTCGTATTCACAGTTTTTTCAATTTTTTAAACTCACTTTTTTGCATTCAATTATATGTTGTAATAGGTTATCAAGCCTAGAAATGGACTAATCCTGAAACTGGAGTTAATTGACTCATGAGTGAGCAGGATGTCAGTGCAATTTTTCTGCAGACTACATAAGACAGGTCAATTCACACTGGTCCATAACCATGATTAAGGCTTCCTTGAGCTGAAACACGTTGGTTCCTTTCACACTGGCCAGAGCTGCCCATTACTATCATTTTATTCATTTGATTGTGCAATAAATTCAGGACTTTCATCCATGTACCCACTATTGCGCTGGCTTTCTCCTTTTTTATTCTTTGTGCACAGCCGGATCTCAGGCTTGTCCGTGTGCATCCACAGCAGAACTGGTGGTGCTGCAACAAGTGATGAGCCGACTCTCCTTTTCCAGTTCCCAATTTTCATTTTCGGACATAACTTAACTTTGTGGGAAAATCCCTTTTAATTTTAAAGTTGATTTTAATCAATAGATCTTGGAACAACATCAAGTTCCACAATTGGATGTGTTTAACTAAAACATTCCTGTACTGAGAATCTTGTACATGTGCCCATGCCCAGTTACTGTCTGACTGTACATTGAATGGTTGGATCATACCACAGCTCCCGGGCAGGGGAGAAAGCAGAATAGAATAATAAAATATGATACGATAAATTCAGCTGTGATCCCCTGCTGTGATTTCTGTGAGATAAAAGGATTTCCCTGTTCGTTTTTTAAAAAAATGTTATAACTCAAAGAAAGAATTATTTGCGATCTCTTGCTGTAATATCTGTAAACTATTTTGCATCCTCCCCTGCCCAGGAGCTGTGGTATGAT